>NC_080432.1:26268241-26868241 GCF_028018845.1 Melospiza georgiana | reverse complement strand
AAAGATTTCTGACTGCTTGGGATGTGCATGGATGTCAGCAAGGAGGGGTCAGGTCATTTTGCCATACCCTGAACTGATTCAGGCTTTGAAGCTTCAAACCCGGGAGCTTCAAGGGAATTACTGCCTGCTCACAAGGGTGGAAGAGCTGTATCAAGCCCCTGAGACCTAGCCCAGCTCCAGGCTCACTGCACACCTCAGGCAGACCTGCTGGCCCGAGCTCCCTCTGCTCTGTGTTTTGTGGTTTGGTTCTCTCAGGTGAAGCCAGAGCCAAACCCATGACACACTTCCTGCAGTTTTGCCCCACACCCAAATTACAGGGGGAGAGCTGCTGGATCTCTGAGCCAGGGCACCAACTATCCCTGCAGAGCTGATCCTTGACTATGAGGCCCCAGTTCACCTGTGAGCACTCCTGGAGCAGTTTGGCAGAAATGCTGTAACTGCTAAGCCCAGTCTCGCTAAGGAGCAGCTTAGCTCTGTTCAGCTGAAACAAGAGCAATCCTAAACAACCAAACATGCAAAACCCAACCCAAACCACCTCAGCCAGAAATCACCACTGGCAGGCAGGCAGGCTGCATTTCCAAACTTTTCTCTGTAGCTGTGAAATTGAGACTTTAAAAGAAAAGCCTTCATACAACTGCTGCTTCCCTGCCAGCGCTGGCCCTGCAAAAGCCCTGCTGCACATTGGGAAAGCTGCAGTGCTGTGCTGATGTGAAACATTCCCTCGGCTGCTGCCTCTGAAGGGTGTGCAGAGCCCCTGTGCCAGGCTGTACACAGGATGAGTGCTTCTAGACTTTCACCAGCCACAAGCAATCATGCCCAAACTCACCAGCTCAACTTCTGTGTCAATTCTGTCAGATTATTGCTGCTAAAGAAGGTACAGCTACCAAAACACAACTGTCTGCCCTGAGACTCCCACCCTTTTCAGTTCTTTGAAGAGGGGTATATGTATATATATTTTTTTATATATATATATGGGGGGTTTTTTTCATCTATCATTGAATGGTGAAGGCTCTGTTCATTCTGTTTGCCAAATTGCACAGCACCTGATGCAAAGCCCTCCTCAGTGCAGCGTTCACGAGTCTCCAAGCATGAGTCAGTGTGAGCACTGCTGAAGGATTCAGAACCCTGCAAGTATTTTAACCTCTTGCTAATGGCCGGAGGGGGCGGGGGAAAGATGACAGATCCTAAACTCTCTGCTTTTGCTATCAATTCAAAGATGGGAGTCACTTATAAACATCCTTCATTATTTCCAATGATTAGTCGAAAAGAAAATCTTACCCCCACCACCCTTTTTTCTTCCCTTTTTTATTCTGACAGGATGGCTTTAATGGTCTTATTTTCTTCCCCTTTCATATTAGAGCAATTTGTGTACTGTCCATCCTGGATTTCTTGCAAGACACTATGGCAAGGATGGCAGAATGGGGCCTTAGATGCTAAGACACAAATCTGAGATCTTTTTTTGGTGTATGGTTTAACAATTCATGCTTCAAATGAGGAACTGTGAATTCTCTCTTCCAGCTCCCTTGGATTTCAATAAAAGCAAGCAGAAAAATACTGTAATTAGTCCCACCATTTCTGAACTGAAAAACATGAACAAATTATTGCAGGTTACCAATTTTCAGCTCTTCAATTACTGTGGATGTCAAAATAAGGAAAAAATCCGTATTTATAGCAGTCTGTTGATGGAACAAGTTTTTAAAGCAAACAAAATTGTATTTTTTCAGCCTGTGAAAACGTCAATGTAGTCCCTTATTCTGTTATCTCACTATCTTATAGAAATGTATCAGCTGTTTTGCGCCTTTACTGCAAAAAGCAGGTCTTAGTACAAGAGTTAGTACGTAGAGCTGAAGAGCTGAAACACAATTTGAGTATCTCATTTCCTTCACGGGGATTAAAATGTTGGTAAGGTTCCAGTATTTGTTGGAAACTCCTACTGGGCATTACTTCCTCCTCGTGCCCAAAATAAATTCCTCAAATATTAATCATTTGTGATAACAGCGTTGCTTTTTTACACCACTGACGCCGTTCCTACCTGTCAATTCCCCCCCCAGCAGCAGGAGAGAGGAATTGCTATTGCTCCAATTTTTTTTCGTTCACCTGGTTAAATTCTGACACCGTACGGGATCCCGGGATGTGCTTTGTTCTCTAAAAACCTGTCACAATCAGAAACCAGCCGAGACTCGAGCCGTGACACCTGTCAAGCACAGGCAGCTCCCCACTTCCAGACGCGGTGTCCCGAGGGAAGCCCCCAGCCCCTTCCCAGGTTTTTCACCGCCGCCGGTGGGGCCTCCCCGGCTTCCCCCGGACCAGGCCCCGGCCCCGATCTCCTTCCTCCCGCGGGAAACGACCTTGGCGGCGCCGGGGCCAGCCCCGATCCGCCCCGGCCGCCTCCCGCTCGGCAGGCGGCTCCGGGCCGAGCCCTTCCCCTCCCCGGGGTCTCGGAGGCGCCGGCCCTGCCTGGCCCCGCCGTGGTTCCGCCGCCCGCGGCCGCCGCCCCCGCTCCCTGCGTGACCATCTCCCCGCCGCGCCCCCGCGCGCTTCCCATTGGCCGCCCGCCCCGTCAATCAACCCGGCTCTCGCTTCCGATTGGCCGCCTGCCGGGCCGGCGCGCGGGTCCCGCCCCGCGGGGCTCCCCCCGGCCCTCCCCGGCACTTGGCGGCGGAGTGTCCTCAGAAGACTCGCAGGGCCGGAGGGGCCGCTCCGCCGCCGGCGGCCGGCCCGCGCTCCCATTGGTCGCTCCTCCTGCCAATCCGCCTGGCCGCGGCGCGCTGTTGGCTGCCGGGCGTGCGGGGGGCGGGGCGCTCCCCCCGCCCCCGCCCGCGCGGTGCCGCCCTGTGACCAACTCCCGTGTGTGAGTCACGGCAGCGCCGTCAATGCCGTGTGCGGGCGGGCGGCGCTGCCTGGGCTGCCCCGGCCCCCCTCCCCCGGCACAGGGCTGGCGGGCCGCACTTGTCACCGTGTCACATCCTCCCTGCCGCCTGCCGACCCGGCTCACCCTCCCCAGCTCGGCCGCCGCCCGGGGCCGCCGCGGCGGCATGGGATAGAGCCGGGCAGAGCCGCCCTCGCCGCTGGTTTCACGTTGACCTCCCCGCGGTTTAAATCCTTCCCCGCGTGTCCCCCCCGCCGCCTCCTCGCCTCCCCCGCGGCCCCTCTCTCCGCCGAGCCCCCGCTCCCCCGGGCGCCTCCCTCGCCGGTCCTCGCCGCGGAGCCCCCGGAGCGGGTGAGTGCCGGGCACGGCCCTCCCGGGCTCGCTGAGGGGCTGGGGGTGCGGGGGCGCGGGCCGGGGCGGCCCCCGACAACTGTTCCAAAGTTGGGGCATTCCCCTCCCGGCGCAGCCTGGCGCTGCCCGCTCGGACTGCTAAAGAAGGGGAAAAGCCATTGGTATAACCCCCCGGCATCGTTGCCAACTTCTAGTGCGTGTCGTGCTGCCGGCGAGTGTAATTTTGATTTTATTTTGGTTATCTTCCCCGCCCTGGTTGAGGCTGTGGTGAGGGTTGACGTGCGGGTATCCCGAAAGGCGCCCGGGTGGAACAGCCCCTCCATGCCGGGCTCTGGCCACTGTCCGTGCTGGAAAAGCGGGGAAAGACTCCTTTTGTATTTCCAGGTGCTCCATCCTCTCCCCAGCCTGTCAGTGCTGGGTGTTTCGCTATTAGCTGGGCTTCGCTTGCCGTGGCAGGAACATGCGTGTTTGGAAGGGGGAAGCCGTGCTCCGCAACGGGGAGTTTTGGTGTTTTGGCTTGGTGTTGGGAGCGCTTGATGTGAACTGGTTATGTCTCTGTTTCACTGCCATTGATTTTCCTTTTCTTTTTTTTTTTTTTTCCCCTCAATGTATTTTTAGAACATGAATATGGTGTATGTTGTCGTGTGCTGTACGTACAGAGCAGCTAAAATAAAGCAGAGGCATGGAAAACCCCAGCAAATACAGCAGTGCTTCCATGTACAGGGCATCCAAAGCCTCAGTACTCTGTCAGGTTTATTTATTAATACTAATTGCTCGATCTTTGTAATTTATATCATATGGAAATTAATTGCTGAATTGAAGGTTTACCAAACCTCTCAGAGCTCCAAAATCATCTATCTCAGGCATCTGAAAAATAAATCTACTGATTTTTTGTTAAGAGGAAAGGCCAGCATCATTCTGGGAATCCTCCACATGAAGTTTCCCTTTCTAAAGGCAAGGACTCTTGTAAATAAGTCCTAGTAAAGAATGGCTTTACTCAGTGAGTACTCAAGTGTATGCAGAAGGTCAGTGAATTTCTAGAGAAAATGAAATCTTTACTAAATTTTGTCTTGCTTTTATCTATAAATAGAGGGAGGGAAACAAAAATGAATCAGCTGTGAGATTAACATGAAATAGAACATCAGTCCTTTTCCCGAGGGGTAACTTGCCCAACATAACCTGAAAATTTCCGAAATTTTGCCTTTAGGGGAGGGGTCCTTCAGCTGCAGTCTGTTGAATCAGTATGAAGTGGGCTTGTTTCTCCTCTGGAGCTGGCTTGGCACCAGTGTAACTTCATTACCAGAGCAGATTTGCATTAATGTGAGGAGCAATCCAGAAACTCACGTTTTGAGGAAGGCCCCTGTAGTAATGACGTGCCGAGTCGTGATTCCTCCCCTCATCAGTCCCAATTACAGCACCCTTACTCACTATGAGTGGCACTTCACTGCGCAAGTGCTCCCTGCGATGCCTCTGTGACTCCTTGTGTACTGCCCTGCCGGTCTGGGTGAGCCGGAGTGGCGCTTGTTTTCCTCATCACTATTTTATTCCCTTGCCTTGAAATGACAGCGTGCTGGATAACTATTTTTTCCTTGGGCCACGAAGAAAACTTCTGAGGATTAAATGTAAATCTGCTTTGTTAAGTGACCGTAGCAAAACCCCCCTGTTTGAGACTTCTGTGCTGCCAAGTGAAACGGGCAGGTAAGTTTTCTGTGTGCTTGGCTTTCCCTTGTTTCTACAGCAAGTAGGAAAAAGATTGGTGAAAAATTAATTATCTTGTCCTGAAATTCCCCTGCGCCTGTGGGATTCCACACCTGTATTCGGTGTTCAAGTTGGAGTTGTTTCCTAATTCCCCTCTGTCTCTAGAACCGCCCCCACCCCCCAAACATTGACATTGCATTGTTAAAGTGTTTGCTGTTGGAATCGCTGGCACAAGGATCAGGCCCTCGGCTGGTTTTCTTTAAAGCGGTTGATTATGACTTGGATGTGATGTTGTAGAAAGATAATATTATCTGGTGTGTCCAGAGCTCAGATCCACTGTCTTACTACAGTCTCAGAAGAAAGCTCTGTGCTAAGCAGCCTGTAAAGAAAATGTCCAACAAAGCAGAATTGTCTTCTGCCTTTCTGTACTTATTTATAAATCTCTTGAAAGTTTGTTTGATACTCTTTCAGAACAAGACGAGATCCCTGCGTGTTTGTTTCATGTTTCCACTTCCTCCTATGACTCTGTTCATTGCTAAGCCTTTGTGTCACTGATTGAGATGTTATTGTAATTAACATTAATTATGCAAACTAGATTGTTTTTAGAGGCTCTCCAACTCTGTATTGATACTGTCAACTTGTTTGTTTGTTGAACAAAAATCCACGCATTTCACCATTCTTGGAGGAAATAGATTAACCGACTCCAAGTTAATATATGCATGGGAAACCACAGCAAAATCAAGTTATATTAGCTCAAATGGCACACTGAATCTTGATGGATGTGGTGAACCGAGTATGGCTGGATCTGAACTATTAAGGCAGGGCAAACAGGGGGAGCAGGAAAGGGGACTCTGGGTACAGTCATTCGGGGAGGGTGTTTACACTGCAGACTTCCATTACATTTTTTCCAGATAGACAGTACTAGGATCAATTGGGCCATATTCTGCTGTCCCTAATTGAATTAAACTCTCACTAAAATATACTGAAGCTGGCTGCTTGAATTTTTTTGGGAAATGTAGAAAAATGGCAGAGTTTAATTCATTAATTATTTAGGACGTTTTTGATTTTAGACTCAGAGAATTTGGTTTAGGAGGTATTCCAGGGTTGTCTTTTTAAAATAAAAGCTTAATAAAGATAGCGTTGAAATATACATCCCTGTAGCAACGGTAGCATTTTATAATTTTTTTCACAATGTTAATTGTAGTGACATCCGCAAAAGTCTCCATGTCTGATTCCGAATCACCCTCTTGAAACCCTTCTGAGCCGAGAAGGATTTTAGAATTTCTCCCTGGAAGTCAAAATTGTTCCAATATTTGCATATTGTATTCTTGTGTACTCTTAGGAAGAAAAATAATAGAGGCGGGGAGAGTTTAAATGGGAATTGGTTGTCATGATATCACATCTGCAAATATATGCAGACTGGCAGATTATTCCCTGTCTTAAAAATCAAGTCTCTCTAACTTGTCATTTAAATAAGCAAAATTTGGTTTGCAGTTTGCTTTGGGTAATAAAAGAGATTTTTTTTTGTTTCTACTTTTGGTGCAGTGGTCCTCTGGAAAGTTAGAAACAGTGCCCTGGGGCTCAGCGAAGTGGAGGGTGTATAATTATAGGGGAAGGCTCCATAGCATCAGTGAATTAGCATTAGCAGCTGAGTGAGTTTGTTAAGTTGTAGAGATGGCATTATGGAAATCAATAAAATGCTGATTTCTTTTCCTTATTGCAGATTCCATGTTAAAAGGAAAATATGCTATTTGTTTGTCTGCCTTTCATGTAGGCTTGCCAAAGCATTAGTTGGTATGGAAAGGCAGGTTTTTCAGCTCTGACAATCAGTAGTCAGGCTTGTTTTGTTTTGCTTTTTTTAAACTCTTTTAAATCTTTATTTATTAGATTGTTTTCCAGAAATCACACTAACATCCTGGCCTGCAAGTGGCTTCACATGCGTCTGTTTGTCAGGAGAGGCAAAAGGGAAGGTCACTTATTTTTCCTGTGACATTCTTGTGTGGCATTGTCTGTTGTAGCCCAAATGCTCTATGTGCCTGATATTCCTGTTTCTGCTTTAAATTAAGTTCTCCCAAGGATTTGGAGGATACTGATGCTGAAATCCACATTCAAAATAAAAGAGAGAGTGACCTTAACTGTTTTCAGAGGTGTGTGTCAGGAGGAATGATATTAAGCACTGTAAGATGTATGATGTGCATTGGCCTTTATTTCTTTGTCTGAAAGCTTCTCCTGCTTTTATACCAGAGAGACAAGTACCCAGATCATTCATCACACTGAGCTCTTACAGAGACATGACAGACCAGCAGCCTTATGTTGCACACTGTGGAACATGTACAATGCATTAGTTCTGATGATCTATATAAAACATTTTAATTGGGAGGAGCTGTAAATGGGAACGGCTGTCTTCTAATCCAAGGGCTTCGCTTTTTCTTCTCTTCTTCCTGATTGAAATGAAACTTAAGTTCACCATCAAATTATTCTGTTTTAATGTAGCTGTATGCTATGACTCCTGATGAAATGGTTTATTCATGTTGAGGTGCAGTTTGGGGGACCCCTCTGCCTTTGTGGTGGGTTTGCTGGACTTTCTGGAGCTAAGAAGGTCCAACCGTGCGGCTTCTTCAGGGATGCTGTGGCGAGCATCTGTTCTGTGACATGTGAGAGCCTGTGTGACAGAGTTCAGATATCACAAGGCTTGTGGAGCACATTCCTGTATGAAGAGAAGCAGTCCAAAACGCTGGGTGTACGATGCAGGCAACACTAAAGATCAGCAACCTGCAAAAGTAATACTGTGGTTCATGGTGACGTTTCAGAGGGAATTCTGATGGAGGTGTGGTCCCAGCAAAGGTAAACTCAGGGGTCTAGCAGCACAGATAAAATAGCAGCCTTACTCTTATCTCTTTGGTAACCCAAACCTGTTTGCTGATAAACTGGCAAAATTATGTTTATAGTCTCCCTATGCTTTGTTTCTGCTAATCTCTAATTAAGTAGATCTAGGGAAGGCCAGCATGGTGCTTTTAGTGCTCAACTACAGCTTAGAAATGACACTCTGCTTTCTAATGATTACAAGCAGGTGAAGTGACAGGAAGGGCAGAGATGTTGGAGTAACGTGATCTGCAATTAAATTCCCGATTCTCTAAAATATTTACCCATAGCTGTAGTGATCCACAGTACTTCATAGCTGGCACTGCCCACGTGTGTCCAGTTAAGGACAGTTAAAAAGCACAGAAATACGGGGGGGGGAGGAGATTGGAAAAAAATATAAAGAGATCTTAGCTGAACCAGAACAAAACCTCTTTAGCTCCTACCATTTGAAATGGGGAGGAATCCCAAGAAATAATGAGGATAAAGTCTCTCACAACTGCGAAATTACTGGAGTGATTGTGACTCTGAAAAAGCAGGTTCCAGGTAGAGAAGGAATTGTAGTTACTCTGTGATCTTGTCATAGCCTTGCTAATATGGTTAAAGCATTAGTTCTGAAAACAACTGCATTGAGACCTTGGAGTACTTTTCTTAAAAATGTACAAATCTATATTCATGTATTTTCTGTGGAGCAAAATAAAATACTGCATGTTGGATTACCTAATTTCAATATTATTATTAGAAAAAAGAGATGCACCCTGATTTCCACCTGTCAAATGAAGTCAGATATTCTTGTGGATGCCTTTTTCTCTTTTATCTTTTTTTGAATTGAATTCCATTGTTGCTTTGATTCCTTCCACTTCTTTCTGGTTATTTTTTTTTTTCAATTTGTTATTGTTCCTTCTAGCTTTAATCAACTACCAATGTTGCTGCTTGCCTATAGAATCACAAGGTCCATGCTGAGGTGTGTCATGCCAATAGTATTTGGTGTGCTCTGTCCTCAGCAAGGCAAAGGTTCCCCACTGCTGTTCTGTGAAGAGAGAGCCTGTTGGAGGTGTGACTTGAGTGCAGTCATCTGGGAGGAGCCAGGGCCACAGCCAGAAATTGTACCCAGGTGTCATCAGCTTCCAGGCACGTGCCCTGTGCTGTAGCAAAGCAGGTTTTTTCCTTTTTCTGTCCTTTGCAGAGCTCACTTTTTTTTTTTAGTTTGTTTTTTTCCTTCTCTTTATTTGGCTGTCTTTTCTAGTTTTGTCTTTCCTCCTCTGTAATATGTAATAGCTACTAATGGCCTCTCAAACTGCATCACAGGAGTGTTGAGGCTAGTGTGTTTTCCCTCATCCTGTCTGGAATGTTTGGCTGCTGCCAAAGAAATTGAGATCAGAATCAGGGTCTCTTTGAGTACCATGCACCAAAAGTGTATGTACGTGTGTTGAAGATACCAAAATACTGTTAAAAAAATCAAACAAGATTTGTAAAGTTAAAAAGCTAACACTTGTTTTGAGATGCAGTGTGAGAACTAAGGTATGAAATGATACAATGAATAAAGGCAAAGATGCAGCCTTTTTCAGAGAATCTTTAATCAATTAAAACTTTTTAAAGGAACATGTCAGTTCTTTGGTGAACCTACTCAATGGAAGGAAGGTGAGCCATCCCCCTTCCTGTGAGAGGGAACAAATCTGATAGGAAACTGCCAGAACAGAGCTGAGGTCTTTAGGCCTGGTGGAGGTGATGGCTGTTGCCTGATGTCAAGTGAAGGAAGTAGTGACAGATATGCAGTGGGAAAATGCCCAGGAACTGGCATTCATCCAATCCAGGAGGTTGTTTTAACTGTCCTTTGATTCAGAATATTTTTAATTTATTCTGTTTTCAGATATTTCAGCACAAATTCTAGAAAAGACAGCTCCTCTCTTTTCAGATTGGCAGATTTTTGTAGCATGCCTATCTTGAAAAATCCAAAAGAGGGAGGAGGTAAAAAAGTAAATCTCAGATTCAATTTTCTTCTGTCCCTCCTGCCATGTTCAAAATGATATCTCATCTTGTTCTTATCCTTGTGTTCAGAATAAAAGCTGTGATAATCCATTTCCTTTGCTGTGATAATCCCTTGCCCAAATGTCCTGGTAGCATAATTTGATTGTGGTGCTTGGACAGCTATCATATCACTCCTACAAAGCAACAGTAATAGTTGTTGCAAACAACAATATAATCCAAGAAATCCAGAGTTAAAGTGCTTACAGCAGAGACTAATTGCATGCTAGAGAGTATTACTGTATCTTCCTGATTGATGTCCCTCATTGGCCAAGACAGACTTGCAGATGACTTCTTAACATATTATTTAACAAGATGGTAGTGCTCTGTGTTTAAATTGCTTGTTGTTGTGGGGCTTTTTTATTGCCCCTCCCCAGTGTGGGGTTCAGAACCTCCTTATTAGTTTTATGGGAAAGCCACAGATCCAGATTCCTTCTGGAACTATTGCAATGTGAGGGAACAAAGTGTAGGGATTTTTTCAAGAGCTACTAAAGTAGCCTGTGCTCCTTGCCCAAGGAAAGTTAAGAGTCCTTATAATCACTGGGGCTTTTGTGTGGTCTTTGTTTTATTTTTTATTTTTCCTTTGACTTTCTTTCTCACTTGAACCCTGGTTCTGGAGGAGCTGGAGCAATTACCCAGCCTATCTTACATCTTCCCATTCAGAAGAGGATGGAGTGGGAAAGAAGGTCTGCAATGGACCTCAGATATTCTCTCTGGCCCCTTTGCCACCCCTAAGTCACACTACTTCAACCTGAAAAACAGCAGAGGAAAAATTCCTGCTTGAACACTTTTTCCTGGCTTTAATGAGGGATTTTTACAAAGAGAGGAAATAGTGTTGGTGAATGCATCTAGCACCCTTTAGGAAAGGGTCACCACCACAGGGATGCTGCTGAAAAAGGATGCCAAATCCTCCCAGACTCTGTACCAGGCCCTTTGAAAGGCTCCTATGAAATAAAGAAGCTATATAGCCAGTGTGTATGTATATTTCTGAAGGTTATGCTGGATTTCTGCCATGCCACAAACCCTGATTAGAATAATTTATAATAAAAAGTGATGCATGGATTCCAGAAATGGATAATGTGATGGGGGAAAGAGGGAGGTGAGTAGCAGAGAAAGCAAATCTGAAGGTTTTCCTGGTCCATAGATGTACCCCAAAGTGTGGATTTACTGCTACTGTCTGTAGGAAGAAGCTACAGTCCTAATTTTTGATGTCAGAAATGATTGTTATAAGGTTGGCTTAATATACATACCGTGCACTGCTGTTTGTTTATTTATTTATTTGCAGTAGGACTCGGGATATTTCAGGTACTTTCCAGGTGCTTAAAGATAATTTCTGCTCCAAGGACTTCACAAATCAGAGAGGCCAGAGGAAAGTAAATGGGTGGGAATTGAGTGCTGAGCAGCAGAACGGGATTCACAGGATGCAGGGCCCTTGAGAGCAGTGCAGGTGTGTGGCAGAGGTGCTGTGCAGGTAAGATGGGGAGGAGGATGCCTGCAGTGGCCTCCAGGAAAGAAACAGGCACTTGGTGTGTCTGGAAAAAAGGGAGATCCTTTTGGTTTTCTTCTGCATTGCAAGTCAGTCTATGGTCAGTTTACAGCTCCCAACTCCTGATCTCTCTCTTGGATCCTTTCCCCTGTATTTGTGATTGTGTGGTGTGGTGGCTTTGTAAGTGGAGTTATTCTGTCATGTTCTGTGCAGAGAAATGCTGTGAAGATGGCAGAGCAGGGGACTGAGGCACAAAGGTGTGTGCATGCAATATGAGGCTTGACATGGCCAGGGAGAAGTGGCATTGGGGTTTTACACAAGCATTCTTTGGGGCACAAAGTGTCATCATCTTCAGTTCATTTTTTTTGCTGTGATTAAGGCCCTGAGCATGCCTGTAATGCAAAACAGAAAACATAAAGAAAATGTTTTCTCTTCAGCCATCATTCTAACATGCTTATGTGTGTATGAATCATTCCTCCTCCATCTGGAAGGATGAGATGCAGAGCTCTTTTCTAAGGAGGTATCTAAAGTACATCCTCATAGCAGCCAGCAATTGGCATGACAAAAGGGTTATAGCAAGTGGCTGGCACTTTTCCCATCCATCTTGCCACTGGAAACATAATGATTTGCAATGTGCTTGTTCTTCAGGCACCAGTGTGCAGAGCCAGTCCTTGGGACATGCAAACGGAAAAGTTGCATGTTGTTGGCTTTTGTTTGTGGCACCTCCTCAGCAGCCCCAAAACTGGGAAGAGGAAATAGCACTGATAAACTGGTTTCCTTGATTTAAGCATGATGTGGAGTGAAAAGGAGCAGTGGGGTACTCATGGAACGTGGGAAGATGGGCAGCAAGGCATCTGGCACTGCCAGTGTAACATCAAGTGTGGGAGAAGACTTTGTTTTGCTTCTTACCTTGTATACTTTGCACAGAACAAGGAAAAATATAGTAGTATTGAGTGCACAAGGAAAAAGGTCTGATTTTTAAAAATGTCATCTGTTGTTCATGTAAGCTATCTTGTATGTATTTTATGTATTTTGTCTTTCACTTGATTTGCAAGAAGGCCAAGGCCCTGAATCAAGTAATTTAGTCTAAAGTGTTCCTGTGATGTCAAGAAAGGGTTTTACTGTGCTTTTTTGGGGGTAGAGGAGTGTGGTGTCAGAACAGGCAGTAGAAAGAAGGGCCTCTAAATCTCAGTGCCCTGTTTTAACAACTCTATTCTTACCTTTCTCTTCTGCTGACCACGACTGGGAATGTCTTTGTCTTGCAAGCAGTGGCCAGCTCTGTAAGTAGTTCACATGTAGAAACTGGGTGTTCTTCTGCTGAAGCTCCTTGGGACACTCTTGAAAGTCAACAAATGCATGTCTGTGGGACTGGACATGTCCTTGCTGCTTCCTTCTTTTGAAGGGGGGTTGGAGATGAGGTAGGAGCATCCAGGATTCATTCATTCAGGGTCTTTGGTGCAGTAATGAGCTTGTGGTTTGGACCAGTTGTTCTCAGAGCTGGGACTGTGGCCCTTCCTGCCTGAGGAGTGCCTCTGCAGACAGGAAAAGGCTCTCTGCCCTCCATTCCTGCTCTGCTTTTTCACCGGTGTCTGTTCAGCAAGGCAGGCTCATTTTTGCTGCAGGAGCTGAGAGGATTTCTCCACCTCATGCAGGATAGGCTGGAGGTTTAGAGCACTGCTCCTGGAGGACCTCAGCTGACTTGGATCACAGTGGGAATGGCAGGGAGGAAATCACCAGCCTGTCTTACTGGAGAGCACCAAGTCCTGCTGTGCTGCATGGAGAATGCAGGCTGCTTAGTGCCTTGTGTATGAAGCACTTCAGCTTTTTGAAGGACAGGTTCTTGCCTTAGTGTATGGATGGAGAAACTTCCTTTCTGCTTTTTGCAAAGGGTGGGTTCAACATGCAGCCCTGTTCTTGGCATCTCTTATGAGCTGACTCTGCACAGTGGCGTGCTGACCTCAGGAGTTCAAACTACTGTCCTCTTCCTTGGTATACTTTGGGTTTGGGGTAGAGGGAGATGGCTGGTGGGTCTCTAGGCTTTCTGCAGCAGGCTCCTGTTCTGAGCCTTTCCTTTGGAGCCAGCCCCTTTCCTTTGGAGCTGTTGTGGCTGCAAGCAGGGACTGTGAAACCCTCCTGTGCCACTGAAGTGAGCACTATGTATCCCTGTCTGCTGCCTCCCAAAGAGCTTTTAGGGGGCTGCTCTGGATCTGGGATGTAAAATGTTTTAGAAAGCCATTCTGCCCTGGAGAGTGAAATACTCTTGCATATTAGGGCACACTGTTGGACCTTGTATCTGGGAGAGCTTTTCTTTGACTAAATCGCAAGCTTCTGTGGTTATCTTTTTTCAGATACATGGTAGCCTAGAGAAGACCCTTCAGGCAGAGATGCTTTGGTACTTTCTTTGGCTTCATAATTGCTGTTTATAGTATAGTGTAATAAACACAATTAGCATTTTTGGCTTATTTCAGGGTGTGTGCTTGCATGTGAAAAGGATTGGATATGTTAACTCTGCCATCTCTCTTACCTGTGCCTGAGATATCATCTGATTATGATCTTTCTTGATACATTACAGCTTTGGAAAGGAAGTTACACTCCCTATACTTTCAGAAACATTTCAGTAGCTTGATTCAGTATGCAGTACATTGGTATCAGGGATGAGGGGTGTTACATTCAGTCTCTTGTTTTGAGAATTGGCCTCTGGATCCTGCAGAGCACGGTCAGCAGGTGGAGGATGTTCACATTGCACACTTCACCTGCAGTGTCCAGCTGGGACATGCTCCATGTGTGTAAATGCAGTTTTGCTTTTCTGTGTGTCATGGGCCAGAGTTTACAATCTGGGGACCCCTGAGGCAAAAGAATTGCTCTGCCATGTGTGTATGAGTGCACTCAGCAGGTGTCATTTGTCCTGTAGTATTTTCTAGCCCAGGCCAGCTGTGGGTATTTCCACTTTTTGAGAGGCTGAAGACCAGGTTCCCATGATCCAAATTGTGTCTAGGGCTCTGTGCTGGAAGACCAGGGGTCAGATGGACGGAAATAAAAGATACAGTGACTTAGGTGCAATTTAGGACATGTGAATCTGGCTCCTCCTCCCCTGAAATACCAGTGTGCCAGCAGCATCTGATGTAGGAAGCTGCTAGGAACAGGCCAGGCCAGTGAACCTATTTCACTTTCCAAAGTATTTCTAAACATCCCAAACTAGACTTTGCACCTTTAGCCATTTTGAATTCTCAAGGCAATCCCTTCAATGTTAGGCAGAGCAAAGAACCTGATCCAAGCAGCGCTGCTGATTACTGGAAATGTCCTGACATCTCACTTTACCCTCTGGAGAGTAACTGGAGGGGTGGGGGAGAGGCCTGGAGCTGTGTTAGTACATGTGTTGTTTTCTGCCTCTGGGGAGTTTTGTTGTTGTGCATTCTCTTGTTTTTCCATCTTACACAAAATCTGAAAGCTTGTGTTGCAGCTGTGGCCTAGAAGGAGCAGTCAATGCTCTGTTACCCATCAGCACCAGACAGACCTGGTGATGAATGAGGGGGAATTTTGGGCTCTGGGACAGGGATGCTGAGGTTGCTTTGCAGCCTTCCGAGCGTGCTGGGCTGTGGGGGACTGAGCCCTATCAGGCTTTGTGGCTGTGGCCACAAGGAGTGTGATCTCTCACTGTGATGGCCCTGGTAATCTCTGGCTATCATCCTCTTCTCATTTGGAAGAACTTTGACTTAATGAGAGATCCGTCAGCTTGAGTCACTTCTACTTGAAGATACTGAGCTCTATGAGTACTGTAGAATATCATATCCTAAACTTTTGAGCCCTTCTGAGTGTAATGCAGTGCTGTTCTTGGAATGATTTGTTTCAACTATGGGGCCAGTTTAAATAGAACTATTGAAGTATATGTTGCTGTTCATCATACATCAAAAGTGAAGTTCAGTGAATAATGAGTTACCACAGGGCACCACAATGAGATAAGAACTCATCATAGCTTTGCAATAAATGGCAATGCCATTAAAAGAAAAAAAAAAAAAAAAAAAAAAAAAAAAAAGAAGACTTTTTGTCTATAAGCTTAATTGGAAAAGCCAGGAATCTTGAGTGGAGATTTTTAGCATGCTGACCAACTGAAATATATTGTAATGAGAGCAAATTTATGTGTGCAGAGGGTGTCCAAGATTTTGGTTGCTGCATGAGACACATGGCTTTGGGATATTTTCCTATGTATGCCTTTTGTGTAGATAAGTGATGGTACCTGATTTTTGGTCCTGGAGGGAAAATGTACACCCTTATTATTGAGCACCTTTCCAAGATGCAGCAGTTGTCATTAAAACTCAACAGTAGACCACGGAGCTGAATTTGGCAGGTGGGGACTTTTTTTCCCCTTAAACTTTTAATGGCAATGACTTGCAGTTATGTCATGCTGTAGTTTTAAAGTGTACGAGGCACTTTGGCTCATTTATGTTCTCATTCAGGTTTCTAACGTGCACACAGAAGCAGCTGCTCTCTGGGATTGCTGATAATATGGAATACAGTGAGGATGGCCAGCCCTTGGTGTGTACAGGGATATCAGGCACTCCCTCTTTCACTGAGTTTTGCAGCAAAGCCACTATGCTCCAATTTCCTTGTCTGCAGAATGTGGCCCCACCCTGCAGTTCATAAAATATTTTAAATAAAAAATTTTAAGAGGAATGATGTGCAAGATTCATGTCACTTTTCCCTTTGTGGTGCTTACTTTAACTTATTGCTTTTAGCAAGCAGAATCACTGTACCACAGTGGTCTCAGGCACAGTTAAGCAGGACAACACGATCTGCCCATTTGCAGCAGCTCTTCTGGAGAGGTCTCATCTGCAGGAGCCCTTGTTTGCTCTTAAGGATGAAATGCAATTGAGCATCTGGTGAAGTCTGCTCTGTGGTAGCAATTAATTATAAATATATACCTGGGGATTTTTTAATCATTAGTCTTAAATTGATTATTTCCTACCAATTGTAAGACTCCAAAGAACTGCTTTTTCTTCCATAAGAAAAAAATATCTATTTGGTGGGCAAATGCAATGCTACAGGTAAGATATGGCAACAATAACGCATGAAGAGCAGTGTGAGGAAAAAGACAACTTCCTTCTCTGTGGTGTTCCTGATTTTTTTTCCTCTAATTATATGGAGTTGGAAGAGTGAGCTGGTAGGATATGAATGTTGCCATCCAATAATAAGAGTTGTGGTCATGGGTGCCATGCAGGCATGAAGCTTCAAGAGACTGTGATGTGTTTTGGGGGACAGACCAAGAATAATTCATATGGCTTTCTCTGGTAGACAGGTGAGTTTAGGGAATGTCTGCAAAGCTAGGGCCCAAAGCTGGAATTGTGCTCCCTATTCCAGTTAAACCAATGTGTAAACAAACCAGTTCATGATGTTCCCATTAATTTGGACTGCTTACCTTTCCAGTTTTTCTAGCTTGTGATTTGAGCAGAATGAGCCAGTAGGAAAAATGACAGTCTGAAACCGGCTTGGCTTGTCTCTGGCTGTCCCCAGAAAGCCAGTTCCTTTTTTACCACCAAAACAGGGCCTGGCTCCATAGCTATTGTTCAGGACACCTGAGACAGCAAGATCATCTGCCACTGCCTAGAAAAGGACAGCAAGGAAAAACTTTCAATCCTTTGCCAGCCCCTTCTGCATCTTTCTACCTGCTAAGGCCTTTCTCCACTGCACAAATGGTGTAGCAGCTGTGGCTTGAAAATCCCTGGGGCTTTCCCCTCACCCTGGGATATTTGACTGTGTCCAACCCTGGCACCTTTACAGGCACAGGCAGCAGAAGCTGTGTGTGGGGCCAGTGTCACTGCTGTGCCTCTTCCAGCACAGGCACACAGTACAAAGCAGGCTGGCCCCTGGGATGACAAGTTGTGCTGTTTTTCTGACTTGAGGCCTTCAGGCCTGCAATGACCTTGAGCCTTTTGTCCCTGAAGAAGGGAATACCATGAAGAAGCCTTTCCTTTTTAATGGAGAACCAAAACTTGGGTTACTGAGGGATCTCAGGGACCAGTTGAAGTAGATTTTCCCACTGTGTGTGTGAGGGGGAATGGTAAGGAGAAGGAGACTGGGTACTCAGTACAGCATTTCATTTGGTTGTGTAACTCCAGCGCAGCATGCTCGTGACATGTGTTTCTGACTTCACCAAGAACCACTGAAGGTGCAAAGCCCCTCAGTGTCCTCTCTGTTCCAGGAAGTCCAGACAAGCTTCTGGCTAAGCAGTCAATGAGTCCACAGAGTCCCTTTGGTGTTTTGATGCCTGTGGAAAGAATAGTTGGCAGTAGAACTAATTTTGTAGCTTTTGTTGCTGACTGTGACAAAAAAAAGCTTTCTTGATCTGCAATGATGCCAAGGCTGTGTGCAGGATGGAGAATGCAGCCAGTGGTCTTTCCCTGGTGCCTTGCATCTTTGGAAAGAGAATTATTTTTGGTGTTAAAGTAGACCATAACCTTCCATGGGATCTGGTTGAATTCAGAGGTCTGCAGCTGAGATCTGGGGGCTGCCTTCTGGTCAGGGCTCACTTCACCATCAATTTTTAAATGGCTCTGCATGGGGCAGTAGTAGAGATTGTGATGTTCTGTATTCTCACACATCACTCCATGCTTTGGTATGCTGCCTGCGTATCAGTGGATACAGTTGGGATGTTTCCCTACTGAAAGTATTTCCTTTTTTCCCTTGGTATTGCTAGAAGCCATTCTCAAACACATTTTTCCAGACAAAACAAAATGAAACCTGTGAATCCCAAACCCCAAGATTTTCTGTAGGCTCTAGTGGGAGAAATGAAAGCAGATTGCAAACTCCCAGAAAGTTGTTTGAGTGCTCTGTGAGGAATACCACCTGCGAAAGGGGTATTCTTGCTTCTTCAGAGAGAACAAGAGATCAGCTGGGACCATTTTTTCTTGCCTTACATAGCAGTGTAAAAAGAATTCACAGGAATTTTGTTTTTGACTAGTAAGCAAGTTGGGGAGTAGCAATAGAAGTTATTAGAGCCATGATTAACATGTGTTGCTTTTGATCTTGTGGCTGAATCAAAACTGGATTGGTTTGACCTGAAACATGAAAAGTTTCTTTTGCTAACATTAAGATTTGCTAAAATCAAGATTTTGGCTAATCTTAAACCCAAGTATTTTATATTGTCTAAAGTCCTTTAGGTTAAAGAGTGATTGAAAACAGTTTTCTAGTTTCAGGGAAACAGGAATCTTTATGGTTATTCACTGAATTCAAATGTATTTCAGTCCTTTTGAATCCACATTTTGCTGAATATAACCTGGGAGAGGGAAATGGAGCTGCAGTTCCCCCAGTGTCTCTCCTGTATCATGAGAATGAAATCACAACTGTTCAGCTCCCTTTTTCAAAGCAGTGCTGCATACATCTCTGTGATATCCTCAGACCAAAAAACTTCCCAGCATTGATAACAGACAGACAAAACTGAAAGTCTGTCACAGTGAGAAACAGAGCTTTTTTTTCCCCCAAAGAGCAGTGTGCATGTAGAAGGCAAGTGAAAATTATCCCCTAATGAAAAAGCAGTAAAATTGCAGAAGAGCACAGCTAAACAAAGGTCAAACTGCAGTCTGAATGAAGACCGAGGCTAAACCTGTTTGCAGTACATAGAGAGAGCAGTATGAAATGTAGGTAACCAGCCCAAGGACTGTTACAATGCACAGATAATGCATATATGTGTAGGTAATACATGCAATCATACTTCTTGAAAGCCTGTAGTCAGAACAGATTGCAAAGCACAGAATCCACGCAGGAGTTAAAAAATTTGTAGCTGCAGAGCATAATACCAAGGTCACCACAGAAACAGAGCATTTTTTCAAGAACAAAAGAAGCATATCAAGGAATAGTGGATTAAAGGAGTTGTGTGAGATACTGATACAGGTCCTGGCATTCCAGCAGTGTGTATGATCCATGCTGCATCCCACTTTTCCCTGAGATATGAAGGAAAAGGTGGAGGGGTAAAAGTAAGGGTTGACAATTGAATGTAGTTATCAAGCAAGTTATTAGCATATGGTTCTGGCGTACAGAAATAAATGTTATTTTGAACTGTTGTCTGTATACAGAAGGTCTGTATGAGGCCACATTGAGAGTGTGGTTACATGGGGAAGGTACAGAGATGAGGAGGCTTCCAAAAGAGGAAATCATGTCTAGACTTCAAAATGCCAGTTCTCAGTTTTGTTTTAGGTGGTGATATCCTGTCTGGTATCTTTGAGGAGAAATAATTGAGAGGAAACAGTCAGTGACATCTAAGGAGGTGCTTTGTATCATTTCAGAGTGAAATATCCTAAACTTTTATTTTGAAAATTGTCACCAACCCCCAAAATTTGTCACATGAGAAAGGCAGCATGTATTTTATTGTCTGATAGAGCATCAATTTAATACCACTGGCCAGCAGTGATGCAAAGTGTTCTTGTGAAGGCTGTCTGAAAAGTCTTGACTAACTTGCATGCTGTAATCAGTGTGCCTTCTTCATAAATTTTTATGTTAAATGTTAAATATTTTGGTTTCTTTCATGTTTTAGCTGTCTTAGGGGTTAGAATGGTTATGCCGATTCTCAGCTTGGTGTTTTTATATTTAACTTGATAAATGTAAGTAAAATATAGAACATTTGACCTACAGAGTAAAGTTCACTGTTTCTGATAGTTCAAATTAAGTTTCCCCACTTTTGCATATTTTCTATGTGCACTGTACTTCTGATGTTGAGAGGGGGATCTCAAACTCAGTACTTCCCTAAATGAAGAGGAAAATAATTATTTATGTTGTTTGTGGTTAACCTACAGAGCAGTATTAATGGTCTGTAAAACCTCTTCAGATAATTGACTCAATAGAAACTTTTGAAAAATTATTTAAACTTGAAAGAAAAGTTCCATGGGAATAGAGGCCAAGATGGAGTTAAAATCATCAGGAGGGTGAGTTGGTGTGTAGGTGAAGATCCTTTTGTAATACATTCATGGGAAGTAAGAAGGCAGAGGAGTGTGTATTTAGGTGCTAAGGGGAAGAATCCATTAAGTGGAACCAAAAATCTTCAGTACAGTTAATTCTTTCACCCAGATGACAGTGGCAGTCCACGCTTCGATGCAAATACTGGAAACTTCACCTGAGGTGCCAATAATTGCTATTTGTATTCCTCAAATTCAAATATGCTCGAGTGTTTTCCCAGGCAAAAATGGCAGTGTAGTACTTAAAACTTGAAACAGAATCTTACAGCCATTGAGATAATTATATTTGTGCCATATGAAAGTTGTGCTTGAAAGCAGGATTTGATGCCATTGTGTAATGTGTTCCTTTACAGAGAATAGCGTAAATTAATAAAAAGTTATGAAAAAATCACACAGGTTGGATTTTCTTTTTCCTCTGGACTATTAATAATTTTGGATATTTTGATACAGAAAATTCAATTAAGTAATTGTACTTATACCTGAGCCAGGGCTTTCATAGTCTTAGAAGTGGAAGGCAATGAAGTTTCTCTGAAAGCTTATATAGTCCTTGTAAAACTTGGCTATTTCTTCTGTTCTGTCAAGTATTTAAATTTTCACCTCAATCCTTTTAAGGATGGACAGGCATTAGGGTTTTTAAAAATTATTTGACTGTGTGAACTTCTTTGCAGGGATTTTAGGGGTATCCTAAGCTTATAATTATGTTTTCATCCATACTGTGATCGTTCTTACAAGAAAACTGGCAGCATTTCCCTCTCTGTGCTTCTCTATTTCTCAGAGAAGATGAAGTGCCGTAATTTTTTTCTGTCATTGTTTTTATTTCTGGTATCTGGGTGGAAAATGAAAGCCAGTGTCTTTTCCCCACGTTTGTGTGTGCCCACCAGCAGACACGCAGGCACACACGAGGAATTCTCGCTTGTGCGCAGCCAGAAGGGGCTGGACCCGGCTGTCTTCAGCTCAGTGGAAATTGGCACCGTCCCATCTGCAGTAAACAACAGCCTGACGTCAGCTCTCGCAGCGGTGATAGCAGCACAACTTGAGAGATTTTTCAACTGGCCGAGCTGTTGAAAGGCTATCGCTGGGTTTGATAATCTCTGGCTGCACTTGAGAGGATTTGGTGCAAAGGTGGGGGGAGAAATGGTTGGTTAATGACAGAAATAATAGAGCAATTCCTGATAACTTCTTATGGGGTGGAGAGGTGATTTTTAAGTCTTACACCAGAGGTATTTTGATTCCCAGCTCATCAGCTGCAGTCATTCTCTCCAGGTTCTGAAATCCTGGCTGCTCTGTAGAATTCACATTTGTGCCCTGTTGGAAGTTGGAGAACAAATAAAGTGCTGTGGAACAGTCAATCAAGCAGATGATGAAATTTGACTTTTCTAATGTGTTGAATTAAGCACTTTTATTATGATTTCAATTCCTGATGTTTGCTTTATTCGGTGTAGACGAGTTCAAAGAACCTGAGCCTGGCAATGCTAAGATTTTTGCTGGTTTCTGTATATTCTATTTCTATTAGTAGGATATAAGTCATTGAGGCCCCACATTGTGGCCACAACACCCAGAAAATCTTTACTGAAAGATACTTGGTTATTCATCATTATCAAATTGAGCTAGAATAAAGGGACCATTTTGTGGTACTGGTTTCAGATAAGGATTCAGAAAAGTACCTGTTTTCCTGAAGTGCTGCAAGCTCCTTGACTGCAAAGTTACTGAAGACTGTTGCATTTCTGAAACAGAGCCACTATGACTTAAATTTAATTACAGCTGGTTCTCCTCATAACCCGACAGTTGAAAGAGACTTTTCTATTGTTCAATACTACCGCTGAAAACACATTTCCATTAGGAACTTAGAGTCCTCCTATGCCAAAATCAACAGTTAAAAATGAATGGTTTGCTCTGGTAACAGGAAAAACAAACATGAAAATCATTGTGTTGTGTGACAGAAAATCAGAATGTTAAAGTAAAAGAAGTTGATAAACCTACAAGAATAACTATCTGATGGGCTGTTCTTGAATCAAAGACAGTTCCAAGCAAGTATTTCAAGGACATAAATAATAGTGCATCAACTTCTGCTTTGTTTCTTGTATGGCTGCAAAGATAGCAAAAAGTTCATGTTCCATTTAGGTCCTGTCACCAGGGATTTAAGAGTTTTGTGAAACCCTGGAAAGGAATGTGAATATCTGCCAATATTAACATTTTCTAATGTACACATTTTTACATCTGCTTTTAGGGTACATTCAGACTAGGTTAATCATAAAGTCTGTCTTAGCAGGGAGGGACAAGAATGCAAGAAGGAAAGAAAAATTGGATTCTTTCTAAGACTGTGTCTGCCCTATTAGCAGTTTTTTGAGACTTTTGACCAAATTTGATGGGGATGCACAAGTCTCAAAAGTTCACAGCTTCTGTGAAAGTGGGCAAGAAAGCGAGGACCTGTCTGAGCCTGCACTCCTTGGTGAATTCATAGTCACTGAATATCTCAGAATGATACAACTGGGATTGCTGATCTTGCAGAGGGGAAGGAATGGGTGAGCAATGGGTCTTTAAAAACCAGGGAAGTCCTGGATTTCTGTGAGTCTGGCTGTCCTTGGAGACTCATGTGGCTACTTGACATCCTGTCCCCAGAGGGGCTGGCATGTGGCAGGGCCTGACTGTGCTTGATTTATGAGAAAAGCCCAGGACAATTTTAGACCAAAAGCCAAGCTGTCAGAAAGCTTGTGCTTGAGAGCTTGCAGTAGCAGAATAGTTGACAGCTCAGGTAAGGAATTTGTTCAAGAGAAGTTGGCTGGAGCAAAACTCTCAGACTTCCTGCGCTTCAGGGCCAACATGCAACTCCAGGATCACAGCTTTGGCCCTGTGCAAACGTGAACTTGCCAGCATGTAGGAGAGGGCAGACCTCTTCAGCTGTCCTTCCTAGGCAGGTGTGACGCAGGCTGGGCACCATGACCTGTATACAAACTTGGGAACAGGTTGCCTTAGGTCTGTTTATGACCTCTTTCCTTCTCTGTGGTGGTAGGCTCTGAGACAATGCCTTCCCTGCAGCCTGCCTCCTTTTCTGGGCTTGTGCCTGCAAAGGGAACACTGGCACTTGTAGCCCTGTGAAATTTTTACAGTGGCTGTAGCTGAGCAGGGGTCTCATCCTAGGTCACTTCAGCAGTCCTGAGTACTTGTCACAACCCTGAGCAGAGCTTCCCCTTCCAAAAACCAAACCAGCAGCTCACTAGGGTAGTTAATCTCTCAGCTGCAGCCTCCCTGAAGATGATGTTAGACCATAACTGGGAGGAGATGTGCAGTAGGAAAGGTCCTTTATGTTGTTGTTTTGGGGTTTTTCCTCCTTGCTTTCTTTTGCTGTGTTTCATCTCATTTAACCAGCCTGCTAGTGCTCTAAAAAGGGAGATGAGGTGCTGGGAAAGGTGTGCACTCTTCTCTCTGCCTCCAAGTGGGTAACACTTGCATTTGCTGCCCGAGGTAAGAGTTAGCCAGAACTGCTCACACTAGCCTTGACCTAACCCAGAAGCCAGAGACATGTTATAGCATGTTTCCTCTTGCTGGAAACCTACAGAATGGCTTTGGGATTCTCAGCCCTGCTTGTCTCTGCATGTAACAAAGTCTGCTGGGTGGCTGCTGAGGTTATGGTTCACTCTGCATCAAGAAAAGTTACATTTGGCTTTAGAGTGGCTCGGTATCCAATAATGCACATTTATAATCAAATTTTAAAGATCTTGAGTTTGCTTTTTGTTTTATGGAAATAACTGTAAAAAGGCTCCCAAATAGGCTGGTTTGCTATCAAGATGTGATTTTGGAATGGCTTTATCATGCATCTTGAAAGGAATTATCCTTCCCCAAAGATTCAGAAATACCTTGTGGTTAGCCCCTTCAAAGTAACGTGTCAAGGCTTCTAAAGAAATTAAGCTGAGGGCATCCTTTTGCTCTTAGATGATTTTGGATCCTTGCAGGTTGATATTTTCAAGATTTTTGTTTAACATAAAGAGCTAAAAAATAAAAAAAAAAAGTAGTAAAGCTGAAGTTCTTTTTTAGTGGCTGCTCAGTACTTGGAAATGTTACATGCTCTTGCTCTTGCTCCTTCTGTGCTCCTCAAATGTTACAACTTTTCTGAATAGTAAGGAATCATCATAAGGATGGCTCTTCCCCATGCTTGATCACAATGTGAGATGCAATGCACAAATAGCTCTGGGCAAGACTGAGGGAGGGAGGGAGGATTCTTACCAGCCTCAGCCACTGGAGCCTTGCAAGAGCTGCTCCCAAACCTGTTCTGTGTCTGCTACAGCACACACATTAGTGACTTTAATGAGGCAGAGGGCAGTCCCCAGTAAATTTTGGGGATTTGGGGTTTTCTTGTTTAAGACACTTGTACAAAGTGAAGGAGCAAAATAACTTTGCAACTCGCATTGACTTTATTTAAACTCAAAAAAACCAAGAACATTTTCCAGGCATGGCTTCCCACCTTGGCCATGTCCTCACATCTTACTGTATAAAACATGTTCAGCTGAAGAGACCAGCAAGGGAGGCACAGTGATCCTGTTTCACAGCTTAGAGATGGCCACCCCAGCTTGCTCCTTCCTTTTTTTATCCTCTCTGATTATTTCTCCCTAGTGGGCAGGGATTCCTATGGAGCGTGTGATGCCTTTGCATCCTCCCTTGTTCGTGTCTCATTGAACATGAGACCCATCCCACCCAGAGGGACCCCTGAGTTCCCCACAGGCATTTCATCAGACTGGAAAGGTTCTCCTTCTTGTTTGGTCATTTTAAGGGTAGTGTCAAGCACAGGAAATTTACTGATTTCTTCTTGTTGGCAATGCCATGCCGGCCCATCACGGAGGAAGAAATCAAGCAAACCAGAGCAGAGGGTGGGGTAGACTGATGAGCAGGAGAATTTGGACTTTTATGGATCTACACTGAGCAGAACAGGGATTTGTGTGCTATTTGGACAGTTGGGTAAAATGCACAGCCCTCTGTTCAGCTCCATGGTACTGCTGTTCCCCGTTGAGGCCCCCCACTTTTACCTGTGCAAATTCCTTGTGGATTTTTTGTTGCCTGAAATAAAATAGCTTGATTTGGGAGGGGAAAAAAACCACCAAAAAAACCCATTAAAAAACCCCAAAACCACACCCAAACACACATTAAAAAAAAGTTCTTGCAACTGAAATGTCTGTTTGTACCACTAAAAACTCAGTTTTCTCATTACTACAATAACGTGTTGATTTGAAATGGCTGAGTGGCTTTAATTATAATACTGATTTTATTTTCCTTTTTGGTAGCAGTAGTAGTCGAGCAACGGCACGCCGACAAAGGCAGCTTTGAAGGAGCAGCAATGCTGAGAGGTGCCGTCCTCTTCCCTCCCCCCAGCCCCATCTCCCAACTCCTGACAAAGAAAACAAGTCGCTGCCTCTTCAAGACTTTTCTTGTCCTTTCTGTTCGTGACAGGCGTAAGTGTTAGTAACATCTGCTGGCCCGAGCTCGCTTCCTCCTGCTGTGCCGGGCTCTGGCAGGGCCGTGCGGAGGAGCAGGAGCCGTGCCAAGCACGGAGCGCGGTGTGCCGAGCCAGCGCCGAGCGCAGCGGCCGGGCCGTGCCTGCATCGCGGGCACGGGCTCCGGGCACCTGGCAGGGGCTGCCCGGCCCCGCCTGCCTTCTCCGGCCCCGGCTCTCGCTAGTGGGAACCTTGCTGGCTTCTGCTCCTGGTGGATAATGAGTGTTATTTTAAGTGAAATAGCCAAGGGGGATAAACAGATCAGCATGTGAATCTGATCACATCTTCTGTGAGCTTTGACTTAGAAAGTTTCTATAAGTTAGACATTACAGAGAGTGCTTTTCTTTCACAATTTATTCTTTATCTTGTTTCTGCCTTTCAACAATGTTCTGTGGTTCACTAGGTGGTGGGGTTTTTAGTGTTTTTTTCCCCCTTTACTGTCAGATTTCCTTGGTTTTGGCAGTATTTTCCAGAGCAACCTGAAGGGAAAGTATGTATGTATATAATTTCACAGGGACATAGAATCTGTAAAGGCAGATGCAGACCCTGCTTTATTTTGTAATTATTTTGTAATTTTATAATTATTTGTAAAAATATCAGGGTTGGATAGCTTTCCCTTTGGTTAAAATGGGCAAAAAGTATTTGGGTTTTGCTTTTTTAAAGTAAGGCATAGGATTTATCTTCCTAAGACTGGTTGGTTGAATACTTTTAATTTTTTTCATCAAATTAAAAAAAAAAATTAAAGGACTATGTGGAGATTTGGTCTATTTCATGTCACGTGTGAGGTCAAGGGGAAAATTATGTGCATCTAAGAGTAAAATTTATCTCAGACTTGTCAGCTCCTAACAAGTCATGATCTTGTTACTTGCTCTTAGGTTGGCAGCAATGTGATGCTGTGCTTCAGATTTGTTTTTTGGGGGATGGACGGGGAGTTCCTGAGACTATTTTATGTGCCATTTCCCAATGAGAGAATTTTTGAAGACTCTTGTAATGATTTATCTGGATATTTTCTTCTAACAACATCGAAAGGCAGCCTGAAGTTACACTATCGTATACTTCAATCAGCTTTATAGAATAATCCAGTTGTTTCTTCCTTCTGAGTACACAAAGAGTGTGTGTGGCAATGATCCTGGAGCCTGCAGGCAGCTGCAACAGAAAAGGACTTCCGTGGTTTGCTTTTGCTTTCTCTTCCTGTCCCCTCCATTTTCATATATGTTTTTGAGAAGGCTGAGTTTCTGATAGACTACCTAGTGCAAGACCAGGGGAAAGTGAAACTGTGTTTTGGGGCTTGTTTTGTTCTTTTGGTTTTCATATAGAGTTCTATCAAAGACACTGTTCTGTAATATTACAAACAACCCAGTGGATGGAAAAATTAAAGATGTCAGTCAATAAAAATTAAAATCTGAACTTTATCTGTAGGAAATACTAACGAGAGAGAAGCTGAGTATGTCTCCTCCTCAGCCCTGCCCCCTGCAAAATGCCAAGCATCATCACTCTGGCATCATTTAGAAGTAACTTTGTAGTACTTCTAAGTAGCTGAAAGTGAAAAGATTAGAAATCAGGTTGATGATACAGTTTCTTTTCAAATGCTTTCTCTAAATGTTCAATACTGTGTCCCTGAGGAAGTCCCATTATTAAAGCTGCGTGACTCTGAAATCACCTTGACTCTGCGGGGGCGATAGTTGAGAGTTCTGGGGATTTTCCTCATCTGACTCTCAGAGTTCCCTTTTGTTGTAAGGATTTAAAAGGTTTTTTGTGAAATTGTCCCTCTCAGAGCTTGTATCATCTCCAGTCAAGCCAAATTGACAGGGGTGGCCAGAATTATCCCATGTACCCTAGGAGTATAAACCAAATCGTGTTATTAACTGAGACTAGGGGTTGCTGTAAACTTCTCCCAAAGGATTTTGGGGCTTGTTCACAAACAAACACTGAAGAGGAGTTTTGGTGCTTTCCAGGCACCTTTCCCCCCATGTGACATTAATAACACTGACAAAAATAACTCAAAGAGTGCACACTTCTAATAGACTCAGTGACAGAGACCCTAGCACACTTTGCCCTATGGATACTTGTAGAGGGGAGCTGTTCCTCTCTCCTCTGCCACAGCCTGGAGAGGGATGGGATGTGGCAGCTGTGTCAGCATGGCAGCACAGAAGGCATTGGGATGAACAGTGGGAGAATTTCACTATGTCCTGTAGAAGCAGTTAAGAACTTAACCTGAAACAGGAGCTGATAAAGACATGGCTGGCTGGGAAGTTTCATTTCTCTGTAGAATGCAGACTGTTGGTTGACGGCTGGTTTTTCTCTCCTGAGTTACAAAAACCTGCTTGTTCTTTGCTTCAGCTTTCCTTACTGTAGGTTTGGTTATAGGGCAGGCAGTGATCCAAGGCATGGGGTGTGCAGGGTGAGGTACAGGGTGCTCTGCTTTATCCTCTCTCTATGGATATGTGGTAGCAGCTTTGAAGGCGGAGCTGTGTGTGCTGTGTAAGGGCGTGCATGTCTCCTCCAGGATCTGCTCAGAGCTGTGAGGTGCCATGCTGCAGATCTGCACAGCAGCTTCCCTGGGGATAGGCAGTCCAGGAGAGAGCAGAGCAGTGCTACTACATCACTACTAGCTGGAGTAGCTGCAGCACTTGGATCTTTCCCCGGGGGCCTCTCCTTTGCGTATTAACCCAACCTGACCCTGCTTGCCTTGCAGGAACTGCCTGGATCCCAGCTAAAGGGGGTATGGCTGTAGGCATGGAAGTGTAAGGTCTGACACTGATGATATCAATGAGCAGGAAGCCTTACACTGCACTATGTGTTCTTAAAGAATGCTGAAGCCAAAATATTCATGCATTTCTTTTTTCATCTTTTACCAGTACAGCATGTTTAATAGTTTTTTGAAAACTGTGTGATGAAAAAGAAAGGCCAAAACCCCTTAACTAAATAACATTAACAAAGCATTCTTCTTAATCTATGTGGACATAAATATGGGCAGAATACCCTTACAGGTTTCTGACTGGGTCATTCAGCCTTAAATTGAAGTGACCTCATTCTGGGATGATCCAAGGAGCTCAAGCCTTGAATTTTTTTCTTGCCGTGGTTGCTAATGATTTTTATGCTGTTAGCAAGACTTCTGGTGGGTGATATACCAAAAAGCTTGCAGTGGCAAAAATTACTGATGGATTCAGTGAAGGAAAGCTGTGTGTGTGTAGGTTCCAAGGAGAAGAGGATGTCATTTGGATTTTTGTTATTTCAGCTTGAGCTTTGGTCTGCAGCTTGTCTGGTCCTTTGAGCTGCTGCTCTCTGACAGTGAATTCACATTTCAGCTTTTTTTCAATTGATTTGATGTTACCTAACATCAATTTTTTACTTACTTATGATCAGACAGTGCTGATGAGTTTAGGAGGACTGATTTTGGGGTAAAACTCCCAAGTGTGAAGTGACTTTTTGTGTTTAGGTATACATGAGCACAGACATACTTTTAGTGACCTGTATTCCTTCTAGAGGCACATGCTCTTCTCAAAGCTTTGGGCTTGGTTGGTTGTATATACCAAAATCACTTTCTCTTCTGTTTTCCTCTTTCTGTTCCAGAAACTGGTCAAAGATCTGTTTGATTTCAGGTTTTCTTTTTAATAAAATTTTTAATGGACAGATTTCAGGAGTGGTTTGAAAGGAGTCTGATGTAGAAGTTAGGCATAAATGTAACAGAATTCAGTATCTGTGCATGATTTCAAATCTAAACCACAAAAAAACTGAGATTTGCTTTCAGATTTGAAGACAACTCAAACTGCAAAGCAAGGCAAAAAGAATGTCTGGTACTTCTAATGCTGCTGAAGTTCATGCAGTTTTTGAAGCCACCAGCTACTAAAACATGCTAATTACTCCATGGAGATGATAATGTTTTTGGGACGTCAGCTGAACAGTTGGCATGAAACCTGGGCTCTGAAAAGTCAGCTGCTGCTGACTGTGATGGAGTCAGTGTCACCTGCTGACCCTTTTTAAAGAAAGGGTTTGGGCATGGTGTCTAAAGGGGGTGGAAGATGTTTTCCTTCCCATAACAGAAGATATGGGTGTGTGACTACAGGAGCTGCCACTGCCCAGAGGCAGAGACTTGGGGTAATTATGCAGGAGCACAGACACCTAAAGAGGGAGAGAATTTCCAATAACTAGACATACAAAATTAAACCAAACTGGTGATTCTAGTTTCAGGTAGTGACTGTACTGGTTTTGCCTGGCAGAGACAGTGTACACAGGGAGTGTTAGGTTATAGTGCCCACAGTAGCTTTCCAAATACCACTCAGACAGCCACAATTGATTGATTTTGTGCCTCTAATTTTGACTTCTTTTCATCAGTGGGAAAAACAGATTCCTCTAAGCCAAGGGGACCATACCCCACCATCTTGCAGTTGTAAATAGAGCTTGGTTCTCTCCAAACTTCATTGTGAGTTGTTGCAGTATGTGTGACTCATAGCCTAATGAAACAGTCTCAAAAAGAATACAGTCTCAGCATTAGTTGTGTTTTCACTAAGCATATCCAAGTATTTTCTATCTCTTGGGGAATCAGATACAGGGTTTTAAAGCACCTGCCTGCCTGACATTAGATTGCCAAACCATCAGTGATTTCTGTCATGAATGTGCAGGACTGGGTTGTCCTGTGAGCGTGCTGGATGGCTGCTTTGGAAGGGGAATTTCTGTCAAAAAGTACCTGCTCTTAAATGTTAATTGGGCCTTCATTTCTTTGATGTGCATATCTATGTAAGTGTATGAGAAAAATCAGCTATGGAAAGTAATCTTATAATTCTCTGTGTGGATATAATGGAGGAAGGAAGCTGTTTTTTATTATTATATTTTTAAAATTTATTTTACTTAGTTGAATAATGTAAGGAGGTTCAGCCCTGTGTTTTCAGTGAATAACTACTTGGTAGTGAAATGAAGTCATGAAAAAACATCCAGTTTTTGGGGATACTGTGCATGTGAAATAGAACATTTTTGCATACTGAGTAGGATGCTCCAAGGCATGTGTAGTCTTTGAGGCTTTTTTTGTTCCTTTTACATATGGGCCTTGGTGAAAAGTCAGACCTGCTATAGGTAAAATTTCCATTTGTGATCCTCTTGCTTCTAACCTTGTTGAGCTCTCAGATGTGCTAACTTGTCCCTTTGAGTCTCTGTGTGTGGTGCAGAGCTGTTTATGCATCTCACACTCCTGTTTGTTCACCAAAAGCCATCTGATGCCCACAGAGGTGTCTTTCCAGGCCAAGGTGCTCTTAAATAGAAGACCCAATTTTGATTGTTTGGTACTTAGAGCTTTATGACCACAAACTGTTGAGAGAATATCGATAACTTTTCGAGACTAATTCAAATTCCTTTGAATTAGCTTGGGTTTGGATGTGTTGGCTTTATTTCTTGTCCATGTTATATCAACATCCATCTTATCTCTGCTGCTCTGAATTTGTCATTATTATGCTATGCTAACACCTTTATTTGGCTTCTGAAGCTGCCTTGTGTTGCTTTTGCATTTACTGGCTTCTTTAGAGAGAAAAACTTTTTGATTAGTACTTAACCTACTCAATAGTGTAGGTGCTTTGCAGAATAATTTTTTTTATAAATTCCCCCAAACAGGTATTTTCATGTGGACTGGAATACAGGAGAGGGAGAGCAGGGGGTGTGTGGGATGGGAAGACAAATCAGGAGACCTGAGCTGAGTGCCCAGCCTTTAAACATTCCTTTGCTCTCTTGCATTTGCTGTTTAATTCCTGAGGATTGCATTTCCTTATCCCATCCCTCTGACATATCTGCTTAGCTTGTAAGATGCCTGGCACAGGGCTGTGTGTCCAGACATGGATGTGTGTGCAGAGCTGAAGCCCCATGAATCTCCGGGTTCAAGAGGAGACAGCAGTGACAGCGTTGCCATCCTGGAGCTGCAGTGGTTGTGTTCCCATCCTGGGAGCTCCTGTACTCGAGGCTGCTTGTCTCTAGGTAACTCCTCAGTGCAGGAACAAGAAAGTCACACTGCTCTGCAAGCTGCTGCAGCGCGTCCTGCGAGCACTGTGCCACATCCAGCCCTCTCCTTCCCAGGCTCCCTGATCCCCTCAGCCCCCGTCACCCACACACTGTCTGGGGGAGTAGTGCTGGTTACCTGAGAGCCCCAAACTCCGAGAACCAGACCCACCTGGGTGATTCCTCTGTCTCTCCTCCTCTGGGGGGTTTTGGGGATTTGCTGGCCTGTCTGCAGATGTTAAAGGTTTCGCTATTTCACCTCTGTCTTGCTACATTTTCCCCTGAAAGTGGAGTAGCGCTGCAGCTGCCGCTGGCTTGGGCTGGTGTTGCTGAGTGCCGCTGTGAGGTCTCCTGGCCCTCGCCATCTCTGGACGAACTACCTCTGTCATAGGTATCTGCTGTAGCTGCCTTACAGCTACAGGGTGCTTTTTTCCTTCCCTTCCTCCTGCATCCTTCTTACCTTTACTGGGTAGCTAGCGTAGGTGTTCTCTGGAGTGGGTGCTTTGCTCCGTTCCCTCGCTCCCAAGCGCCCCTCACATGCTAGCAGAGCTCACCCAGAGCCAGGCTGCTGCGATCGCAGCGCGGCTCCGCTGGCAGCGCTCCCGGCTCTCCGAGCTGGCAGCTGTCCTCCTTTCTTTGAGCTCCGATAGCGGGAGCAGCCGGAGCGCTGCTTTATGGGCCTTTACTCCTGTACACCTCCGGTTTTCCACAAATCCTGCCAAGTGAGTTTCCTGATTGTGGGCTGTGTCATTCGCTGTGCTCCCCTTCCCTGCCCCCACCCATTTCCTGACATCACTTTAGATCCGGCTCTAGCGCTGGTCCGGTTCTGCTGGAGCACTCCACCCTGGACTTCCGAGTGCAGTAAATCTTTCTGGCCGGGAGAGTCGTACGGTGTGTGGAGCATGAAAAGCTACAAAGCTTTGTCAAGCTTAGGAAAGAAATCCTCAAAAAATGAGGGAGAATATTGAACTCCTTTTTTTCTCTCTCTTCTCTCCCCCCACCCTGTACTGTTTGCCTTCATTTGGTGAGTTTGCTCTACCCTAAACAAAAATAAATAAACAAACAGGAACTTTAAATTTATCTCTACTGCATTTTCCTGCAGCAATTTTGAAATTATCTGGCATAAAGGAATAAAAAAATACATTCTCATTTCCTTCAGTGGTCTCTTTGGGGTGCCTTTCTAGACTATCACTATCATCATCTTCCACAACACCATGGGTACTGTTATTTTACCAGTTCTTACACCATCTTGCCTCAGAGGTTGGAGTTGGTCATTCTGGGGCTAAAACTGACCAAAGCAAGGTTGCAGTGCTGCGATTGTGAATAACCTCTTGGCAATTTTGCTGTCATATACCTTACTAAAAAAAGCTTTTTTATTAATGAGGAAAGTGTTGGAGCCCCCACTGCCATTAGGACTAGATATTTTTCTGCTGGAGATCCCTAGGATCCAGGATTTCCTCAAATTCCTGACATTTGGGCTTGTCCCATTTGCTACTGATTCAAATCTCAAACAGCAAACACAGACTAGGTTTTGTACTTTTTTTGTCTTTTGTGTCAGCACAAATGGAGTAAATGGAGTAAATGGACATGTCATATTTTGAGATTGCTTTTCCCAGTATAAAGTCAAAAGTCTTTCCACCTGCATAAAAGGGGGAGGGATCAGATGGACTTGAGTCCATCTGAGGTGCGTTCATAACAGCATGCTCCTCTTCTAAAGAAAACTAATTTCTTTAAACAGTGGGCAATTGATCGAATTTATAGCCCAGTATGTTTTGCGGCAGGATTAATAAGTGGTGTCCTGTAAGACAGCTGCAATTTGCTGCCCTAAACACTGCTTGGGATCAAAGTGCCCTTCTGCCATATTGCCCATGAGCTGTATGTGGTGACCAGAACTTGGGTGTGAAATGTCTTCTAGTCCTTTTTTCCAGGTCAGTTGTCTGAGGCAAACACAGCCGCCCCTTCTGCCTATCTCTGCCTCCTCGCCTTTAGCCACAGTTGAATTTTTGCTCACTTTGTATCAGTCTACAGATATTTGCCATCATAGTGTAGTGTAAAAGCCCTGGAGAGAAACAATGTCTGGTGGAAATGATGTCTTGTGTGGACTGAAATCGCTTTGATGAATACTATAGAAAGAGTGATGCTTACTGATGAAAGTTTTTAGGGGCACCTGTCTGTTTCTTGCAGGAGACATCACAGTTCTGCTGGATTCTCCACCATCATGATCAGGCAAATGCTCCTTTTCACTTTTGCCTTGCTGAGACTTTTGCACTTTTTTTTTTTAATCAACTGCAGTGATCTCCTTTGCACTGGGTTAAATAGCAGCATGGCACTTGATCTGAATTATTTTTATTACGTCCTGTGGCAGAGCACAGTGGTCCATCATGAGCAGAGCATATTTGCATGACATCCCCAACAACTTTGTCTTCCATACTTTATTGTGGCTCTCAGGTTAATCCCGGGGAAATTCCAGGGACTGGACATTGTGGAGTGCAATGTCACAAATGCTCTAGGACCTGTTTGTGTCTACAGTGGTCAATTCCTGTGTGTCCTCCCCAGAAGTGACACACAGTGGGGATTTTTCTGCTGTGGGTGCTGATTACACTTGCAAATGATACTGGCATGGGAGGAGCTCTGAGTTTTCTTGAGAACAGGGTTAGAATTTAAAATCTTGACCAAGTGGAGAAATCACTTGGAAAAAATAAGAGGTTATTCAGAAAAGGACAAGCACAAAGTTGTTAACTTAGGTGGGAATAATGGGCTGCCCAGACCCAGAATGGGAGATGGCTGGCTGAGCAGCAGCTCTGCAGAGGGGGGATGGAGTTGATGGTGGATTCCAGGCTGACTGTGAGTCACCGGCCTCATACAGTTGTGAAAAAGGCAAGCTGAGGTTTGTAACCAAAAGGGTACAGCAATCCTTCCACTCAGCTCAGCTTGGTGAGGTCTCAGCTGGAGTCTTGAACCAGTTTTCTGCTCACAGCCTTTAGAAACAGCAAAACAACTCAAAAGTGGGTCAAAAAAAAAAAAAAAAAAAAAAAAAAGAAAAGGAAAATAGCATGAATGGATGATTTAGCAGACATGACCTATACAGAGATGTAAGTATTGGGGTTGCTCAGTCCATGGAAGAAAAAAAGTGAGGGGATGGATGAACATGTTAGCACCTGTAAAATGTGGGAAGGAATAAGCTGTTTAGCATATATTTCAGGGAGAGGACTGTGTACTTGAGTCTTTGTGCAGAGCAGTCCCGGTGAAAGGCTGTCACCAGAAATCCACGGGAGCCTCTTTTTAGCAAATGTATTTATCTGGAACTGTTTCTGTGGCAATGGCCCTTCCTTCTCTCCTGCTTTGTGATGGCCAAGCTGAGAAACACATGGTGGGAAGGGAGCCTGTGCTTGCCATTGCAGGAGAGCTGGCTCTGGCCCAGTGAGTGGAAGGGAGCAGGGCAGTGCAGAGCTGTCCTGCCCCTCTGAGCGATGCTGTCATGGCAAAGCTCACCCTGTGCCTCTGTGCTGAGGAGGCAGTGCCTTCGTGTCTGGGTGGGACCCCACAGGTGCTTGGTCAGAGGTGTGCTCTGACATCAGGCAATGACATTTTTGGCTGCTGGTGTAGGGAAGTTGAACATTTTTGCATTTGGCTTGTATGGAGAGGCCAGTCATTTTCCTCTGTAAGGCTGGAGGCAGGAGAGGTGACCAGAGTGAAAGCAGCAATGTGGCTTTAGACTCACTGCAGGACATGGTGATCCTGCAGGAGCACCAGCTATCAGCTCTCAGGGTATGACAGATCCATCCCAACAGATGTCCCTTTAGCACCAGCAGCCACAACATCCTGGACGTGTTGTCCTGAGGGGTTTGTTCTCATCTTTTAGGGAGATTTCTGTCTTGGGGATGGGCTTGCTCTGCTCCATCATGTAGCAGCTACTGCAGCAAAGCAATATTAGGAAGTAAGATTTTAGCTGTCTTCCATGTGATTAGTCCTGCTTGAGGGAGGGGGAAGGGCCTCACACTCCCTATTAATCATTTCTTCTTCCCTCCTCCCATCTGCTCAGTGATTCTCTTGCTCTTGCATACACCACTAATATTTGATCACTTTTATTTCTCTCGGATTCTCTGACTCCCTCCCCGTCCTTGTTGGTTCTTTCTTGAATCTCTGCCCTCCTTGCTCCCACATTCTTGCAGAGATGCTACTCAATGACCTAATTTTCTTCCCTAGCTTCCTTAAAAAAATTTAAAAAGAAAAAGAAAGAAAGAAGAAAAAGAAAGAAAAAATACTCTGAAGTTCCTCATTCCCTTCTCCATGGACATTACGCCTTTTCCCAGCAGTCAGCACCTTCAGCCAGAGTTGTAGAGCATGTGTGGGCAGTGCCTGCTTCCCTCCTCCTCCTCTTTGGGCCCTCCCCAGAGGGTGCAAGCCTGACTCCTCCTCCGCCTCCTTCTCTTCCAGCTGCTTTCACTAGCCTCCTAGCTCTTCTTGGCAGTGAGGAGCCTGGACATCTGTAGAAGCAGCTGGAAGCAAGATGGAGAGCCAATATCCTGCAGCTCATCAGATCCCTACAAACCTCAGCTCAGGAACAAACTGCTTCATTTGCTGCGTTTTTGTGCCCTTTCAGTTCGCAGCGCACGCCGCTCATTCCTCATGATCCCAAAGCTCCAGCTTTATTGATACATGTCATGGCATGGCTGTAGCCTGGTGTTTTAGAAATATTGTCACCAATCTGTGAATCACAAGAAGAAGGCAAAGTTAAGCTTTGTTTCCACTTGGATTTTCAGCACTACCTGCCATTAGCATCATACGGTTCCACGGACAGTATTTAATCCTGTGTTAGTAAAATTTGACCTCTGTCAAACAAACAGCAGTACCACAAATTCATAGTCCTGAGAACACAGCAGAAGTGTTTTTTGCTGGTTCTCTGTCACCTCCCCTCCTGATTTACATCAAAATCTTCCTGCGAGGATGACTGGTGATATTCTGATATATACATCCTTCCCTGTAACCCTGGCAGGCATCGTTACACCGAGCTCCGCAGGCTGAAGGAGCAGAAGGAGGGGCAGGATCCCCGAGCGGTTCCTGTGGAGGTGGGAGAAGCTGGCGGGGGCTGGGAGCTGCAGCGTTTTGCAGCAGGGCGTTCGGGGATGGGCCCCCGAAGGGAAGCTCGCAGCCGCGGTGCCGTGAAAAGCCTCGCAGCGTGTTACATGATGCAAGCTCCTGGCAAGGGCTGTAATTGTGTCACTGAAATGGCTGAGCCACAATGCTCAGGGAAAGGTTTTTCCTGGTGAGCCTGCGAGCGCACTGTCCCCTTCCCTGGTGCACGAGAGGCCAGGGATACCACAGAGTGCTGAGAGAGCTCCTGTTTGGGGAAGGGCTCCTGTGCTCTGGTTCGGATTTGAAATGTGCCAATTTGTGGCTGAGAGCACATAACAAGAGATATAACTAGACAGATGCTTTAAAAATATTTTTCAAAGGACTTGGAAATGAGTGTGACGATTACGGACACCATTTTCATAAAGCTTTCAGCCCAGCATCCTGTTTTACTTTCATGACAAACTGCAGTTATGCACAAAACCAGCTACTGGAGTTTTTAATATCTTGCTCCCTCAGCAGTAGCTGTTTGCTTTCAAATGCCATTATTTGCACCCAGAGCTGTTGGAGCACAGAGGTGCAAAGTAAAGGGAATTGCTTTAGAAATCGGGCTTTAGGCTTGGTTTGGGGTCAGTCTTCAAACCACCAGCTCTGACATGGCTGGGCAGTGCTTTGCAGCGTGGGTGCCCATAGGTACAGGTGGGTGCACAAAGCCTGCATGTGGTGTTGTCAGGTGTCTAAGTCCAGTATAAGGCAAATACCATTTGCAAGTAGCCCCAATATGTCCTTTTTTTTTTTCTTCCCCTGTCTCTAAACCTTTGCTGTGAAACAGAGCTCTCATATTTTCCATTCCTAATTCAAGAGCTGGAGGGATTGCTAAAGCCAGGTATCAAGTTACAGGAGAAAGAGTGAAGACATTTGGTTGCAGCTTCATTGGCTCACCAGTGCACACACCCAAGCAAACATTTTCATCAGCCCCCATGTCTCTGTTAAAACTCTAAGGAAAGTCATCTTTTCTCTAGGTCTGTCCTTGGGAAGGACACTGTCTGCAAGGAAAGTTCCCTTCAATAGAGGAGTTTGAAGGCTGGAAACAGGAGGAAGGAAAAACCCTGTAACGATCAAAAAGCATCTCGTCCATAGTACAGGAAATGTTGTTCCTACTCATCTGAATTACCAAAATAAGGCAAACCAACAAGTTTCAACAATAACAATGTTCAAATTAAAAAATCCTTTGAATGGGTAATGTGTGTAGCTTAAAATGTGACTCAGCCAGGAATTGTTACTATTTCTGGTACTGTTTTAGTTTTTAAACATAGTCTACTTCAGATATTTGGCATGTCCTTGGTTGTGATAGGAGGCTGATTAGAGGTGGTGACTAAATATCCTTTATGGGCTGACTAATTCAAGCCTGGATCTTTTTTGCTGAAATTGGGATTTGACACTCTCCAGGTTAGACATGAACTTGAGTGAAGAATGCAGTGTGTAAAAGAAAGCCAAACCCCTGTATTCTTTTTTTTTTTTTTTTTGCCTTCTTGTTATTACCTCCTATCTAGCATTTATTTTCTTGTTGGTGTTTTCAAGACCATGGGTTTTTTCTCTCAGACAGAACCTCTTCTCTGTGTTAGGATGCTTTCTTCAAACTTTCAGCTGCTTCTGTTTGATTCTTAGATTGGTGGTGTGTGTTTGGCTGTTTCCTCAGTAGTTTGTCCCACCAGAAGAGCCTTCTCACATCCTCTTTTCCTTTCCTATGTATTCTCTTGCTCTTTCCCCTGTGTGCTGTTTTTCCTTTTGCTGATCTCCATGTGTTAGTCCTTTTTGTTGCTCATTTACACTTGTCTGGCTGGGAATGATCTCCAGCCAGCTCTTCTGTTTCCCCACCATGCCTTTCCTTTGGTGGAGCTGATGGGAAATGCTGTATTTCCCCCTTCCCTCCTCCCTCTGCCCCCTTCCTCTCCTGCTTCCGTTGCTTGTACAGCTATGTGAAAAGCGCTTAATAAAAATGACTTTGGGTAAAAGAGGAGCAGAACAAACTCCAGTTATTTCCCTGTGTGTGTTTTCTACAGTTTGCCTGTCCCTGCAGGCAGGCCCTCAGCTTTTGAAGCTGCATATTCTTGGGAATCAGTAGAGAGATTAATTTTGGGCAGGGTAGTAGTGGACTGACATTTGATTTCCTTATTTAAGTGTGACTGTTATCCATATGCTGGAGCCCACACGTGACTTACAGCACCCACTCTCTGTGCTTCCTCAGTTTTTCTGCCCAACCTTCAGTTCACATTTTGTTGGCTACCCTTGCAGTGAAAAGAAGTAGAAATTGTCTTCTTTCCCACTAAAAGTTTAGGTTAAAATTAAAACACATACAGAGCTGCAGAAGCTCTGGGACTCGTCTCCTATAACCCAAAGGCTGCCTTTGGGAGCAGCCCTGGGGGCTTTTCATAGAGCTGGAAAGGGGAGATTTCAGTGTTGTACACAAGGATTTTGCTTCTTGCTGCCCATGTGGCAGTTGTGAAGGTGTCCCTAACCTGTAGTAGTTGTCAGTGTATGTTTGGTGTACTGAGATACTCCATGAACCCTAAATGCAAATCATGCTGAGATCTGAGGGGAACCATAAATTAATCTGTATTTTCTGTCTTTATTTTTTCCAGTTTGGTGGACAGTGATTTGTTGTGTGTGCTGCTTGTGTACCATGTTGCATGAACAAAGAGAGTCCATGCAAGATGAAAAACACAAATTGAATTAAAACTGTCAAGTTCTTCCCCTCCTGCCACTTTTCCAGGCTGTTTTTTTCCTGTGTGGGCTGTGTGTTGTTTGCGTGCTTCCGCTGCAGCTCAGTGAAACACACAGCACTTCTGGAGAACAGACAAAACAAAATTAGGTGCTTTGTTGTTGCCCATATGCCCCAAACTAAGGATAAGAAAAGACTCGTCCCTTCTCATGGTGTGACTCTTGGGGATGGTTCTGTGCAGGGCCAGGAGTTGGACTTGACAATCCTTGTGAGTCCCTTCCAGCTCAACAGATTTTGTGATTCTGTCGCTCATCACAGACCTTCAGTGCAAGCAGTAGGAGTTTGAAGAAGTTGGCTGAAAACCTGAAGGGAGTCCAAGGTCCCCTTCCATTTGTGTAATTCCTGGTGGGAGCAGTGTGATGTAACACTGAGCAGAGTCACTGTGCTAATGTACCTTTGGACCTGGGCAAGAGGAAGAAAAGCTGTGAGACAGCCTCTTGTCAGGAGCTTCTCCCTGCAGTCCAGATTCCTGAAAGACAGGTCACATCCAACCAGGCATGAGTGAGGCTGTACAGCCTGTGCTCTGCAGGCTGGATAGGCCTTTAAGCCTTTGCCTATGAGTACAGGAAGGACACACTATGGAAGGTGCTTTATGCAGATGCCTTCAATAGATGAGTAAAAAGAAAGCCCAAGTTATCTGCCTCTTCTTCCATCTTGCCCTCACAAATGCCTCCCATGGTTGCTAGCCCTTCTCTGGGAAGCACAGCCCCCTTCCCTCTGAGGGGCTGTGGAGTGGAGGCTTGCTCTGGGGCACTCCAAAGAGGCAAATCACCTTTGGGAATAAGACAAGGATATTTGGATCACACCTGCATGCCCTGCTGTGCACCCTGGTGCTCAGGACAGGTTGTTACTGGAGAGCTGTAACAGATGAAGCTCACATGAGCAAAACCAGATGTCAAACATATTTTCTACCTATCAAAGCTGTCCCACTGTAATAGTGGCAGCAGGAGAAACTTTAAACCTTCTGCCAGTGAAAATGTAGCCCCAGACTTTGAATTGCTTGTTCAGCTGCTGTGTCAGATAGATGGTGTGGGATCATCCTCTGTCAGTGTGGGAGGCTCCCACAGCAAGGTGGACAGGATGCTGAGGGTGGGACAGCTTGGAAAGGCTCCCCAGAGCCAATCCACATGTGCTCTCAGTCACTGCCTGTCCTTTACTCAGGCAGGAGTTTCAGGCTGGGTGCTGTAGCTCACAGTCTGACCCCAGATGTGTGTTAATTATTTATTTTCCTCCACGTGCTGGCAGATGGTTGGAAGAAGAGTCTGGCAAGCATAGTGCATGCTTGAGGGCAGTGATTTTGAGACACGTTGTTGAGATTATCTGATGTTTCACATTTTCTGTAATTTAGTTTGTGTGTGTGTGAAGGGAGTATTTAAAACTTGCAGACAATAGTTTGCTGGGTTGCAGGGAATGAAACCCCTAATGAATAGTCCATTGTTTACATCCATTTGAGGCTGTTTCTTTGCTGAATTAGTGCCATGAAACATAGCTGCAACTCTGTTGTTTTTAACTCCCCTCTCCTTACCCATCCCCCCTTCCTATTCCTTATGGTTGCTAAATCCTGCTGCTATCTTCTCTACACAACTTTCCAGGCTTCCTTCTCTCCTCTTGATTTTCTTCTGCTTATACCTCTTGTCCAAACTGGGTCATCTTTTGCTTCTAGTGTGATACATTTTCCCATCCTTGGCCTCTTGGACTCACACTTCAGTCCTTATTATTTTTATCCAGATGAATGTGGGGAAAGGGAAAAAAAAAAAGCACCCGAACTGTTTTCTGCATAATCAGGTCTAGATCTCCCTCTTGCCATTGCCTTTCCCTCCCCCCCCCCCCTTGCTTTGGAGCTCTTTCTGTGCCAGTTTGCAGCTGTGTGTAGCTGTATAACTGTTTTATTTCATGTTTGCCTGCAAGCCCTCTGCCCAGTTTCTAGCTCCTATTTTCCTCTCCATTCAGGAACCTTCTCCCCTTGCTCTGTCAGCTCCACACTCTGATCTCTGTGCCTTCTTCTGGTGACCCCTACAATTTGAGGTAGCTCCATTTCCCCTGTCTTCAAACAGATAAGTGGTTGGTTGGCAAAGTTGTAAGCTTTTTTTTCCTGTACTCTGATTTGTAGATGGTCCTTTTTTTTGTGTGTGTTGCTAATTGATGCTGTGTAGCTGTTTACCTGCATAATGCTGTGATTTCTCAGACTGATGCATACCACACTCTGGAACTGTTTCTTTTCTTTCCAACCCTGATTTACAGATAACTGGAAAAAGCAATTCTTGGCTGCCCTGTTTTGAAAACTATTACACCACAGAAAAACTCATTACATGAACACAGCACCTGATATAAAGAAGCTCTGTTTGGTTTTCTGGTTTCCCCCATGAAAAAAAGCTTCAATAAAGTTATTGAAACAATAATTCCCCTCAAATTATATTTAAGGGATGTAGGCACCAAGGCTTGCCTGCTCTTCTAGGACTTCCTGGAAATTGGAACTGGGGATTTTTTCATAATCAATGGAGGGAATGGGGTATTTTGGAGAGGTTTTGTTTGTTTTCAGGATAGGCAGTGTGCACATGCCACATAATACAAACCCACCACATTTCTATCAGGCTTGTGTATACCGGACGAAATGCTAGCAGAGGTATCTGCAGAAAATTCCCTGTGGATGAAGGTGTTGGGAAGGTTGGAAAGCTCCAAAGATGTCAGGAAAGTAGGTACAGACCAACAGAGAGTCTCCTTTAATTAAAGGAGTGCTGTGCATTGAGCAAATCAAGTGCATTTGCTTCCCTTTACTCCACAACCTCAGTGGGATGCCCTCTGGACTGCAATGCTGTAAATTGAGGGCAATGCTGTAAATTTTGAAATACTGTTTGTTTGTGTAGGATGGTGCTGGTGTCCTTTTGGGTCAGCACAGCTGCTCTAAAATATGGCAAAATCATCAAGTGACAAGCAAACCAATGATGCTTCAGCCCAATGCCAAAGAAAATCCTGCAAGAGAGAATTAGCTGTGAAAATTTACCCTGTTGCTACAGAACTCATTTGGTTACATATATCATGCCAGAGTTGAATGATTGAAGAAATACTCCAATTGGTAAATGAATATTTGTGCCAGTTAAAGGACAGCTTATTCATGCATAAAACCTGAGACACCTGGTAGTGGTGTGGACAGGTTGTTTTTGAATGAATGTGCTTGTTGGAAGGCAGGGGAGGAGTGAAATGCCTTTGTGTCTTTAAAGTATTTCTCCTTTTGATGCCATATACTGTTAAGGAAACCGGATTTTGGAGACGCGTTAGTTCTGTTAGCAGCAAAAGTTTCTGCTTCCTACAGTGGGGATCCTTTCTCCTTCCTGCTTCCACTCCAGATTGATGTTAAGATCCTGAGGCTGTGGCACTGCTTTTGTTTTGGCCTCTTACTTCCCTCTAAAAACACAGAGTCAATACGTATAATATGATCAATTCCTGACTTTTTTGTAACAATTTTCTCTTCTTCTCATCTCCATCACTAGACATTGCACATCCCTCCCAAACCAAGCCCCTGTAGCCCAGAAATAGGTCACACCCCACCACCTGGACAGCAGTCATGGCTTGCGTCACCGCTTGGCGTGACGTTGGCGAGCACTCAGTGAGCAGGACCGGCTCCTTCAGGGAGCAGGATGTGAGAACACCCTTTGTGATTCCTCCAGATGGGCCTTGGGAGGTGATGGGGGAGAGGACTCTGTTTACACAGGGAGAAAATAAGGAGGAGGTATAAGCTAACATGATCAGCGCACAGATTTTCTGCTGGTTGGTTTGGATGATTTATAGTGGTATACAGAGCTTTGTCGCCTTTAAGCTGACTTGTTCCACTGCTGGCCAGAGGTCGGCCCGTTGGCCTGTAAAAAATGAATTGTCGATGTCTGTGGCTTTTCCTGGTGGCCACAATCCTGGGGCTGTTGTCAGTCCTGCTGTTGAGCTCAACTGGAGGCTGGAGGGGGCTGTCCAGGATACTCGCTCAGCCTATTAGCAATGGTGATTTCGTTTTGGACATCCTTATAAAGTGACCCTGTGCAGGGCATATCCAAATCTCCTTTTTAGTTAGTGGGTAGAGGAGCAGCAGTGCCAGCAGTTGGACTCTCTGTGCTCAAAAATGTGATTTCTTGTTGCAGTGGTTACTTTGGGAAGCTCACAGGAAAGAAGCACACTTCCATTTTTCTTCCGATTTCAGTTGCTGCAAAAGGGTAGCTGCACAGCAGATAGGCACAATGGAATTAGCAGCAGAGGTATCTATGAGCATGTGACCATTTTTGTATGACATGTACGTCGTGCTTCTTCCTGAGAAATGCTGGGAACAAATTGTCATAGAAATGGAAAATACAGTCGGTCTGTTTTGGGCTGAGGCAAGAAATGAAGGCCCTGTAGCCTGGAGAGATGTGTATGAATCTGCGTGGGGAAAATGCTCCTTAATTAGATGGCTTGACAGATCCTGTTTCTCCTGCTCCTTCCGCAGTTTGCAGCGTTCAGTGTAGGAAACGCCTCCCGAACTCGCCCACCGCTGCCCTCACGGAAGGCCCGGCACACTCACCTGGAGTGCTCCGTGCCGTGTGGCTGGACGTCACCGAGACCTGGATCATGACCCGTTTGGCTGGATGGACAGCTTCAGGCTGGGAGGGGAGCCCAGCACATCCCCTGCCCTCTGCAGCCCGCGTTCCTTAGTGCTCCTTCCCGGCAGCTGGCCGGGCTCTGTCCCGCGGGGCCTGCCCGGCGCTGGGGCTGTGCCAGGGCCCTGTCCCCTCCTCCCGCACCGGGAGCTTGCGGTGCTGCCGTGCTGCTGAGCACTGCTGCTCTGAAAGTTGCTTAACCGACAATGCTTGACTCTATCTTGACAATACACCCTTTTCTTGAGAGAAATGAGAAGTTTCAATTTCAGTCACTAGCCTGTTTTTCATTGACCTGTTTTAGTCAGCAAGTCATGGCTTTACTGTGCCAGTCTCTCAAACTGCCACTCATGAGCCTAACGAGACAGTGGAGCAAAACTCCTCTCCTCTGCAGAAAATGCAAAGAGAGAAGAGACAGTTTTACCCCAAATGTTAGAGGAGACTCAGTCAAATTAATGCTACAGTAAATGTAAAATATTTTTAATTTACAGAGTACTTTAGGCCCCAATTGGGAGGTGGGCGGGAAGGGTTTGGAGTGAAGTTAATAAACCTTTTAAAACTTTTGACTGAATCTTTTATTCAGTGTTTGTATAACTCAGTTATCTGCTAGTTAATACCAGTATTTTTGATACCTCTCCAGAGCCAATACATGACAGACCTTCAGCCCTGTTGGGTATTTGTGCTACAGCATATTTAATAGCCATGACAACAATTCAACAATTGTATAGAAGCTTCCCCTCCCTGTCTGAGTGTTGCAGGCACCAGAGTGTCTCCATTGGAAAACCCCTAAACATACAGTTTCAGCCAAAACTGGCTTAATGATAGTCTACTGAGAGCTTGACAGGCTTTTTTTTTTTCCTTTAAAAATAAAAAAGAAAAGGGGGCACTTTTTTCCCTTCCCCCCTCAATTTTTTTTCTTAACTTCTTCGCTGCTTTTGTGAAAGCTGCTGCTGTAAAACACAAGGCAAATTAAAAAAATAAATTGCTTTAAATTGCTTAACAGGCTTGATGAGACAAAGCCTGGTGTGTTGGAGTGGCTGCAGGGAGCTCTGCGGCTGCTTTTGTATTATTTCAGAGGTGAATTTAGATGGCTGGAAGATAGATGGGTGCCAGATGCAGTTTGACACAGATTCCGGCAGCTGCTCCTGCGCGAGGTTTCATTAGTGGTGAGTTAGCGAGCAGCAGAGCGCCGGCGAGGCCCCCAACGCTGCGCTGACAGCAAGAGCACTGAAACAATACAATATTCGCTAAGTGATTTTAATCTGGGAGATTAAATGACACCCAGTTGGTTTCCCGACTTAGAAAGCCAGCACAGTATAAAGCTGTTCATGGCACTCACTCTACCCGGGCCCTTGTCACATAGATTTCCATCGAGAGTGCTTTCCTGAGCCACTCACCCTGAAATGGGAAGAGAAGGGTTGATTTTGTGTTGCAGACATATTTTTCCATCCTCACTGTATAATGTGCTTTTAACTACAACAGGAAACATTGGCCTCACTTCAGCAAATGCTTACATTGGACCGAAGTGCTCGCGTGCTCCTGCTAAGCGCAGGCGAAACTGTTTGAAAGATTAGGGCCACGGTCTGTAAAGTGAACGGCTTCCTTTTAATAGATGGGCAAGTCCCAAAATCAGGAAGCAGTTGGTATTTACGGGCTTGGGCAATTGGGTTTGGTTTTAAATAAACCAGTGTACTACAATGGATGACTTGATAGAAATGGTGGAGGAGCTGCTGTTCTCCAGGAAGATGGAGTTTTATTTGTGGAGAAACACTAAAGATTAGGACTTGGTGAAGGGAGGGAAAATGTAATTGAACTTACTTGCAATACAACCCAGGCTGACTTCAAGATTCTTCTAGGGGGACTTAATGGGCTGTATTTTGGGAACCCTCACTGTGGCACATTTACTGTGTGGTTATTCAGACTTTCTCTGTTTTTTCTGTATCTCTAATTGCTTCAGCAAGTAAATCCTTGACTAGGAAAAAAAAAAAGGTTTTCTCCTCTGATAGGTGGGGGAAAATATGCAGGGAAGCAAACAAACAAGATCTTTCTTTCACATGTACCACCTGAATTTTGCCTTTGCATATTTAACTGCTGATGTCAAACTACTCTGTTCACTTTGAGTCATTTGGTATCCTCACAGTAAACAGACAAACTAGCCTTTTTTTTTTTTTTTCCTCCAGTAAATATGCGAGTTGGATGTGTATGGGCTGCTGTCTTTGGATCTCAACTGTTGTTTGTAACATTTCTGCATGTTACAATTCTGTTTCTAGATGCCTTTGGTAAATACCCCATGCATGGCTTCAATTAAGCTTTCTATATTGAGAAAGTATGCCTTAATTTATCAGGTTAAAGATATCTCTGTTACATCAATTTGTTCACAGTGTGTTGTGACCTAATCAACTAGGGATGTAAGCCATTTCATGAGGAGTAATTACTCAACAACAAAAAATGTCTCTCTTTCCTAATAGCTGTGAGTGAGTTGGCTAATTGGAATCCATTTTGGTAGTGGCAGGTCAGCAATCAGGAGGTGGCTTTCCTGACTGGCTTCTAGGTGGGAGGGAGAAGGCAGCAGCAGCAGAAACACAGAGCTGTGGTTTCCTCAGGTCACTGGGAGAACTTCTCTCCGTTGGATCAGTGTCACATGTGCTGACATTGGGGTGTCCTCGTGATCCCCTTTACCATCAATGCTGTGACAGTTTGGTCAGAACCCTTTCCTGGAGATTTCTGAGGGAAAGAATTCATGAGTGGGTTGGAAATGCCAGATCTTCTTTCAAGACTTGCATAAGAGTTCTGGTGTTGTTATTGTTAGTGGGGGCAGGGGTCTGCAGTGATGTGACAAATCTCCATGGCCTGGCTAGGCCTTGGTCAGGAGATGATGTGAAGTTTAGGGGTGATGGCTCCTTATGTCTCTACTCAAATCAACTTATGACAGTGACTGAGCAATTTTTGCTTTCAGTGCTGCATCACTCACATTAGCTGCCAGTCCTGCAGCAGGATGGGGGTGATGTGCAGAGGCATCTCCTAGATGACCCCACTGGTTGCTGTCCTGTTTTCCTACTTGATAGATCATTGAGGTGCATTCTGGCTTTTTCTTCAATTTTTTTTCCTCCCCTCCTTGTCTTCAAACCTTGCTGAGATGGAGGTGGAGAGGAAAATCCTCATGAATTAACATTATTTCCCTGGTGGGCTTTGCTGCCATTTTATCTAATTACGCCTGCTGTTTTCCAGATCACATTGTAAGCATTTGCATGAAGGGGCTTTCACTTACCTCCTCAAGTAAATTAAATAACAGCCCTTAGGCTGGGCTGACAGCATAATGCATTTTCATGTGGGAGATCAACAGCTCCCATACCTTGAGATGGGAAATGCTGAAATGACAGGGAAGGTCTGTGCTTTTGTCTCGAATTAGGGCAGCTAGACAGAGTTAGGGCCACTCTGAAAATGCCTGCTGCTGGCTCTTCTGGTGTGTAGGGATTGGTAGGAAGAGAGGGGCACATAGGAATCTGCAGAGGGCCACAAAGAATAGACTCACAAGGATCCATGAGCTACGTGCAAGATGTGCAGGAAAGCCAGGGAAAGCAAGCCTGTTGTCAGCATTCAGGTTTGAATGCACAGCCCTATTGGAAAGCGTGAAGGGATCAGCAAACTGTGGAAGACTGGAAACCACAGACATAAAGCAAATGAGAGGTGTAGGCCCTGCCCTGAGGATGTTTACAGCATGACTTCGTGGATGAGGAAGGCTGGACTTGTGTGGAGAGCTCAGGAAATCAAAACACACGGCCTTGACTTTCATTTCCACAGTAAGCCAACCCGTAGTTTCCCTGTGCTTCATTTCTTCAGTTTGCAGAATGAGGCAGTGGCCCTTCTGCTGAAATGCTGAACTGACTGTCCGCTGCTTTCCTTGCCTGACCCGTTACTCCCAACGAGCATCCAGCCCCAGGAGTTATCCTCCTCCAGATGTTTCAGAGTTCCCAGAGCCCTTCATGATACCAGCCTCATGGGCTGATCTGGTCCCTTCACAGTCATGTGTGTTACACATCAGAAGTGTAGATCAGTCCTTCCCTGGCTGTGGTCACTCCTTCATTCCTTTGCTACAGTTCGGAGCTTCTGAGGAGGAGAATAGATCAGGAACAAATGACCACGAGGAAATGTGTTTCTTCTGCTCCTGATAAGCCCAGGCTCGTCCTGGCAGAAAAGAGGATGTTGATGGGAAGGCAGAGAGACAAACTCCACCTCCCCCAACCATTAGGCTTGGACAAGCCTTGCGTAGCTCAAAATTCTGGTGTGCTCCTGTATTCTTTCTGAAGTGGGGACATGCCAGCAAGCGGGCTGGTGAGCTGCACTCAAATTGAGTCAGCCCTTGGGAGTGAGGAAGAGAAGGAGAGGGACCTCTACAGCAAGTAGGGAATTTAATCCCTACTCTGGCTTGCTGATGTTGGTCATGAATGGGGGCCAGCAACAGGAGAGGCTGCTTAGCTTGGGAGGCTGTACCTAACTTATACAAAGCTCCCACCATGTAGATGTTTCACATAAGGGAAGAAAGGTGATATGTGTTCATTTAGTTCACTGTAACTCTGTGGTGACAGTGACCCTTGCTGTATTACACCTGTAATGTTGAAGTACCTTCTCGCTTTTGCTGCTAATTCCTTTTATCCTGTGTCATTGGTTAGGGATTAAGGAAATCATGCAGATCACTAAGATCTGCTTGAAGGAGTCTTCAGTGACTTGCTTTTGTCTAGGGATCTTTGCTGAAGGAATGTGATTTACTTGTTTTTCTTTAGAAAATCAAGTTTTCTGTTCCATCAAAACATAGTTCCAGGTTGAAGGTGGAGGAGAGCTAGAAGTGTTAGTGTGGTGGGTGTGTAAACACCTTTTAAGTTATATGTTAAAGCATCTTGGCTCTTCCCAGTAACTAAAGAACTACTTTGTGATGCATTTCTCTGTCTGAGATGAATTTTGAATGCCAGCAAGATAATGAGATTTATCAAATAAAAAGCCTGTCTTTCACTTTGTTCAAGCTTGGCCTCATGCCTCAAATACATGGAGTTTAGCTCAGAAGCAGCTTGTAATTTGTATCACAAGCCCACCGTGTGTAATTGGTGATGGATGGTGGCCACTGGGCTGCAAGGGGAGGTTTGCAGTCTGACGCGCTGACGGCTCCCGCTGACGTTTGCGCCTGGCCAAAGCGGCTGCAGGGGGCAGGGGACCAGCGAATGGTCACCAAGAGACTTCATGGGAGAGGCTGAGAAGGTGTTTGCCTTCATCAATCAGGGATTCAGGTTTAATGTCAATCAGTCTTTAGCATGAACTTGCAGGATGTTCACGATGCAAGACACAGTGCTGCTTGTAACGTGTATGGGGAGATGATTCAGGACTGATGCAGCTGCTTTAGTGATCTGGTAGTATACATCCCATTATCATTATTCACTCACATTATTCACTGTTAGAAAGCTTTCTAACAATTCATGATATTTCTCAAGCTCTCATCCCCTCCTCTCTCTTTCTAAAAAAACTAATTTAATTTTATTATTATTATTATTCAGATTCCTGCTGTATACATCCCCCAAGCAGGTGGGAGGGGGAGTTGGTGGGTGATGACTTGGCTTTGTTGGAACTTCACTTAATGCAGGGTGGGGGCAGAGAAAATGAAGCTAAATTACGCAGATCCTGAAGGCACAGCTAGTGCACTGCATCACTTGTGAGCATGACTAGAACTGAAAATGAATCACAGCCTTGTTAGACACGGTATGTGTCAGTGCATGTGGGCAGAAATATCATTCAGCGAGAGAGAGAAAAAGACAGAGAGAGACTACATCTTTTAAAGTGTGCTGGTCCCACTGAAATCTCTGTAGTATTTAACCTAATGGGTGAGAGCTGGGAAACAGTGGGACAGTTGCTCTAGGATACTTCACTTTGTCAATTTTTATTCCTTTCTGAAGGTTAAGAAGGAGTCTGGATTTGTCAGCAGTGACAAAAAAAAAAAAAACAAACAACATTGCAAGCTCAAGTTTGAACCCACTGCTGAGGACTTTAAAATACAACCACATATTTGGGGCTAGGTTTGAATGTAGAGTTGCTTCAGCCTGTGTGTTCATTGTTCATCCAAATCACATTAGGAAGCAAATGTTATTTGCTCTTTGTGTAAACTTTTGATGGTTGCATGTGCACATGAACACACAGTACACACATGTGCACACTGAGCCAGTTCCCATATTCCAGAGACAAAAATCCAGCCTGGAACTGTAACCCTGGTTCTTGCAGCTGTATAATTCAAACATTCTATTTCTAGAATGGAAATTGGTTTGCAGTTCAGTTGCAGTGTGACACAGCCACGTCAGGTGATTTGTTGGAGGGATGCTGGAATCAGCTGGCCACTAAAACCTGCTATATCTCTGCTTGTGTTCCAGAAGATATTTGCCACAAGTGATAGCAACGTTCCTAAAGAAGCTCTGCTACCTCCTGCAGAGACCTATCCATAGCAGCCAACAGGCAGCAGCCATCTTAAAATTCCCCCCTTGGCACACTAAAACCACACTTCTTCTAAGCCAGATGGAATCAACCAGTGTATTCTTTAAGGGATTTTGGTTGTGCCTTTCTGAATGTTGTGCTTGGTGCCTGTGCTCAATCATTGGCCTGTTATGTGTGATGTATTGTATAATTTAAAAGCTGATGATTCTAGGCACTAGCCAGAGTTTTTAATAAGTGGCTGGAGATGTGTGTTTTCTCCTCTATCCCCCTCCCACAGACCACGTGCTTTGTACTTTCTGAACATGCAGTGGTTTTTGAACGTTTTAAAGGATGTAAACTGCTGCTGAGAACACAACAGTGCACCTCCCTGGCCAAAGGAAAAAAAAAGAAAAAAAGATAAAAACTCCACCATCAGTAGCTTTCTTAAATCCTAGTCATCATGTGGCATTCCTAGAATGTCCATACTTACTAAATGAAAGAGGGAAAATGGGGATAGCTTGTGATTTTCTGACTCCTAACGGGACTTTTCTGGGAGGAAGGCAAGGAAGGGATCCGTACTTGTGACAAGTTAAAAATAATTTTTAATTACTTAGAGTAAGAACATGTTCTGAAAAGTAAAGATTTTGGACTTAATGTGCATGGAACAAAAGGCCGTTGTGAGCTCTGTACGAGAGTTGCTGCGAGTTTGTATTCTGCCCTTTTTTTTCTGTGGGAGTTATTTCCTGTTGTTGACTAGAGTTCTTTATTTAGAACCACCTAGCTACTGAATGACGACTCGCTTGCAAGAAGAAAAAGTGTGATTAAAACTTGCTAAGGCTTATTCCAAGATCTCCCTACTTCCATTTATTTAAGGGGAATCTTTGCTAAATGAAAGAAAGTGAAGTTCAAAACAACAAATGCATTTCCTTCTCGTTATTGTGCCCACATCAGCTGTGGCAGCTAGCAAAAAGATCTTGGGAGCCTGAGGTCTTTCACCTGAACATCTCATGGAAGACAGTGTTTGTCTGACAGAGGTGATTTGGTTTAGGTTGTTCTGGTTTTAAAACAGAAACAAACACATCAAATGCCAGGCCTCCCTTTTTGCTGGCAGGAGCAATGCACTGATGTTCTTGGGGGCAGCTCTTTCTATGAACCTCACAGGTCAAGTAAGGAGTGGGCACTTGCACTTTCCCAGCTGCTCAGAGGAGGAAGAGTTTCTTTGTAGAGCACTGCCAGCAAAAAGAAGTTTCTGTATGCTGACCTGCTTGGCAGTAGTATTTGGGTATCTATGTGGAGTCAAATTATCAGCACTTTGACAGCTGCCTGACTTCTTTTGCTCTTGTGGCAGGGTCTGAACATCCAGCAAGAGTACAGTAAAGTTAGCAGAAGAGCAGATTCAGAGGGAAAAAGAAAAAGATTTAACATGAAGGTTAACTCTACTGTAGGTAATAGGTAAGCAAGCAAAGTAGCTGGGGTTTATTATGAATTTTTTGCTTAGCAGGAAACGTACTAGGAATGTCCCCTGAGTGTGGATGATTAGAAAATGCACTGGGGCATGAGTGATAGCAGATGGACAGCCATCCCTCCTTGGCTTGGCTGGCCCCTTGCTGTGAGCCTCTGGCAGAGGGTGCCTCTTTCTGCCCAGCTCCTGCAAAGGGTCCGGTGCCTCTCTCTGCAGTAGCTGGGGCTGGCTGCTCTGGCTGGGCAGGGACTGCACTCGGCAGGCAGGCAGGAGTTCCGGCTCAGTCGCTGGCACCCTCCCTTTTACAAACGAATCCTATAGAAACTGGTTTGCAAAGTCGAACCTCTGTAGGGAAGTGGATCTCTGTGAAGGAGAGGGGTTTGGGAGCCTTCTGCCCATCCCACGTGTGCTGGGAAAGCTTGTGGCTGGGAGAAGGAGCAGGGAAAGCCTCAGTGACACACCTCGTGTTATTTTCCTCTCCTGCTGATGTCCAGTTGTCAGACAAGGGAGGACCCTGGACTCGATATCAGCACCATCAACGGGAACGCAGCTCTTCCTCCTTGTTTCTTGGGTCCACTTCTTTCCCTTGACATGTTTCCCTCTGTACTCCAATTGTGCCTCTGTTTTGCTCAAATAAAAATAGAAGGGGACAATTATTACTGTTTGAGCAACTTTCTTATGGCTGTCACAGAAAACCACCATAGTTTATGCCACATGCAGCACCTTCTTCCCTACCTCCATGCCATCCCTGCTCAGGACATCTCTTTTCTCTTTCTTACTTTTTTTTTTTTTTTTCCATACTATTTTCGTTTGCACCCCTGCAAATGTCCACACGTGCTATGTCCTATGGGTGTGACGAGGCAGGAGAGCTGCCCCTCTCCTCTTCCAGACCCTTGCCACATTTCAAGGACATTATCACCCCAGAATCGCTGTGGGAGGAAGAAAGAGACCATTAAGAGGTGTGAAAGGAAGGGGACTCTGATGATAAATGGTGGATTTTCAGCTTTTTTTCCTTTGTCCTGTTGGTAGGACCTAAATGCTGGGTGGGTTTGCAATGATTTAGTGTTTCATCCTTGCTTGGGAATACTAATTAGGTGTAAACCTCTTTCAGCCTTTGGCTAATGGTCACTATAAATGAACAGCTTCCTTTAAAGTGAAAGAACATTAAAAAAAAAAAGGTTAGAGGAGAACCTCAATTAATTTGTGCAGTTCCCTTTTTCTTCAGAAAGATAAAATGCATTTCTGACGGTTACAGGGTGGTTTTAGGTAAAGAATTGCAGACATCACCCACGGTCTGTTTACCTGCATATGCAGTATGAGCTTCTGCTGACTCTTAGCCGTGCTAGCACTGGGGAATGTAGAAAGACAAAATGAATCATTACCACAGGCATAGTCACTAAAAGCATCTGATGTACTCATTCAGTCTTTTTTTTTTAATCTCCTCTTTGCACATAATCTAAGGAGCTACACATTTTGTGAAGGGTTAAAACAGAAAGATTTGTGCATTCACTGCATTGACTCAATGAGTTCAGTTCTGTATGAACTTCAATAATTTGTAGAGGAACAGAATGGCAGTGGGAGTTAATGCTGCTACATTTGATGTTCTTGTGCTAGGTTTTCTGCCAGCTCCTTTTTTTTTTCTTCCTCTTCTGAATTTGGCCCTACAGATTCAACTTCTGTTTTATTGGGGTTTGTTGGTTTTGGCTTTTTGCTTTTTTTTAAAGAAGTGGTGTAGGTCACTCACCGTTTATTTAAAATTAGACCCTCGGAAACCTCTGTCTGAAAGGAGTGCAGATAAACATCGTCTGTAAAGAATTTTGCACCTGGGACAGTCAGAGAAAGAATTTATCATTGCAAATTTGAATTACTTTGAAAATGCCTCTTTCTTGGTAATCATTCTCTGAATCTAGAGGCTCTAAGGAGCTGCAAAAACTAGTTTTAAACAGTAGGCCTAAGCCCCCAAATCTGCATAGGAGCATTAATGTGCTTTACAGATTGTATTCCAGCCAGCAAAAGCAGCTATAGGTGAGTGCATTCATTTGGATGTCCATGTATTAACTCATGTTTTCATATAAATAAGGATTGAGATAGGTTGTTGTTGGTTTGGTTTTTGTTTTGGTTTGGTTTTTTTCTGGTAATGCATCTGAGCACAAACACATTTAACTCCAGTTTTAGTTTTGGTTTAAGTCCTGCTTAACATTGAAATGCTGTGCAACATCAGCACTGTTACCACAACACCATTTCCATTGTGCCCTCCCAGTCTCAAACTCCTTGTAGCTGTTGTATAATGCTTTAATGCAGCAAATCTGAGCAGGAACATCCACTTCTAGGAGCCTCTGGTCACCCCACTGGTGGCCCCATTTGGTCTCTCAGGCCTTTGGCATCTGAGCAGGGTTGAGCAGCTGCCTATGCATCCAGGCCTCTTTCCAACCTGCCTATGCACCCAGGCCCTCTTTCAGGTTTCAAGAGTGTTAAGGGGCATCTGTGCTTCAGGAATGTATGGCTCCATGGGGAGCTTTGTAGGAGTAGCTTTGCTGCAGGAGAGGGCTGTAGTGTGTGCAGCACTCAGGGTAAGGCAGAGCAGCAGAGCTGTTCTCCCCTGGTGACCCAGGAGCAAGCAGGTGGTCCCTCAGCACTGGGGATGTGGTGGGCACCTTTGTGCTGAAGTGTGCGTGGCTTGCATGTTTGACAGCCCCACGTTGTTAAGATTTTCAGGCTCATGTTGGGTTTGTGCTCAAGGCTGGTGGGTGGCCCAAAGTCTTCTGGCTTGATTGCAGTGACATCTGTTTACACCAGCGGTTAATTAGGCCTGAAGACTGGCCATCTCTCTGTTTTTCTCGCCCATTTCTGTGGTTTTTCTTGATTAGAACTATTCCCTCCTCAGCTCTAAAACAGAAGCTTTGGTTTTATCTGCAGATTTTTTCCCCTTGATCCGCTGGCCCTGGTATGAGATGAATATCAGGACATCAACGTAGCCTCTCTTCAAAAAAGTAACCAAGTGTTCCAGAAAAGAATGACTTGTGCTTTTGATAGAGACTGCAGAGTGAGCACTGAAAGGGAAAGAAAAGCAGCCTGAAATTGTTTAAAACTCAGCTCAGTGCAGAGTACAATTCACTGTGTTACAAGAAGCAGGATTGGAAAGGAGAGACTGTTTTAGCAGCCTGTGTGCCATACAGGCAGTGCCAGTGTGAACAGTCTGGTCTGGGCCAGGAATGAAGCACATCTTGCAAGGGATGCAGCCTGAAAGGGATTTGAAAAGGAACACAGAGTTTTATTAAAAGGCAGAAAGATGTGAGGAGATACACAGCAATGGTAGGCAGCCAGAACCTCTGTCAGAGGACAGTCTTTCAGCTGGAGCAAGGATGATGCACACCAACAGTCTCCAGAGGACTGGGAGTGCACAGGGAATTACAGAGGGAGGGAGTCATCTCCCTGCATGAGGAATGCAGCAAAACCTCCTCTGACTAAGCCAGCTAATGCACACTGCTTTTTTTTTTTCTTTCCTGATAATCCTGTTCCATAATAATTCCTTAATAATTTAGTATGTGAAGAGTAGCCCTTCTGAAAAACATCTAAATCACCAAATCTTACATTCAGATGAAACCTTGCTACCCCTGTCGTTCGCACACACTCAGGATTTTTATTTGGTGTGGCTGTTTGAGAGCCATCCTGGAGTTAAGAGTTGGGTTTTATTCCTTAATTACTTAATGAATTTACCATGCGGCACAACCCTTGGTACTGCCAAGCAATAGCTTCCTATTACTAGACTGTACAGGCCTGATCCTGCATTACCAAAGCCAGAAGCAGTGTTTGGGAACCGACATTTTCATCAAAATCTGTAGGAAGCTTAGAGCAACTATACAAAAGGGGTTAGTTGCACTCAGAATATTGATTCATGAGCTCCCTCGTTTTTTGCATCGCTGTTCATTTTACCCAGAGCAGATCAACTGCCCAACTGGACATATAATATATGATACTGCATTAAAACTAAGGCTGCATTTGGTCATACTCATTAATTAAACTGATTTCTCCTGTAGGGTTTTTTTTTTCCTAGAGAACTAACCGAGAATGATAATTAAGGATGTTATGCATTCTAGGGAACAGTGTTTCTCCTACTGCCACAAACACATTAAAGGAGAAAAATATGAACTAAAGGAGAAAATGAAGGTGTGGGGAGGGGAAGAGCTAAAACTGGAATGAGAAGGAGTGGATCATCAGGGTTTTTACTGACTCCTGTGCTTTAGGACACATGGGACAGCCGTGTTAGAGTTGCACCAGCAGAAAAAGGAGAAAAAGCCATTGAAATCCCAGGGAAAGCTGCCCAGCTCTCAGGTGCAGCTCCCTCCCTGCTTGTGTACAGGTGCAGGCTGCAGTAATGCAGCACCCCAGTTTTTTACTGAGGAACTTGTTTTTATTTGTGGCTGAGCCTCACATGAGGAGGGCCCTGCTCCTGGAGGTCAATGCTGGGCCTGAAGAGAGCCTGCCCGAGGTGTGAGCAGTGTTTCACCGTGCCTTTGCTTGCAGCATGCTTTCTCCTTACCCAGGAGAGCCACGCTGCTCGGGTGGAACAAGCAGCTCTGCTGTAGGCAGGCCCTTTGTCTGGCTTCTCCCAGGGTACCAATGCTGAGGGGGTCTCTATTTGTAAAAAGTTGTCTGCATTGGGGGCAGTGTTAGGTGTTTGCCTGCCAGCTTCTGCATGCAGCAAAGCAAAGACATCCAGGGAGAAAATGAAGTTGTGTTGAACAATTACCTGATGAAATCTCATAGTATTCATACATATTGCAATCAGAAAGGAAAAGGCCAAAGATTCAATTAGAATCATAGGAAGCAGTTCACTCCCTCTATTTTTGAAATATGCGAGGGATGCCAACATTCCAGCGCAAACTTGGCCACTCTTTCCTAATTAGCATCCGTGTTGATGGGCAGATTACCTGGCAGTCTGTAGTGTTTCTAATGAATTGATTTATGAAGTCCAGTGTCTGTTTCCCCCTTCCCAATCTTTTTGATATCTGTTTGTTCATTTATTACCTTGTTCATTTATTTATCTTCAATGCAGGGGTGGTTTTTGAATGATTATTTTCATGAGACCTGGCCTCAGTCAGGCAGGCTTTGACCATCCTTGCTCAAAGACAGGGCTGCACTCAGGCTGTGCCTGTAGCCCACATCAGGTCGGTGCTGCTGCAGAAAGACACAGCTCAGCTCCTTCTCTTTTACTGTGTCATCTTCACATGCGAGCAGCTCACGGGCCTCTGTCAAGGCTGGGACTGCACAGCTAAACCTGTGCTACTGCTCCCTGGGAAGCCCATACATGCATGGTTCTGAAATGGGATGCATTTTGGGTGGCTCCTCCTTGCAGACGCTCAGACTGTTCTCCCCTCCCGCTCCGCAGGCTCTGGAAGCCTCTGCCGGCACACTTCCTAGCACGGCATTCCGTGCCTCCATTGCAGGCTGCTTCTCCTGCTTACTGAAGTGCTCAGCAAACTGCATTTGGGTGTTGCAGACACCCTCTGCTCAGGCTTCTCCAGTGCTGAGAGCGGAGTTTCTTGGCCAGGAAGGTCTCCCTCAATCAGGTGCGAGGCCATGTGAGGAGCAGGCAGCCGCGGGATTATTCTCCTTGCCTAGCCCAGCCTCGTCCCGCCGCGCTGGAGCCTGGGCTGTGCGCGAAGCACGGGAAGGAGCTCTATTCATATCGATTCGTATCGTGACCTATGCTCAGCTGGGAGTGCTTCTGAGTGTGGATGCAGGTTGTGCTAGTTGTGTTCGGAGGCACAATCTGAGTTACAGCGTGACTGTAAACTCCTGCCAAGAAAAGACTCGAGAGAGTTACAGTAGGAAACAGAAGGGGCGGCGAGCTTTTTCTTATGCCGGTGTAAAATTGGAGCAACCGAGCGAAGTCAGAAGCGTTTAAAACTCGAATGACACCGGCTCAGGCTTTTTACTGCCGACTGTAACATGGCAAGGGCTGTGCACATCGGGCTGGAGCCCAGCTGCTTATTTAGCAAATGTTTGTGGTTGTGCCTCTGGTGCCGGTGATAGCGCGCACACACCCAGGCGCGGGCACTGTAAACCTGCTGCGGACTTTGAGCTCCGGAAGGCAGCGCTGCTCGGCTGGGCGCATCCACGGCGCGATTGCGCAAGGCCAGATCCCGCTGGGTTACAAATCTGCTGTAAAGGAGGGTGGAATGGGGCCCCGAAATTCAGTGAGTCTGGCGTGCAAAAAAAAATCCCCCAAACAACCCAGCCAACAGTGTGCAAGTATTACAAATATTCTGTGTGGCTTTTGAGTAGGCAGAAGCTGACCTAGAAGTGATACCACCGAACAGGTATCACTCAGGCCCTAAAGAAGATGAACCTTTTCCTTTTATTTAGTGATTTTGTTGTGACGCTACAATTTCAGGGAGAGGTAATTTCAGGGAGAGACGTGTTTTCCCAGGCAGAAGGACCAAATTTCAGTGCCTTGCTGCTGGAAAGTATCCAGCCAGGGAGATTCTGGTTTTAATGTTTGCCAGCTCCTGGGCAATTCGCAAATCACTCGTCAAAATCTAGTAAATGGCTCGGGAATTGCTTTGCAGATTGGTTTAGGGCTAACTCTGTGCCGCAGATAAGGGATGAGAGGGCTTGGATCTCCTCAAAGGAATAGCACGGGTGGAAAGGGAAAGGTGTGCTGAGGCCTCCAAACCTGCAAAATAAAACGTCGGTTTTTACATCTGATGTCCTTTCTTTTATTTTTAGTGAGTTCAGTAGAGTGCTCAAGTGCCAGTCCTGGTGTTTTAGCATCAACGTGATGGGGCCTTTTCAATTCTAATTTTAAGAATCCATAAAATCAGCACTTAGTCTCCTTTTATTTTGGCAGATTCACCATTTTAATGGTTTGGTGTTGTTTTTCCTTTGTGGATTTTTGTCAGATACAGTTTACAGGGTAAGGAGACCTTTCTTCTAAAGGTATCCTTTTCCTTTTCGGTTTTCTAACTGAAAATGGAACTTAGTTTCTAGTAAGACTATCATCTTGATTGATCACAAATCATTACAGACCGTTTTGAGCATAATACCTAAATGAGTCGTGGTATTAATGACTAATAATCGCCTTTATATTAGGTCTTAAAGCTTTATTGTCCCGGAGTACAACCGGTTTAGTGGAACATGAAAGGCCGGAACGATCCGAGATGCCTGCTGGGGCTACAGCCAATGCTGTAAGGTGTTTGAATCGCCTTTAACAGCGCTGGCTGGTATTACAGCCCCTTTCAAAACTCAGTCATTGAGGTGACTTAAAATAATCATCTTCTTTCCAGATAGCGCCTGGTGCCGAGCGCTTCCCTCCTTCCCCCAAGTCTTCGGGCTCTCGAACATCTCCGTTTGGCCTCATTTTTGTGCTTCGGTGGTGTCTGCACAGCCCAAATTAGCAGCGAGGATTCCACGGACGGGGGCCGCCGCCTCCCTCGGCTCCCAGGTGAGGTCCCGGGGCGGGGGGCGGCCGGCAGCGCTCCGGGCTCTCTCCGCATCCCCCCTCGCCCCCGCAGAGCCTGGCCGGGCCGGGGGCTCACCGGAGGTGCCGGGGGGAACAATTTTGGGTTGTACCGGGACAATGCGGGGCCAGCCCCGCGCGGGGAGCAGGGCTGGCGGAGCCCCGTGCCCCGGCCGGGTCCCCGCCACCGGATAGCAGGGATACTTGTCATATTTGCGGTCGGGGCGCGCTGGCACCCGCCTTTGTGCCGGCCCGGCGCTCCCCGGGGAAGCCGCGGCGGCGGCGGGGGCCGGGGCACGCGTGGGCAGCGCGGGGAGCCGGAGCGGGGGAGGAGGAGGAGGAGGAGGGGGAGGAGGAGCAGCGGCAGCAGCCGCGGGGGTTGGGGGGGCGGGGGAGGAAGGCCGGGGCCGAGGCGGAGCTTTGACGCGGGCCGGAGGGTGAGGAGCTCGCCGGAGCCGCCCCTGTCGTCAGTGCTGGCGGCAAGTACTGGGAGCCGGGGCTGGTGGTGCCTCCTCCTTCTCCTCCTTCCTCTCCTCCTCCTCCATTGTATAATGCTGCGTGATCGCAGCCGCCGGGGCAGAGCGGAGGCTTAAATCCTCACGCCGCCTGCTCCTGCCTCCTCCTCCTCCTCCTCCTCTTTTCCTCCTCCTCCTCCTTTCCTCCTCCTCCGCATCCCACCCGGCCCCTCCCCGGAGCGGCGCGGCGAGGAGCGACATATGGAGCTGCTCTAGGGCGAGAGTTTCCGACCTCCCCCTCTCCATGCTTTAGTTCTCAGGTGGAGCTGCATGTGGTGAGTGGGGCTGGGGGGCTGCGGGGCATCGGGGGGGGGGGGCAGGGGGCGGCGACACTCCTCCACCCCCTCTGGCTTCGCGAGTCATCGGGGCTTGTTTTATCTCTACCTTTAAATTGGTGCCCGGGCAGAGGAGCCCGGGGCGGGGATCCTCCCCCTCTCCTCCGGGGAGGGTGGGGGGGTTCGTGCTGAGATGAGCAGAGGAGGGAGAGCGGCGAAGTTGACCTTAAAATACGCCCCCTCCCCCGCCGGTGCGGGGGGATCCCGAGCCGAAGCAGGTGCGGGTGGCTGGAATGTACTTTCCTGTCGAGGTGGCTGTGGCGGCCCCGGTAGCGCGGCCGCTTGTGCTCCCCGGAGCCGCGCTCCCTCCGACGCCAGGAAAGCCGCGGCACCCCGGTAAGTTCGGTGTGCGCCCCGGAGCCCCTGGAGCCGGGGGCTGCAGCCCGGCTCCGTTCTCCCAGCAAGAGCGGGGGATTCAGGAACGCCGAGAAGTGCGTGCTGTAGTGCCGGGGGAGCTGAAAGGGCCTGGGGGAGACTTTCACTCCGCTGTAGCAAAGCTGACATATGGCTGGGCAGGACCCGGCTGGCCCCGCTGCCCGGCCCTTTTCAGGGGTTGGTGTTAGGGCTGGGGATTAGCCTGTCTTTTCCTGAGCAATAGCGCGCATGGGTCTTCCTTGGGAGCACCGCCAGCGCGGAGAGACAGAGGCGTCTGGGGGGGATTTTGTGAGTAAGGTGGTGCATCTTTTGGAAGCGACGGCAGAAATGTATATTTATTAGGATTTTCTTCGGGGTGGATGAACACTTGAAGAAAAATCCTTTTGCGGTGCCACTTTGATTTGGAGCGTTGGCTGCTTTACTCACATCAGGATCTGGAAAAATAAGTTATTCCTAAGCATGAAAATAGAAGTACAGTTACCTGCTGTCATTTCTTGCATTTTGTGAAACACAGCTGGAAAAGCCAGGGCCACTTTAGTTGGAAATCTATGGAGAGGCTTGTGTGCTGTCCAGTGGGCCCCTCGGTGGCTGATTTACAGCTGTGGGTCAGCTGCTGGTGTAAAATAAAGCGAACCTGCCTATTTTATCTCCATCCGGGGGGGAAAGGCTGTCAGCTTCTTCAGCCGAACTTCAGTGCAGCACGCCAGAGCTGTTGCGTGTGGCAGCGTGTGCTCAGACACATCCGAGGCTCTCGGGAGCAGGGAAATCCAGGCTTTTTCATCTGGTGCCTGGTGCAGTCATCAGGGTGACTCTCGCTGCCGTCAGTGAGTGCTGGATTTTGCCGCTCTAGAACGCACTATTGCTCAAACAGCGGTGGGAGAGGGCTTGGCTGCCCCAAACACCATTTTTGTATTTGTGTCTCTCAAATGAGTGAGCACTTGCAATGTGTGTGAGTTCAAACAACGCTTTCTAGCTTTTTTCATTCTGATCATTTTAGGCATGCATCTGCACTAGTGAAGGTTCCTGTGTCTTATGGACTTCTCACAGGGTACAAAATTGACAGAGGCGCTTCAGTTTGCATCTAAGGGCTCGGGAAGCTTTCACATGGTAAAACAAACTATAAAAATGAATTCTGTTTTCAAATGATTGCTATAGAAATTAGCCAACGGATTTAGCAGGGTAAATTGAAAGTAGCCCTTTCTGGCTGAAGTTAAAATGCATGCCTTTGACATAATAGGATGGCATCTTTGGATTGTGATTTAACATCGTGAGCCAGGTGATGGTAGAGAGAGGAGGAGGATTAAGAGTTTGTGCTGCTGGACAGGTATCCAGGAGCATGTCCTTCGGAATACTTCCATTGTTCAGGCAAGTATTGCAGCATCCAATGTAACAGCTCTAGATATTCCTCCTCTCGTGACTGATCCTGCTTCCATTTAAGTTGGTAGCAGCAGCCACCCACTCCTTTTCTGCAGGAACTGGATTGGACTGCTGAACAAACGAAGCTAGACTTTGTGCATATTAAAATGCTGCTTTGATTTTTGTGTCAAGCTGATTTCTGTTTCTCTGAAGCTGATTGGAAACAAACAAAAAGAAACTTGATAGCCATAGGTCCCTCAGGTTTTGTCTTAAAGAGCATTAAATACATCTCTAGGTGCTGATTTATTAAGAGTTGTAATTGTGTTCCTTTATACACCTGCTCTTTTTTAATGGGAAAGATGAAATAAAGATTTTCACAGGGGAAATAATGACATAAATATACCAAGTGCTCAAATTGTTTGCCTGAGAGGCATCAAGGACTTTGAGATAATGTCCTAATAGCAAGGAAGCACTCAAACTTCATATTCAAAATTTATTTTTTTTAGCTTCCATGAAGTACAGCAGATTTTATGCAGTATCTAGTTTGAAGGATTTTGCCATCATTCACACAAGCTGCTTTTTGTTTTTCAATAAATATTTCATTGGGAAAACATTTTTTTTTTAGGAACTCTGACTTTTTTCACACTGATGTAAAGCACTCCTGGCACAGTTCATCTCTGGCAGTGCTAACACTAGACAGATGATCCAAAGTATTTGTGACTATTTTTGCTTTTGTGTAACATCTTAAAAGTGTAATCTGTCAAACAAGGAGAAGGCAGTACTTTGAAAGTGCGAGTAGTCTTCTGGTGATCTACTTCTCATAAGGGCCAGGTAGCAAGAGAGACACCTCCTTTTAGCTCAGCCCTGTAGTGTAACTGGCTCACAAGGAGACAGCTCCAGTTGCAGTGGTTCCTAAACATGCGCATGAATCAGTGCCAGAAATAGCAGCCTTCAGTTACCAAGTCCAAAGATCAGGAGTGTTTCAAAGGAGAGAGCAAGGTCCAGCTTCAGTGTAAGCAGGTTGGCACTAAGCAGAGATCTTCAGTCTTGATGAATCTTTTGCTAATTAGTGGTTTGTGGAAGATGAAATTTGCCAATCTGAGCACAGTGCTCATTTTCTTCAGGGGTGTTTAATTGCATGTTTTCTGTCACTTCTTTTGATTTCTAAACTTTCATCAGTCAGAGGAGCTGCTGTCATGAAGAGGTGCCTGTTTTCTGTAAACGGAGAGAGACTCTCAACACACGTTAGTTCTTTAATTCTTTTATAAACAGAGTCAATTTTTGTGTTTGCTGTAGCGGAGGCTTCAGGTTTGTTCAGCATTACCAATGCAAACACTATAACAAAAATAAGATAACAATGCTCGGCTGTTACACACGAGTGGGGAAGGCAAGGCCTGTGAATGCTGTGCTAACGCTGCTCCTGGGTGTGCTGAAGTGTAGCCCAATCTGAGGTCCAAAGCAAACGTGTGGCTGGGAGGCAGCAGAGGTTTAGTGGGAGAAACAGGCTTGTGTGTGTCACAGCAGGGTCCTGCCCTGTCTCTTGGCTGTGTGGGTGTTAAACTCTGTGTCGCTGTGCAGAGCACAAACTGCACTGCCACCATGTCTGCGTCCCCGATGGCTCCTGGTGAGCCTGTCAGATGCTGGCTGTCATTGCCGAGGGGCCAGGAGGAGCTGTGAAGATGTGCTGGCTGGGACATTCCTGCAGCACAAAGGGGATTTTCGGGGTGGGGAAGGCCTGATGCGAAGGGCATTTCCAAGGGAGAGCTGGGGCAGTCTCCACGGGTGATGGGTGCAGCCTCAGAGCCTTCAGAATGGGCTTTAAGCTCTCACTGGGGGTGGGAAGGCTTGGAAGGACTGAAGAAACTGTCAAGTCACCAGAGAGCAAGTTTTTGGTTTTCATGTGTCCCTTCTTTGAGGGTGGAGGCTCATCTAGCTCAGGTGAGACAGCAACCACCACCACATCAGAGTGACACTGGATTCAAGCTGCTGCAGTGAAATTAAAACCATGCTCAGAGCCCTGCATTAGGTGAGGTCAGACCACTGCTCTTCGAGTGAGGGGCCACGTTTGGTACCCTCCTCAGCTTGGTGCATAAAATCAGAGGTGTTGCCATAGAATGTCTGAAGTTCCCAACCTGTACAACATGATCAGTGTTTTGAGTACCATTGGTTTTAAATTTCTCCTTAATATCACAGATTTCACCTTAATATCACCCTGGAATTGAGTTTTAAGTGGCATCAAATGGCATGACTCTCTGTGTAATTGTTAGGAGCCAAAACCTGTTTACTTTGCTTGCACACCAGTAAGGTGTGAAAGCAAAGTAAGAAGTTTGTTTTCAGTGAAGTTAAAATAAAAATTGAATTCTTGGTATAGAATACAGAGAGAAGTGTTCAAACATGGGTTGTTTTCTTTTAATGTCATTTTGAAAACTGAGTAGTATATGGAAGTAGCAGAAAAAAGAAGTTCCCTTTTTCAAGGAGTCCTGAATTGGTGGAAAGATCTAAACTTGCCCTAATACTTCCTCAGATGTAACAATTAAAACTGTTTTTCTTGATCCCAGATTTTCCACCCCGGAAACCCTTGTACTGTTTGAGCCACACTCACCTTTAATGGAAATGTGACAAGCATTGGCTGTTTTCATACAGTTTCTTATAGTAGCCTGTAACATTAGTGTTAAAAAGCCCTCCTGTTGTGCCAGGCCGGCAATAAGGTTGAGTGAAGTGTGCTATAGCAAGAACCACCCATGATTGGAGGTAAACTATGTGGATATATGTTGGGGTGGAGGTTGAAAGGAGCATGGAGGGCATATTTGAAGCAGACTGTGCAACCGCTATAGCAGGTCTGACTAGTTTGAGATGCCTAAAGGCAGCTTTGTCTTAACTTCAGGTAGCTGCAAAATGAAGTTTTAAGTCCTAATTCAGAAGTACATCATCATCATCTTCCGGTGCCTCCACAAACTTACTTTTCATGTGTTTTTACAGGCACTCTTTCTCCCTTGGAAAAAAGCCTTTACTAGGTACACATCCACGTGCATGCATATCATTTGCATATTTTTCAAATATACATTTCATCAAGATAGGAGACTAGCGTTTGTGTGCAAACCACAGTGTTTTTTTTGAACAGTGGTGGTTACATTTTGCTTTCTCACTGCTCTGTGGGCCTTGTGTGAGACAAGCCACTCTATTTCAGCCCTTTAGGCACGGCCTGATTTGCTGTGGGTCAGGTCTCATGCCTGCTCCTGGCCCTGTGTCGGAGCAGTGCCTTCAGCTTCAGGAGCCTGTGCTGTGGTCACAGGGATTTTGGCCAGGGTACTCACTCCCATGTTGGCTGTCCCAGGGTCCAATAACCTGCTTGGGTTACTCTACTGGGACCTGGCTCCCCCTTTCCCCCTCCTGTTCCATCTGCTTGGTGAAATTGGCTCTTCTGAACAACCCTTCCACTTTCCTTCTCTAACTAAAGTGTTCCACAAATAGCTTGTGAATGAATAGAAGAGAGAGAATATTTTCTCTGTGAGTGACACACAGTGTCAAGCTTCCTGTCGCTGCTCTGCTTCCCCTTGCTGGCAGGGGCACACACGTGATGTGTGTGTGCTTGGATGAGGACTTTAATTGTGGGGAAAATCAGTATATACTATCATGGGTGAGGTGAGTGGGTTGTGCCTGACTGAATATGAAATAAAGTTTCAGACATTTCATTTCCTGAGCTGTTCTCCTTCTGTATTTTCCACTCCTGATTTCCAAATTTTCTAAACTAAATTTTAGTTTGTGGTTAAGTTTCTTTCTTATGTGTTAATTAACCTGTCCTAAACATGCTTCAAAAATACAGACTTAATACAGACACATGTTGTCAAAAGATGCTGTTAAAAGGGTGCTTCCATATAAATTGAAATTATTTACTTGAAAATGTCTAAATTACTCCACATAGAAGAGACGTGGGTCCCATGGTGGCTGTTTTAAAGAACATCTCTTCAGTGTAGTAGTTTTTGTTGTGAAATCAAGCAGGTGCAACGAAAAATGGAATCTCTTTTGTCTCTAACTCATAGCTATTACAGGTTGAGAATAGCTCAAGGTTGGCCAAAGTTCCCTTTAGTCAGTTTTCAGAAGGATCCTTTGTAGCACATGGAAACACATGTTTTATTTCAACAAATGCATGAGCTTTAGTGCACTGGACTGAAAGGGCAGCAGTTAGCATCTTCTCCAACATCATTTAACACCATCTGAGCAAACTTTCTTGTCAAATTTTAACTATGTTTTAAAAATTTGTTTTGTTTTCACTGGTGGGGGAGAAATGTCCAACAGATTTTTCACCTCTATAAGAGACGCTTGCAGGGTGAGTGGATTCTTTTTCATAGAATGTATTTGTTTGCACGGTTGTGTTCCTTTTATTTACGTAAAAATGTTGAAAAAAACTCATGCGCTGTTTAAGCTACTTCAAAAAATGCCAGGGAAACACCTTTCTTTTCTCCTAATTCTCAGTAGTGCAAAACTGGTTAGCAAATAAAATTTGCAGGCCAGAAACTAAAATGACTTGTCATTGCTGGGATTTGTATGGTGCATTTGCAGCATATATTTATTCAGAGGATTTTTTTTTCCTTTCTCCTCTTCTTCTCTCCTGCCATTTGCTGCTTTTCAGTTTGACTGTGATAATTTATTCAACACTGTTTTCAGAGCAATAACCTACTTTTTGGCAAACCATTCAGTTCTTTCAATAGTGTGGGGGTCTCCCCCACCATGTGTTTATTAAGGGTCTATGACAAGGGGGAAAAACAAGGTATCTTTGGGGAGAAGATGCTACGATAGGATTCAAACAAAGTAATTATACATAGGTGAGAAAAACTCCCTTATTATACACGAAGGGGTCTCGTCTCTCACGGGTGCACACACAATTCTCATTAACCTTTGCAGGAATTGCACAGGTCCAGTGGAGATGGGTGTGCAGTGCTCAGTCCCTGCACACACTAAAAATAAAAGGCAGCCCGTGCCACGTGCGTGCCAATAGAGATGTCGTGCACAACACAACACAACACAACAGCGCCGTCATCCATTGTTCTGTGTGCAGGGGAGGAGGGGTGCACAGCCAGCCTGGCTGTTTCATCATTCTCCCTTAGAGCTGACCAGCAGCATCTTGTCATTACAGGTGTGTAATTTTAGCAGTGAAAAGGGAGTGTGTGTGTGTGCTTCCCAGCCTGTGTCACTTTCTGGTAGCTGTTCTAGGTCTTTCAGATGATTGTTTTGAATTTCATTTACAAGCGAGGTGTCTCTTTTTAGACAGCACTTGAGCTGTGCCGGTGCCTGCTGGCTCTGCAGTGGGAAGGAATGGAAGGCAGTCTTTGCTGAACTGGGCCCTGGAGCACTACACAGCCATCTTAATTGCTGCTGTTCCACCTCTTGAGGAGATGGCTCTGGTTCTCCCAGCATGGAGTTGTGTGCATCAGCTCCAGTGTGTTTCCTTGCTCACTGACATGGGAATTCATGGTGTTGTGGTGCTGCCTGTGGGACCAGCATCTCCTGCTTCCGTGCAAGGAGGCCCAGAGTGCAGCACTTGGGGGAAGAAACAGTGGTGAGGAGCAGGAAGAGCTGCTGGGCTGATCCCAGGGTGGGCTTGTGTGTAGAAGCCCTTGCATTGGGTGCCATGCACCCATATTTTTTTCGATTGCCAACAAGCAGAGTCTGCTGAATAATCAGCTAATCCCATAGTAAAGTCAGGGAATCTGGCCCAGTGCTGTGCCTGGTTTGCTTTACTGCAGCTCTGATTTCCTGCTGCTGATGCCCGGGTGTGTAAAGCAGCTCCTGGTCCTTCAGCAGATTGCTGAGCCCGTGTGTTCACAGCACAGTAGAACTCAATTCGCACTTGGTAGGCCTGGCTGCTTCTTTAACACTGACACATGGGGACCCAAATTTCAAAACAGCCTCAGCCTGGCTCTTTTTGGTGTCTCTCTGAAGCACAGAGCCCAGGTAAGCTGACCCCCAGGGAAGGAGGCTCCTGGTGGTGGCTCAGACACTGTTGTGAGCGGACCGTGTGTGCAGCCATCCTGGGAAAGGATGTAGTGGAGATTTGGCACAGAGGTGACCTGAGATAAGGGCAGCTTTCCCATCTCCTGGAAAATCTCTCTCCCCTCAGCAGGTAGCTCTAACAAAGCATCTCCTGGTGGTGGGAAGGGGGGATGGCTCCACCCTGATCTGGTGGTTGGTGGTCAGCAGGGCCAGGCCAGTGAAGGGCTGTGGCAGGGTTGGCAGTCATGGACAGTGTGATTCCTAAAGCTTTCAGTTAAGGATGAGACCAAAAAAGGGCAGGCTGGGGGCTTGTTTGCATCTTCTGGGCACTGTTTTATAAGGAAGCACACAGGAAGTCCTGTCTGAAACACAGCATGTGAGGATTGACATTTTGGCTTTGAGATCTTTGAGTCAGAAATCAGTTTCTGCCGAGCAATCCAAACGTGTTCTGCTTTTTTCCAGTAAAGACTACTGCCTGCCTGTATGTAAATGTTAAATAAATGCTTTTCAACCCTGGTGTGTTACCCTGGTATATTCTCCCTCTTGCTTTGCACTGAAGAGGAGTTGTCACAGAGTTGCACAGGGCTTTTGCTCTTGCCTTCAGCCTCACAGTGGTTTGCAGTGTGCCTTGCTGGCTTTCCATGCTCAGAACCTGTGTAGTCTTGTCCACCTTCTGGTTCTGCCAGGGCAGCCTTTAATGCTTTAACAAGCTAACAAGTGCTCCTCTGATTTAAACTTGCATTAACTTCTGCTACCCTGATAGAATTCCTAATATTATAAACACCCTTAATAACCCGGCTGTAATCTAGAAAACCTGCTGTCCTTTTTCCAAACAATTACTTAATGAGGCAGTAATTTATTCTAAGCTATATTTATTGGAGCCCATTCCAGCTTTATCAGACGTACTCTGGTTGGATGTGTACAGTTAGTCAAAAACATTAAAACTGCTCCACTTCTTCCAGGGGAACATGTTACATTTAGCAAACTGACAGCATTAGAAACTGTTTCCAATTTAATAGAAGCATATGTTTCCTGCAAGGCTTAACACGCTGCAGAGTCAGAGATTGCCTTCCACTGCGGCTTTGCCTTTTTTTAGCGTGGTGAAAAGGAGCTGCAAACTGAAGGCAGAAGTGGAGTTTGTGTTTCTGGTTGTTTTGCAGAGATCCTTCTAGCAGGGCTTCGGCAGGCTGCAAGTTTAAGAAACTCTCAAGAAAGTGGTGTGGGCGGTGCACACAGAGATCTCGCTCCAAATGCAGTTTCTGATCATGAACAAACAGCGAGAGCTCGCTTTGCCCTCTGGGCCTCAAATAGTACAGTATGCAACAAGGGAGAGCAGGCAAGGCACGAGGATGGAAACAGTAGGATCAGATTACAGTTTCAAAATATCGCTGGAACACGTTGGCTGGCGTTACACTATTGACTGGCTTTATAATTGCATTGCTTATTTGCTAGGGAAGGCTTCACCTTACTTTCTGATTAACGTGGGCACTCCTTCGGGGACCCGGGGACTCCGGGCTCTGAGTGTCAAAGGCAAACCCTGTGAGACCTGCACGACTTCAGATGCTTCTCAAATGAGAGTCTGAGCTTCTTCTGTTGTCTCCTGTTTGCCAGAGGTTTCCTTACGCAGCCCCTATTGAAGTTCCACTTAGAATAGCCTCTAACAGTCACCCACTATGGTTTTCCTTCTTATTTTGATTTTAACTGGAGAGGAGAAAAGACCCCTGTCACTCAGCTTGCTAGCTGCTCCTTGCTCAGTCTTCACTCTGTGTGAAGTGCCTAAAGCAGGGGGCTAAGGCTGTGTTTCTGCAGGGAGAGAGAAGCTGCCTGTCTTGCTAAATGCAGCAATGGGGTGCTGAGGAGCTTTACTTGCTTCTCTGTTTCTTCTGGAAGAGCTGAGGTTTACCCATCCACCACAGGAGACGGGGAAGAGTTAGGTCCCTGTAAAATATGTGTGAGAAATACCTGCCACTTAGAATTACTGCTGGCACTGACAGCCTTGCAGTGAAGGCTTGCAAACATAAAAACAATCCCCTGTACTCTCTGGAAGCAGAGAGCTGCCCAGGAGGCCAATTTTTTTATATACTCTAAAGGAGAGTTTTGTAAGTGCTTATTAAACCTCACTCAGTTAAAAAAAAAATTAAAAAGGGCAGCCAGAATGAATGTAAAATGTGTCAGGGAAAACAAACCTTGTAAATACAGAATGTCTGAGCACTGGCCTGGAGAGGACAGAAACCCCTGCACAGCTCCATTTCCCCTACCTTTCTTCGGGGGTTGTGGGATTTGTTTCCTAGCTCACATGTGGCATGAGACACAGTTCTTACCAGGCAGCGTTGTCAGGAGTCCTCTTTAGCCAGGCAACATGGATGCAGTACACTCCAACATGTAAAAAAGCATCAGATCCCGAGAAAGCAGCCTTGTGAGGGAAAAAAAGATAAATTAAAGAACACTCCCCCCCTCCCCCCGCCGCCATCCGGGCCGGCCGGTTCACACCCTGCAGGCAGCTGCAGCACAGCACAGGCAGCGGGGCCGTGCAGCTCCGCATGGAACAGGCTGTCCCAGCTCGGGGATGCTGTCGTGCCAGGCTTTAAACACTCTGGTGTCAGCAGATGAAATCCCCAAGGAGGGGCCATTTCCACCCAGCTCTGGCTGCTGCCTGTGAAAGTCCATGTTGCTCGTTCGCTCCAGCCCTGCAGTTAAACCTCGACACCTGGGCTGCTCAGCTTTCCCCCTTGTTTTGAGCGGGGCTGGGAGAACCTGCCAGGTTTATAATGGCCTTTCCTCTGCTTTTCCTTTGTAACTCTGAATGGGAGGAGGGTGCCAGTGCTCTCAGATGTCTGCCTTCCACCTGCTGGGGCAGGTTTGCTATACTTTGCCAGGATCCCACGGGCCAAGGAGCATCCTTCTGTAGTGGGTGAGCCCGTGGTCCTGCCCCAAGGGGTCTTCTACAGATCTGTCCATTCTCTCTCTCTGCTGTGGCCTTGGGGACAGGGAGAGAGAGGTTTACTGGTTTGCCTCCCTAGCTCTAGGGGACAGATACTTTGAAGTTGTGGAGACTGGTTACAAGTTCAGGTGGTCCCTCAGGCTGGGTCCTGCAGCACTGAAATACCTCACAGCAGCTCAACCTGCCTCTGTTAGCTCGGAGGGTCTTGCCAGATGAACACAGTTGGCATAAAAGGCCTTTTTATTTTGGTCCTGCAGCTTTCTGTGCCAAATCCTCATTCTGCTGAAGTCAGTGACAAAACACCCATTGACTACCATTGAGCCAGGATACAACCAATGGACCCCTCAAGGATGAGGAGTGAAGGATGGAGGAGAGGAAAATTGTATTTCATGTGCCGGAAGTGACACAGAAAGCACTTCCATAATTCACCGGGTAGGTTCTTTGAGAAAACCTGGTGAGGGTCACTTACATCTGAGGTTTGTGAACTTAGGGGGAATGAAGTGTACAAATTCAGTGCTCTCATTGCACTCTGGAGGCTCTTATGGGGGCGCTTTGGTGTTGTGGGGTTTTGTTGGGTTTTTCCATGCACATGTGTGAAGTAGCATTTTATTTTAATTCCCCCAAGTTGCCTTTTTCTTTCTCTCTCCTTTTTTACACCCCTGTGGTTTGAATTGCCTAAGACTTCAGAAAGTAGCTGGTCCTGCTTTAAACTCCTCTTCTCGCACAACCCCTGTGGTTCACACCTGTGTTTCGGTGTTCGGCTGCCTGGAGGGGAATGGTTGCCTGTGGACTCAGGGATTTTGATGCTTTTACCTTTTTGAGCAACATGATGTTTGTTCTAAAAGTAACCTCAACTCTAATAAGCTAATTATTTATAATTTATAATAAGCTGTTCATCGTCTACACTGACAGAGGGGGTGGCGTAAATCCGTGAGTGGAAATGTGACTTCTTAAAAACCCTTTTCTGCTGTTTCTCTTGATGTTCAGTTCCTCCTTCTTTTTTTCTTTATTCTCCTTCCTGTCTGTCTCGATGAGCAGGGAGGGCCTAGTGGATTGTGGAATTGATTTCCAAGATGAGTTTTTGGTCTTGAGAGGTATTTTAAACTTAATTGTTAAAGTCTTTGAGAATTAAAATTACAGGGTTTTTGTTGAGCAAAATCACTTTTCCTCTCAGTTTTTACATATCTGGTGCTTTTCTATGCCAAAGTGCCGATTATTGAAGACTTCAGAAATAATCCGGCAGTGTTGAAGTGTCCAAAGCACAATCAATAAACACAGTGCTCCTCTCACAGTCTACACGTACCTCTGTCCTCCGGAGAGCGAAGGATTCATCATCACTGGGTGGGCTCAGAGACACAGGCATTGCATGAGCTCTTCTGTCTTTCATCGCTGAGGGCTGACTCCAGAGAACCTTCCACTCCAGGCTGATTATCTCTTCCACTGAGCCCCAACTGCTTTTTCTCCCAGCTCTGTCTGAAGAGCATGCAGAGCCAATAAAAGGAAGCTAAATGACACACAAACGAGGAAAAAAAATATACTACTTTTGTTTTTCAATTAAGAAAAGACAGCTCCCAAACAATGCTAGGGTTTCTCTGGTGCTGAGGCACGTGCAATCGCCCTAAATGGGCAAAAAAGCAAGTAGTATCTTTGTCAGCAACAATGGTCTAGCTTTTGGTTCTGGGTCTTCCAGAGCTGGAGCCAACTGGTAGATAATATTGGGGAAGATCTCCAAGTAACTCCCCCTGCCCCAATCTCCAGAAAGAGGCAGTTTTTCCATTGTCTTTCTTCAGCTTTCTGCTTCCACATACCTAAGAAACATTGAAAACTCACTTGCAGACCAAAACCCTGCAACACCCTTTATTACAACCGCAGCAACAACAACAAAGTGACGTCCAGTCTCAACTCTTAACATCCAGCCTCAAAATTGTGTTTAGCAAATGGGTGAAAGTGCAGCAGAATTACATCTGGCTGAGGTTGCTGCTCGGGCAAAATAGATGCATGAAAGACCTTCCATGAGCATTACCCTTTATTTCTGCCTGTGCAGTGCCACATTTGGATGGGTTGGTGTTGTCTGGCTGCCCTTGTCACAGCTGTATGGCTTGGTTGGACAGCTCTCTTTTGACACCTGGGATGGTGCGGGTTTGTCTCTTTTTGTACCGATCTTTGGTCAAGCTGATCTTTTAAGTTTGGCATTTTCATTTTCCCATCAGGAGGTTTGGCTGGAAAGGCTAGAAGCAAAGTTTTTGAGATGAACAGACTTGATTGAGATCAAATGCTGGTATTGTACAGCATCCTTTTTTTTAAAATGTTATTCTTTATCTTAAGACATACAACACTGATCCCTTTAATGCAGGCATGAAAGTGATTGGTTGAAGGAGGAAAGAGATGGTTTGAACTGTAAAGAACAAGCAGAAAACATTGTCTTAAGCTTTGATGGTCAGACACTATGAAATTCCTTTTTGAAGAGCCAGAGGAAGACTTGCAAGCCCCCAAGCATGTCTGATTTTACCAACTCTATCAGTTGGTCTAAGAAGATATCACCTCCTTGCTTTGCTTGGCATGAATGAAGTGATTTATGGAAACTGGAGGAAAACATTCTTTACAATTCCCATTGGCATGCCAGAGGAGAAGGGGATAAAATAAAACTTTATAAAGCCAGGAGTCTAGCAGTGCTTATTTGAGCCCTCTCCTTGGTGGAATAAAGCCGCCATGCTTAGGCTGACATCCTGCTTTGGTGCTTTAGGGGTTAAACCCTCTTCAGAGAGTATTAGTGGGGAAAAAGGAAACTGAAAGCTGTGCTGAAAAGCTAGTAGGTGAGCCTGGGAGTTGCCTGATCTATTTTATCTTTTAAAAGGGCAAGCTCTGAATCAAGCTACAATGAAGATGGAGTGAGATGTGAAAGCTTGACAGTCACACATACAGGAAATCTTGAATTATCTCTGAGCTTCCTGGAAAATGACGTAGTGAGGTTATCATAGTATTTACTCAGTGATGATCCCACAGTTCTTACTGATCCGCTTTAAATAAGTGTTCACTACCAGCACCTCAGTCTTGGGTGGAAATGGGCTCAGTTGGGTTTGTTGGAAATGCTTGGCAGCGTCACCTGGCAATGATGAATAACTGAGCACAGGGAATGGAGCCTGGGCTGTTTTCTTTATCATGGGGGAAAAGGTTTGCTTTGTACAGGGAATGTTTTTATACATTCCTGGCAGAGGCTGACAAACTTCAAACTCTTCTAGTCCCAAAGCCATTTAAAAATGTCTTCTTTAAATAGAGCATTGTAGAAGGAGCACTGCTATGTCTTTAGGTCAGAGTCTGTCTTTTTTCAGGGGGAGGAGATAGCAGGAAGGGATGGAAAGCTGCTCATCTCCTCCTAACCCCATGCTGCTTTAAAAACGTGCTGGAATTGGGCAGGGTTTTTAATTCTTGCTAGCCCCATTCTCCCTTTCTTGCTCTTATCTGTCTGAAGTGAAAGGAAGCGTCTGCTGTGAACACTGGAACAGCAAAGCCCCCCGCTCGCCCCCCAGACCCATGTGAGCAGCTCCAGAGCAGTCCATGGAGTGACACTAGGGAGCAGAGAAAAGCCAGACTTCGGCAGCAGTGCTAAATTTCAGAGGTTTTGTTCGCCTGAGATTCCAGGCGCAGGAATTGCTGGTAGCTGGCCAAGCAGCTTGGATGGCAGCCTACCTGTTCCTCAGCTCTGCTCAGCCTGCTCCCTCCCCCCCGCCTTTCTTTTTCTAATTGCATAATATGCTAGAAAATTATCTGGATTTGGGACTTATTTTTAACCAGAAGAGGCTCGCTTCACCCGATCTGGTTTTCGATTTACCGCCCAGCAAATGCTCTCTGAAGCTCTTGTAGCACTGAAACCCTGACTTCTTTAGCTTCCTCTTCTGCTTTCCAAGGGTCTCTTTGCTCTTAAATGTTGGTCAGTCGTTTTTGGTGATGTTAAACTGTGTCGTCTGTCTGCTGAACTGGTGTGCGACCATCAAACTGTGTTAGACCTGCCTGGTGCAGTTGTTTCGCAGGCACTAACCCTACTGAGCGGATTGGGAATTGTACTCAAATAAGGAAGGCAAATTTTGTCTCCTAGATGGTAGCTGCATAATGTGAGAAGGGGTCTGGGGTAAAAATCTGTATGGCCGTTGCAACTTCTTTCTGGATACCTGTGGCTAGAAAGCCTCTTCCACTTTTTTGGGGGGTTTTAGGTTTTTATAGGTTTTTTTTTCTCTTTAAGCAAGGCAGACTTCTTCATGCCAGAAGAATTTGTTAAACAGAGGGAAGGATGCAAGAATGAACAGGGAGCTCCTTGTGATCATATTAAAAGAGTGAGCGGGTTAGAGCTCCAGCACCTCACCATTCTACCTGAGAAAATGAGGGAGCATAATGCCAGGTCGTGGTACTGCCACAGCACAGCAACTCCTTCATTCCTCTGCGTTTGGGGGGGATCTTGGTGTCACAAAAATAATGGTGACAAAATGAGGTTGGGACTGTGCTGTGTAGAGGAGCATTTCCAGGCACTCTGAAACATCCTGGAAGAGATGGCACTGGGGACTGAACTGCCCTACTTAATCTTAGCTCAGAAATTATTTATAATACGGGGCAAGTTTGGTAAAATCCCCTTTGTTTCCTTCAAAATCTGCCATCTGACCAGCAGCAGAGTGTAGTGCAGATAGTGGTCTTGGGGATTAGAGTAAAAGACTTGACAGATCATCTTCTTCTGCTGTAATTTATCTAATTTTGAGTATAATAACTGCATTTCCTGCTGTGGTACTTTAGTCCTTAGGCTATCAGCTAAATAAACCCATATGTGTATATCCTGGTGTACCAAAGGGCTGATCTCCCAACCTCACTGGGGAAGTTTCTCTCAACACACAATTGCTTGAGCCTCACTTCCCTTCCCCCGTGAACACACTTTTCAATAAAAAGAGGAAATTCATTGTGAGAACTTCAGTGCTTTACATTTGTATTCCCAGGCATAGCACTGCCTCAGTCAGGGAATGTAAGGAAACGTTCAGTACAGTGCCTGTGGCTCGTGCTCCTATGGACAGGTATTTGCTTAATGTAAGGAAGAGGAAATTTGCTGTCAGGCATGCCAGATCTTGACTATTATAGAAGCTGTCTGAATTCCTGCTTGGAATTCACCAGCACAGCCATGCCTAAACACGGATGGACCAGAGCCCTGTGTTAGGGTGGCTGCTGCTTGCCCATCACGCTGCTGTGGGCCAAGGCTGACTTACTGATGGGGACAGATGTGCACCTGCCTTGCTGCCTTCATCAGTGTCCTCTCTTCCCTTGCAGATATATGTTGGGGAAAGGAGGAAAGCGGAAGTTTGACGAGCATGAAGATGGGCTGGAAGGCAAAGTGGTGTCTCCCACTGACGGTCCCTCTAAGGTGTCTTACACCTTACAGCGTCAGACTATCTTCAACATTTCCCTTATGAAACTTTATAACCACAGGCCATTAACCGAGCCAAGCTTGCAAAAGACAGTTTTAATTAACAACATGTTGAGGCGAATCCAGGAAGAACTCAAACAAGAAGGCAGCTTGAGGCCCATGTTTGTGGGCGCTTCGCAGCCTGCCGACCCTCTCAGCGACAACTTCCGCGAGGCGCAGCCGGCCTTCAGCCACCTGGCCTCGCCGCCCCTGCTCCCCGCCGACCTGGTAAGCACTATGCCCCTGGAGTCCTGCCTCACCCCGGCCTCTCTGCTCGAGGACGACACTTTTTGCACTTCCCCGGCTGTCCAGCACGATGGTCCGACGAAGCCACCACCTCCTGCTCTCCAGCCAGTAAAGGACAGCTTCTCCTCAGCCTTGGATGAAATCGAGGAGCTTTGTCCAGCACCTACCTCCGCAGAGGCAGTAGCAGCTGAGCCGGCAGCCGACGACTCGAAAGCCCAGCCCAGCGAGTCCAACACCCACAAGCCCGAGGGCCTCCCGGAGAGCAGAACGGCTGAATCCAAACTCATGGACCCCCTGCCTGGCAACTTTGAGATAACAGCTTCCACAGGTTTCCTCACAGACTTGACCCTGGATGACATTCTGTTCGCTGATATTGATACGTCCATGTATGATTTTGACCCCTGCACGTCTGCCACGGGGGCTGCCTCAAAAATGGCTCCTGTCTCAGCAGATGAGCTCCTAAAAACTCTCGCTCCGTACAGCAGTCAGCCAGTAACTCCAAATCAGCCTTTCAAAATGGATCTCACAGAACTGGATCACATCATGGAGGTGCTTGTTGGGTCTTAAAAATATTAGAAATATATCAACTTTTTTTGGTCTTTTTTTTTTTTTTTTTTTTAATTTTAAGTACCAGTATATACACTTGGTAGTATTTCCATAGTCCCTCCTAGCCCCGATTCACAGCACTGTGCATGCATCCTTGCTTGCCTTTTTTGAAAAGAAAAGGATCACACTAGTTTTTGCTTCGAGCAGAGTTGGAGTGCCTTCATCCATGTATGACCACTTCTAATGTATTTTTTTTAAAGTGGTTCCTCAAGGAAGACCGAATATCCTGGTATAGGAAAGAATACGTATTGTAGACAATGTTATGTTATTACAAAAAAAAAAAGAAAAAAAGGAAAAAAAAAAGGTAAAAGCTAAGCACAAGGATTATGTTGGGGAAAGCTGTAAATTGCATGTGCATACTTGTCTATTTTTTCTATAAGTTTTATTGCAAGAGGTAAAAAATTTTATTATTTAGATAATCTCAATACCATTTTAGCCCTGTATAGGTTGACTTTAGCAATTCAGCCTTTTGGAGGCATTAACCTGCTCCTCTTTAAGTGTTGCATTTACATGGCTGTTTAGAAACTGCTGCCCAAATTTATTTTATATTTTTGTACAGATTCTGCAGTTTATGGTATTGTTTTTTCTAAAAACAAATGCTGTTTATACACACAAAAAAATAGCTATTTTGATAGGATTTGCTCACATAGTTCCTGCATAATTCAGATGTACAAGAACCACTTGTACTTTTATACAGAGTTGTAATGTTTTATATGTGTATGGTGCAAAGAGAAAATTGGATCAAATAAGCCTGCAGTCGGTTTCCCTGAATGCAAACAAAAAAAAAAGTGCTTTAAGAAAGGGCTGGGAGCTGCTTCTGCCGGAGTTTCACAAGTGTTTGCTCCCTGCTGTACCCACTGCGCACTACTGTGATTCCTGAAACTTAGAGCCATGTCCTTTCCAACACGTATGTGAAGCAGTTGGCAGGAAACAGTTGTGGAACTTCACCCGGAGCTCCTGAGCGCTGCCGTGGCCGCAGCTCCCGCCCACCCCACGTGGAGCCTTAACCCGGCGGAGATCGGCACCTCCTGACCCGGAGCTCCTGGCAATGGTGAGGGGAGCCCGGAGAGCCAGCCAGGCTCCCGTGGCACTCCCTGACTGATGGCGCGAGGCTGGGAGCATCCGCTCGCCCTTTCTTGGAGCATTTCTCCTCCCCTCTCCCACCTCACTGTGCTAAGTGCTGAAAAAGGCAGCTTCAGTATTACTGCAGTGAAGCTCATCTCGTACCTGCACTGGATGGACTTGCTTCAATATCCATTGCTGTCAAAACTGGAGCCAGTCGTGTGACATCACTTAGCATCTCGTATAGAGTTGGGTTCTTGTATCAACTGCGTTACCTGCTTTACACTTTATAGACCCGTTTTACAAGGAATATACAGACACAGCTTTCTATGCATGGTCCCCTCCCCCGTAACACCTGAGAAGTCTTCTTACTGCACCAATAGCTGTTTTTTTTTTTTCCTGAGTTCGTTGTGGTGTACATTTAATTTAAAAAGAAAAAAGTGTTTGCAATGTATCATGCCTATTGCTGAAGTTGCTATGGCATTTTAGTTTTCCAATGGTACTTTAGTTGTTGAGTGCCGGTTACAACCTGTATTGTTGACATGCCTATGGCTTCTTTAGGAATAACTTTTATATTTATTTAAGAAATTTTAAATTATGTTTTACGTCATTTGGCAATATTCAGTCAGTTCTGCTCCCTTCTTGTCATGGATGAAATTGGGTCTTGCCTGCCTTTTGAGGAGGCGGCTTTTTGTAAATTGGCACTTTAAAGCAGGCCATATATAGTTATTAGTATATAGATAGATGTAACATAGATATGCACACAGACACAGGATGAGAGCAAATACATTTTTGCAATGAAGGAACTCCTAATGGAAATGAAATGCATCATGTACAGCTGCGAAAGGCGCTTCTGGCTCCCAGCTCATCTGTCAGGGAGAGACAGGGCTGGGGAGGAGGGGGGCACTGGCCCAGGGGGGTGGGTTTGCTTTCTTCTGTTCCCAAGCTGAGCTCCGTGAAGCACTGGGGTGCTGATGGATCTGCAGTCACTACACAGACTAAAGAGAAAGGAGGTTATGCTTCAACGGAGAGCCACTGACCAAGTGTAGCGTTAGGGACCAGGGGAAGGGAGGGCAGGGAGGGGAGGCTCAGCTCCAGATCCACCCAGCCCTTGTTCCACAGCAGTCCTCAGCCCCTGCAGGAGAACCCACAGCCTTTCTGTCCCTGCACCTCGAGTACCTGGGAACACAATGCTGCACAAACCTGGAACAGCACCAGGCTCGGTAACTTGGAGGCACTTGCCTTACCATGCTTAAAAACTGGTTTGCAGGATGCTGGAGCCATCTGTTTTTTGGGATTACTTAAGTATTTATGCCTGCATAAATATCACCTGCTAGGCAAAAGCTCCCATCAGTGCCCTTCTCAGAGACCTGTGCTGTTCAGGGGAGTCAGCTGAAGGGAAGTTTTTGTACCCAGAGAGCAGGAGCTGAGCTCTAAATCCAGCCTGCCGCTTGGGCGGTGTCTGTGGCTCCTTGGTGCTGAAGCCCATGTCCTGGGGCAGAATCCCTGCAGGAATCCCACAGGACAGAAACCTACTTGATTTGTGGGACTCAGCAGAAGGTTGGGAAGGCTGCTGCAGGCCTGGGTCGAAGGGCTGAGCTGTGGCTTTCCCCCTGCCCAGTCACTGAGTGTCTCCAGCTGGGCCTGTGCTGTGGTCCCAACAGCAGCCAAGCATGGAATTTCTCTGAGACCTACACCAGGGATGGAGATTGACATTAACGTGCAATGAAGTGACAAGATGGGAGCAGAATAAGAGGGCTTTGGATTTGAAGTGATTTTTTTTTCTTAAATTATTTATTCTTTTTTTTTTTTTCTTCTGTAAATATATTTATTTTATTGTGAAGCTAACAACATCTGGATTGTAACATGTACAGAATGTATGGTAGGAATGTATCCTCTTGTAGGAATGTAAATCTGTATGAAAAAGGGTATGGGAGCCAGATTCAGAAAGAATTAATTGAGTTCCAGTCAGGATATGCATGGATCACAAGATTATTTTTTTCCTACACTCTTTTTCTAATATGGGTCTGGTTGTTTGAAATATGCAAAAAAAGGTATGGAGGAGGGACAGGGTTATGTTCAAAATTAGTTCTAATCAGGCTCCCACCCCCCAGTGGCTGCTTGAGAGGGGCCTCCCTTGGCATGCTACTGGAATTTGCCACTGAAGGCAGCAGCAAATGCAGTCATCTCCATCGTGCTGGCCTGGGAAAGGTTTAGAAAAGATGTTTTCTTCCCTTATTTTTCAAACACGCATGGGAGGCCCAGCAGAACTCCCTGGGGCCGGGTGCCCTGGAAGGGGCAGGGTGTTCCCCAGGAGTTGTGCCGGAGCTGGGGCCGGGCAGGATCTCCCGTCCCGTGGAGCCCAAAGCCCGGCTCTGTGTCCGGCCAGCCGGGCCCAGGGCTCCGCACTCCCTCCGGAGCCTGGGAGCCAGGGAAGGGGAGCATCCCTGCTGGAGAGAGCGCCTCGGTCTGTGCGGGCACCGCCTGCAGCCCCCGGACAGCAACGCCGCCAGGAGCCACCGCTCACTGCCAGGAGAAATTCGGATTTTCCTCAACGCCGTGTGGTAAGAGCCTGGGTTATTTAAAACACATGCTTTTGAATCCAAAGTTTACACTTTATTACTATTAAATTGAGTATATAGCAATGGGTCCTGTCTGACAAATGGTTTAATTCATTCTGGCATGTTTTGAACTTTTTGTTCTTGTTACAGGGTTTCTTTTGGTTTGGTTTTGTTCTTTTTTTTCCTCCCCCAAGCCCCCCAATCAGGCTTCAGTATCCTGCTTCTGTGCAAGTTGCTTTCAATATTCTATTAATTAACGAGACTGAACATTTTAAAATAAATTAGTTATTTTTAAGCACTTTTTTCTTTTTCTGAAAATAAGCCTAATGCAAGTTCTGGAACCTCTTTAAAAACACAAATTGCAGATAAAATCCCAACCTCAACTTCTATCTAGTTCTGAGCGTATTCCATACTAGTGCCTGCAAAGGCCAAGATTCTGGAAAAGGTGTAAATAGTGTGACATGTTCAGTGCATGGTTGTTTGAACAGGGCTTGTTATTGTCAAGAAAAAAAAAAAAAAAAAGAAAAAAAGAAAAAAAAGGAAAAAAATAGAAAAAAAAAAAAGAAAAAAGGCTGTATTTCCCCTTCCCCTCCCACAGACCTTAGAGCTGTGCCTTTTCTATGCAATATTACAGACATCTGAAACCAGATTACTGTATTCACATGTAGGTATGGGCTGTAATCAAAAAAACAATTGGACAAATGTACATGGAAATCAGCAGTCTTACTTTTGTAGTTTTATATTATACAATAAACAATTAAAATAAATTCTGGCTTTGTTCTTTCCCTCCACGGAGGAGGGCAGTCAGGGCAAGAAGACAAGATCCCATGAGGGCTGCAGGAGGAGGGGAGGGAGGTGCTCGTCCGCGGCAGGTGGCGAGGGACAGGGGCGGGACAGCGCGCTGTGACCCCGCTCCGCCTGACAGAGCAGGGGAACCTCGCCCTGTGCGGGGCCGCTCCTGCTGCGGGGCTTTTGTCCTGCCCGGCACACAGAGGTGCCCGTGGTGGCCCTTCCTGGCCCGCGTGTGCCGAGGGATGCTCGGGGCTGGAGCGGCTCCCCAGGAGCGGGACCTGCCCGCTGCCAAAGCACGGAATGCCCCGTCCTTCGGGCCATCAAATCCCAGCAGGAAACATCTGATACCTTAACCCACCGCTTCGTTTATCAGCGCCCTCCTCCCTCCCCGCTCCCCCAGGTGCCCGGTGTTTGCTTTCAGGGCCAGTCCGGAGGGAGATCTCGGCCCTGCCTTTGGCTCCCCTCAGCCTCTTGCAGCTCGGATCTCGGCCCTGCCTTTGGCTCCCCTCAGCCTCCTGCAGCCCGGATCTCGGCCCTGCCTTTGGCTCCCCTCAGCCTCCTGCAGCTCGGATCTCGGCCCTGCCTTTGGCTCCCCCAGCCTCCTGCGGCCCGGAGCGCCCTGGGCAGGCCCCGGCTGCGGGCTCGGCTCATGAGTCACCCTGCGCACGCCTCGCCCGCCTCCACACCCGCGGGAGCACGCCTGCTCCATTTTGGATTCCCAGAGAGCCGAGAGCCGGCGGGAGGAGCGGCGGGCTGTGCCCGTCCCGCCCGCAGCATCCCGGCTGCGGAGCTGGCTCGGGTTACAGCGCAGCCCCACGGGCCCGGCCCCAGCTGCCGCCCGGGGACAAATGGCTGCGGGGACACGAGCGCAAAGAAAGGAGAAGTGCGAGAGTTAAAGCCGGCCCCGGGATTGGATTTCTGTCTGCTCAGCAAGCGCTGCGCTCGCAGGGGTGAAGCGCAGCCGGGGCGAACCCTTCGCCAGGGGCTCGGCTCCCGTACGGGCACGGCCCGTCCTGGTGCGCTGATCCGGGGCAGGGCCGGCCGAGATGCCGCTGTTGCACTCCCGAAGCTGCCCCGGTTTTGTTGCCACCTACCTTTTGAGAGTTTATTTCCTCACTTGTGACTTGTCAGTGACAGCCGCCTCCAGCGCAGAACGCCCGGGCACTGAGCCTTTCTTCCCCCTCCCGAGGTGAGCAGCTTCCCACCCACGCCACCCCTCCAGCCTCCCACCTCAGCGAGGGCAAACCATTGCTCTGGGCTTTTAATCTGCATCTCGCCGCAGTGTCTGCCCCGACCCGAGGGAAGCTCCGGGCATTTGCCCACAGGCAGCCCTTGGAGGAAGGGGGATCCGGCTGGAGTTCGGCACAGGCTGGATGAGGCTCAGGTCCGAGGTATCTCACACCAACATCACAGCAGAGGAGTGAGGCACTCGCCTTGTTTCTCGAGGTGAAAGGGCTCTGGGGTACCCTGGGGACCGAGGGACGCTCCCTCCCTCCCTCGGGAGGCGCCACTGTGCCCCAGGAGTGGCATTTCCACGGCACTGGGCAGTGCCTCGTTTCAGCAGCACTGACCAGCTCTGCAGATGCTCGGTATCACGAGGCAGGGCAGCGGCTCCGTGGCCATCGAGAGCCACACCAAGCTCCTCTCTGGGCCCGAGTGGAAGATCAGGGAGCTGAGGCCACCAGGGACCTTGCTCAAGTATATGCTGTGTGGGCAGAAAGACACCCAAACACTGAGGCAAGGAGGGGACGCAAAAGCGCCCCTGTGCACCTCGCTGCCGGTCCCTCAGCCAGGAGGGGCAACGCTCCCTGCATCCAACCTGCACATCCATGTGGGACACGAGTTCCTCCAGCCCTGGCATTCGCAGCCAGCCCTGCTCACACAGCACAGCCAGCTTCCCTGGACCACACACATCTCGTACTCACCAGAGGAAACACAGCAGGAAAAATCATTGGAGAATGAAATCCCCTCCTGCCACAGACAGTGCTCCATAGAGCTGCTGTGAGCCACAGCAAACCCATCAGCTGAGACATGTCTGCTGGGATGCTGGCTCCACGGCTGAGCTGTGCAAGGAGCTGCTTCTCCTGGCTCCCCCTGCCCCTTTCCACCTCACCCCTCTCCTCTGGGCTCCCATTTGCCTCCATCACCGATGGCTGCAAGCTCCTCTCTCTGCCTGGTCCTTGCATGCATCATCTGCCTCCTCTCCAGGCAGCTCCCTCCTTCCACAGCTCCCCTCCCTTTTGAAGAAACTGCCTTAGCAACTGGCAGCAGGCCAGCAGGATCATGGGTTTTCCCTCCCACCCTTCCTTCTCCTCCAAAGAACAAGGTGGCCAGGGAGGGGGAAGGAGCCGTGAGGGCTCATGTGCAGCAGCCACAGGGGTTCTGCGTGTGGCAGGGGCTGGGCACACCCACATCTCATCCTCCAGCACTCCAGGTGCGCCAGGTGCTCTGGGGTCAGGAGCAGGGAGGGTTCCTTTTAGTCCTCTGTCCCTCTTCCTTTTTCAACCAGCATGTCCCCAAAACCCAGCCAGTTCCTCCCCAACCATCTCCAGACCTACAGATCTGCCAGGGGAAGGCACAGAAGGAGCAGCTTCCAAATAGCCCATTTCTGCCAGGATTTCCTTCCATTCTTTTGGCCCTGCCTTCCCCAGCTCATGCTACCGTCCCTGGACTATTTCCTCTCCTTTTCCCCCTGTTCACTGGGCTTCCTTCCCCTCGCCCTGTTCCTCCCCTTGCTTTCTCTCCTTCAGTTTGGCCTTCAGCACTTGCCCCTTTCCTGGTGTGAGCAGGGATACACGGATTGTGTGCCTGTGCCAAGCTCTGCATTTATTAGAGAGGGGGAGGAAAAAGAGAAAAGAAAATGCCTCAAACCCCTGGAAGCTTGCTAGAAGACAATGCTCAGGTAGGGTAACATTGCTCTTGCTTTCCTGGCACTCTGCCTTACCTTTTGCATGGAGAAAGGATTATTTGCGCTGCTCCAAAGGGACTTCACTGCCTAGCTGGCAGTAAACCCTAACCCCAACCCTTTGGCAGAGCTAATCTGGCCAGCCTGCTCCTTCCTGGGGTGGGGAGGTGTGCTGGGGCAGGAGGCACAGAGGGATAAACCCCCCTTCCCCCTGCCCTGATGGCAGAACAAAGCAGCTGCCACCACCCTTCCCCTGCCTGCCAGAGGTTAATATCATGGCAGCCAAAGTGGCACCTTGGTTCAGCCAAAGGTTTCCACCCAAATCCTTCAAAAGTGTCAGGCAAAGTGCTCTGCATTGCTTGCCCTCCCTGCTGTTTGGTGGGAAAACTTGGTGAAGCAGATGTGCCTGGTGTAACCTTAACTAAAGGATGTGAGGGAGAAAGGAGGAGACCCCACTGGGAAAATCCAGAGGCACCACAAACCCAGGGGCTGTGGATGAGGGGGCTTTGGGGGCTGACTGGTTTAGCAGCAGCATTTCCATGTGAGGCCTGGCAGCTGGATCAGGACACAAATGGAAGGGGGGCCCAGTCCTCTGCTCCTGCACCTCTTTCTCCAGCCAGAAGTGCAAAGCAGCTGCTTCTGCCACCCTGAATGGGACTGAGGGTCACCTCAGCCACTGTCCTCTCTAGCCTCAAGCTAACACTCCAGTTCTAGGGATGAGGAGCACCTATTCTCAGTTTGGAGAACATCTTTCCTGAATGTAACTCCATTTTCAAAGCACCAGAGCATCCTGCCTCCCTTTGGTGGCTGTGGGGACTCAGCTTCAGGCTACACCAGGGTTTGAGGAGGGTCTGGTGAGCTGAGCTGCCAGACCTTGGCTTTCACTGGATGAAAGCAAGAGCAGGGTCTGGGCCCAGATCATATTCCCCAGGAGGAAATGTGTACAACTGCAGTGATGCTCAAAAACCACCCGGGGCTGGCCAGTGCAGCCCAGAGGCAATCCAGCTCCAGCAGCAGGACTTGGTCCCAGCTGTGGAGCTTCCATCCAAGGAAAGGCTGGGGGGGTCAGGAACCAGGCTGTTCCCACATTGGAAAGGAAAAGGATTCAGGGAAACAACAGGGCAGGGGGCTGGGGAAGAGCTGAGCTTGCAGTTTGCTGGTTTTGCCCTCTCAGATGCAGCTCTGCCAGATCAGCAAAGCCACCCCCGTTTGGGTGACACCCCTGTTTGGATGTCACCCCAAAGACACACAGCAACAGCAACAAACAGAGCAGAATTTCTAAGCAGAGTTCAAGACACCCCCTGCATCCCTCTCCTGCTACAGATGACCCCAAACACGGTGTGGCCTCACTGGTCTCATGGCTTATTACTGACTACAAGCTGAATTCTGGATGGTTTCCTGTATCCAGTCCAAGTGAAAAACTCCAATGCAAAAAAAAAAAAAAAAAAAAAAAAAAAAAAAAAAAAAAAAAAAAAATTAAATCACCTCATCATCTCTGCCACTCAGTTTGGGTTGTGAAAAAGCCTCGACTTAGTGGGTTAGGGATCACCAGCACACCAGAATCCCTTGCAGAGAGGAGCACAGCCCACAGCCATGATTTGTACACCCATTGTGTGTCACAGGGGCTCTGGAATGGCAGAGATGCAGAACAGCAGCCACAGCTTGGCCCCAAAACCAGACACTGCAGCAGCAAGGCAAGGGCCCAAAGTGCCTGGTGACCCATCCACCAGGAATTGCTTCAACCAGTCTGGAGTCCCACACACAAAGGCAAGGACAACCCAGGACTGTGTCATGCCAGGCAAGGGAGTGGGGGAAAAAGGGAGAGAAATGTGCTGGGCAGGAGGGACGACTCTTCCATGAGGTCCTGCGGATGAGCTTGGAAAGGTGGCAAGTCCCAGCTTGCTCCTCCTGCCAGAAACTCCTATTCCTGCTGCCCTCCCACGCCCTGTGCTCCTGGTGTGACCTTCCTCCCAGCCCAGCACCCCGCAGCCGCTCCCAGGCAGCTCCCAAGGGGAGCAGAGGGGCAGGGCATGGATGGGGTGAGCGAGCCTGGGGAAGGAGAAGGGCTCCAAGGGCTCAGGACCTGCCAAACAGAAGCATCCTGCAGAAGGGATGGGAGGAAAGCCAACCTTCCCACAGGGGATGGGCTGCTCCTGGGGGACAGCAAACCCATGTGGCTCTGACTTCATTTCACACCCGCACCTGGGGCAGGGGAAGTGCTCTCCAAAGTTATGGATGAAAAAGATGTGATTTAAATATAAAGAGTGGTTCTCTCCAAGACATCCTGGCCTGGCTGGTGCTCACCAGGCTCAGAGCAGGCACGGTGGCCCCAGCCTGCCCAGCACCCCTGCCCAGGCAAATCCAGCTTTGGCAACAGCTCTGGGTGCCAGAACGTGCCCAGCTGGCTGGGAAGGGCTCCCTGGGACAGCGGCACCGAGGGAAAACTGCAGCCTCAGGAACACACACAGACACACACACACCGAGCCTGCTCTCTTGTGCTGCCCTGAATGCTTCACTGCTTCAAGGGAGAGGCATCAAGATTGAAGCCTAAATTAAGATTTAAGATAAACAGCAGGAACAAACCCATTTGGCCCAGCTCCTTCCTCTCCAGCAGACCTGCAATCTGTACCAGGTGAGCAGGGCCCAACCATTGCTGGTTATGGTGTCTGTTCTAAAGCAACTGATCTAAACCTCAGTGAAACAGGCAAATTTGGCTCTGCTGTTCCAGAACACCCTGTGCCATCTGCAGATGATTCTTTACACAGAGAGAATGTGCCCTGACAAACAGAGTTAAACAACCCAATAGCTTCCTGCAATATATAATTTATCACCCAGAGTAACCATAAGAAAAGCACATTTTAAATGTGGGGTTTGACTGTGGTTAACCCTGAAATTAGGGACTTTCTTTTCTTGATTACTGTACTCCTCTTTTTGAAGCTCAGCTACCCCCAAAGCCAAGCTCAACTCTGCTGCTTCAAACCCAGCTCCTATCCCCTGCTCTCACACAGCGTTTAGCAGGAAACAGGTCCTGCAGCTGCTGTACCTTTGGGCCAGCAAAGGCAGCACCTGCCATGGAGAAGAAGAGTTAAAAACACTTTGTAAAACTCTGCCTCCTTGTTAAGCCAAGGGAGCAAAGCCAGGCACCCACTCCTGGTTCAGTGTCTCACAGCACCCTGAGCAGCAGAAGAATTTACCAACATATGAACGGAGGCTTAGGGGCAGCTGCACCACATAAACAGTCACGGTGGGGCTCTGAAGTTTCTGTCAGGATATGGGATATAAAGCTGGGTGAATAACTGATTTTTCGGTTCACTGGCAACCCTGAAAAAAGTTTCAAAAGGAAAAAAAAATTCATTTGGGGTCGACTGAAACAAATCTTTCGCTTTGACTTTTCAGCCCCTGTGACAAAAGTTAGCTCCGAAGATCATTCCAAATGAAAAGTTGCTTCAAATAGGAAAATCTCAACGCCTTTTATTCAGAAAAGGCTGAAACAAAATAGGTTTGTTTCTTTTCTAGCTAGGAAAAAAAAATGTGGCAAATCAAAACAACGAATTTTCATTTTGCCAAAATTTGCCTTTTTTGCTCAAGATTTTACCCAGCTCCAGCACAACCAATTTACACATGCAATAACTTAAAGAGAGACACAAGTAATCCTGATGGAATACAAGTTTGTTTTGTTTTTAAAAAAACAAAACAAACAACAACACTGCACAAATGTCCTGAAACTGAAACCCAACAGAAAGTAAGCTCAAAACCACTAAGCTTTTCTTGGCTCGGATAGAGAATCTTATTAAGTCTCTGAATCATAGAGCCACAGATTTGGGATGTTGTGAAAATTAAATTAGTCTTACTTATTATTAGCAAGGCAAGAAAGGAACCAGGAGATTAGGATGCAGCAAGTGGCATTGTGAGCCAACTTTTCAGCGTGTCCCTGCCTTTCTCCTGCAAACCCACAATTAGCTCCGTGGTGCTTTTAATCTCGGGCTGCAGGTTCCTGACTCTGCCCTCAGCCTAATGCAAATCCAGGATTTCATGCCACGCCACAGTGAGATTCTCATTTCACTTCCTGCCTTGTTTCATTTGGAGCCTCTGCTTGCCTGTGCTCTGTAGGTGCATCTCACCCCATGGCTGCAAACGTTTAAGAACCAGGGAAAGCAGGAGTTAAACCCTTGGGGTAGAGGAGGAAAGGCACCCATCCATAGGGACTTCCAGAGAGTACAAGTGGGATGACCTCACCCCTCTCCTGTTTGGCCTTTTCCATTGGGAGTTTAATACTGGAGTTTGCTGGATGGCTCTGATGCCCTGGGGGACAGAGGCTGGCCAGCTGGGACAGGAACACTGTGGAACCAGAGACAGAGATGGGATTTACCCAGATTTATTCATGCTTTCATTCAGGATTCAATTGCTCCACGTGCCAGGGAAGAAGTGGGAGCGAGGCATTTTGTTTTTCTAAGTGGTGGACTTTTAAATTAAGCCAGGCCATAACACAGCTCGCCTTCGTAATTCACAGCTCCCAGACATCCCACCACACTCCTCAGTGGAAAGAAAGCAAAGAGCAGATATTCCAAATGCCTCACCCAAGCCTGGGTTTTAAACAGTAGGAAAAAAAAATAAAACTGGTTTTCATATGTCATAAAGAGACAAAGACATGCAGTGACAGTTTGCTGGAAATTGTTTTAACAGATCACAACTGAAAGTGGCTTGAAACCCACAGAAATCTTTGGAAGGTAAAAAACCCATCCAAAGGAGAATTTGGACCATCTCAAATCACCACTACGCTATGAAACCACGGCCTTCCTGAGGGCAAACTCCAAAGCAATATTTAATGAGCCAATACTTCCATTTATCATGAGCTCATTTGAATACCAGAGTCCCTACATAATAAATCAAACCTGCTTGCAGTGTTATTATTATTGTTTTGTTCAAACAGCCCCTTTAATCCCCAAAGAGCTGGCTGTGAGCACAGCAGGGCTGGGGGTGAGCACTGGGCAGCACACACCTCTGGTCCCTCAGGTGAGGCGGGAAGGGCTGTCCTGCTTTCCCAGCCTCAGCCCTCCCAGGACACAGCACTCACAGCAGAGAGGAACCAGGCATCCCCAGCCCTGCTCAGAGCCAAAAGGAGTGACAGCCCTCCTGGCTGGAGCTGGGTTTAGCCCTGCACCCTGGGAGTGGGAGCCCAGGGAGCTCCAGCACCGACTGCACAGCTCCAGTCCCCACTTGTGTTCTGTCCTTCAGCCAAGGACAGCAGCTCCTCATCCCGTCCCTCTCCAGGGCACAGCACCCCACAGAACAGGCAGGCTTTGCACAGGGGGTCCCCAGCCTGACTTAGAGTAAGCAAGGTTGGCTCTGTGCAGAAGAGCACGGAAAGCTGGAGTTCCTGCAGCCAGGACCTCTGCAGTCCTTGGCCTCACCTCTGGAAGAGACAAGCTGCAGGAACTCCCAGCACACACATTCCTGTCCCTTGCACTTACTCCTGGTCTCACATCTCCTGTGGTGTGCCAGCTGAACAGAGGGATCAACCAGATTTGCTCCAAACCTCCCCTCAGAGCCTTTTGGAAGAGAGCTTTTCCCTTGTCAGAGGTCTCCAGCCCAGGGTGAGCACATGCAGCCTGCCAGGACGGAGCAGAGCCCAGAGACTCACTCATTCCTTGGAAAGCTGCAGGCCCTCAGAGCAGCAGGGACCCAACAGCACCAGGTGAAGCCCACAGGAGATGGGATGTGGTGCCACTTCCAGCAGAGAAGAGTAGCTGGGGTTCTGTAAGCACCCTGATCACTGCTGCAGCACTGAAGATGAGCAGCTCCCATGTGCACTGTGCTCATGAGACACAGCTGGATCACCCAAACAGTGCCTCTCAGGATAATTCCAGCTGCAGGAAAGGTCTCCCTATATCAATTGTGTGTGTGTGTAATCATACATAACTGTGTATGGTAATTATCCAAAATCAGCTCTTCACAGCAAACTAGACAGGGAAAATGGTCTGGGCTGCATAAATGACAAAAACGCAAATGTAAATGTAAATCCCTATTATTTGACACTTGAGTTGAAGGGTTTGGCTAGAAAGTGCAGTCCTGAGTTCATCAGCCCCTCCTGTGAGCAGCTCCAAACATCACACTGAGACTGCAGCACCTTTCCTGACCCTGGCATCTCCCTCTGCAGGGAAAAGGCACCTCTAACTCCGGGGCTGCACTTCTGCAGCTACAACAGCAACTGCAGCCTTAAAATTCACTTTTGTGAGTTACTTCCTTGCCCACATGCCAGTTTGCTTTGCAGGAGAAGAGCAAGGCCTCCCTCTGTCTCGGTTTCCTCTTTTCCAGGGGCAGCTCTGGTTTTGGGGAGCTCAGAGCAGCAGTGGGGCTGCAGCGCTCAGCCAGGCAGGAGGGAGAGCCGAGCCCGGCTGGAAGTGGAGCAGGATCTCCCCTGTGGTCCTGCCAGCGTTCCCTGCCCGCCTCCACCTGTTTGCGTTGCTGAGAAGAAACCAGAGCCGATTATCAGGCCGGCTGCTTTGTCAGGTGCTGCTTTGATGTAAATTCAGGCACGATCAGATGTGCTGATGGCAGCAAACAGCCACAGAGAACCGGACCTGCAGAGATTACAGCCAGCGGGGCTGAGGACAAATCACGGAGATTAAACGTGAACGAGCTGAGAAGTCTTGGGAGAAGCACCCAGGGAGGCAAAAGTAAGCAATGCAGAGAGAAAACAGGCAAACCAGGTAGACCAAGGATTGACTAGACCCTACTAATGCATAAATCAAAGCCTTTCCCCACCTCTTGATACTTCAGCTTTGCTCCTGCTCCCCTGCTGCAGGCCAGCTGCTGACAGAAACCCTGAGCGCACCTTTGGTGCATTCTGCCTGTCACAGGCATCGCTGCAGAACCAACTCAGCCCTTACAGGGGGGAAAACCAGGCTTCCCCCACCCACCCCTTCCTTCTATCCTTTTTTCTTTTTCAAAAATTTGTGGAGAGCTGGTGACCTTTTGCCAGGGTAGAGGACAAGGCCAGAAAGTCCCATGCCCACATCTGAGGTGAAGCAATGCAGCTTCCCTTCCTGCAAATCTGTCCCTGCCTGCAGCTCAGCTGCATTTTGCAAGGTTTCTTTAAAATTTGGAGAGGAGGACTCTGCTTTTGAAGGTGGAAACATTTAATTTGGGACAGTATAGCACACCATTGCATTAAATTATTTTTTTTCATTTTTTATCTGTTGCTAGTGGCGATGTTCTGCCCCTGCAAGCTCTCAGATTTGAGGACCATTTCTGATTTAGGGACCACTCAGCAATGTGCCAGGTGAGAGATATGGGTATTCAGACACCCAAATTCATGGGGAAAACCAGAGAGCTCCAGAAAAAATACTTTTTTCACTGATCAACCTTTCTGCAGCTAAATGAGGCCTGATGCCTTATTACAGGCACATCTACCCTTGGAATCCCAGTTGCAGACAGCAATCTCTGCGTCCATCAAAAAGGGAATTTCTCCAGCAAAGCAGCAGAACTGTAAAATTCCTCCTGCAAACACACTGAAGTCCCCTTGCCACCACACACCATGGCTCTCTCACCACCACGTGCAAACCAGGGCAGCCACATCGTGCTCACACTTGCCAACACGAGGGGGAATTTTCAACCCTGCTGGCCACGAGTGGCAGAGTAAGACCAAGATGTCAGGGAGGCAGATTGCTGCACACCAGGCCTAACAGGATTTCAGCTGTGATCCTTCCAACCCAAAGCAAACTCCAGGATCAGTAGAGTCAGGAATTTGTTGCCAGCAAGTCCTGGATTCTCTCCCCTCATGCTGTGGTGCCAGGCTGGCCTGGGCAGTGCTGCCCCTCACCAGGGATCTCCCTACACCCACTCTCAGCCTCAGGGGAAGGTGGCTTTCAGGAAGAGATGGAAATTGAAATGCACACACTGCAACATTCCAGCAGTGTCCTGAGACAGCTTCACCTGCACAGTGCCAGCCTGGTCCTGCAGCGACTGCACAAACCCAGCACAGGGAATGAACAGGAGCCTGTGCCAGCTGCAATGGTCCCACAGGCTGGGAAGGACCAAATTCCCAACACCTCCTCAGCCCTGCACTGGGGGAATTGGCTCAGGCTGCCTCCTGAATAAAAAGAACAGCTTTCCTAAGGACTCAGCTGACACTGCCAGCCTGCTGAGGAGCTGCACTGACTGGAAATCTAAAGGACAGCTGTTTGTTCCTCCCTTTCCACCCTGCTTCCTCCTCCCCAGCCAAGGGAGGGGGAAAGTTGCCAGAAGAGACTTCATCTAGGTACCATGGATAGAGAGAAAGGGACAGGACACCCCTTCAAAATGGAAAAGGGGAGAAAATGTTCCTGTAGGAGCACAAAGCAGCCACACAACTGCTCCCTTTGCCATTGTCAGAGGGAGGCAGCTCAGCCCAAGGGAGAGTGGAGCAACCTGCAGGAGTCTGAGCAGCTGCAGAACACCCCACCAGCTGCACTTGGACTCTTAACTCGCCTCACCATCAACTCAGTGACAAAAGGCTTTAGTGCTCCCAATGAAAACACAGTCCTTGCACCAGTAAAATCACACAGCCTTGAAAAAAAATCCCTTTTTGGTAGTAGAATTCTCGTGCAAACAGGTTTCAGGTCCAAGTTGCTGAGATTGGGACAAAATGTGTGATATTTGGGGCTGGAGACAGAGAGGAAAGGGAGGATTTGAAGGTGTTAGGGGGACACTTCATGACTGCTTTTGATTTGTTTCCAAAATATCCATGTTTTCTACTTGTGCTAATGCTCCCTGTAGTTTAAAAGGCAAAATGTGATCCAAAACTGCCTTATGGGTCCTGAGCCAGCCTTTGCAGTTTGGAAAGTGCCTGTTAGGTACTTTCTGCTCTGAATTCCTGTGGAAGGTGCTCCCACATCCTTCTCCAAGACTGTTGTGAGCAACTGAAGTGCTTTAGGAAGAGATTCAGCAAATCTTGTTGCTTTGTCTTCTGTGAACTCCTTAGACTGGTGAGCATAAAGGAGTAAAAAAAACAACCCAAACCAGTGGTCCAGCTACTCATGCACACAGCTGCCAGAGTTCACTTGTTCTTTCCAGTCAGTCTCCTCACACACTTCTTTTCCTCAGCTGAAGAAGACCTGAAAAACCAGCTCCAACCACAGCAAAATTACAATTCAGACAGTATCACAGCCCTGCAGACCTGAGTGACAGCCCAGAGAACACTAGAACATTGAACATTAGACAGAGAACACAGACATAGAACACAGAACTAGAACATTAGACAGAGACAGTTCTGCCATGACCACACACGTGTCTTCTGCACATCCCACTGTACCTCAATCTGCTCCTCTGATCACAGAGCTGTCCACTGGCTTTGGAAAGACATGTTGGGATAAAGCTGTGTGGCAGGAGCAGCAGGACTGCCCTCCTTTCCCCTGTGTTGCTGTGGCCAAGACTGGCTGCTCCCTCAAGCAATAGGGGAGACCATTCCTAGGGGCTCTTTGGGCTACTTACACCAACAGGCTGCAGCTGACAATTAGCAACGTGGATCTAACATGGGAGAGGCCAATTTGTCTGCTCCTTTTATCACTGGAGCTGGGGTCTGTAACAAACTCCCCAGTGTGGCACAAGGGGCTGCATCCATGCCAGCAAAGTGCTTGGGGTGGGATGGGCTCTTCCCCCAGGGCACAAGTGCAGAGGGTTCAGCCCTGTGCAGAGGGTTCAGCCCAGCCCAGCCTGGATCACCAGGATGGAGCTCAACACCACTGAGGTCTCTGGGGTTGGTACTGCAGCAAGGTTTGGGGTGCCCACATATCATGGCAGGGGACCCAGCTCCCTGAGGAACCCCTGACAGCTGCTTTTCCTGCCAGGTGTCCTGCTGAGCTGCTGGAGGCCAGGCAACACTGTGAGGTCTGATCCAAGGAACTTGCTTTTCTCCTCTTGTGCAATGCCTCCTGAAGGCCAGCTCAGGCAAGGCAACACTTTGTGCTGTTTGTAAGATGAAGGCAGTCTTGAAAACTACACCTGGCCTCAGTAAACTGCCCTGACTGCAATTCTGTGCTGAGGGAAATGAACACTGAGTGTTTAATCACTTAAAGAGTCTAAAACCAACAGACACATTTCACTGAAGCACACACATGGCTGCTGAGCTGAGCCTGCCCCTTGGCTTCCCCTCCCTCTCCAGATAACTTCACTGCTTTAAATATGGAAGGTGAGGCTCACACCATGGCAGCAATCCCAGCAGGGAACCTTCTCCTCCTTTGGGGGTTTGCCTGCTGGACCTGGTGTGAACCATGCAGACACCAGGACCTGCCCATGCACCCGCACCAACAAACCCTGATGAGCAAGGTGAGCAAAGATCACTCACTGCAGGTCCATGACAGCAGGTGGAGCAAATGCCACCTGGGCACACAAGCAGTGAGGGCACAGGTGACAGCCCAGCAGAATCCCTCAGGGAACACAGCCCAACCTGAGCCTCAGATCAGTATATTGCACACACAGGGTACACATTCTAAACACACAAAACTATGCCAACAGGATCATCAAGCATATGGAAAGAAAGCCAGAAGAATCATTAAGGATGTTTAGGCAAACATTAAAAATATGTACAATAGCCTAGTTTGACTCTCCTTTGAATTATTTTGTTTCCCACAGGACCCCAGTGTCTTTTAGTTCAAGGAGAAATATTTTTTTGCCCCTTCACATTCTAGAAGCAGTCCCAAGCCTTACCTGAGGCACACAATCCAATTCCTGTATGGGGCACAGCACAAGGAACCTCTGCAGATGTGTGCCAGGTCAGCAGGGTCCTGACAGAATCACTGGACCTGCAGAGGAAGACTCAGAGACCCTAAACTAGGAAAAATCCTTTTCTTTGGTGAGCATAGAGTGAATCCAGACATGAGACAGAATCCCCCTCTGCCTTTGAGATGTGAGTGAGACCTGCGCCAGCTGAGTCCTTCTCAGATATTGCTGACAGAGTTGCTCTTTGTAACCTGTCTGTAACACAGGGTTAACAACATATATTACATTGTAAAATACAGGTTGACAAGGTGAAAACAAGAGCTCCATCAGTTTTGGATGCATCACCTGTGAACCTGACTCCCAGTGCCACTGAGTATCAAACAAGCAAAGCTCCCGACTGCTTAAGTACATCCCAGAGAAATGAGCATTTCTGCACATTCCAACCAGGGAACCCACGCTGGGTACCAAATGACAGAAGCGCACAAGTGACCCCCTGCAAAAAAAGCTGGCATGGCCAGCTGCTTGCAGCCAGGAGAGCATCACACTCCACTGTGCCTTCTCTGCAGTTTCCACCCAGGCCACCCCTCTGCTGCAGCCACAGGAAGCAGGGCCCTTCAGAGAAGTTTCACTGCACTGTGCTGGTTCAGAGAATCAATCTGCACAGGGCACGAGGCAAAGATCAGGTGAGGACAGGAGGATGTGTGAGCAACAACTGTCACATTGCAGACACATGACAGGACTGAAGCTGCAGCTCCAAATCCACAGCAGAGCTTTGCTTTGGAGGATTTTATTTTATACCTACAGTGAGGAACTATAATGTGCCTCCTTATCTAAAAATAATTTTTGAAAAAGGTCTTCTCACATCTGGACTTGTATCAGTGCTGGGACAGGCACCAGCAGCTGCGTTTACTCCCTCAGTCTGCAGTCCAGCTCTCTACCAACAATAACTGACAGCAATGGGGGGCTGTGGCGATGCAGCTCCCACGCACCCCATGGCTGTGACACATTTCTTCTGCAGAACAGGAACTCAGACCCTTGCAGCTCCAAGGCTCACTTCCAGATTGTGGAGGACAGCAGCCAGTGGGCACAGTGTGTGCACCTGTAATCCAGCCCAGGCTTTCCCTTCTCTCCAAATGCTCCTGCTCCTCATGCTTGTATCCCACTTTCTCCACCATCTGCTCTCCCTACAGCTCTCCCAGCTGCCTTTACTCTGAGTACAGCTTCACCTTCCTATTTCTTCTTCTGCTGAGCTCTTGCTTTGTGTTTTCTTCCAGCTCCTCCTCCAGTTGTTTTTAGGCTTCTGAATTTAAATGTGTTTCTTCCCATCTCCTTTCACATTCCAGGCTCTCTGGAGGGAGCAGACCAGGCTGCTTGCTGCCTTTAATGGCTACGCTCTTTGGTAGAGGCCAGAAGACAAAAAACTTCTCTGATTTTGTAGCAGACACTCCTAGCAGGTACTGTGCAATTATTAGATGACCTATGCTTTTATAAATGATATTCAAGTGTATTTTGCAACCATCGTGTATTTTCAAAATGCTCTGAAATTTACAAGATAAATATGCAGAGTTGCAGAACTGGCAGAAAATGTAAATGGCTGGACCAAGGGTGATTCATCTTACATGCATTGAGCTGCATCTCTCTCACATCCTAAAAGGCCACAGATATTCAGTTCAAGTGCAGCAGTCCAACAACCAAACTTTCCACATGATGATTTCATTACCAGCTAGAATTCTGTACCACAACTCAATGTGATGAAGAGTTAACTTCAGTACACACTCTCTGCATTTGAGGACATGTACACACGTTTATTTGCAAGCTTTACTGTTGGCATCTCAAAATGAATTTGCTGAGCTAATGATATTCTGAGAAGGTGTCAACGTTCCAGGTGTTGGGCAGTGCAGCACTGCCAGCACCTGCAGCAGTGCTGGTGCTCTGGGTAAGGCAGAGCTGAACCCCCAGCTCCCACAGCAGAGTCTTTCAGATAACACTGAGCAGCCAGCCCTTCCTAGCAGTCATTCAGGAGCCTGCAGCTCACTTCACATTGGGATCTTTGGACTTTGCTTCCTGGCCACGTGCCAGCTCAGGGGATTGCATGTGAACCAGGTGTGCTCTGCTGCTTGGCCTGGGCAGGCGCACAGGCACTCACTGCTCAGTGACACCAGCTCTGGGCTGAAAGGGATGCACCCTGGCATGTCTGGTGACAATGCACAGCAACACAAATGTGCACAAAGCATCCACTGCCATCCTGCCCATGGGGCTGCTGGCAAGATTAAACCAGACACTGCATGTTGTGTCAATGGGAACAGCATGGAAGGACAACCCCGATGCAGCTGAATCTGTTAGCCAAAACTTTCTGCATATGAACAAAGCTGCCTGTACAAGACAGAGGAGAGAAGCAAGAGGATCCTGTCTGTCCATCCCACCATCAACAACAAAAAAGGAAGCTTAAGCTAGAAGACAAAAAGCAGTCTTACATTTTAAGGCAGGCAGCATCTACTGCAAAAGGCTGAATTTGGATGTAAGCTTTACATCTTTCAGCAGCGTGAAGGTCTGTGGGATGCAGAAAGAACATAAAAACCCCATAAACACATTCTGGATAGTACCAGGTTTCACAAAGTTTCAGATTGGTACATCAGTCACAATAGAAATCTCCTTTTTCCCCTCCCCCATGCACGGCAGGCCACCAGAACTGCACTCAGAGACTGGAAGACAAATGGGCAGCTGCCTCTGGAGGCAATTGTGAGGAGACTAAAGATCAACTTGCAGCTGGCACTTCCACCCCCACCTCTCCTTAATACTTCAGTCCACTCGCTGCCAGACAAGGATCATGAGTCAGCTCCTAAACATATTCTCCCTGAAACAATGGCTATAGCTCTGTGCTGCAGCCACCCCACTGCTCCAGCTCCCAGGGACACGCCACAGCCACGGAAACAAAGGCATCAATTTTAACCTAGGGCAGCCCAAGCCCAGAACTGAAGGATACAAAAGCATGCACTAAAGAATACTGTGCTAAACCTGGGAGATTAGCAAAGCTCGTTTTGACATGTAACGGGCATGAAGTCAGTGCTGCAATGCAAATCTGCAGAAACAGCCAACAGAAGTGGGTTTGGGGCTACATGGTAAAGCAGATGGCTTTTGCTCAAACCTTTTCTGCTACAACAGGGTGCAGTTTGATACCCCATCATTGTATACTGCAGTACTAATTAGAGGGCAAAGGAGACAACTTAGCCTTTACAAATTAACTTTACCATAACCATAGGAGCTGCTGTCTCAGTTCTGAGCAGCCACCACTCACTGAATCTCCTGCACTCACAAAGATGGAATCCCAGCACTGGTCTCTCAAGGAGAGTAAAAAGCTTCCTTTTGCAAGGACAACCTTTCAGCTTACCCTGCTGATGACATCAAACTCAGGCTTCTCTGACCCAAGTGCTGTCAGGCAATAAAGAATTCAAATAACAGATAAAAAAAACCACACTAGAGATTTCTCAGAACAAGATGTTAGGTGATGAACTGGTGGTGAATACTGAGCACTTAAAGAGCTGTGCACATAATAAAGACGTGGAAGAGTCCATCTCCATGCACCATCAAGAAACAGCAGCACCCAGAACATGGCTTACCTGAGAGCTCCAAGCCTTACCTCCACTGAGACCCTCTGATGAGATGTTTACAGAGCTAACCTGAGAGGAGAATTCTGTGACTGCTGTGTTTCTGGTTTTCTGCAGCTAAGAAATCAGCAAACCCAGCTGTCCTTTCTCACCTCACCATAGCTGGTGTTTCTTACAGCTGAATCTTGTCAATTGCTTTGAAGAAGTCTCTAACCCTAAATATCATGAGCCACACTGCCCTACAAGCCAGAAGGGAAATTGGAGACAGAAGTAAAAGACTGACTCCCAACATGATAAAGAGATAGGAGAATTGAAGGAAAACCTGCAGGACCCTGCCAGGTTTGTGGTTTGTGGGACTGAGCAGCACAAATCAGAAGGTCCTACAGCACATCAATTTTACCACTACCAGAAAAGTGAGCAATGCACACATTCTGTAAAAAAAAAAGACAGCAAGCTGTATACATATATATCTTTTAAATTATTTTATTTTGTGTAAGCTAAAAGGAAATTTACACACTTAAATCTCAAAAGACCTTGGGCATGCATATTGACCTTTTTAGAGGTTCTTCGACATAGCTCTCTTTTTTCCATAGGAATTTCCCCAGACATTTACAACCCATAGTTTTTTACTGTATATACAGCCTAAAACCATAGCAATCTATGATTATGTCATTTTACACTGTGCAAAATCAAACAGGAATAGTGGTACAATAGAACATAAAAATTTTTAACAGGTAAATTTCATTGTAAGACATTCATATTGTTTTGGTCCTTCTTTTCCAAATCAAACTGATTAAGAGCAGACAACCTTCTAATGGCCAAACAAAAATTAAATCAAGTGTTTAGACAGTAATCCATAACTGGAACAAGAAATTACTGACAGCATACCTTTGAAAAGGCTATATAGTGACAGAGCCATACCACTGAAGTTCAAGAACATAAAAACTGATCAGCCAACCAATCAAACAGGGGGAGGGGATGGGGGAAAAGAAAAGGAAGAACACATCTTAAGCTTGTTAAAACACAAAAGAAATTACTGGGTTTTAAAGAAACAAGAACTGAAAAACCCACAAAAGGGACAACATTACCTTTTGATTTTTTTTCCAGCAAGAAGTATTTTAATATATGCAGGAAAGAAAAAGTTGCTCAATGCAATCTGAAAGTCTTAAGGGGCAACTTCACAGATCGTGAAGATTGAAGTTTTCATTATGTGTTTATAGGATTTTTTTTAAACTTTTAGAAGTTTTTTAAGAAGGACACCACCAGTGTATTTCACAAAGACATAAATGTATACAGCCCAGCACAACAAAAAGAATAGATCTTCAAAAAGATTTACCCCCAATTATTTACATTTTTCTCTAATATAAATTTAGGACTCCAGTATGTAAATAAATATACATTACTATGTATACCTTTCTAGTGCTGCTTACCAACAAATCATCTGAACTTGATATTTTTTTAATTAAAGCAAGATTGCTTTTTGCGACCCGCAGAGGGAAGAAAAAAAATCAATAGAAAACGTCCAATTCACATCACTTTAGTCTACCTTTTCTTGGCAGCTTGTTGAAGGTGTTAATGTGGCTGGGAACATCAACACCTTGGCATGCATGAAAGTTAAGTCAGGAAGGCTAGAAATCACCTTGGCAGCCTCTTCACTAAGATGTTCTTCCTTTTTAGGCTTCCTGTTGGGAAGAAGAGAACAAAGTGCATTAATCCAGTACCTAATAACCCTGGGATCACTGAAACAATCACTGATTGAAGCAATGTTCTGTCAGCTTGTCTCCCACTGACAGGCACTTCTGCAAGCTCCTTGAAGGTAGTCTAATGTTATAATACCTACCTGCCTACCAATAATGTGTTAACAGAGAGAGTCAGCAAAATGTTCCTGTGTATATTGTTGCAATAAGGAAAAAAATGTCCTATTCAAATGATAATTTTTACAGATTTTTTTGTTAGCAGCTTCAAGAGTCAAGAGACTCACTTGAATGCCCATATTCTACAGATAAAACAGCTGGAGCACTGGTTCTAAACTACCTAAATCTGGTACGATTCTTCAAAAATACAATGGAAAAGATCTTAAAAGGACATTAAGAAATGTCTAAGTTACTTCTCAGTAATTTTAAAATAAAAAAGCACTTATGCTGTGTTTTCATGAGTGTTCTTACACTGCCCATCATGCCACTCCACACTGTGATCCCAAAACCTTTTTCCCTCAGGATTCAGCAGCAGCAGAAGGTGCCTCACAAATAAGTTTATCTACTTGCTTTGAAGTGCAGGAGTACGAGCAGCCATGATGCACAGAGCAGTTTGGGAATCACTAGGGTTTACTTTGCCTTTTGCATTATTCACAAGAATTACTGAGCACAAATGAATAAAGAAGTCTGAATCCCATGTCACTTGGTTCTCACTATTATGCAAAAAATTCACACTTCCCAAGTAAAATGAGGCCTGGCTCAGACTGCTACAGACCCCCCTCCTTTGCCCAAATATCCATACTTTACACATATCTGGCTTATCTTTGAAGAACACTGACTACTACCAGAAATACTCAGTTTTCCATTAAACATGATTCCAGTTTCAAAAAGGCACCTGCTAAATCCCGTAATGATGTAAGAAATTGCAACTGAATAAGCTCCCTCATCTTTGTGGGGATAAAAGCTGAGACAAAATGCTTGAACCAAAGAAACTGCTTTCCCTAGAGCACTTCAGAAATCTCCTTTCTGTATCTGGTCTTATTTATAAGCTTTAAACCAAGCCCATGAGAGGGCAATGTCCTCTCCAATCACGAAGCAGCATGTACTTTTTGTCAGCCCCCACGAGGATTGTTTCCTCAGCTGAGCAGAGACCAGTGGAAAGCAAGGGGCCACATGTTTGCTTCCACAGAAGCTCAGAATTCCTTAGCTAGAAGAAAAAAAAGAGCTGGAGTCAAATGCATCCTTGACATCTGATGGTTATGGTGACCATCACCACTGATCACAGTGCTGACACTGAACTATCCCTTCTGTTTGCCACTGAAATCCCCACTCAATGCAAGTCCTCTAGATGAGGCAGCCTGAACACTAAATCTGACTTACCTTCACAGAACAGCAATATTTTTTTTTCTCTGCTACAGCGGAATTTCATGAGCTACTGACTAGGCAGATTACCAAATTCTGGAGGATAAACAAAGCTGTGTGCTGGTTTTACTGAAGGAAGAAGCAGAGAGCCAATATGTGCCTCCTCTAACAACTTCACAGTCAGCTCTGTTTGCACTCAAAGGACTATCTCTGAGCTGTTGAAATGTGGTTCTCACCCACCACTGTGTTATCAGTAGCCTGTGCCACTATTAATAATGACTTACCACAAGCCCCTTAAAGGTACCAACTCCTGATGATCAAGGACTCAGAGCTAACAAAGGAGTGTTTGGCAGAGGAAGCCAAGGGAAGAGGGCTGCCTTGGAGATGTTCCTGTAATTGTTCATCAGGCTAGATGGAGCTCACACACTCCTTGCTATTTATATTCCTCTTCCTCCTCTGCAGCATGCTAAGCAATGGCACTGCTGGGTCCAGAGGCAGCGCTGCTTTTCCCTCTGTGGTCACATGCAGCACCTTTGTCACAGCACAGTGCCACCACTGCTGCTGTGCAGCTGCTCTCTGCAGAACAGGCATACTAGTGAGGGCTCAATTCCCACCCAGTTACCCACTGCTCCCCTTCTGGCTGGAACACTCCCCTTTGCAATAACTTATCCACTCCAATGCAATGTAAAAAGTATCTCTAAAGCAGGAGAAGCTAATGCACTAACACACACTAACTGCACTAATACACTGACTAACAGCAACCACTGCTTAACTGTGACCAAGACAGAACTACAGATACAATCACTTGGTAATGAGACTCAAACCCTTTTCTGAAATCACCTCAGTGCAGAAAGGGATGAGATGGCCAAAATTCTCCATTCCTCAGTGGAGAGAAGCAGGTTCCCCTGCAATACAACAAAACTGGACACTACAAGTACCCTTTCTGGGTAACAACCAACACTTCTGGCAGCAAATATCACCAGGACAACCCTAAAGAGTTACTCACTAACTCTAATGTTAAAAGACAAAGTAGCATCATCACTGCAGACAGGTTTTACCTATTAAAGATAGCAAATTGCCCACTAACTGTGATGTCCATTAATAGAGGCAAGAGAAGTGACTGTGCATTAACTTCAGGCACCACTTTTGCTGAAGATTTCCCATTGCCAAGAGAATCTTTTGCTGAGCCCTGATCAGTGGAGAGGAGTCTTGCAGAGCTTCTCCTGCTCAAGCACTCCTCATTTCTAGGTGCCATGGCTCAAAGAACAGACACCTGAGTGAGTGGACTGTCAGTGCCAGCTGTCCTGCTTTAGGATCACAACTTTTGATTACAAAGCCATGTAAGGACCCATCCCTGGATCAAAACAAACTCTCTGCCTCACTGAGGTTTCAAAATAATCCTCTACAGCACACTTTGCCCCATCCATCTCTTTTCTTACACTAGGTTACATTCCCTCCCAAGAAGGACAGGAGGGATATACCCCTACCCAAGCATTTGTACCAGCCTCTCTGTCTGTAGGCACTAAATTTCCTTTTCAAAGGCCTGTTAACACCAAGCCACAAGAAATGAACCAGACTTACAGGCAGGAAAGTTGCTGGAAGAAAATCAGGCAAGAAAGAGGGAATGCTTTGTCCATCCATCACTTGCATGTCACTGTTCTGTTTTGCATTCCAACCCCTTCCTGCAGCATTCAAGTCTTTCAGGGCTTCAGTCACCTCTCATGTTTGCAAAGGGTTTTTAGGATAGCACCAGCAAGGCCAGGCTTTATCAGCAACAATGAGCTGATTAGAGAAATGCACTTTAAAAACACTCTGTAATTAAGAGTTAGCCTGCTCCATCCAACACCATCCCCAAGGAGTATTTCCAGTTTAAATGAGGGTTTTGGCCATTTCTTGGAAAGGTATCAGTGCTCTGCTTTCCTTCAAAAAGACAGCAGATAAACTTTTGATCTCTGCCAATTCTATGGAACTAGGCAAGGCTGGAGACTCTGTGGAATGCTGCTCTGGATCCCTGACCTTCAACACTTATTGCTGCTGTCAAAGTTTCAGGCTCAAGCTGAGGAGGAAGTTTCCCTCCTCTCCCAATACTTTCCTGCTGAGAAACAGACTTTCTGGTTCAAGAGATGGCTTTGCAACCAAAGACAGGGCTACTTTAGACAAAGACAACTCTCCACATGGCATCCCACAGCTGAACAGTGGTATTTCCACTCTAAACTTTACCCTAAAGATCCTGAGTTCAGCCAACAGACATGGGATAGCCTCAGCAGTACTGAAGTTGCCATCAAAGTGATCCCAACCCACTGATTTTGTCTTCCTCAGTCAGTTATCATTGATGTCTAATAGTTAACATTTCCAGGCTGGTGCATGAACCTCATTCTCACTGACCTGGCTGTACCCAGCCACTTCTATTTTAAAGTCTCCAGTTCATTACAAAAGAATTTATAAAACTGAAAAGAAAAACAAATTTATTACAAAAAGCTAACATTGTGCCACACTAGTTGGCATACTGCTGAGGCTGTACCTTCTTATTTTACAGAAGGCTTCTGGCCTGAAATAACAGACTGCTTTTCTTTTGGGGAGCATGAAATCAAGAAGTAAAAGCACATGATTTTTTTTTTTTTAATTAGGAGTTGATAAGAACATACAAAATGTATTAAACCATGAAAACAGCAAATCTTTGTGTGTGTCTGAACTTAGCCTCCAAGTCTGAGGTGTCAGCCTGGTATAATGCTACATCACAGATCTAGAACCAGTTCCTGCTGGCAAGCAATGCTCTCCAGAACAGGGGAAGAGCTCTGACATTTGGATAAAGAGCTTTAAGAGCACAAGTAAGAGATTTCAAGTGCATTGTGGAAGCACTCAGGAAAAAACAAAACCCCTCATATCAAAAAAACAGTACAGAAAAATGAGGGTCAACACTTACTTAAGCAAAGTTCCTTTGTAAACAAAAAGCTAAGACATCTTAAAGCAAGGTACAAATCTAAGAGTGCAGATACAACAAAGATACATTTAGAGTTTGCATGTCCTGCTGTGGTTACTTTTAAATTAAGCTTAGAATATAATACAAAAGTATTTCAACTGTAACTATGTTTTCTAATTCCTGAAAGCCAAACTTCCACTACAGTATCTCCAGGAAGAGCATGTGCACTCCATGGATAGAAAAAGAAGCAATCCAGAAGACCCAAAAATCAGCATGGAAGTGGGGAGTTCCCTCTACTGGTTCTCCCTTGAAATTTCATGGCTGGTTGATTTCATGCTCACTTTCAGAATTATCACTGCAGGAAAACTGGGAAGATCGTTTTCTTAGTAAAAGAGCATGTTTGACAAGAACTCTTGAAAATTACAAATTAGTCATTTTAAACAAGCCAGCTCCACCCCACCATGACTGTGCCTCCTCCTAAGGGCTGCTGCATGAAAACACATCCACTTCAAGAGTGCTGAATAAACCCTAAGGCTCACTGGGGAGTGAAGATATGTTATCATGCACTTGTTGCATGTTGAGGCATACATTTCCAAAAAGCCAATGTTTTACCTGGTAAAGACTCCTCAGCATTTCTTTTAAAGGGCACGGGCATTAGTTATATGTTAAGACAGTCTAGGACCCTACTGCTAAGACACACATAAAGAAATAAACCCAAAGAATACAAGCTTGTAAATGGAGAGATGATTCTGGACCAAATCAAAGCCCAGACTTCAAGCAAGCCATTTGATGTCTAAAGCCTTTCTACAGATGCTACCTATAAAAAAAGCACAACACTACTTCATGTGTGCTCCACTGAGGCAGAAGTGACATCCTAAACCAACTACACATTCAATTCTCAAGGTGCAACAGCAAAATTAAACTGATGTTTGCTCACTGAAGTTTTGACAGGTGTTAGGAATATTTGTGAAGGGACAAATATAGTCATAATTATTAGTCTGTTATCATTTAACTTGTGCAACATTCTGTATTTATAAATTACACAGAGACCAAGGAGAGTCTCCTGTGTCAGCTCTAGGTCACTGAGCTGATTCAGTTTACCCTGCCACTCTCAGGAGCCACTCTGAGCTCTGATGTTCAGAAAGTTGCTTCCTCCAGTTCAGTCTTTGGGTCTACCTTTTCAGCATAGGTCCTGGTGATCTTTTTCCTTCAGCTCATAAACTCTTACCCATCTCATTTTAGACTTCTGAGATAATTTAAAATAGGAACTACAGTATAATGAACTTCAGATTTAAAATCTAAAGCCTTTTGATCATTCAGGAGCTTCTGCCCTAAAACTGCACACACATTCACATCTCACATTTCACACCCCCCTTAGAAACAGAAGAATAATGTGCAATGAAGAGCATTTACCTTGTGGACGTGCTTGCCTTCTCCACTGTGGACATGAGCCTTGCAAAAGCATCAGTCACTCTGCTGCTTGCATTGGAAGTTTCCAGTTTTGAGGTTGTCAATTCATACAGCTCAGGATCCACACCTTATAGTATAAAACAACAATCAGTGATGGTTGGAGGTAAGTTAAGTCATAATTAGTCACAGACCAACTTGCTAGAGACTGCTTTCTGTAAACATCTGAATCATTTATAATTTGAAGATACATGAAAAGAACATGACAGAACATGTTTGTGTTTCTGAAGCATCATCCTCTCTCCCCATCCTTTTTCAGCAGCTTTTTCAGCTGTAGTAGAAAATACATGCTTTGGATCAAGTCTGGCATACGAGGTCTCAGTCTGTGAATAAAAAAAAAACCAACAGTCTGACTTTTCAGAGTGAAACCTCTATAAAAATGTCAGCTGTGTCAAAAATAGATTGTTTCAATTATTTCAACTCAACTGCCTATATTAAAAGAACACTGCATGTTAACAGGGACCAACTCTTCACCTAGAGATTACAAACAACACTGGCATGCAATAGAGTGCATTTAGCATCTGGCTTTTCCCTAGGGGTTGTGTTAAGTGAGGAAAAGAAGCTTTTATGAAACACAGTAGTGGAATGGCATTAAAAAAAAGTTACATACTAATATGCACAGGACCACCAAAACTTTTAGTCTATGCTCCCTTTTCAACTTTCAACTATTCCTAAGTATTTCTAATGGCATTAAGAATCTGAATGTTTCAGCCTTGAATTTCTAGCTTCAGTTATCTGAGGTCAGATGCTGAATTTTGACATCACTTTTGCTGAAAATGGATTTCAAATTTTAGCAGCAGAGGTCATTCTGAAAACACTGCAAACAATGGAAAGCTATATGCAAAAAATATATATGTATGAGCTAAATTCTATCTGTTTAGTATCAAGCATCACATCTCAGTAGGAAGCAGCTCTAGGATTTTTAAATATTACATACTATTTCTTAAAAAAACTTCTAGGAATTAGAATTACCAAAATAAATCAAGAGAAAAGACTGTTACGGCAAGTTCTGTTGCATTTGAAATTGCTGATACTTCCCTAGTTACAGTTTCAGATATTTTATGCTTCAGAGGTTTCATGAAGCGTGCATATGTGCCATTCACAAGGTGTTTTTCAAAGACAGCACAGAATTTCTGTTCATAAGCACTGTGTTTATTCAGAGACACCTCTGAGCTTAAACAGGTGTCACACTTGTGCCTGTTGGTGTGGACAACACAAAAGCATTTCACTCTACTGCAGAACAAACACTGCAAATACTGGGGCCTGGTGCTCCTGTGCAGCTCCCAGATACAAAACCAGCATTTTTTAATGTTTGCTGAAGATTGTATCCAGTTTAATTCTCAGGATCAAGATGCTTTTAGAAGTATTCCTGAAACACCAAAAGATTACCAGAAATAAATGCCAGTGCCTATTGTCCTGCCTTTACCACCAGTAACTGCAGCACCGTGAGTGCTAAGAGATGATGTTAATCATCCCCAAACCTGCTTTGCATGAGCTCTCTACAAGCAGTGTCTTGACAATTTATCCTTTTGGGACAAGTTAATTCTTCTTTTATTGTGAGGAAACTTAGCTGACCAAAATGTGAAATAAAGAAAATAATCTGGTTAAGTTGCAGGATGTGGAAGATTTGTTTCACATAGTATGAGCTGATTAGAAATTAATCAGCTGTCCTTTTAACACACATGGTTTTTTATATCTGGATTTTCACAATTGATTTGATCCAGTTCCATGCAAAATATCAAAATATGTACTGTCCTGAGACCGGTATACCAAGACTTCTAGAAATGTCAGATGTTTACAGAACTTAGAAATAGGAAAAAGCCTGAATATTCCATAAAATATCCACTTTCAATCAGGGAGAGGAAGCCTTGAAGAAATACACTTTGACTTGCAGAAGCCTGCGAGATCCCATTAAGGTACAAACTGGAAAGCTAATTGAAGGAAGGAGCCCTTTGACATGCAACTCTGCAGCAAACATTAAATGCAACCTTGGAAGTTACATCATTTAGATACTGCCATTTACAGTCCTGTCTTGGGATGTCACTGCTCAATTTACTGCTCTTTAGGCACCTCTTACTCAGCCGCATTTATATTAAACTATTAACATGAAAAATAAAACAATACACTAAATCTGTGGGAAAATATAAGAAATGAGTAACTCCCTATTCATAATGTGGAATGAAAATTTTTATTAAAAAGTCATTTTGAGTACTGATGAAATCAGACTGAGAAGAATTCCATGTCAATCTATAGCAAGTAAAACTAAATATCCAAAGAAAGAATAAACTTCTACTGAAAAAAGTATCTTCCTTAAGCAAAAAAAAAAAAAATCTAGCAATTTGTCTTTCATTTATTTTATGTATTTTTTAAGAGTTGCATATTCTCCACTTTATTCAGATGATGAGAGAGTATTTAAGTAAACCACTGCAAAACCTTAATGAGATATTGAAGGAAAGTTAGCCAACCAAACCCCACACAAAGCTCCTAAACACACACACAAACACACGAGCTGCAAGCCATGAAACAAATGACTTTCCCAGAAACAAGTCAGTAAGAAAAAAAAACCCAAAGCCAAACCAAAAGAAATGAAGGAAAAAAAAAAAAAAGGCACTATAGGGCATACCATAGAAGGTGATACCTGTAACTTGATGAAACAACAACATAAAAAATAAAATGCAATAAAAGACTAACAGAGTATTCCTCCAGTAACACCTTCCAGTGTGCACTCCTTCTGCACAAGCAATAATGCATGTACCCAACTACACAAGCAATAATAGGTGTAATGGGCACTGGTGACTCGTGTCAGTGGACTTGGCACACACTTACAAAAAAACCTGTAGGACTCAAGCACCTTTTGTTAGCTGTCACTTCCATGACAAATCTGCCCTCTTTCATCTGATAATGGTATTTCTCAAGGGTGGAATAAAAAGTCATTTAGATTGCCATGCCATAAAATTGCTTTCAGTGATTAGATTTTAAAACTAAAAAAGCGTGTTTCTAAAAAGAAAAAATACCATAATAATTATTATCATTTGTTTGAAATATGGGAGGACCCCAAACATCTTATGAATAGGTTTTAAAAATTAAAATCACTAAGAGGAAAAATATCTTTCCTGTGACTAAATTGATTATCATGGCTTCAGGCTTTGTATTGAAGGAGTACTTGCATTATCAATTTAACCTATGCACTAGAACAAATCCCCAGTGTTCCCTGAAATTCCTGCAGGAATTTATTCAAAGTGTAGGTTTGCACAAGCTCGTGCAAAATACTCAGAGCATGTAAAAACCACGTGAAAAATGAATTAAATTACTTTCACACATTATTCTGGGAGAGAGTGGTGTTTTCATCTCCTTTTTAAGGGAGTAAGTTGCAGATAAAATGCTTTGGGTTCAAAATTAACATTCATGAACTTCTAATACCCCACAAACATGCAACTATCCTTCTTTTCTATTATAAAGGCTGTTAAAACACCTTTTTCACTGTATTATTGGTAGTAGCCCATGACCTCCTGAGCTATCACGTATCAAGGTTGATAAATTCATATTCACACATGGCTTCCAAACATCGTCATAATCCTGTAATTTGGAGGCACTCAGAAGAGAGCAAGCCTCATCTTTTAGGAATTGCCACATCTACACCATTTTTCAAATTTCCTTAAGTGCTTAGAAGAGTTAACTTCTGGAATTTCTCATTTGAAACAAGTGTTTTAACATCTTATTTGCAAGAGCATAAAAGCCATTCATTCCTTCAGCAGGTGACAAATACAGAGCTGACAGTACCTTTTAAATACTTCGTACTCGATACAAAACATCAGAAAACAGAACACAGATTAAAGGAAAAACGCAGTAGAGAGACATTTTAGAGAAATGCAATGTAAAACTTCTCCTTGTTTGTAGGAAAGTCAAGTGATGTGCTCATGCTTTTAGTAAGTCGTTATATTCGTAACAGTTGTGGTTTGAACACTCTGCTGACCTGGGATTGTGGTGGTGCTGCTAGAGCTACTGTCATCCACGGGCCCAAAGAAATCAAGGTTCAGAAGAGTGGAACCTCCACTAGCTTGAAATTCAGTGACCGTGTTGGTAGGCAGCCATATAGAAGGTAAGCCAAGGGAGGGGTTTATGTGTAAAAAGGGGTAAGACACACACTTGAACATGCAAGTTATAATTAGTACTCAGTACGCAATTTAAAAATCGACATGAAAACAATGCTTACAGTATTAGTTTGTACCTTCTAAAATGTTAACAACTTAATTCAATGCACATTTCCTCATGTACAATGCAGCAAGGAAATCAACACTAGTAACTTTAAAATATAAATATTTATTTCGATCTAAAAATGAAAGAGAACCAGCACGACCCAGAGAGAGAGATGTGATCAGTTAAAGGGAAACAATATATAAGTCAATTGACAGTTAAAATATAATGGACTTTTTCTCCCCTTACTGAAATTGAAAGCCATTCTTTCATCAGGAAAACTTAGCAAAGAACAAAAAGAAAAAAAATTCAAAATTTTATTTAGCGGCTTTAAGCTATAAATTATCATTATCTTAAAGCAGTGTGACCACTGGGTAACAAAGGCCACTCTTATGTCCAGCTCCTCACTGGCAAATTATACTGTTCCCCTTTAGCACTAAAACAGAAATCAAAACAAGATACATTTTAAAGTTGTTTGTTAAAAGAAAGCATGATGATTGACTGAAGTAGTAAGACACCAGACAACAGCAAAAGGGTCCATCCAGGCTTTCCTTCAGCACCATGATATTGCTATCCAAACTCTTACACCCCACACATTCTGCAACAACACAGTGTGGCAACACCAGTGCAGTAAGAGATGCACTTTATCTGAGCCTGCCTTTGAACTTGTGTCATCAATCAGTTGCTATCAGAAGGCTCCTTGTAAAGGAGTTTCTTAATAGGTTTCTAGTCTGTCAGTCAAACAAGTTTCCAGAACTTGTTTTATTTCCTCTGCATGCACTTACATTTCTGACACTAGAGGCAGTGGCACAACTCACTTTGCTATTAAAATAGACATAGGTGAAGGGTCTTTTAGGTGATAACTATATACATTTACAGATATAAATAAGTTCGTAGCTACCTCTTTAATATAATAGCTATAATTAGCTCTTTAGTGTAAGCAAAAGTGATAATGAATGAAGTCACATTTTTGAAATATAAAATTATCTTTAAATCTGAAAACTTTCAGCTCAGGAAGTGTACATTTTGCAAACAGTTTGTGGTTAAAATATTGTGCTTTGAAGTAGCCACTTTACAGAAGTTTGTCATTTAGAGGATGTCTAAAGAGATAGCTGACTGGTGAAAAATACTTTTAGGAAGTAAAACTCATCAACCTAAAATGCTCATTTGTTCAGAGTTTCATTATAATCTGCAGTTATACGTAATGAAGTGTTAATATTGCCACTGTGTCACTAGCATATGGCAGGAATCTAAAATAATACTTAACTTGTATTTTTCAAACTATGTAATACTTCACACGGGGGAACTGTAAATCAGAAAGAAAGCCTGAATTTCCAAAGTTAGGAGTAAGAAATAAGTAATATATATATTTTTATATATGTGTGTGTGTATATATCTTAAAAAAATAATCAGCAGATAGATGTTTGTCTGAACTTTGTAGCTTTCTTATCTCTAGCTCTGGTGCTAGAGGCTCTACGGAGAGACGTACCATCTAAAGGGTTAGTAAGGCCACTGCTACTCCAGTCAAACTGGACAGGTGGTAGAGATTCCTAGAGTTGAAAAGTCAGAAATCAGATTTTATAGTCAGTTCAGGTTACAACAATGCAAAGCAGTTCAAACAACAGATTCTTTAGCGTCTAAACACTAAAAAAGACAACTAAATGATCAAGCCCCAACTTTTGGGAGGTGTGTCTTTTCATAATATGCACTACAGATTCAAAGTAGATTTCTTCTACCACAGGAAGTCCATTAAATTCTGATCAGCACAGATTAAGTAACTTCTAACTCAAGCAGGATTTGCAAATTAACTAAAACATGAATAACAAACCTTAAGGCAACATTGAAAATTAAACTATTACTTTCATGGAAGATGAGGCACTTAGCATAAATAGTTATGTATACACAATTACAGGGCAAATTCAGAACAGTCAATGCTGTCTGTGCATCCATTCTTTGTCTTGATCATATATATCATTTATCATCAAACAACCAATCATTCTTTTGGTTTGTTTTGCTCTTAAGAAACACAATCTCCACACATGAGGGACAAAGTATCAACACCCTCTCCACTCCACCCCCTTTAAAAATAAAAGTCCTGTGAGTTATTATCCTTTCACAGTTAATTAATCCTGATCTATATACAAACCATGGGCAGCAATGCTTGAACAATAGGAGATTGGAAACACTGACTCCTCCTGGGAGCCCATCCTTGCCTTTTGATTTCCTCTTGTTAAGCCTTTTGGACACAAGCAAGCAGCAGGGACCATGCTCTACAGGGGCAGTGTGAGTTGCAAGCACTGTCTTCCTGTACTCCCAGGACACAAACTCATGGGACAGTAGCAAAAATGTCTGAAAGAAGCTGAACCTTTCTACTTCTTTCTGCATTACACTCTGCTCTCTCCCCAGTGAAGCCAACTGTCATGAGGCACTGGGAAAGGATGTGCCCTCAACTTCTAAAGAAACAATCACAGTATGGAAGAAAAACAATGGATTTTCTCAGCAATGTTCTTTACAACACATCAGTACTTGTTAAGCTTCCAGTGGCTGAGCCATACTTTCTCTTTGCTTTTGTAGAAAATCAGCCTTCATTTTTAATTTTAAAGATTCCAACCATCTGACACTGAAGAAAAATGCAGATTCACTAATTGAGGCTGCAGCAACCTGAGGTAGCTTTGTAGCACAATTAAGCTCACTGTAAATTTCCTCAGTGTGAGATCTTTGCAGGAAGCAAAACAAAAGGAGCTGGAGATTTCTGTATTTATTTATAGGAAAGATTTTTCTAAGCAAGACATTTACTATCTAATGCCTTAAAAATACTTTCAGCACTGAGCACAGCTTGAACAGTATTCTCTCCATGGAGGTTAATAAACTGATTCTTCACTTTTTACTTTGCTTTGGGAATGGTCTTATGAAATGATTTGCATGTAGATATAATGCCAGCAGTGTGGAAGCTCCACCGGATGAAGTAATGACCACCATTATCAGTAGCTTGTTTAAACTTTGTCACATGTAAAATGTATTAATATTAAAAGGAGTTTGTAGGAAAAGAGAAGGGTAGTGAGTACAACAATTTAGCAGCTTTCTGCTCTGAGCAAAATGAACTCAAATTGAAATAAAGTGGCTTCCTATCAGCTCTTACTGAGGAAAACACCCAGTTGATTTTGTGTCAAAGGCCTGAGTCAGGACTGATGACTGACAGAGCTGCATGGAAAAAGTGGCAGCAATGGTTTGCAAAGTGTTTGCCTTTAATGATGGCCTGACTCTCAGATTTGACAAGGAAAGGACAAAGGATGTGATGAATTCTTCCTAAAATGGGAAAAAACGAGTCTGACTCCAAATCAGTAAGAATACACCAAATATATTAGTCTGCTCTGTGGGTGAGGCCACCCTGCTGACTTCAAGTACTTTGCAAAAGAGAGGGTAGGCAAAGCAGCCCTCACCTACACAGATGCTGGCAAGTCCCAGTCTATACAGCAGCAAACCAAGTGAAAGGAAAAGGCAGAGGAAAAAGCAAAATTAAACTGAAAGTTTTCTGTTTCTTGCTACTTCAGCCCTAAGAAACACCTGAACACAGGCACTGAAACCTCAGCCAGTGGGAACATACCCAGCAAATGGGAATACAATGTTCAGCCTTTCTGAAACTGTGAGGTTGTTAGGTTACTGCAATTATTATTTTAGTAACATGCTTTAAGGAAAAGTGCCCAATCTATGAGAATATTGAGAAATGGAGCACATTGCTTTCACTCCTCAAGGCCTCCATCTTAGAGGACACAGTACAGAAATGAAAAAGTACACTCAGCTGTCAGAGTACTACTCTGAATGTTAAAAAGAAAGAGGAAATTAAAATGCCTGCCTGTTTTACTGCATCATATTTCACTTTGATGCAAGTGAGAGATGTTCTCACACAGTAATTTTAGAATGTATTATGTAAGAGCTCTCATAATCCAAAAGAGTAAAATGTAAATGTTTGTGTATGTGCCAATAATTACTCAAAGAAAATTAAACAAAATAAATAAAAAGAAGCATTTTGCTGTCTTAAAGCTGGGCAAAAAGAATAAAAGGACTTGTAATACAAATATAATGTCAATATTCAGATGGATCCCAAAAAAGAGCATCATACACATTCCAGAAAAAGCTTTACATGCAAGTAATTCATACATTTCCTTGTGTGTATTCATTGGCAAAATTTTATCAGTTCTGAAAACTGCTCTTTTCAGACAACCCCTTTACACAGCTGTCACATCTGAGAGAACAGCAAGTTCTGCAGCATCTTACCTGCAAATCCTTCTTCCTTACTCTGTCAACAAAGCCACACACACTCTCACACTCTTGGATCTTTCTCACATGTATAACTGGAGAGCAGTTCCTGATGGAGCCTTTGGCTGGTGGCCAATAATATGGTAGTTTGCATCTGTCATTGTTAGAAGTCCTGATGGCCTCTTATGTAATTAAAAGTGTTTTTAGAGACTGTCACCCCATGGGGTTTAATTAAGGTTCAGTCCCTAATAGCCACCAAGTGTAAGATGTATATTTCTATTATAACCTGATCCCTAATTCAGTGGCTTACATGCAAGCAGATGTGCTGTAATGGGCACCTGCAGAAAAGAAGCACTGGTAATTTTCTTCTACAAAGGTCTGGGTCACTGCAGATTTTTATTCCAATAAAAACTTACTAAGTAAAATTTGGCAGGTAACCCTCAAAAGAAACATAGTCCCAAACAGAGAGAAGAGAATGCTTTGAAGCAATAGCAGAAGAGCAGAAATATCTGGACAACTTTCTTCAAAATATCCAAAGAGAAGCAGATAAATAAACTTTAAAACAACATTAACCAGAAAACAGTATCAAACCAAGAGAAAGCAGTCATCACTAAGTCCAGACAGCAACCCTTTAGACAAACACTGGAATGTAATTTGCATGCACTGCCTGAAGACTTGGCTGTGATTTAGAAGCCCACTAGAGCTGCACTAAAAAGAAGAGAAAGGCACCTGTCTTGGGTCTCACAATCAAAGGGTGCCTATTTCACCAGCCACTCCTTACACCTGATGTGCCTTGACAAAGCCTTTTACCTCAGCCCTGTGAAGTCTTTGAGACACCATGGTTAGATCAAGGCAACAGTAATCAGGGGATTATTTTATATTCTGTTTACTGCCTTACAGTTATGAGCACAGAGGAACAGAGAAATAAACCCCTCAATTGTCAAGATAAACAACAGATCAAAGAAGAATTTAGATTCTACCTTCAAATATAAAAGAGAATGACTCTACAAAAATCATCTTTATACAACAAACTAATGTGACAATCCAGTGACTTGCTTGAGAACTCAATTTCAAAACCCTTGTCCCTATAGCTTAAATGGCTCAGATGGAAATTTGTCCACTCTATTTCCCCAGCCTAACTCAGTCAGACACACTGGAGGGAATGAAGGCAAAACATTCAGAGTTTATGTCATAACTAGGAAGAAACATTGCAGCTCATTTGCTGGTTTTTACCTCATTCTATTAGTTCTGAAGTTCTCCAATTTAAATCTCTGCATGGTTTTGTCTGTTTGCCTACAACAAAACCATTTAGGAGGCATTTCTGTGTTTCTACAAGTGTTCTTTCCAGTATTCCTTTTGCCTCATCAGTCTTCCAAAGTCTTATTCCCTTAGCAGGAAGTCATACACACAGATGCACAGACACTGATCTGTATACAAGTGCCATAAATGCCAGCCCTCAGAGGAGAACTTTTCCCTGAGCAAAGAACATGAATCTATCAACCAGAGCCTCTCCTTCCAAAGAGAATGTCAATATTCTGAAGTTTGTGAAAATATGGATAAATCTTCATTCTGAAAATGGAGGAATTTAGAAGTTTAACTAAATAATTACACATTAACCAGGTACACTAAAGAGATGTTTGAATTGCTGCACCTAAATAACTTGCACTTAGAATAAGAAGTTTCAGACTAAGAATAATTTTAGAATAAGAAGTTTCAGAGTCCACTAAAACTGTCTGTATTTCTACTGAATAGTTTAACAATGTTTCTAGCAGAGCTCCTAATGAAATGCTTGGGCACATCATCTTATTACCACAACAATCTGGAATATTCTGAAAGAGCCATTTGTACAATGTGATGTGAAACTGGATTTTCCCCAAAGCAAACAGAAGCCATCAATCATTGACAGAAGATGAGACCAAGAAAGAAAGGAGGTCTCTGAGGTGGAGAATTGATTGTTCATGCCCTGAAACTTTCAGAATGTCATCTAACTGTAGCCTCCTAGAATTCTGAATGGTTACAATCCCTAACCCATTTCTTCCCCAAAAGCTTATTTTAGTGTTTGTCTTTTTGAAAAAGCTAACCTAATGCCACCAGTGCAGACAGACAGCACACAAACTTCTCAGATGTATTCATGGACCACAACTATTGAACAGAGATGGCCTTATCAGAACAAGCTGTAGGTCAAGATTATCCCACTGTGACAAGTAATGGGAAATTCTGTAGCAGGAATTCATAATTACAGAAAAAGAGAGACTTTGGTAAGTAGAGGTTCTTATTTTCAGCACTATGACTGTCAAGCAACTGAGAAAATGGCACTTGTCAGAGATGCTGTTACTTCAGGCTCTCTCAGCTATCTACACTGTTTAGTGTATGGCTTCATTTATGTTTCCTCCTCTGTAAAAAAAGGGTACTTTGAATGCTGCAAAAAGACTGTGAAATGTTCCTACTTTCTTACCACACAGTAGATTTCTTCAGGTCAGACTGCTTGCACTGATGTTACCTTTTCCTATATCCACTTCAGCTGCTCAGTTCCACTGCACAGGAGGAGCAGCACAGGAAGCACCAAATGTGTATTGCTGTATAAAACAATGGGAGCTCTGAGCCCACTGACAAACTGCTGCTCAATAATGAAAAAGAATTCTCCTCTGCTAGAAGCATGTCACACAGCTCTGCAGTGTGGCAGAACAAGGACTGCAAGAACATCACTACAGTCACAAGTACCTAGTGTTAAGGTTAAGTGTAGCCCAAGAATAATCCTTTCTGGAATGCCTTCAATCAGAAGTCACGAGCATAGCAGGTACCTGAAGATGTTGGGTGGATTAAACAAGACCTGCACTAAGAAGGGACACAGCTGAGTCTGAATATGTACTGAGCATCACTGTAATGACACTGAAAATGAAGTATCTCTGCATATCCCATTAGCTTGTTGACAACCACACATATTGAAGCATGCATGGCATTCAAGTGCTCTTCTAATAACCTTACATCAAAACAACAGCAACAAAGAACTCATGAAATTCAAAAGCTCACTCCCAAACTCCTCTGAATTAATTTTGTATCAGACTTTAAAGATAGAGAAGCCAGCAAAGCAACTGTGTGTAACAGATAATTCAATAAATCTGGCACAAAGGGCCAAGAGAATTCATACAATCAAAAAGTCAGACATGTATGCTTGTAATGACCACACCAAAAATCTCTCTTGGGGCAGCTGGGCTGCTTTGCATGATACTCTGAAGAAGTAAGAAAGGGCAAAAGGAAATGAACCTGAACAGTATAAATGTAAATAGCATCATTCAGAAAACTGAGTGCTAACCAACACGTAGAACAACCTCCAACAATGAGCTCCAGAATAAGCAAAGATGAAGAACCCTAGCCAGAGGTCAGATGAGTCTCACATTACATATAAATCTGTCTACCTGCCCAGTGCCTTTGAGAGCAAACTGCTGTGTAACAGTAAGGATCATCAGGACTCTGAAATGGTGGCCACCAACTGCTACAGCCTCATCACAGGGACTCCCAGTCACACATGAAAAGCAGATCCAAGAGCAGGACTTCGATCTGGCACAACCAATAGCTGCCTTTTACATACAGGTGTCTTTGAATACACCATCCAGATATTTTAAACATAAAGAGACAATGCACCCCATTACTTCCCTCATTCTTTCTTTGCCTCTGCTCTCCCTTCTCTCCCTGTTTTTTTACCTGGAACTGATCAGATGCACATGTGTTCATCTCTGGTGATACAGGAGGTGTCTGTCCTATTGAAGCTATTTTTTCTGCTGCAGATATTGGTTTCAAAGGTTCCTTGGTAGGTTCTAACATACCCTGAATAAACAAGCAACAAACAACTAAATAAATAATCTGATTTTTAAAAATGACTTGCACACACAGACACACACATTTACAGACATTTCAAGAACTGTAGATGCCAAAAACTAGAACACACTACTAGGTAGTACTACCCTCAACTAAGGGCTTGGGGGTAACCATGTATCTCTGGGACACTTTCACTGTGTTGAGATGGAGCAGGGGAAAATCATCGTGGGTCCTTAGGCCTAAGAAACATTTTAGAGCTAGTAACAAAAACCCAAGTGTTGAGCTGGAGCTTGCTTTCAACTTTCAGTGAGGTAATTTAAGCTGGAGAAAACAGTTACTTGATAAGGTGATGTCTTCTCCTCCCAATTGTGTGTAGACTATTCCAGAAATATCAAATGACCCATCACAAAAGTACAACTGCATTCATTCCATTTCAACAATTAAGTAATCCAAAAGAAACAAACCAAATTATCAGTTTTCAGAATGATAATTACTGAGATGCAATAAATGCATTGAGGCATTAAGAAAATAAACTCATATTTTAATTTTAAGCAAACATTTAAAATATAGATAGTATTATGAAAAATGTCTGAAATCTGATCTGGAAAAAAATGTAGGGAGAGAAGATCTACAGAAAGCCCAAAGTTTGCACTGAGACATGCCAACCACCTGAGAAAAATGAGAAACCCCCAAATAAAAGCATGGGATTTGCAACTACAGCATTTTAAACAACTTTCAGAAAGTCACTTGCCAAGATCCACTGTCCCACAAATGTTCCTACACTTTATTAGGGGAGCTTTGAATTTACCCACCAGTTCAATAATTTCTTTTGGACAGCAGAGAAACACAGAAAGCAATGTGGAAACAGAAAGCAACAAGCCACTTTACTCCTACTACTGCTGCTATCCAGCTTATTGTGTGCAAAAATATAAAAAAAAATTAGGAGACAATTATCAGCAACAACAATCTGCTGCAAAAAATAACTGCATGTGTTGCAAACATAGTCCTGCTCACAAACAGGAAGAAAAAAGCAATATCTCAGAGTTGTTTTAACTACCTGTATCAGAATACCATGTCAACATCCAAAGAAGCACACAAGCTGACCTTGATGCACCAGAAAACTGTAGAATTCACTCTATAAAACTACCCTACGTAATTAAATCAGCCTAATATAAACCAAAGAAAAGTATTTTGTTACTGTTCCATTTGTGGAAGGTCATATGAAAACATAGGTGTGTTTGTCTGTGTATATATATATACATGCTCTGTTTTTTTAGAAAAAAAGAGCATTTATTCTGCTCAGACCAGCAAAGATCACAACCCTTATCTTCTCCTTGTTTTTACCAAATACTTCTTTCACTTAAAATCAAGTATCTGCTTGCACACATAATGAAAATTATTTATTTGGTAATTCTTTTCTAGCATTTCTACTGATGCCTAAGCCATAACTGTACTCACAAAAATATCTTTCAGCACACTTGGTGTTTAATGTCATTGAATATATTTCATTATATGATGTTGCTGGAATTATAACAAAAAATAATACTAAAAAAAGCTTACCAGTCCTGCTGCATACATGGGTACTATAACAGGCTGCTTCTTGTTGCCTGTAAAGAGCTGATAAAACAACAAAGAATTTACTTAAGAGTTTCTTCTATGTCAGTGATGGAAATGTTTTTCAATGCTACATAACTTGAATAAGGTTAGTATCACAGAATAAATGCTACGTTACTTATAACACAATGGTTAAAAACTCATTTTTGCAACTTTTGACATTAATAGGGGTTGTAAAAGGTTGCCAGGTGGTCAGTCATGAACAATCATGTCCTGTGCAATGATGCAATTAGGAGAAGGCACTCACACAGAACACCTCCACCTGATTCTACATATAAAGCAGCTTCCTTATTTAAAAAGGCAGTTTTACTGGCAGACTCACAATATTTCTTGTGTCAATTCCCAGGGAGCACAGAAGCTTTTTGTTGCTGTGGGAGCCACCCCACTGGTATCTCAGTCCGTACGCATCGTGGATGTCCTGCAGCTCTGTCCACACATCCATCAGTTCCCTGCACAACCCATCATAAATCAAGTTATCATTCAGAAATACAGCTTAGCAGCCTCCAATACTTATTCTGTTTTTTAATGCAAGTGACTTATTATACATTCCAATTGAATTTATGCCCAAGCACAATACCCAGGGGAACTAAAACTGCAGTGTTCTCAGAGCAATTATAGTTCAGACTTCTTACTGGAAAATGATGTCCATGGCAGGCAGGACAAAGCCAGCTAAGACTTCATCATTACATGAATAAATACAGTAATTTATAGCAAGTGTAACTAATAAGACATATTTGGTTAATTCAGAGATATAATTGAAAAGAAGATGATAGGCTGCTGAGTTGCTAAGTGAAGTACTCCTGGTGTATGTAGTCATTGAAAACAAGAATTCTGAGAGATAGCTGATTTTCACTCGATGGCTTCTCAAAATACTTGAAGCAAACACCTCATTTTAAATTACTGTCATATGTGTTTCAAGTTCATCTTATATTTGTTGCACTGTGGTTTCTTACCCAGTACTTCCTAAGGTCTCCTCAGTTGTTATCTGTTTTTCACCTGCTTCCAGCAAATGATTCAAGGAACTTATTTCTTCTTCAATTTCAGCAACAGGAATGGAAGGAAAACAGACTTCAAATATTCGTTCCAGACGACTTAGCAATGTTGTCTATACCAAAGAGAAAATATTTATGTCAAGTTTTGCTAACTGCTACAAAGGTAAGTCCAATAATACAGCAAGATGGAAAACAACTTCTAGCTAATACAAGATTTCACTTACTACAAAATATTAACTGCCAGAGGACCACAAGACTCTTTAAACACCAAATACAGGCTAGGATCCTGTACATTGACTGTTTGCCCTCTGCAAAGTGAGTTCTAACAGAAGTGTCCAAAGTCACTCTGGTAGAAATTACCAGAAAGTGCACACAACCAGATTTAGGCTATATAAGGATAATGTCTCAGCAATATAAACAGCATATATTGGAAATAATGGTTTCCAGACATTTTAATTCCAAAGCATGCACTGGGCCATGGCAGATGGATCTAACATGAAAAACAAAACAAAAGTCAAACAACCTCCTGCCCTCACAAAACCAAAAAAATCCCTCTGTTTTTTCTGACAAGCATAGTATGCTTTCTTCTTTTCAAGTTCTTCCCTTACATTTCTCTTTTCTCTTTAGTATTTCCATATAGACAGGATTTCAGCTTCTTGTACCTCTGTTAACCGGTCTTGGACATCAGATGTACTAATGATATGGAATTTTTTTTCAACCCATTAAAAACAGGTAAACATCAAGCTTTTATTATTTATTAAAATATCAATTTCAATGGTATTTTTTGAAAGGTAAAAATACCTTGATATAAATATGTAAAAATTAAATTAAAGCCTTTTTTAATGTACTCATTTTTGCCAGAAACACATGAATCTCTTTTCTTGCTAAGGAAAGGAGACACAAGCCTGGCATTCAGTGGAGTGTTTCCATCTTTCTAGTTTAGTGTTCCTCAACAACCACTTTCCCAGTGCTCTGCTGCAACACACACAGGGCAGCATCCAGCAGCTCCAGCACCTGCTTTTCTACTGGGGAAATGGAAAAGAAACAGAGTAGGCGGAAATCCCAGGAGCATCCCACAGCATGTGCTGTTTTAGCTGTGCCAGCAGAGCCCTCCTGTGGAGATGCAGCATATTCCAGCAACAATGTCCAATTTACACACATAGGCCTCAAAACAGAGGGTTTTTGTTACAACTGAGATGATTTAAAGTTCAAAAAAGCAAGGCTGTAGGAGGAAGTTACCTATTTTAGTTAGGCCAATCGATACAACTGGGACAAACCTCCATGCAGCAAAATATCTGCTTCACAATTCCAATCATTATCTGCAACATTTCTTATTTGAACTTCTAGCTGAAAATTTGTCTTGTCTCTCATCTCAGCTAAGCAACTCACTGACCATGTACATCACCAAACATAACAGAGGTAAACATGTTATCAGAATATCTGGATTCTGTGTTGGAGTTGGGATGATGAGTCAGGAACTGGGATGGAGTCTGTCCAGACTATTCTGTCTGTTCAGCCTCTAACTGCAAAAATCAGGAAAATGAATTGGCTTAGAGCATCAGCTCTTCAGTTTTACTGCCTGGGAAAGAAATGCCTGAGAGGGACAGCCACCAGGTACAGCCACTTGTAAAACATAATGTATAAATGTGCAAAGATCTGAATTCAGAGTATACCTGACTCACCCTCCCCCTTTTTTTTTTCTTTTCTTCTTCATTACCTCTCTGGTAAATTCTGACCATAATGAGCCATGTTCTACAGTAAACAATTCTTCTTTTAATCATCTCTCAATGCTCAGTCATTCTGGCCATACACTAAGTTGCAATACTTGTAGGCTGTTTCCTGTTTGTTAACCAGAACTAAGACACCACCTTACATTTTTAGGAAGTAAAACTAAACACTATTCCAGATTCTAGCCGAATGCTTTAACACACTAAAGCATATTCTGCTTCAATTTTAAATCTTAACTTTGCCTACAATATATCACTTCCCCTTATCTTACATTACCAGGTGATGCCTACTTCATTTCTGTAATACAGCAAGAGAACAAATCCCCAGGGAAAAGCAAGAGGCAGATGAATGGCATTGGATCACAGAGACAGCAAGGCATCACATTTCTTGAAAAGGATCAACATTTGAGAACATGCTAGTGACTAAAAATATGCTTGCTTAGGTAATGAAAGAACTAACAGAACATCTCTAAGAACCAAGTAGAATCTCAGTCAGTGTCACATTTCAAATTTGAGTTTAAGAATTGTGCCAAAATTTCAGGAACAGTTTAACTATAGCATTCTTTACACTTCCTGTCATCTTTTCTAAATTCCCAGTGATGCTCAGCCCTTATTTCTATATGACAAAGAATGGTTTCCATAGCAAAGCAGAATAATTAATTCTGTATGTGCAAATGGACAAAGGGATGAGTGCACAAACACACATCTCCACACAGTGGCAATGGAAGCAGCTGGACTTGGTTTTGTAATGAAATTCCAAAGCAACTGAACTTGTTTTGGTGATGAAATCCTGTGGTCACAGCTTCCAGGTATTAAGGGCATCACCAAGATTTTAAAGCTGGTGTAAATGTCCACCTCCTACAAACTCTAATCTATTGTTGCATAAATCAGACTGCAAGAAAATACTGTACATGACCAGAAGTAATGTCATGTCTGTCTTTCTGGAAAAAAAAAAGGCAGAAACCAATAATTTTTGTCCACTTCTCATGTCACTAAAAGTATCTGATACATGATTGTTCTGCATGGCCATTCAAGAAGAATAATTCTTGAAGGCACTTACAGAAGATGTGAAAAGGCTACAGCTGCCATTAAACATTAGCTGTGATTCTCCAAACAGCTGATAAATAGATGAGTAAATTTATTTATTAATAAATTTAAAGATTCATAGTTTTTGTAAATGCATTTTGGCAGACACTTAAGACGTGGTAATCACCACCAGAACCAAAGAAAGTATCAGAGATGCTTTTTAAAAATAAGCATAACCACAAGATTAGAATTTATCTCTGTGGTAATTAAACAGGGGTCAAGATCCATCCCTCAGAGCTGAAAGCCCAAAGTACTTGGTTTACACAATTTGTTTGTTCTTCTTCTCCACCACAAGGTCACAGAATCCAAAACCTCCTTCAACACAGCAATTCTTCACTGACCACCCAGCACACCAAATCCTCTCCAGGTGCCCCCACATGAACCCAGCAGTGACAGGGCACTGCCTTTCTTCAGAGCTATCAAAAGAGGAGATAATAAAATTTGCCATAAAAACAACACACTTGAGCCCTACTACAGAAACAGTGGACACAAATGGCAGTTTTCACCATGTAACTGCTGTAAGGCTTCTGTGGGTAAAGTTTAGGGGAACTCTGTGTGCAAGAGTGGAAAAAAGCCAGTCTTGCTTCTTTCTTTCCACGGTTCTGGTCCCACCTAAGCTGTGGAGCAGACACAAGAACTCACCCAGGTGAACTCCCTTTCAAAGAGTGGAGTGGCACTTTGTCCTTCCACCCTCTCCCCTTTCCTCTGGAGGGCACAGCCCCATTTTTAACACAAGCCCTTATTTTCCCTGAGGAAATCTCTTATATCCCACAGCATCTCTGCTCTGGCAGCCTCCAGAGGTGCTTTAAGAAGGGGAGAGTCAAAACCAGAGGCATTCCTTCAACCCTCCTCATCCTGCTGCCAAGAAAAGAGGCCACAGAGGAAGCAACACAAACTCTGGGCTCTTTGCCTCTACCAAACACAACACTGGAAGATCTAAGAATAAATAAAACCAGTGTAATAGTTAAATTGTTGAGCATGTTTAGATATTCAACCTTTTGTGAAAAGTAATAAAAGAAAAAAACATATTAAAGGAGATGGAAATGAGCCTATGAAAGATCCAAAATGCTAAACATATAAAGTAGGAAAGGAATAAAGTCCATATGAACATGACTGGCTTCTGGTTGGAACTCAAAAGCTGAATGAAAGTTCTCAAAAAATGACAGAACAAAGCCCAGGGGCCAAGAAAAGAAAATTATTAACCACTGAGATTTTATTTAACTTAAATCATGAACTCACTGTTCTTCAGAGTGCCTAGCACAGCTTTTTATGACTATTTTAGTATAATAAAGGTTAAATAAGAAGTTCTCTTTGCTGGGTTTTTTAACAACCAAACCACATTTTCAAGCAACACATTTGCCTGTGAAGAGCTAAGTAGCCATTTACTCTTCTACCTTCACCATGTGTGTGCATGGGCTGGGTGTATTTGGGGTTTTTGTTTGGACAGTTTTATTGATGTTCTTGGAGTACTCTGGGGGGGTGGGTTTGGGGATTTATTAAGAGCTAAACTTCATGACCATATAGACACAAGGGAGCTGAAGAACCAATTTCAATGGATGCAAGTCCCCATGGGGAACACACCAATCAACTTCCTCAAAACTTTCTGGACTCAAGCATTAAACAAAGCTAAATGGTTAACTAAAACCCCACAAGCAAATGAACAAATCCCTAAGTTCTCAATGGAATGGGGATGGTTTTTTCTTTGAAACAGTTTATGGACTGTATAAACTATGAATCCATTTCCTTTTCACATAGCAACAATTTGTTTCTTTGAGGAGGCAACACCTCCTCAGAAGCAATAGGAGAACAGATGCAGGCAGAAAAACTCCTGAGTAAAGAGAAGCAAAGCTTACAAAGAAAACTGGTTTAACTTCTCATGTTTCAAATGTGATGGCATGTCTTCATCCCCACTTTAAAAGCTGGTTAGTATAAGGTAGTGCCATAAATTTCTTAGATGTAAAAAACTGAATTGAAATATGCGTTTTTATTTACACGGGAAATTTATAATGGAAACACTGATCCTAAACTGAGATTTGCAAATCACAAAGAGGATGCCACAAGAGCTAAAAAACCCTTCATCAACATAAAATGAGGAATCAAGATTTTTTAAAACAGTAATTTAAAGAATTAAAGAAGGCAATGTTAGTCCTAAATATCCCAAACCCATTTTAAAAGCATAACTATAAAAGTTTTGAGCTCAGCTGCAAAGCAAATCTGAAAATGTAGTGGCTTAAGGGGGGAAAAAAGTTAAGATTTCTCTGCTCTTTTTACTGCTTGATCTGAGAGTGTTAGAAACTGCAGGGAAGTTCAGGCTAGAAATATGAAGCTGTCTCTCTCCTTCCTGCTGGAACCTTCACCATTTATTCTCCCTCAGCTGAAGAATGCATCAAATATTGCATCTTCCATGCAAGCAAAGTCCAGTTTAACAGTTATTTATTGTGAGTACATAAAACTCACTGACCATTCCAGTTTGTCACGTTGTTGTTACCTACTGGTGTTGTACTAACTTTTCAGTCAGACTCCGAGAGGAAGTACAGCAGATGACACTTACGTGTACAAAATGGAAAATAATTTTGTCCATAAATAGTAATGCTAAAACAACCCTCTCTCAAACTATTTTCTTTTGCAAGATTCCCCTCAGCCAGTCTGTTCTGAAAGCCAGCAATTACTGGCTACTTTTAATAGTGTGATTTTTACTGTTATACAGCTGCAAATACTTCAGAACTGTGCTGTTGACTTAAAACCCCCAAACCTTTCCAAAAGGGTATGTTTACATAAGCAGCCAGTACTATTTTAATTTACCTTACTGAACTGAGGGGCTGAAGTCTTTATGGTCATAATTACTTTTCTCCAAAAGGATGCTCATTGCCCAAGACAGAGTACACTCCAAATGACAGTGATCCAGGGCTTTCTTTGTCTGGGTGCCTATTCATGGCTCAGTAACTGTGCCTCGCCCACACTGATTAATCCAAAGAGGCAGAGCCTGCACAGGCTCTCTAATAAGTGGAGAACCTTAAAACCCACTTGGAGGACTGTTCACCTTTTCCTTCACCCCTTGCCAGGATTTGTTAAGTCTCAGGTAAGATCTGGCCTTCCAACCAAGCCCTTCTTTAGCTCCTATTGCTCTGGAGATGCCCATGCTCCTTGCACAAAGGCAGGCACAGCCATATTCCCCACCCACACCATTACCACGGATTATTACTGCTCTTGTGCCTCACTGCTGAATCCTATATATATATATATATATATATACACATATATATTCTTAATGCAGCAGAGTAACTCCCTCAGCTGACTAATGCTCAGCATTATCTCATGGAAAAAGCTGCCCTACAAGCCTTATATTCATCATAAACAAAACCTGGTAGTGTGCAATGAGATTTCATGGAAAGGACTAATGCTTGTGCAGATTTGCTCAAGACTTGTTGGATCAACCATTTCACCCACAACTACATCCTGAATCTGTTACTGAACACAAAGGCACATCTCCAATGCAGAGTGCAGCCATACTGAAACCAGGCATTAGATCTTTTCTGCTGCAGACAGAAACTAAATGGATTAAGGTATATGCAGCATTAATATGGGTTCAGATGGTAGTTTGTGTGCCCTTCCTCCTCTCCCCTCCACACAGAACCACTGAACAGAACAGGTCAGCATGTTACAAATCCTGCACTGCAAATTGTGAGCAGAATTCAGAGAGCCTGAGACCAAAGGCAAGGAAGAAAAGGCCATGATCTTTTTGCCACTACATGTGACTATATAAGGGAATTTTTGTGAACTTCCCACCTCTTAGTTTCCTCCTTTATATTGTATATTTTCTAATAAAAACTGTATTAAGTAACTGAATTGAAGCAAAGCCTATTTTTAATTAAAGATTATACCAAATCCACAGTCTTTAAACAGTTTGCCCATCATACATACATTGTGCAATCAAGACTGCATTCAGAAAGCACAATATTTTACTGCCATCTCCACGTTCAGAATCTACAAACTAAGAAACAAAGGAAAATACATAGAGACCTTTTCAATGGAAACTTGAGCTACTGATAAATAACTTTGCTTTCATGCTGCATTCTGATGGATGAAAATTGCTGTATACATTATTTCCACATTTAAACAGCATTGCTGCTGGCTAAGTAGCCTTTTCAATTTTCTGCTTTTGCAAAGAATTCCATTAGGATCATTCTGTTTATAAACCATTCAGGATTCTTTCATCACCACATTACAGTGACTCTCCCAGCCTCACCATCACTGATCAAGTGTATTCAGTATCTTGTAAACGATCCCAGCTCACCTTTAGCCTAAGCTGAGATCTCAATTTTCCCATCTATCTCAAGTGTCTAACACATGCACTGTTTGTACACAGCCTGCTCCCTTTGGGTTGCTACAGCAAATGCTTTTTAGATCTGCCAGCAACACATTGATGCAGATAATCTCCTCCTCCCTACCCTTCTTTAGGCTGGGTAATAACAAACTTTGTTCTCTTCCCTCTCACCAGATTTATCTTGCCTGCCAGTATTTCTGCTCTTGCATCAAACAGCTGCAGAACCAAGTTTAATACCTGCCAAACAGAAGATTGGCAACTACTTTAAAATGCCATATTTTGTGTTTTGACCTCAGTGACAACCTCTTAAATGACAGCAAGGAAGCTGATCAAAATCTGAGTTTAATTTTACTAAGCTTCTGCACTCAGAGTACCAGGGCTGTCTGCTGGCTCATGCTGACTCATTAGTTAACCTCTGTTCCTAACAGCAATTTAGCAAACTGTGGCTCATTGGATTATAAACAGAATTACTATTTAATTTTAAAACAAGGATTTTTTAATATAAAAAACGTTTTAGTAGATCCCTCCGAAACTTCAAGTACTTACAAAATAACTACTGCTTTAAGAGTTAACTGAAAAAAAATGTAGCAATTGATACTGCAAGGCTAAGGAAACTATTGCAACAGAGAAAACATGTCCAGCTCAACTTCCTCTCCAGTTTATTTGTGTAAAACATTCTCTCAGCTGTACTTCCTCATTGGCAGAGGAAGAAGAACATCACTTCAGATCCAAACAGTCACAACTGACTGTAGCATAAAGAGAAGGAATGAAAAAACTTGAAGTCTTAAAATTTGCTTTACAATTAGACTTCATGACAGACTTTAAGTAAGGAACTTCCAGTTTACTTGACTTTTATCTTTTGTTAAGGCAGGCTTGGGGAGGGAAAACTTAATTACAGAGCCTCTGAGGGTTCTGTTTTTATAAATATCTACATTCAGAAGTGTTTTCTATTGAAAATCTATCATAAAATCACAGAAAACTTTAGGTGAAAATAAATATTTGAAACCTTCAGGGTATCCCTTAATATTAATTAATTACAAGAAAAAAGGGATGATTTACTAGAATCATCTCCCCACCCCATTTCTTTCTCAGATTCTGGACAGTCTTTCAAGTGGCAAGAGAAACAATTGAGATTAATTGCAATAATCTTAGTATTCTCTAATTTTATGGGTGAATAGGTAACAATGGATTTGTGCTTTCAGCTTAAGAAATGGACCAACACATTCAGGTGATAAAGCAAGGTCTGACACAGACACAAAACTCTGCCTGCAGGTTTACTCAGGAGCCTTTTTTTTTTTTTGGCTTGTGAAATCTCTTTGAGGTTTGGAGTGTTAGTCACTGCACGGAACAGCAGGCAGGAAGAGCAAGGACCTGAGGCTCACAGCTTTTAACGTGACGAGAAATCAGTGCTAAGTCCCAAAAGCTCCATTCCATTTGCTGATGCTGGCAGAGCTCCAGCTGGCACAACCTCCTGAAAAGCCATTTCACCTGTCACTGGTAGGAAATGGGAAGAGGCAGGGCTGTCACTGAGCAAGGTCCTGAAAGAAAGGACTTACCTCATTTCCTTTTATTGCCAGAGAAGATCCAAACCTTTCAGACACATATTAGCACTAACACCCTTTACTGCTGGTGCTGCTGCACGCCTCAAAAAGACAGGGCATACTCCAAACTACTCACATGGAATGACATGAACAAAAAGAAGCTTTGAAGAAAATTCTAAACTGAAATTCTTGTTCTGGATTTTGTAAAAGTATTATTAAATGCTTAACAAAAAAAGTCTTTGAATGAATAGCCACAAATCTCAAAATGACTGTCATAAAGGTTTAGGAAGTAACTAATTAGGAATTAATGAATATTTAGCAATGAAAGCAGAAAACATAGGAGAAGTGGTAAGAAATAAACCTATTTACTTCCCTGTCCTGGAAACTTCTAATTAGAAATAGCAGCAGCTTTAACAAATCACCAGTCCTCTGTGATGTTGTTAGAATGTGCAGCTCCCCACAATTAATACCTAACAGAACTTTTAAAGAGTTAACTTCCCAGGAGTTTGAATACCCAAGACAGAATTCCACAGCTTGTGTTTTATCATGCTGTCTGCTCTAAGTGAATTAGTACAACTACTTACAAATCAAATCATCATTTTTAATCAGGTTTTGAAAACACAGATAGAGAATGGTGATGGAAAATTTTGGGAACCAGTAATCCCAGCTTCTGGTCACACCACTATTTTACAAAAAGGCAACAGAGTGCCTCCCCAAAAGGCAGTAAACAATGAAGCAAAAGGAAAAACTATCTATCACAGGCCCTGAAATGTTCATGTTGGCTTATTCCTTTGATCAATTTATGTAAATGATCACATGTAATCATCAAAACACATTCCTACAAGTTCCAGCACACCTTGCTCATTTGTCTGTGGGAAGTAACAGTGCTGCAAAGATCTGCAAGATCCAAACACAGCATAATGTTTCATGCCAGCCCACCTCACAGAGCACATTAAATCTCTCCTGAAAGGCAAACAAGGACTATTCAAATATTTGTTGTACGCAGAAGCAGGAACCAGGAAGAACTGTATGCACAAGGGCAGAACAAGACTGAAGAAAATCAAAGCAAACTGTTACCTGAACTGAAGGTGATAGCTCTTGCTTACTGATAGTCCCTTGGAAAGATGCTAGAGCAGCACTGTCGGTCTTGTGGAACGCTGGGCCATCGCTCCTGGCAGACACATCTGTCCTATGTGACTGCCACGTCTCTTTTCTGTGATGAGATTCACCAGCCTGCTCGTCTCCAAAGGCAGCCCAAGAACAGCTGTCTTTTTGTTCATCTTCAAAAGCATTCCAGTCTGTGGCCTGGTCACAACCTGCTGAACTGAAGTCCGCAAAGTCATCCGAGTCCTGGAAAGCAACACTCTCATCTTGAGGTTTTGGCACCGAATCGAAGTCTCCAAATTCAGTATCGTCACCATTTTCTACCTCAGTAGTATGCTGGAAGTCTACCCCAGAAGTTTTACTGGTAGTATCACATTCTAAAGTGCCAGCAGCCTGATTTAGTTCAGCTTGGTCCAAACCTGCTGGCTGCTGACACACAGTACTCGTGTCCCTGAATTCACCAAACTCCTCGTTCGGTTGGCTGACATGTGCGGGCTGCTCAGGAGTTCTCTCTGAATCGAGAGCATTTACTGAGCCTTCAGCATTCCTGAAGGTGGGAGATGCACTGCTGACTGAACCAAAGTCACCAAACACATCATCATGTTTGTCACTGCAAACTACAACTTCAGTGCTACTTCCACCATTCTTGAGATCTTCATCACCACCCAGTTTGTCTCCTGCAGGATCACAGCTGAGGCTTTGGATCTTATCAGTCTTGATGTCTGCTGCTTTTGAAGAATCCTCAGACCTACTAAAATCTTTGCCATTCTCTATGTGATGTTGTCTTCTCCTCCCACTGTGCTCTCCATTCTCTGTAGTGCATATTGAATTTCCAGTTGTTTGAGACGTACTAGAAATTGCAAATTCCAGTGCTGAGGGACCTTGTTCACAACTAATTTCTGAAATGCAAAGCTCTTCTTCACTTTGAGTTACTCTGTTTATTCTGTTGTTCTCCTGAATGCTCACTGAGTCTCTTTCATTAAGAACACTGCATATTGTAGGCTCTGCTCCCTCTAAATGGATTGGGGTTTTGTTTGAGAAGGTAGCAAAATCTGCAATATCTTCACCTGAGCTAGGCATTGAGTTCAAATTTTGCTCAGTACTATGGGTGCTAAGAGTTTTCAGTCCCTTTGAGTCACCAATACTGTCTAGATCTTCTGTTCCCTGAGGATTTACAGGGTCTGATGCTGCAAATCCGTTTGTTAGAATCTCTAGACACGGAAGTTTCTCACCATTACAAGCATCTATTTGCTCATCCTGCCTCTCAACTGTTACACCAGTTCTAACCACATGAGAAGAAAAACCCTCTGATTTTCCAGTGTTGTCTCTTTGTTCCCCCCTTCTGTTTACATCTTCTAAAGCGGTACCTGAAGTTCTAAACTTAGATTTTTCTTTGATAGTACTAGTAGCTGACATATCAGAAAGCTCCTTAGGATGAGTAGGAAGCTCTGCAATGCAGTCTTTATCTTTACCATTTTTAACAGATGTGAAAGTTGCAATGCTAGCTACATTGTCAGAATAATCATGGAGTGGGATGAAATGATTTGTGGGTATAAACTCTTCCTTTGGATGACTGTAGTCCGCTGTATCAAAATCAGCAAAAGCTACACCAGCAGTGCTCACACCAGAAAATCCTCCAAACTCATCTTCATCATCATCATCAGCTCCATTGTCAAGTGGTGGAGGGGATGAGGAGTACATTCGAATAATGTCTGGTTCCATTGTTTGGTTCTGCTTCAACATTAATGTATTTCTGTATGAGAGGAAAACAGAGCTATGTTAGAACTGGGCTAGCTTTCATCTTCTTACATATTTCATTTTTACAGTTTCATGCCTCATTTTTAAAGTGTGTATATAGGTCAATATCTGTATTAGGTATCAGAAAGAAACACTCCCCAAACCCATGTGTTTTACAGGTCACAAAGAATCTACTGGGACAGTTCAAGTCTCTTCTAAACTATTACATGATCAAATTGTCAGCAGACAGTGCTGAAATTATCACCTTGAGCTGTTGTGCAACACACTGGCACAACTAAATTCAGTTTTAACTCATCAGTTCTCTACCTCCCATCACCAGCAGTTCACAAAAGTGCCAGTGACCCTGGTCCATGATTTGCCACCTTCCTTGTGTGCTCAGGTGTGTGACAGGCATTAAGCCACTCCATGGACAATGTCACAACAGCCATACACACAAGGGACCTTCATCACTGTCAAAGACTTCAAAAAGTGCTTCCATAAGCTCTGAAATGGTGAAGGAGTGGAGGAAGGAACTGCTGTTAGAACCACTAGCTATGACCTGCTGCCCTACTCTCTTTCTACCAACCCATGGGTTTCCGTTTGGTTGCCCTGTTCTCTGGATTTCCCACCCACAAGCCCACACACTGCCTCCATCTCTGCTGCCACCAGCCTGCTTCTGTCTCAGGAACCAGCTGAGAAATGCCATCATGATGCCACCAGTAAAGCCTAGAGCCAAACACACTTCATCAAAACTTATTCTCAAAAAGAGAGCTGAGCACGATTACTCATAAAATATTTAACCACAAATCACTAAACCACAGGGGGAAAAGAAGAAAGAAGAAAGTATTCCCATGGCCTAGATAGAAACAGATTAAGGACTTTCTCTGTCTTAACACTGCAAACCATTGCAGGAACAAGCCAGGTATGGATGGAAAATTTTCTTTCCTAAAGAATGAGCTTGACTTTTTCAATGCTGTGTGCAATTAATGAAACAATAACTACTAGTATGTATAAATTCACAGTTGTACACATCACTGAACTGGTCCATAACTTCAAACCCTTCAAAGAAGAGCTCACACCAATCTCTCTCCATTTCAAATGACACTTGACCTGAATGAACCATAATAACACTAAGCCTCACCTACAGAAAAAGAGAGGAAACAACCTAGACATACTGGCAAATATTTGAACTTCTAACCACCAGAATAAGTGCAGACTTTACAACACTAGTTCTGCAACACAGATAAAACATGATCCTTATATCCAGTGCCTTTAGCAAACAAGTTTGTAAAAGCACCTCAAGAGCAGCACACAAAGGGTAAAAAAGCAACAAATGGAGCTCTGCAGTTCTTCTCAAGCACAACATACCAAGCACTTGATATTTGCCAGGAAACTGGCATCCTTGAGGTGACTAACATAAAATTTCTTTTTGAAAGGGTAGTTTGCAGTTACAAAAGTACACCATGCTTATCAGATGAAAGCATGAAGTAATTTGTAACATAACATGCAAACAGAAGAGAACTGCAAAGGAATTTTGTTTAGAATAAAGCCTAAGTTGTCAACAAGCTCCCACATAGGCTTACTCAGCACCAGCTGCTTAACAAGGTATTTGAGAGAAGAGCTTCACTCACTCTAAACTTCTGAACTTTCCCATTAAAAGAAAAACTTGTCTGTATAGTTGATAAAAAACCATGTGTTTTAAGTCTTTTCAGATTTAGAGGTTGGTTTTCACCGGAGTAATTTGAAATATCACATTCAGGTCTGTGTTACTAACTACACCACCTTACCTTAGTGGATCTCATTTTGGTAAGATATGCCAAGAAAAATTCATATACTATCCATCATAACAACTCTACCCATTTTTTTGTTGACCATTTACTGTATGACTATTTTAACCTCAGCCAAAAATAAATCCCAACAGAGTTGAGAACATCCTTGGAGGCAAGGATGATCTAAAATAACCCAAATATGCAGTTTCAGAAAACAAACTGAATAATGTGAGAGGAGCAAGCATCACAACCACAGGGAATTTACCCACAAGACTCCTTTTCTTTCCAGTTAACATGAAAAAGGGGAGACAAGAATAATAAGGATAAGCACAGGACAAAGACAACTGCATGGGAGCTGAAGCAAACAGCCAAAACCCAATTGAACATGTAGGAAGATGTCTGACCATTTAAAAACTTTCTCTCCTGCAACTTCTGACATAGAGCAGAAGAAACTTCCTTCAATTTTTCATTTCAAAGAACTTTTAAAACAACACAGGGACCATTTACAAAGCAGCAGTCCAGCAGCACAATGCTCCAGCTACATTTTAGTAACAGTTGCCAAAACAGGATCTGCAAGGAACATTAACTGTACTTTTAAAAATTTGATCACAAGTTTGATAGTCTACTATGTGTTTAATCCACATGAACCCACTGCCTAACCAACTGTATGCACTTCTGTATAATTATTTTTTAAATGTCAGGTATTTCCAGTTATGCTACTGCTGTATTTTAAAAGCCAAAAACAGAGAGCTCCAAATGTATGAATCTGCATTATAAATGAGTGTAAGGTTACAACTGACACAATTTAATTGTTGTTGACAGAACTCAAACTGTAAGAAAAGGAAAAAAATCATAATAGTATTCCCCCTCCTCTTGACTAATCAGTGATAAATTCTTAAACTGGGCACAATCCCAATTCTCCTCACAATATAAAACAGCATGGGTATTTTATAGTCTTAATGTAGTTTTCTTCAGAAAGAATTTCATTATGGTCCTCTTTCATGACTTCCAAAAGTGTTCTATCTGCCAGCTAGAAACCAAATCAGTTATTGTCCATTGAAACCTTTGGTGAAAACCCACAGGTCTGACAGAACAAATACTTTGTTCCTTATTTCATTTAGTTAATCCCTGCTTTGTCTGGCATTTCAAATACAGCTGGCACTGTGGCTTCATCTTTTGTAGTCCTTTTACCCAACTCAGACATATCCTTGGTCAAGACATTCTGCTACATTATCCTGTAAACCTGGTATTTCAAGTGATGTTTACAATGTGATTTAACCAAAGTAGAATTTGAACAAGTTCTATGACCAATGATATGGATTATTCATCATCTTGTTTTTGAGCCAATTGGTGACCAAATTTAAAAGTCTAGTATAAAGTTAACTTTGTTCACTTATAGATTCTATAAATATGTACTTCTTAAAAGAAACCACCAATTTTTCAGTACACTATATCATAAGGATTGTGATTTGAAGGCAATTATAACAGCCTTTACTTGTGTAACAGACCATAACTTGCCTAACTTCTGTGATTTGTAATAAGTAACAACCCAGGTTTCTGGCATCAGACCTTACACCCCGAGGTGAGGAATCTGACACAGCTAAAGTGTTCATGTTTAGTGGATTGCTTTAGTCACAAACACAGATTTATGCTGACAAATGCCAGTAACTTCTGCAGATCTCAACAGTTTAAGATTAGACTGAAGACAGATTTCTATCACTTGCTCATGGCACGTGGTTGTAGCAAGGTTTTCTAGGAAAAATAAAGAATTTCAGATGAATTTCAGATGCCATTTTCTGTATTTCTTTCTTTTACCTGTTTGCTTGTTGGGTTTTTATTAACTGGAAATGCTAGTTCTTGCTTCCATGTGCTTCTTTATATTCAAATTCTAAAGTTCACCATCAAGGGATTTCTCAAAAAATTTCAGTACCACAAACAGGAGACCACTGTGTAAGTCATACTATAAATGCCATTCACCAATGCCCTCACATACTATAAATGCAATTCACCAATACAATCACAAAACATATTGACATTGTACTCTAAAGGAAAAAAAAGCTGCTTAATTAATTAAGATTCAAGGTTCAAACCTTTTTTCTCAAGTCACATGCATTTAAGAAGGCAATTCAATTAATTTGAAACATTAAAAGAAAACAAATCAGTAATGCTAAAAAAATTTTGATAGGCAAGGAACTGGAAAGAGAAAATGCAAATCCTCCTTTTCTGATCACTAACTAGGTTTTCAAAACATTTACAACAAAACCAGGCTATCTGCTTATTTGTTTGCAGTAAATAGGGAACAATATGTGCTTTCCTCACACACAGATCACATCCTTGTTCACTACCTTTTTGTAGAGTAATAGCAACAGCCTAACAAAGACTAGGCAGCATAGAGAACAATGCAATTACACTACACAAAAGCAGGTATAAATAGTTCCTTCTCTGTGTATCTTCTAAGGCAAGACTTGAAACAGCATGTTTGGCTCTTACATAACACCTAAAAAATCAGGAGGTCTCAAAGAGTATCTCTAAAGAAACACTCGAGGCATGGAAATTCAAAAGAAACCCCTTGTAAGGCAGAATGTTTCCTTTAACTTAAGAGGAAGCAAAGCAATGAATAACCTCTCAGCTGTGGATTATTCTGAAGAAAAGCTGAGTTAAGCAAACCACCTCCTTAAAGCATACAGGAAACACAATAATCAGAAATGGCACAATCAAGATCTCCATGACAGAAATTACAATGTTACTGAAACACCTTACAGTAAAAGCCCTGCAATGGCAAGGAGATGGATTCAAGTCATTAGCTGCTAGCATCTGATCTTTCCAAGAACATTTAACTCTTACTGCAAGGGAATTCCTCTAGCAAATGCCAAAAATATCACAGTAAGGACCAGATTTAGACTTCTTATTACAGCACAGTGTTGGCTTCCAGTAGGAAAAGCTATCCTTTTCCATTATCTCTTTGCCTTTTCTTTGGCTTAAGAACAATGGAAACCAGATTGCCAGTCTTTCTGCACCTGAGAACTTATTTCTAGAATGGTAGTTGTAAATGAGGAGAGCCTGTCTGTTAGTACAGCATTTCTGCAATCCAAATCCACTCTAGAGAGAGTCTGTCCAGGCTGAAGTCAATATGTTCTTAAAATGGTTTAATAAGCTTACTTTTATTTTTGGAAATAGTTACCAGCAAACAAAATAGAGCAAGAAAATGTTTACTTCATAAAGCCTCCAAGAAATCAATGTTTTCGATTTTGAACTTAATGCTGCTACAGCCAGAAGGCCCATTACCCAAAGCAGGAGTTTCAGAGCACCTTTTCTTGGACATGGATGAGTTGAGGAAAACAATATTCTCCAGTTCCAGTAGGCAAACATATCTAAGCCTTATTTCTCACTACCAACCATTTGGAATTAATCAATTCCACCATACATTACTGTGGTTTCAAACACTAAATTTGCTGGACACTTTCTATTACAAAGTGTTGTATGTATACTGAACATTAAAGTAACAGAACTCAGGACAGCTTCACCAAGAATCTGGCACTAATCTCAGGCAGCTCATTCTTCCTGTTCTCCTGTGCTCCCCAGGCTGGCATTAAACACCAGGCACCCCTAGACAATCCAGCCTATTCCATATTCAAACCTCTTTGACAGTGCTGCTCTTCCTCTCATCACTGACAATGCAGGAGGACCAAGTTAGGTGGCACACATGAGAAATTTAAACAGATCCTGGATATAAGCACTTCCATTTTAAATGTTGTTAAACTATATAAAGAAGTAAACATGTATTATCAGTAGTTGTGCTGTTCCACTTCTTCCTGTTTCATTTTGGCTTAGCTGCAGAATCAGAAGAGCTGTTGGAAAATATGAATCTGAATGTTCTGTTGTTTCATTAAAATCCTTTTTTAACCAAGAATAGCATTACTCGCCAAACCTAAAAGACCAGGTTGTCCACAAAGTTACTATAAGCAAAAAAATGCTTCAACTCAAATTCAACTGATATGCTTTAACAGCTGCAGCTGTACATAAATCTGGAAACAGAAAGTGGGGAAAATGTTGTAAGAACAAGCACATCTTAAATTCATATGGGCAAACACAGGTGGCTGGGACAGTCAATCAGGTTACAGTCTGGCTCTGTGGAATGCAGCATTTGTGTCCAACACACAGCACACAGCCACACAATGTATAAAGACAGATGCTACAAGTAACATATAACTCAGATGTTTTCATTCTTATGGTTTCTTAAATTCATTTTAAAACAGTGCTTAAGTCAGTGATAAATCTATTTCTGGATGTTACCCTCAAACATACTAGCTGGGAATGTGTTCTAAATTAGGATAAAAAGATGCTAGATTAGAAAGTATTAGAACTAGATTACCTAGGGTCAAGCGTTCTCAGAGACTTGCCCACAGAGCAGTGTGATCTCCATCACTTCTAAACCCTTCAAACTTCACAGAGGCTGCAGCACAGAGTGGATCAGAGCTGCCCAGGGCTGCACTCTGCTGTGACAGCTTCTCCCACAGCCTGGCACAAGGAAAACAGCCATGGGTCTGCTCCCATTACTGCAAATGTACTCACTGCTTGTTTTCCAGGGAGCAGACTTACTTATTCACCATTTATCCCACCTACAGACATTGCCTCATATTAAAAACACAATACAGGAGGGACACCTAATACTCCAAAGAATAAAATCTATTTTCCATCGCTTATCAACAGACATATGAACTTGAGGTGTCACGTTTCCTTCACCCTACTTCCAAACACAGTCAAGTGAAGAGAGGATTTGCCCTTCCCTGTGGTTCTCCCAACACAGGGCTCTTGGATTTGAAAAACCCAAATTACTTGCTTTACAGCAGATTTCTTAGATCACCTTGCAAGTGGCACCAATACAGAAATATTCCTTGCAATTGAGAACTTTAATTGCCAAAGACATTAGCATGAAAGAAAGTCTACAGAAAATGAGACTGTCAGTTTTCAAACAAGGCATTTCAAGGCTTTATTTCTCTGTGTGTGTGCATAGCAGCAGCTTACTCAGTGTGTTTTTTTTGCACAAAAGGAGAAAATCTAACAGACAAAATTTCTAACACCTAGGAATGAGTAGGATCTAAGGCACTTCTCTAACTATCCAGAAAAATTATAAGTATTTTGAATCCCCATGAAAGGGTGAGCATGTCATTGCGCTGAAATGTTCACAAAGAAGCAGTTTAAGTTGTCAAACAGCACAATAGCACAGAGAGGAATGAACGTTCTGTCGAGAGAGATAATGGTATCTGCAAGAAAATTATGCTGCAGAGTGTAGTGAAAACAACTCGATCGAGCATCAGTTTCTTTACCACTGGATTTCCAACTGATACCACCACAGCCGTGCAAGGACAGCTCAATGAATATTTCAAGAGGAAAACGCAGAGCTGACTGAGGTCCATCTAAGGTGCTCTATTATTTCCACTGTGAAAGACAAGTCTTTTCAAAGCACTGAAAGTTTCAGAATATTACTCTGGGTAATTAAGGTGTTAAAAGGCTTGTGTTAGCTCAGTAAGCTACTGGTGGAGTTTTTAAGCAGAAATGTAGAGATCACATAGAGCCCTCATCACCAGCAATATGTGACACAAGTATGATTCACTGTGTGAACTCCAGATTTTATAGCCTATTAAATCCTTTGCTAAACAAAAACACAATCTGAGCAAAAACAAAGTACATTAAAAAAACAAATGAGGCTGAGATTCTTCAACTGCTTACTTATAAACAAATTAAGGAAATAAAAACAAGAGGTCATACTTTCACATGACCTTAAAAGGTCATACAATGTGTACTTTATGCAACTATCAGTGCAGAATGAAAACACCAGAGCTCCATTAGCTTTTCTACGTATTTTTAAGTCTCATTCTCACATTCATGCTATTTATTCTTACGGACATGACTGTTTAAAATAAACAAAACAAGCCCTCAGTAGCCACAGGTACTCCAACTCTTCCCCAGGCTGCCACAATTAATGCCACATTCCTCCAGGTACAGCTCCAGCTTCAGGAGGAGAAACTGCTACCTGTGCATTGCATGAGCAACCCTCTGCCTGTGCTGACAACACAACAGACCATTTTTATTTTTAAAGTAGGCTAATTGCCTTTCCAAGTCTAGTTCATATATGTCCAGAGAATAAAACAAGGAGGAAATACTTTTCATTTTGTTCAATCTCCGAGGACCAATCCAGCTAAAAAGCAGCATCCATCAAACTCACTTTACCATGGGCTCAACAGCTGAAAAATGAGTTCTAATGAAGCATGTTGGGCTCTAAACCATGCATGGAAACAAAACTTGTAAGCCAACCCAGCGCAGCTCCTGTCAGCAATGTTTCTCTACTCACTCCAGTCATTTATGAACAGATGTTTGCTTAAGGAGCATTAAACTGCCGGTTTCCATTTCTGTGCTGAAGATGGAAGGAAGGGCTGTCACTATTAAGAGGCCAGTTTACTGACACTGTGAAGGAATCCCAAGGTGTAATCGTTGTTTTTAAGGCACTGTCTTCTCTAAAGAAAAAATTATATTTTGGTTCACCAAGTAGACACTTCTCATAGCAAACCGAAGCGTCAGGACCTAACAGCATTTGAGCAATTTCGCCTCATTTCAGAATGACATTACCTCTTCCTCAAAAAGAAAAACGCCGTACTTAAATTATCGTAACTCTGTTCAGCCTGTCATGTCCAGATGCATTTAGCAACAGACACACTCTACGCCCCTCGAAAGAGAAAGCTTGTCAGGAAAAGCCAAACACACAGGACAGCTGAACTTCTTGCACCACATCCCTGCGCCCTCTCCCAGCTGAACCCCAGGAAAGCGCGGGCCCCGCCGCAGGACAAAGCCGAGCCCCCGCTCCGGCCGCGGCGGGACGAGCCCGGGGAGCGGCGGGGCTCCCCCTGCCCTGCCCTGCCCCGCCCGGGCCCGCCGCCCTCCCCCGCGGGCCCACGGCAAGGACGGCGCTGCCCCGACAGGCCCCGGCCGCCGCCGCCGCGCCCCGGGGGCAGCGCCCAGGGGTCCCTGGCGCCCTTCGGCGGCCGGGCCCGGCGGGAACGAGCCGTCCCCCGCCGTCTCTTACCTGCGGGCTGCGCGGGGGGCGGCGGGGCCCGGGTGGGCATGGCGGCGGGCGGGGAGGGGGAGGGAAGGAGGGAGGAAGGGGAGAGGGGCCGCGGCCGGTTATCTGCGGCCTCCCGCGGCAACCGCCATGGAGGGGAGCCCCTGTGGGCGACAGGAACCGCGTCGCTGCGGCCCGGCCCCCTCCGGCCGCCGCCTCCCGCCCGCCACCGCCCACCGCGCTCCCGGCACGCACCGCGCCGCCGCCCCCGCCCGCGTCACGTCCGGCCCGGCCCGCGCCCCGCCGCGCACCGCGCTGCGGATAAAGGGCTGAGGGAGCGGGCGCTGCGCTCAGCGCGTCCTGCTGTGCTGCGCTGTGCTGGCGGGACTCAGGGCCCTAGAGCAGCCTGGGGCTGGAAGGGACCCTAAACGTCAGCTGGTTCCATGCGCCAGCGAGCGTATGTTAACATTGTAAAGAATAACGTTTAAAAGTATAGCGTTTGAGTAGCGTGCAAAGCCTGCCATTCGTCCTGGGGCCGTGGTTAACAGGGCTCTGTGCAGCGGTCACGACGCGGCACGAATTGCGTTAATAAAACAGCAAGCGAAGTGTAACATTAGGGCTTTGTTACGGAATCACGGAGTGAATTCGGTTGGGAAAGAGCTCTGAGGTCACCGGGCCCAGGCTGTGACCCTGCATCGCGGAGCCAGCCGGACACGGCACCGAGAGCCGCGGAACCCAGTGTCGTCCCTGAAACACCTCCAGGGACCGTGACTCCACCGCCTCCCGGGCAGCCCTTTCCGAGGCTTAATCACCTTTTCTGTGCAGAAATTCCTCCCAGTGTCCAACCTAAACCTTCTCTTGCTTACAGCTATGGCCTCTGTCCTGTCACTGGTGGCCTGGAGGAGAGGCCGACCCCACCTGTAGGAGCAGTAAGATCACCTCGGAGCCTGTGCTCCTCCAGAGACTCTAGATCCATACACGCCATGTTGAAACACGCAGTAGTTTGGATGAGAAAGGCTTAAAACAGAACATTTCATGTTTAACATAGGCTAGTGGAATAAAAATACCTCAAATGCATTTAAGGGTAATTATAATTAATCTGCTAATTTAATCAGCAAGAGAAGGCTTCAGTGAAGCAGGGGGGAATTATATTGTTAATGCAACGTTTCTGTGACGTTCTGAATCCTGTTAAAATAGCTGAAGATAATAATGGATGACTATTAACGAGTCTGTGTGACTATTAATGAAGCTCTATTACTTCGCCTCCTGGTGGCTGCTCTCTTTTCACAGCTTAGTGTCAGAAGCCAGAGTGAAGCTTGTGCTGACCCGGCAGGATAGGAGGAGAAGCCTGAGGGAACAGGAAATAGGATAATTTAGCGTTCAGCGACCTTCACCCCGTGTACAACAATGCGATTTACAAATCGTGAGGGCATCGTGTAAAAACAGTGAAATACTTTGCTGTGAAGCAACAGAGAAACGAGATCTTCCCCGCCCCCTTCCCCTAATATCTGGCAGTAGCCATGAAGTTCCAGCATCTCTTACTGTGGGGTGCTACTTCGTGAGGATTCATTTTCCATTCCAGCTGTGTTTAATTGGTGGTCATTGGCTATGAGTGTTAATCTTCCTGTTGTGAATAATACAATTGGAGAAGGTAAAATAATAATTACCTTCTCTTTTACATCTGCCTTACCAATAATTTCAATGATGCATGAAATAAACATGCTGCCTGTAAACTCCACAGACAGCAACATAAGTCCCAGTGTTGTCCAAAAGAATCAGATTTTTTACCCAGTGCAACAAGCCAATAATTACACACTCAAGAGAGACATTGGTTATTTATCTCAGAGTTGCACAAGCTTGGATCCTCTGTGGTATTCCACAAATCAAGTACACCAACTATAAAAACTTTTTACTATTTATACATTTTAGCAAACAAAGGAATTAGTGTTCATTAGCTACAAGTTACAGAGTTCTCTCACTAATTGGTACTCTCTCCTCTATTGTTTAATGACTCTCTCACTTCTCATGCTGATTAGTCTGCATGCCCAGGCTTTCTCTTGCTCTGAGGTGGGCTCTGTTCTGCTGGTTGTGATCTGCCCCTGCTGGAATTACCTTTTACCCAGGCAGAGCTGATTCGGCATGGTCACTGAGTTGTCTTTATTGGTTTCTTCCTTATCTTGGGAGCTCTGCTAAATGTCCTTGAGGCCCATAAATTCTGCATTCTTTGTGTCCACTATCAGTGGAACATCCTTCTTCCCAAGCCTGGTGAACCTCCCCCTAGGTCTGAGATCATTGAAGCAAGTCCAGCCCTAAACCTTAAGAAGGCAATTCCACCCACAAATAATTTGCTTTTCAACACCTGTATGTCAGAGCTTGTTAGCTGCTCTCTGTTTAAATCTCCCTTCTTGTTGATATGGCTTGAAAGTATATAAAGACCAAACATTAAAGAACAACCTTTCTTTAGAAAATTTTACATATTACACACTTTGCAACACTGGCACCCTAAAGAAAAACAAAATAGTAAAGCCCTTCTTGTGCAAAAGCCCACACTTGCAGAACAATCATGTATCTCAGAAGAAAATCCGGGAAGATAAATGGTGTCAGTAATCAGGTTCTCGATTAGAAGGAAATTTGTTAAGTAAAATTTCAGATGCTTTGAAGAAGTGACTCATGTCCTAAGCTATAAAGATAAAAAATTCCCCTAAATAGTCCCTGCCAGTCTGGTGTGGTGAAAATTTCCTTCTCTTTCTTGGTGGCATTCAGAAGTTTCCAGGACCAGACGCGTTAATCAGTATGCAGTTGTGAGTCCATAAAATTCACTTAACTTGAATGCAAGATCAGATGGGAGGTAAGCATGTCACACAAAAAAATGAAGTTAATATTCACTTAGGCATAGTGTGAATGATTGACAAGATGTGTGGGATTTCTTCAGTCGTTCCTGCATAAGCTTTGCTGTTGAAGGAGATTACATTTGCTTGTGAAGGCAGACTGACTCTTTATAATAGCATTAGCCATATCATGTATTAGCTCTGTGAAATGGAATTCATGCGTTACAACAGTAATTTCAAGGTTGTATTTTTAACATATGAAAGTTTCCTTTACACAATTGCATGGATTGTAAACACTGTATCTTGTTTGGAGATGATTCTAGCACAGTGTTCTATCCATTTTCAAATATATGGTGAGGTGTTTTTAAAGCAAATGCTTTCAAGCAATTTGTTTTCCTAAAGCATGGTAATAAAATTTATAATTGGATCTCAACGTGAATCCCTTCTGCAATAGAGGTTTTAAGTCGAGCTGGTCTGGTCTTGGTAGGTCTGAGGCTGAGCCTTGACTTGTTGACTGCAGCAAAGTGGCTTTATCAGTCACTGCTACCGAGTCCTGAGCTGTCAGGAGAGGGCGCAGCCTTCCCAGAAGTGTCAGATGGAAAAAGGTGCTATGGTGTGTCAGTATGATTCAGAAAGGTTCTCCCAAAACCCTGCGTGGTCTGGGAGACACAGACACTCCTCCTGGTTTGGGAATTGAGGACGGCGGAAAGAACTTGCTATGATCTGCGTGCATGTCCTTCATAAAGCTTAGTCATTCATAATTCTCAAAAAAATGGAGTATGTAGTATTTACAGAGAAGAAATTTAGGGTTTATTTCTCATTTTGAAGACTACAACATGGCTCTTGAATTTTAGTTTAGTAAATTTTAGTTTTACATAAGCTGTACCATATATTGTGTAGTGTGATGCAGAAAATCTTCTGAAAGATCATATACTGCTGGTAGTGGATAGTGCAGTTCTTTTTTTCTCTTTAATTTCAAAATTGCATACAGTGCAACATGGCTCATGCCGCTGCAAACATTTTTGGCTTCCCCACTGAGTGAGGAAGAAATTTGCTGTAATCAAAGGCTAGATAAGTCTCCAAAATTCAGGCAGTGTGCTTCCCTCTCTGCTGTGTCTGGCAATGCTGCTGATCAGAAACTAGGTAGCCAGTGTCCTGAGAAATTATCATCCTTGGTTTTCCTGATTATTATTTTTTTTAATTCACAATCCAATCAGACATTTAAAGATTTTATATTATCCATAGAATGAATTTTAAATAGTCTTTTAAGATACCAAATAGTTTAATTTCATTAATGCCTTATGCTTACATTTCTGCTATTGGCTCTGTCCTCGGCCAAGTGCTCTTCACTACCTATTTTAACACCTTAGGTGCAGGGCTCAAAAGAATACTCAGTTTGCTGCTGTCACTAAATTGGGATGAGCTGTTGACTCCCTTAAGGTCAGAGAGGCCCTGCAGAGAGACCTTGAGGAATTAGAAAGCTGGGCAGTCACCAACCATGTGAAGTTTAACAAGGGCAAGTGATGGATTCTGCACCTGGGATGGGGCAGCCCTGGATGTACAGCCTGGGGAATGAGAGGCTGGAGAGCAGTGCCATGGAAAGGGACCTGGGGATCCTGGTCCATGGCAAGGTGAACATGAGCCAGCAGTGCCCTGGCAGCCAGGAGGGTGACCTGTGTCCTGGGGACATCAGGGACAGCATCCCCAGCCAGGCAAGGGAGGGGATTGTCCCACTCTGCTCTGCACTGGGGCAGCCTCACCTCAAGTGCTGGGGGCAGCTTTGGGTGCCATGATATAAAAAAGACATGAAGCCATTAGAGAGTGTCCAAGGGAGGGCACAGGGATGGTGAAGGGTCTGGAGGGGAAGCTGTGAGGAGTGGCTGAGATCACTTGGTCTGTCCAGCCTGGAGGAGACTGAGGGGAGACCTCAGTGGGGTTTTTGACATCCTCAGTGGGGGCAGCAGAGGGGCAGCGCAAATCTCTACCGGTGACCAGTGATAGGAGTTGAGGAAGCAGCCTGAGGCTGAATTGGGGGAGGTTTAGGTTGGATATTAGGAAAAGGTTCTTCACCCAGAGGATGGCTGGCACTGGAACAGCTCCCCAGGAAAGTGGTCACAGCACCAAGCCTGGAAGAGTTCAAGAAAGATTTGAACAAGACTCTCAGGCACATTGTGTGATTATTGGGATGTCATGTGCAGGGCCAGGAGCTGGAACTCAACCATCCTGATGTGTCCCTTCCAACTCAGTATATTCTATTATTCTAATATTCTGTGAAATCATTGCAATTCATCTTCCCAGAGTGTTTTGACATTTTCTCATTCTGACATGAAACTGAATTGGCACATTTCTCTGAAATGTTTTAAATTCAGTAAAACTGCATTTATTTTAGACCCTTATAGCTGAAATAAACCTACAACTGCATTATCAAGCAGAAAGGTCTTTCCTGGCTGAATTCACCAATCAGAATCAAAAGCTTTATATGAAGGTTTTTTGTGGCTGTGGTTTCATGAGGTGGGCATTATGAAAGCTAGTTGAATGAATAATATGTGCTTTCTGCTGGCTTCTAAATGGGCATCAGTCAATAAAAGAAAAACTCTGCAGTCACTGCTAGCTGAGTTAAACAAAGCTGCAGCTGAGCAGAGAATGAACTGTTGCTAAAGCAGCCTGTTGCTGAACCCCACTGTCCTTTGGCATGGAAAGGTGATAAGACAGATTTATGAGCAGTGTTTCTTTGGGGAGTGGCTGGGGCTTTGAGCTCCACCCCGAATCAGTGCACACTGCCTGGCTCCTCCCCAGGGCAGCGCTGGGCTCTCACCTGTGTCAGAGTTGGGGGAGCCAAGAGTGCCTCTCTTGGCTGCAGGGCACCACCCAGACGCATCAGAGACCCTTGTGAAGAGCCCATCCGGGTGTGCAAACTTCCCCACATCTTCTGCATCACTGCTACTCCCTTTGGCACTGACCTCTGGGCACGCAGAATGACCAGGCACTGGTTTCTCTGGTTTTGGGGATCCAGCAAAGGTGCTTTAGCCTTTCCCAGCTCCCCAGGCAAGGGACTGTTTCCATTCTGTTCCAGTTGCAATGGCATAAAATATAAAACATTGTTCCATATGATTCAGATGCAACGTGTAAGTATTCTGTTTGATGCAGTGTAAGTTTGTTACAACTTTTCACAAGTCTCCCTGGATATCTTTGCTGGAGTCCTAGTACAAAAGTGAGAAGGCATTACTATGTCAGCAGCTCATTCTCTTGTGATTAACAAAACATTAAAATTTTCAGAATTGTCCCTAAACAGGCCTGAATGTATTAACTACAAAGAACCCAGTGTAGTTACAGAGAACAGAAATAACAGTTATTTTAGAAGTCTCTTACATCTGAATGTAGGTTCTTTGAGGTTTAGCTCAGGCTTATTTGGGCAAGAATACAATTGTTGACACTCAACAGTGTTTGTTAGGAGGGTTGAGGGTTTTGTGGTGGGGGGGTTTGTGATGTGGTGCTTTGTGTGTGTGTCTGTGTGTCTGTGTGTCTGTGTGTGTGTTTTGGTTTGGGTTGGCTCTTTGGTTTGGCTTGGTTTGGTGGTATGTTTCTTTTAAAGAGGTTCTCTCTGAGTCTTGACCATGTTTGCACCTGACTTGGAGCATCTAATGAAGATGAAGAGTCACATTCTTGCCATATGAGGGCTTACCCAGTGGATTAACCAGATCATGAATGTCTAAAGAGCCCCACTTTACCTGCTGTGGCCTAGACCACATCCTCCTGGTGGCACAAGTTAATGACTTCAGTGTGGCAATGCTACGTGTGCACCTGGCCTCAACATATTTGCATACATAACTCATCAGCAAGGTGTGCAAAGTGTATTTTAGTGTATGTACATATTAATGGTGATGAGGCTTGTCAGCAGAGTCTGTAACCAAACCCAGGTCTGACAATACTTCCCTCTCCTAGAAGATGATATTGAGTACCTCAGCTGTCAGCAGGAAAGCAAGATCTCTCATGCCCACAGCAGCAAAACATTCCAGTGTAACTAATTGTTTTGGTTTGGTTCTTGTTGGTTTTAGTTTTGAGTTTTTTTTAATGCAGGCTCTAAATGCAGAAAGCCCATAAGGAAAGAAATCAAAACAATTCATTTCATGACAGTGCCTTGGCTTTAAGAGGTATGGCTTGTGAGCTTTTTACATTTAAGATGAAAACTGCTTAAAAGAGGTTAAGACCATTATTCTGTTTTAATGGTCTCATTGATTTATTGGGCAAAGGTTAGCTGATTTTCAAAGTCGTCCTCCTCCCTGCTGCATCAGTTCCTTTGTGTGAGGGAGGAGTCAAGAGCCTCCAACACCCTTGAAAATCAGCTGATAGGAAATTCCAAGGTACAAACTATTCACTCTACGTGTGTAATAAATATGTGTGTAATAGGCACAATGACAGCAGTCCCTTGCATACCAACCTGTGCAGGGTAGTAGTATACATTCCTGTATTCTCCATTTATGTCCATTTGAAGACATTTTCATTTCTAAGGCATTTTGGAGTTTGGGGATATTTTGTATGGTTGGGTCTTTTAGAGGTTTAAGATCACTGAAACTTACCTCTACCACTGTTTTTCCCCCCCATATATTAAAGAAGACCTGCAATATCCTATTTTAATCACACAACTTCATCTCACTTCTGTATGTCAACACAGTCACTGAAATTCAGGTGTCAGGTTCAGATGTTTTGATTAAGTTTTCCTAATAAACTAATGTTGTGTGACTGGCAGTGATTCTTATCAATAAAAATAATTTGAGATTTTTTTTTTTTGCAAAGGTCATGTCGTTTTCTACAGTGAATGACAAAATGGCCATTAAACACATAGTAGCATTCAGTTCCAGGTTCAAAAATGGAAATGGCAGAGGTTTTTCTGGGTTAATGACAACTTATGTCTCAAATGCAACTGCTATGCAAGGAAAGTGCTTTCTTTCACAGGTGTTTGTCAAAATCGTTCTCATTGTCTTTCAGACTCATATCTGTTGCCTTATTTGTCAAAATCCTTCTTGTTTTCTTTCAGGCTCATATCTGATGCCTTGTTTCAGAGCCATATGTTCCAATTTTATCCTCTGTCATATTTTTCTGTAATAGGTTTGCTTTCTTGATCTACATTCATTGAGATGCAAAGCATCTGGGATGTAGGCACAGGAGAAGGCTAAATCTCAGAAAAAAGAGCATTTCTTCCTTGAAAGCTCTTACACAAGAAATGTGTGAGATTGGCTGTACCTGACCCTAAACTACCTGACAAAGCTGTTGTCATGAACAAGAAGACAGAATCAGGAGAGGAAATGCCATGCTCCAAGTAGATAAAATGTGTTTGAATGCTAACAGAATGTCAGCCCCAGCTGCCAGAGTCCTGCATGCAACAACCTTTGGCTGCAGCAGCAGTCAGGATGAGACCTTCAGATGGAGGGATCTGTTGGTCTCTGTGTCATCCCATTGTTGTCTCACAAGCAGAAAGAAGAGAGAGTGAACACCTGATATTTGTATCAAGAACAGGCTGAGTGGGAGAAGGAGCAGGCAGAGAGGGGTGTGGAGAACAGGGAGGGAAACAGCAGGGTGGCAAATAGAAGCACAGACCATGGGGGAGATGAGGAGATGAAAAGTCCAACCTCCACCCCTTCTATATCCAGGACCAGTCAGAGATCTCTGGAGAACAGCTGAACCAGCTCTGTGTCCATGAAAAGAGCTAGCAAAGATGAGATTAGGTAAATCCAAGCACCTGAGCAATCTGTTTAAGGTCATTAGGCTCCTCTTTCTAAATCATGGCTAAGTGGGTTTCTGCAGTGGGAAAAGGATGCTGTCTCTGAGTCAGCTTCTTGGTTCTGGGAAGCAAATGTAATCTCATCAAGCTTACTTGGAGTCACTGATGTGGTCTGCAGGAGCCCTTGCCTTGTTTTCTCACCATTCTCTGCATCTCTGCACCAAACATGCAATCTGAGGGCAGCCTGTGGCACTACAAGGGAACAGTAAGCTGCAGTCACCCCCATCTCTAAAGTTACTGAGCTCAAGGGAGTTTGGCTCACAGTTTTCAGTTTTTAACTACTGAGCTGGAAAAAAGTGCAATACACATAATAAATCTTTTAATTTATAGGGTTGGGTGCTTCTTGCAAGGAGCCTTGATTCCCAGCACAGGCTGATCCCCAAGCTGGTGTTCTGAAGGAGACTCTTTTGTCTCAATTTCCCTGCATTTATCGAATTGTTTACAATGTAGGCCACAGGGTCTTTTCTGTCTGTTTGGTCTGATGTAGGTCAGCAGTTCAGTGGATTCAAATAAATGACTGATAGCAACCTCCAGTTGGTTTCCATGGAAATGGCATTGGGCCAATTGCCCAGTTGTGGAATGTTGTAGGAGCAAAGGAGACATAATTATTTCCAAATTTGGCCACAATCCATATTATATCCATATTTATCCATATTTTGCTGCAAATGGCCTTGTCTTCTTTGGCAAGATATCCCGTGGGCAGAGAACATATCCTTAGTGACTCACTGTTCTTATGCTGGGTATATACCATGTTCCATGCTGGGTGGAGTTTCCAACAAGTTCTCCTCTGTGGAGAGGCCAAGACTCACGACCCTTGCTGGGCATGCAGCTGTGTCCCAGAATCAGGCTCCTTTGGCAGCCTGTCTCTGATGCTGCTCTTTATGGGATCACTCACAGACCTTTGAGCAGCAATTAAATCTTGGTACAAAACCTGTATTGAGGTTTTCAAGGAGCAAAGGCTCCTGTGCATATCCTCATGTGAAGCAAGAAAGAGTTTCAGGAGCACTGCAGAGATCTCCCACCAGTCAAATGCTTGTTCCTCTTACTCAAAGAGGTCACCACCTCTTTGAATATGAGCCAGCTTTTGTTCAAAAACAACATCAGCATTTTAGCACATGACAGCCCCCAACATGTCCTCTTGTATCTTCTGGGATCATTTTGTCTGAATTGTGCTGATGGAACCCAATTGCTATCGGATGGCCCTTTGCAGAGTTGCTTCAGAGGTGAGGGAGATGCGGACTGAACATGCTGGGGTAGCTGTCACAAACTGGCCTATTCTTCTCATGCTTGTGGCCAGCCAGTCAGGGATGGTTGGTGTATTATCCACTTTGTGGCTGCTGAGCCATGAGTCTTTGATCTTTTTTCTGTATAAATGTCTTCAGATGCAATTTGACAGCAGGTTGCACTCAGAAGATTTTTCCACTCTGCAGTTCTACACTATCAAGACATGCTTAAATTATCCTAGAGGCCATGCCTTCAGAGAGGCCTGGGTTAGTTGCACATCTCTGGGTTTGACTGACAATTTATACACCCTCCCTAGCTAGGCCACTTCTCTGGAGAGTCCCTGTTTCTTGATCTGACAGAGATGCAGGCAGACAGAGCTACAACCCTGCACTATATAGAAGAAAACCAGGGTGATAACCCCTATAAAACATGACAGAGTCACTGCATGCTCGGGTTTGCCTTGGAGCTGGTTTGCTTTTACAGAGCCAGACCAGTTTCTTCTGAGTCAGATCCTGTTATATGCACACTATTGTAGTGCCTTTAATTCATTTTAAGAAGGTTTCTTCCCCTTTCACAATTATTACCTTAGTTATGTCTTTGCTTTCTAAAGTGTTCTGGTTGCATCTCACAGCTGCAAGCGTGCCCCAGGGCCTGGTGCAGTGAAGTGTCTGTGTGTGTTTTGCTCTCTTGGTTGTATGGAAGGAGTCATCACTGCATTATAAACTCATCTCTATAGTTTTCAAAGCTCATTCAGGCCGGTGGAAAAGCTTCATGTGTGAAAAGTGTCAGGTCCCTTGTGGGATGGGGTGGGCTGTTACACCCCAAACTGAATCTTGCCATTCCTTTTTCTGTACTAGACCTGGGAGGAGGGAGCAGATAGGAGAAAGTAAGAGCTGTATTGGACCCCAGTCAAACACTGGGCCTGGGTAAGCCTCTGCAGCAGTCTCCAAGTTTCTCTTGGAAGTCAAAAATTATAATATTGAATGAGTAAGTTTCATGAAGAACAGGAAATTATCTCTGCAGTTGTGGCAGGCAGCGTATGGGAAACATGCAGCATTGTGTGAGCTGTTGAGTATTCCTGTGAATTCTCTTAGGCTGATCTAGGTTGAATTCAACCATCTCATGTCCCAGGAGCAAGCATGACCACCACAGGACTTTCACTGGTGCACAAAGATGCTCATTGTGCTTCCCATTGCACTGGTATTGCTCAGCTATGAAAAACCAGAATCACTGTTTTTAAGAAGAAAACGGTTGCTAGATGAGAGGGGTCTCCCAAGGGATTGTAGGTGGTAAGCTGCTCTATTGGTAGAAAGCAACAAGCTGTGTTGATATCTACCTAACACACATATAGGCTTTGGGCTCTTTGGTGTTAAAACAATTTTGAAGATCAGGAATAATGATGTGTGTAATTGTCTGTGTGTATTTACACTTTTCTTGCAAAGGACAAAAAGGAAAGAGATGCCTATTTTGGCTTTTTTTTTTCTTTTCTTTTTTTTTTGTTTGGGGGTTTTTTTTATTACTAATATTGTTTGTCTGCATGAAGATTGTTTATTTGAGGCTTTGATGCATGGTCTTTTATAGCTACTGTGCTGCTCCCATGTAAGATTCTTCCAAAGGATACTGCAGAGCAGCCAGCTGCAATTAAAACTGAGAAGACAGTGTCCAAGTCCTTTGACTTCCAATTCTTTGACTTCCATTATCTTTAAATTACATCTTTAGTGCTGCCACTCTGTCACAGTAGGATCACTCTTGCCCATGGTTTACTACAGCCCTAACCTGATTAGAAATCTGAGGGTTTCTCCTCGTTTCACTAGGGAGTATTAAAACAAATTATCCTGATATGGAGACTATAAAATAGGTTTAAAAAAATTAATAAAATAAATTCAAGCACTGATTCTCTGTGTGCCAAAGACCTCACCATCCAGAGCTCCATTAGCAATAAAAAATATTTGAAGAGGCAAAATGTTCCTTAATGGTCTTCTACACAATGGTGGTGCTCCACAGATATGGAGGAGGTTACAGGTCTGAAGTCTTCAGGTTTATCGAAATGTCATTGTCCCTTTGTTGAGAGTCCATAGTCCCAAATCTTTTCTTAGTCTTTACCTGCATGAAGTAGACAAGGAACTTAGAGTGAGTGGGTTAGAACACATCAGGACTCCTGAGTCTAGCTAAGAGTGCATATAAAAATAATATTGTCTTAGAAAGTAAAAAGGCTGTGTCCTGCATCTGCTGAGCAAGGGGTTTCAAACCCATGTTTTTTTCTGTGTGCTGGCAGGTTCACAAAATAGGATGCATTCTGACTATGGCTAAACAAACAGCTGGAGGGGTGTTGTCTCTGCAGAGCCACAGGCCTGTCCCTTTCTGTTTGCAGGCACTCTGCCCATTCCCTGTCCTTTGTAAAGGCTCCAGCCTTACAGGGGGGTGAGCACGCTCACACACAACATTGATGTGACCTGAGACTGAGCCCAACAAGTGCTTTCTGTCCCACTCCCCCAGAGCTGGTCACTTAATCTCTGACATATGTATATTCTGGCAAAGCACTCTGAAACACCCATCAGGCTGAATCAGGCTTTGTGTGGGTAGTGATCATTCACCCATCCCTGGCATTCAGCTCTTTTGGAATCAAGGGAAGGATTGTCCAGCTCTGCCCTGCACTGGTGTGGCCTCACCTCAAGCCCTGTGTGCAGTTTGGGGAACCACAATATAAAAAAGACATTGATCTATTACAGTGTGTCCAGAGGAGGGCTGTGAAGGTGATGAAGGGCCTGGAGGGGAAGCCATTTGAGGAATGGCTGAGGTAATCTGGTCTGTTCAGCCTGGAGGAGACTGAGGGGAGACCCTACTGGGGTCTTCTACATCCTCACAAGGGGAAGTGGAAGGGCAAGCACTGATCTCTTCACTCTCGTGATCAGTGACTTGAGGAAAAGGTGTGAAGCTGGGTTTGGAGTGGTATAGGTTGGATATCAGGAAAATGTTCTTGTTCCAGAGAGTGCTTGGGCACTGAGCAGGCTCCCCAGGGCACTGCTCATAGCACCAAGCCTGACAGAGTTCAAGAAGTATTTGTACAATGCTCTCAAGCACAGGGTGTGACTCTTGGGATGACCTTTCCAGGGCCAGGAGTTGGACTTGATGATCCAGATGTGTCTCTTCCAACTCAGCAGATTCTATGATTCTATGGTTCTATGAAAAAATGGTAAGTGACACACAAAACTCGCAACCCAAAGCAGATCAGCTCAGATTTGTTTGCTGCTGTAACCTCCTCAATATCTATGGAGCACCAGCATTGTTTCTTCTACATTCAAGTGTAGGAGACCATTAAGGAATGAAGGCTCAGTACTGAGACATTTGTCATTTCTGGTGCTGTTTGTATATAAACTCCTCAGCCAAGAGCTATTGCATGTTTTGAATTCCAAGAAGGCAATGTTCCGTGTCTTCTTACACGTGCCAGTGCTGAACAGTTCAAAAAGGACAGTGAAAAAAAGTTACCCTGTTCAGTCTAAGAAAAGTGATAAATCTCTTGAAACACAGTTCTGCTTTATCTGGCTTTATTTTCAGTGGAAGGGGAGACACACAGTGCTTTCCTATTGCCACCTGTTTCTGGCAATGCAGGCCCTGCTTGTAAGCCGCCCAAAGTTCCCATAACCAATAATTCCTTTGGATCTTGCTAATAAGAAACTCTGCTCTCAGCAATATGGAAAATAATTGAAAGTAAATAAAGGCCACATGCTTACAGAGCCCTTCCCACATCATTAGAATTTCTGGTTGATAAGAGTGTATTGTTTCTTACTCCCATGTGTAGAAGATGCTTGCACTGCCTGTGGAATGTTGTGCAGGCACTCCCTAAGTGCCTTGGCTTCTTCAAGAACCTTTTATTCAGATCTTTTTCCAAGCCTGGCAGGATAGGTGAACCTCTGTGGAAGCAAAATTGCAAGTGTCTTCTTTATTTTGTTATTTATGCATAACCTTCCCTCTGCCTTCAGCACTGAAAGCTTTTGCTGGTTTTCACTTTCTTAGGGTTGTGGTTTCTTTCTTAATAGGTACTTAGGGAAACACCTGGAGTCACCTATCTCTGGTCTACTGTTTCCATATCTGGTTTATTTATTTTTTTAACTTCAAACACAGGATGTGTGCATGTGTGTGAAAAGGAGATCAGGCATCTACATTTAGGTGCTTGGTTGGAAGTGAGTTTCTTCCAGGTTCTTTTATAAACACTGGAGCTAAGGCCTCTAGAAAACCATTCAGGACATCAAAATCATCCCTGCTAAATCATTCTCTGGAGAAGCATCTCTCTTTCCACTGCCTGTATAGGGAACCCACAGAGACCAGAGTGAATTACCACAGCTGAAATAAGATGCTGCAGAAGGTGGCATAAATACCCCTGCAGTGTGAGCTACTATTCACCCACTGAAAGGCTTGAAAGGCTTCCAGTTTTCCCATTAATGTAGTCACTCTGCTCACCTAAGCAAAAAATTTTGTAAAAGTGCATCTTTGCAGAAAATTGTGTATTAAGCACCAGTCTTTATTGCACCAAACAGCACTTTTAAATCCTCTCCCCAGGAAGCTGTTGACACATGTTGGAGTCACTCTACCACCTTCTCCCAAGAAATGCGTCTGTAATTGCATTTGTTTGGTTACACGTTGCTGTGGAGGTGTTGGCATGCTGATCCAGACCTGCAAGCCAACCAGCACAGCAGGTGGCTTCATGGCCCTATATGGCATTTCACCTGTGAAGGCAACCAGGATCTCCCTCTGAATCTCTTTGAGGTCTAATCTAAGCAGCCTAGAAGATGGCAAATGGAGCTGCTCCATGCCTGAGATGGGTGGCAGTCTCTGGCAGTGAAAGCTGTGACCTCCTGTTTGAAACCTGGCTCACATCACCCCAGATGTTGTGAAGGATGGCTCTTCCTGCCATGCCCTCTCCAGAACAAGATGTTCTCTGTGGAGCAGTATGCTCTGAAAGGCCAGGTCTGGCTGCTCCCTTCCAGCACTGCAGGTAGAAGAAGATGGCTTTAACATAAAGGAAATGATCTGGAGGCTGGCCAGAGGCAGGTGGGAACAGGCTGAGAAGGTGGAGGTCTGTTTGGTCTGGTGACACAGCTATGTAGATTCGCTGTCTAAAATCCCTTGTAGGGAGAGAAAGACATGGTAGGAGTCATTGGCTGCAGTCAGTTTGGGGTGGAGGGAGTTTTCTCAAGGCCAGGCGTAGCAAAGCTTGAAAGCACACATTTCAGCATAATTAGAGGCTTTTCTGACATGAAGATAAAACTTGATATGCAAAGTCTGTACATTTGGATTTCATGTTGCGCTACACCCCCAGATTTGGCCTTTATCTTACCTTTACATCAGGATGTTAGGCAATTCACCACCACTTGCAATTTACTTTGATTCTGGTGACTGTTAATTCTTACAGTGTGGATTGAAGACTTCTTTTAGAAAAGTTTCCAGTTTGTTATTTGGTCATTAAGTTGAAAAGGTCTGTGTGCCTTTAAAAAGGTGATAATAAACATGATGAAAGTGTAAAGAAAGCTCAGTGATACTAAGAAGTTAGGTTATGGTCTTCTCTTTATTCATTCACCTTTTAGAGGATGAAAGGGCATATAATGAGACAGAAGAGTGGTACATTGAAGGCAGACAGCCATTTTCTTTGTATGTGGTGTGTTGCCATTCCTGAACAATATCCACATGCATAAACGTAACAGGATCCTGCAAAAGGTCAGGGATTAAATAGCCTCCAACACCAATTGCAATAGCAGTGATAAAAATATCAATTTCAGGATTATTGAATGGGCTTCTGAGGTCAGCTATGCTATAGCTGTCTGTCACAGCATTCCATGTCCTGTCCTCCAAAACACGTTCCAGTTAACACACCCAAAGCCTGGGAGCTATTTGCTCTGCCCCTTTTATCAAGTGTAACAGTCACCATGCTCCTGGGATGGTCTGTGAGCATCATTTATACTGGATACAATAACAATCTGCTGGGATTCTGGCACTACCTGAGTGACTGCTGAATGCTTTAAGTGTTCTTCAGTTATTTCTTCCACAAGTGAACTCATATTCTGCTCTACTTACAGATGCTTGAGTTGGCTCTTGGTGGAAACTTTCAGACCTCTTCTGGTCCTGTACAAGTCCTGTCTAAACCAGCACAATGGCAGGACTGTTAACCTGGCTGATATAATTCCCAGAGAGTCTGGAACAGCTTCTCTAACATGAGAAATATAAATGGTTTATGAGACCTGGAAGTTGCTGACAGATGCTGCTACACTTTTGCCCTGCACAGGCAGCTCCTGCTTGCCACACAACCAGCTTTGCTTATAGTCAACTTGGCCCTCCCAGCTGTGCGCCCACATCTGTACAGTTTTCTTCCCAGGAATAAGCCTTTTGCAGTCCTGGTGAGGCTTAGAGAGCCAGGGAGCTCTGCACCATGCTTGGCTGTGCAGCATGGGCACCCCAAACACTGCCCATTGGCAGCTGAGACCCAGGACTGAGCTCTTGAAGGATGCCTAGCGATGGCCATCAGTTCTCTCCACTGGAACAGAGATAATTTCATGTATGATGGGATCAGATAAGACAGGAGACATATAGGCCCTCTGACCTCAAATCCTTTCATCCTAGACAGGAAAGGGAAAAGATTCAGCCTTTTCACAGCTTCCCTCAGAGGACACTCTCAGAGGTTAAACCCCTGTGCTTGCAGTTGTTGAATTTCTGAGCTGTGCATTCTCGCCCTTTCCTCCTACCCCAAGCAGTTAAATGTTTGTTGGTACTGTCCAGGAATTCATCTGTTGGTATTTTAATATGCATGTGTATGATCACCCAGTTGCTACAATTACGCTGTGGGAATCTTGTTTCTAAAAATACACCAATCTCTGCTGCTCTCCAACACAAGCATGAGGTAATGGATCATGTTCCCCAGTTGCCAGTCACACACAGGAAGAAGGAAATCAATAGAGCTGGCAATACAGAAAGACTACAAAAATTGTAATTAGAACTAATTTCCCTTTCACTTAAAAACATCATCTTCCAGCCTGCATTATCACAGCTTCAGCTTTACAGTGCATTAAAACAATAATGGGCTTCCCTTTGCTAGATAAAATCCTGTTATTCTGCTTGAGAGCATCTTTGGAGTAACTCAAACTGGTAAGGTTTATTATGGGAACCTTAAACCAGCTCCTACTCCAGCAGGTAGTCTGTTGCTATTAGTGTACTTCCACCAAAATTGGGAGAGATTTTGCATCACTCAGCTTGTGATTGCTGTATTTTGTCTAGAGAAAAACATGTGCACACCATCTTTTAAATTTAAGGTGCAGAAAACTCCCTGATCTTGTTATATCTCCTCTTCTGCATTATTTAAATGGCAGTTGAAAGCACTGTGAGTCAGTGGAGGCTGTGAAAAAAATTGATGGAATGCCATTCATTTTACTATTATAAAAAGCTGTGTTTTGGAAGGATTTTGCATTACAAATAGTGCCTCTGATTCCAGAGGAGTTACTCAGTGTATAGCCTTACTCAACCTTACCATTGTATATTTTGTCCAAATAATGTCTGCCTGGTGAGGAAAGGAGGGGCTTTGCGAGCCTGAACTTCAATGTTGTAGCCAAAAGTCAGAGTGATGAGACATTGTATGGAAATCAGTGTATTCCAAATTACAGCACTGACTGCTGTGTCTGGCAGCTGCATCTCTGTTTTTCCCTCTCCCTGTCCATAGAATAAGAGCAATAGTGTTAGAAAGGGCAAGGGGCATTCATTAATTAATGCTAATTTTAGATTTTGTCAGTGCTTTGAAGTTTTTCAGTGAGCTACATAAAGTGTAGCTCACTGAACAACTGTGCTACATAAAGTACACCTTGGTCAGTGTCTGCTAGAAGGCACATAAAGGTCTGAAGCCACAGGAGAGTTCTTCTGGCAGTGGGGTTTCCAGCCATGGTTCTCCTGCAGGGAGAGGAGTGGCCATCCTTGAGAAAAGGCCATGGAAATAGAGGGCAATGCATGTGGAAGCTGTGTTCTGCATTCACACAGCAATCCAAAGCTGCTCCCAGTTTTGCCCTTCAGTCTGTTTAATAACCACTGTAGCTCCTTGTATCTTTCTTCCAAAAACTGGGTGTAAAAGGAACCCCTCTATCCTTGCTACGGGCTTTTTACTTTTAAATTAAAATACTTTGTTTTCCCCTAGAGGTTGTAGTCTGGTTGTAATCTGTTACTTTCCCAAGAGTGTTTTTTTCCTACCTAGAGCCACATTCTGTCCTTAGTTCTGGTCTCTCTTAGATCTCTCTTAGACAGCCATTATCTTTCCCACTGAGCAGAAAACTTCTTAGAGAGCAGCCAGGAAAGAATCCTCTCTGCCTCTTGGAGCATGCAGTGCTGGAGCTGCTACTGGAGCTGGTCATGCATTACAGCACTGTCAGCACTGGCTTTTCGCCCATCAAAGGGGTTTTTGGAGCCAGGCAAAGGCAGAGCCACTGAGCACTGTCAGAAACCTCCAGCATCTCCATCCATGCTTGGCAAGAGGCTGCTCCACAAAAATGGAGCTTTACTTCTCTGCTTCATTGAAACAGCTCCTGCCCACGGCTCTGCTGTTAGTGTCAGCTTGCTTAGTCCTGAAATCCTGCTTTTCTCTGTTGCTTAGATCTACTGTTCAGCTTCAGTGGAGTTTTTCTGATTTACCAGGCTTTTGTTCCTGCCTTTCAGAGTCACAAGGAAGCCCTGCTCTGCCAACCAGGAGTCAGCACAGCTCTGGTTTGCTGTCATTTCTTACCCCTGAGAGAGAGAGAGAGAGCAGCCTTCTCTCTGCTGGGAAGAGAGCTGCTGAAAGACACCTCCTTCCTGGGGTCTTTCACAGAATGACCCCTCCTGGCATCACAGCCCTGGTCTAGCAAGGCACCAGTGAGGAAACTGAAGCTTCAAAACTTCAACAGGATAAGAAATGCGTAACTTCTGAAGCATGCTGGAGCCAACATGATGTTTCAGAGCCAGACTCTATTCTTTAAAAAATGGTGAAAGTCATAATTTAAAAATAAAATCAAGTGCAGTGCTAGCAAAGAGTCACATTGGGGTATTCCTGTGAGTAAGTCCCTCAACATGAATTGGCTTCACTTGAAGATCAGCAACACTCCACCAAAATAAGGCCCAGCTGTGAGGTGTCTGTGGTACTGATCTGAACAGGACAGAAGTACACATGGCTCTTGCCACATCAGGTGTCCTCCTCACCCCTTCTCTTCCCCCAAAATATGCCTGTAGTTCACTTTAGTATTACTGGTCAAACCAGAGCCTTCTAAGGGCCTCTGTAGGAGTTAGCCCGTGCAAGTGGTAAAATTTAAGTATATCCCCCTAGGCACCTCTGCAGGTGCTGTGCTTCTGCTGTCTGGTGGGGACTAGATGATGCTTTTGAACCATTCACAGCCATTTCTGGTTTGCATTGAGGTTACCAAATGCCATGCTTTATCTCAGAACGTCCAGATGTCAACATATTCCTTCTTATTGTTGTGTGCAGTAAGCAAAGGGTGAGTTTCTATCTGGCTGTGAGCAGGGATGGCCACAGATAAATACTTATGGCTTAGAGCTAGGATGAACTTCCTGTGCAGCATCTGAATCAGTCGTTTTATTGGCAGAATAACCACAAAACTGGCTGTATGCAAATCCTGTTCATCTGCTGCTTTACTACTGTTTGAATTTTGAGGTTTCCCTCAGAAAACCTCCCCTGTATTTTACAGCCACAAAAGGCTGTAGGTCATTACCCTTTACCCACTTGGGTCATGCAGAATTTTCCAATAACTTTAACTGAGAGAAGCTGAAACCTAAAAGTTTCCTCTTGCACTCAGTCAGGCCAATGTGAACATTACTTGAGGTGACGTCAAAAAGCAAAACACTGGATCTAAAAATACTGTGCCTCTGGAGCTGATCTGGTGGTTTTACTCACCCTGTATCCCTCACCCATGAATCCAGCCCCACCAGGGTGAGATGGAACACATGTGTGAGTTTCACTGCTGTTTCACCCTGTGCAGAAGTGTCAGCGACCTGTGCCTCTGGCTCTGAGTTGTGCCTGTTAACTCCTCAGGATTACACTGCCCAGTGATGTCACCAGGAGTCTTGCAAGAGTCAGCAGGCTGTTTTACCCTCTAATGAAGTTATTTGATTGTTCTGCATGGTGCATTTAAACTGTAAAGCAGTTTTGCACAAGCTGCTACCAAAGCTGCACATCTCATTCTAAAGTTCCACACTACAGTCTAACGAGGAGAAGAGTCTGAAAAACAGTCAGGAGATAAAAAAGCCAGAAGTCAAAGAAGTCAAGAGGGTATGTAATGAGCATTGATAGTTCAGATAAAAGACAGAACAAACTAGTGAAGATTTCATGTTTTATTGTTATTAAAAGTTCATTATTAAATCAGCACAACACATAAAAATAGATCTGTGGTGAATGATACATATTACTGTTATTGCCCAGTCATTTTGTGCACACTCTCACTTTTTAAAATCAGAAGGTAATGAATACAAGACATTTCACCAGCAAACTGTGAAACCAGCGCTCCTGCAGCAGAGGCTGTGCTTCCTGTTGACTCTATCCAATGTATAATGCAGTCAGAAATAGTCCTCTATTCACACTTAAAAATAAACTCAGTTTTAGAGTATGCCCCAGCTGAAAATAACTGGAGAGTGAGAGCTAGAAATAACTCTTTTCTTAGGGACCTATTTCCATGAAAGTCAAAGGGATTTTTGACATGGATTTTAAAGGCAGAAGGACATAGCTGTTTGTTGACAGACAGATTTAGAGGCCTAGCAACAGGAGCTAGGGAGGACCTGTAGCAAATAGGAGTTTATTATTTTGATCTTGCACATGCTGCTGATTCTCCTTGTTGTAGTAATTGTCTATGTTCATTGCAGCACTGATTGCTGGGAGGAGCTGGGAGGGTGTATCAAAGCCAGATAGGGCGTCTGCAGCTCATTTTTTTTCTCCCTGTTTGGGTTGGCCGTGGTTCTAAACCTGCACACCATTCATTGCAAAGTGACTTTCACCCGTGTGCTTCCTGATCCATGTGAGAAAATCAGAACAATACCATGTTACAAAACCCCTCAGCAGGTCACTTACTGTTCCTACACTGGAGTATGCTTTTCTTCCTTACTTCTGTGCTTATCACAGCAGACATTTGAGGCTGCCTTCAGCCCCTGACTCTTGTCCCTTACATTGTCAGGTCAACTCCAGGGCTGCTGGGAGGTTGCTAAGTGGCTCAGCAGAATTGTTGTTCTGCAGTTTTCTGCATGGAAAGGTCTCTGTGCAGCCTCAGTGCAGAAAATAGTGCTGGAGTTCTCTATGGGGAGCATTTCCTGTGGATAGGAGGCCAAATAAGCCCCACATCAGATATCCTACTTGCATGTCTGTGGGGAAAAATACCTTAGTGGTGTGGCTACTCCTACATTCTCCTGTTATTTATTTGGGAGCTTCTTTCACATCAGGCGAGTAGGAACATGAACCAATCCATGCTGTCCAAGCTTGTAAGCAATGCTGGGGTTTTTGCTACAAGTCCTGGTAGGGAGCTGCAGAAGGTGGCATCTAAAAATGTGGGGAAAACCCACAAGGGAAGCTTCCCAAGGGAAGCTGCCCTGCATCTCCATAGCCTGTGCCCTTGTCTGGCCCTGAAGTGCTCACTAATGTCCCCTGAACTCCTGCTCCCTTAGGACTAGAGCACATGATGCTACCACCACCAAGCTGAAGGGTGCTGTGGCCACTCTGGCCTTGTTTCCTCCTCAGCCACAGTTTCAAAGCCGAAGATAAAAATCTCAGTGCTGTTCCCTGTGTGGAAAATCTCCGGACTTCAGTCTCAGTCTCACAGCAGGAGAGTGACAAGGGTGGAAAGCTGTCACAGCAGAGTGGTGATTAAGGCTCTCCCTTTGGTTTTCAGGCTGTTTACTCAAAGCAGCCCTTGAGAAAGATGCTAGGCCTCAAGCACGTCACATTAAACAGGTTTAGCAATATTACGCAGGTTTCTGCTCAAACTAGCCAGGGAGGGGAGGGACAGTATAATATGTTAGTGCAGGTTCTCATAGACAACATATTAATATTTAGTACAAAATGTTCTTGCAAGGTGGGGCAAACATTTCTAATTGTGACACAAAAAAGAAGGTATTTTGTAACAGTTTTAACAAGTTGCCTGTGAAAAAGCGTTTGTGTGAAATATGTTTGGACAGACTACCTCACATGACACTGAAATATTTCAAGGCTCTTTCTGAGCAGGCAATAACCTAGTTTTCTTTTTTGTAAATCAAATCAGCTTTATCACAGCCAATCCCAAACATAATTAAATAATTTGGTTGTGATTTTTTTGGTTAGTTGTATTTTTTTTTCCTCTTTGGAAAAATAAAGCTATGCTGAATGTTTCCGCTTCACATGGGTTTTACCCATTCAAGACTTCTTTCATTGCAGAATTAACTTCCTCATTCAGAGGAAACCACAGAAATATTCAGCTAATAAATTTCAGCAAAAGATTTCAAAGGCTGGTTCATTCACTCCTGAAGTCCTGAAGAATTGCAGCTTCCAAGAGGCTCACAGACTACTTCTCCCAACTGAAAAGCATTTTATAAACCTGGCCTAATTTGGAAACAGTAGTTATTTCATGTCTATTAGGGCTTACATCCAAAACCAAGATGTGAATAATCCCTAAATTGTGCAGAGTGAAAAATTCAGGCATAAATTTTGCAGTGCAGTCTCCCATTTGAAACGTCTGGATTTGACCCAAAGTCCAACTAAGTAGAAACAATTAAGGCCTCAGTTTTCTATGACTTACACTGCATGTGCAAGTGTTCTGCAGTTGCATTTTAACATGATCAGCCAGTGTAAGTCAAGCACGAGTGGAACAGCCCTTGGTTACACAGATATCATCCTTTTTTCTCCTGCCATCGTCTGGTAGTGCCAAAAGCAAAAAAAAAATAAAGAAACTTCCAATCAGGTGATAGATGTGTAAGCTTTCTTTAACTGTGACTTTCTGCCCTTTCTTGAGCTCTCAGCCAAGCCATAACCCATCAGAAGAGGATTCACAGTCATTCTTGCCTCGAAGCCTGGCTCAGAAACCACAACAGGGCAGGATCAGGTGGTGCAGTTATCCAAAGGCAAAATCATAATTAGGGTCAAAAGAGCATTTTCCCCAGACAGCAAACTCCTGGAGCAGGAACAAATGGGAGTGCCCAGCACAGCAGGTGGGAACAGGAGCAAGGCAGGAGCACCAGGCCCTGGCTCTCACCAGAGATGCCCCTGACACTGCACTGAGCTCACCTTGGCATCCCTGGTGTAGGCACTGTGCTGCACCAGGCCCCCGCGGGAGAGCGAACGCGTGGGGGCTGTGAAAATCCAAGGCAGCCAAAATGCTTTTTCCAGGATACAGTAAAGGCATGGAGGGGGAATCTCTGCTGGTGGGCTGTCAGGGAGATTCCCTTTGGGTTTGTGCTACTGCAGGGTCGTGGTGCCACTCACACTTGCCACTGGCCCAGGCACCGGCCCTGCATCAGCAAACCTGGCTTTGGATGGCCAGCTGGAGAAAGCACTAGGCACAAAGGGTGCTACATTTCTCTCCAAACAGAATTCCTCTGCTGCCTGCATCAGCTTTGGAACCACGGGGAATTTCCAAGCTGGAGAAAAATCCAAAATACCTCATGTAGAAGCACCTTTCCCTTGGATTTTTATTATAATAATTTTAAAGAATATATTTTGTATCGAAACACTGTCAGCATTCTTTATACAATGGAAAATGACACAGTCATCATGTATCATGTAAAAGAGTAAAAACAGAGCAAGACAGGAACATTTCAGTTCATTCTGGAGTACAAATAGAATCTGATGTACAGCTAAAAAGCCACACACCAGATAAAAAGTTCATCTGGAAAACAACAGGTTCTTTTATTTTGGAAGTAGGAAGAAAAGTCAGGGAACGCCAAATGTTAAGGCTAAAAATTAAAATTTTAACATGTATTTTACAGGTGGTAGCCTGATTCTTAATTCATCTACAGTAGAAGCAACAACTCCCCCCCACTTTGCAAACAGATTTGCACTTGCAAGAAATAAGAATCAGGCTTCTATGCTTTGAGGACTCTGATTGACCTCAACAGGCTTTGGACTAGAGCCACAGTTGGAATTTCAGCTTGCAAGTCTAAGGCTTCTTAACTGCAGGCCAAATTAGCACAAAATGAGGCTTTGCATTGGCAGTCTACCCTTAACTTTGAATATTCCAGTTCTGGTTGCTTTAAACCACACTTTTATTGCAGGTTTAACATAGTTCTGTTTGTGAGATACTTTTTTTGTTTTTTCTTAAATACTGTGCTACAGAGAATGTTTTTATAGTCTGTTTTTTAGTCCCTATATTATGTGTTTTCAAAATTGCCTAAATGTATGTTTATATCATGATTACAACTACTCAGAAAGACCCACTAAAGTCCACTGTGAGCAGCCAAGGAAAAAAGTGTATTTAGTTCTAAAGAAGTCAAGAAAAGTGGCTGTGTTCATTTATAGTGTAGCACAATGACTGTGTTTATACAGCTATACCTACTATTTAAAAAGCTACTTGAAAAGTTATTATTCATGTGCCGTAGCTGATTTTCAAGCATTAATAACTTGGCTGTCTAGACAAGTTTTAATTGTCATATCAAAGGCCAAATATGTTCTCAAACAAGTGTAAAGAATCTCCCATCTCCCCTGGAAAGAGGCTGGTTCTCTTTCTGAATGAAGAGATTGCCAAATTTAACTTTTTCTCAGGTTATGAAAGCACAGTAAAACCCAAAAATTTGCTGTTTAAGTTTTTAAAATGGATCAACTTTAACTCAAACCTATCCTGTGCAGCAAAGTTAGTAAGCCCTGAAAAACAGATTCTAGTGAATATGCAGAGTTCCCCCCCACCAACTACCATGCCCACATTTTCCCAGGGCCTAGAGGGCTCCATTAAAATGTAACTAAATGTGCGACAGGAAACATGGTTTTTCAAGAACGATATGTAAAGTTTACCCGAAGAACCTAAGACATTTTGTACATTCAAAATGTTTACACTTTGCTGTTCTTAATCTTAAGATTGTTCATTTTTACTAATAATACATACAATGAGTATAAATAAATAAACTACAGATAAGTTTTAAAAATTGTATTAACAATACATTGTGCAAAAACTCATAACAATCTACATTCTATGCAAATACCCTGACTAAAATACACAGGCTGTGTCCACACACCCTCAGTCAGTTTTTGCACAGTCCATGGGCCAAACCAGTGGCTGAGGGCAATCAGCAAAATTCCATGACAAGCTATGGAAGTAATACTGATTTACACCAGCAGAAGGGCAGGCCCCAAGGTTTGTGCAAAAATGCCATAGAAATCAGTGGGAATTGTGCTTGACTAAGGACTAGACAGTTTGATTGTACCCCATTAAAGTGAGTGGGAGTTTTGCCATTGATTTCCATGGAACCAGGCTCAGGCCCTGGGTAAGGACGTCAGCACATGGCCCTATGTTGTGCTACACTACTCCACTTCAGTGCAGAAACAATATTTGCAAAAGAAAAACTTGGTTTTGTCGTCACTACTGTTCAGTAACCGGTTTTAGCGCTGCATTTCAGAGATTGCCTTGTCTGTGAGATTTGAAATGAGACTGCAAGTCTTTCTGAATCCATTCCAATTTGATTATCCAGCACAGGTGGGCTGTTTTGATCCAAGAAAAACAGCTCAATGTCTATAAACCAAGAGTGCTCTTCGTTAGGATAAAACACAGCCCGGTTCATCGGCACAGGAGTGAAGAACTGCATGCGGAAAAGGAAGAGGGCAGCCTTCCTACCATAGCTGTGTCCAGAGCCGGCTGTCACCGCTCCCAACGGACGATGGCACCTGAGCTGGTCTGGAATCTGCAGTCCTAACAAGCTCAGCCCAGTTTTGTAAGCTGAAGATCTCCATTTATCTTTATTGTGTCAATTGCTGACAGTGTTTCAATACGGTGGTAAAAATCAAAGAGCTGATGTCCATCCACAAATATTCTAAAACGGGGATGCTCGCAAAGTATCTCAACCTGCAAAAGACAAGATGTTGAAGCATGTTGTTCACAGTGTAACTGGGAAGTTGTTTCACAGCACACAAATGGGGGGCACTTCAAAGAGCCTTTGTGCAGCTGCACATTGTGCTATTTATGTGCCACGCAAGAGACAAAGGTGAGACCAGTTTGCCCCCTTGACACCAGTTACACTATGATGGATCTGCTCTTGCTGCACAAGGACATTAATCCAATCTCGAATCTCACCTTGTCCTAGCAGTAAGCACGCTGCAACCCAGTCCACTGGCTACTGGAAGGTTTTGTGTCTTGGAATTATGCCAGAAACAGACTCAAACTGCTAATCACAGCAGGAGGAAATTTAGCCTCCAACCCAAACCTTGCATTCCTTGTGTGACAGTTTCAGCTCTAACTGGGCAGAAAAGACTACAGAGTTGTTGGTTTTGGTGATGGTTTGTTGAGGTTTTTTTTTTTTCCTGCATAAGGAGGCAGCTCCCTCTGCAATGCTTTCCACACTACTTTTAATTTACTGGAAGGGAGTAAACAAGGAAAGGGGATATAACTTTGGTCTCCCCTCCCACACATACACAGCTGCAGCAGAACTAAAACCCTTTCACTCCTGTGGCTGCAGACAGTCCCTGTCAGACTAGACTCCATCCTGGGGCTGCACTGAAGGAAATGCAGTGCAGGATTGCTGGGAATTCAGCTAGACAGTTCTCAGGAGGCACAAACAGGATCAGGGAGGGACACAGCTCATCCCTCTTCCTGAGAGACCTGCAGAAATGCTCTGGAAAAGCAACAAATCTGGAGCTGAACAAGCTTGGACACGTTGGGGGATTCCTGATGTTTGGGGTGTCTTGAGAGGGTGCCCTGTTGTTAAGCTTTGCTTGGAACTGCCCCAGCAGGAAGCTGGGACATGAGGGCACAAAATGTACACTTTTACAGGCTCTTGGAGACCTCCAGGTCTGGACACACTAAGAAGAAAATCTTCAGGGAAGCCACATGTAAATCCTGGGTCATTTCCAGAAGCTGGAAATCCAGAGTGAAGTGCTGCTACCAAACACTTGACTCTGCTGCTATTCCAGTGTATAAAAATGGGAACAGGGCCCATGACAGACTGACTGTGCCAAAGCCCAAGTGGCTTAGAGCACGTTGCACCAGGAGAAGTGGCAGCAGGCAGTCCAGGAGAGCTGGAACCCCTGGATCTCTGGTAGTGCACCAGGCACCAAGAAGAGGCTGTGCTGCCATGGAGCTCCTGTGTCACTGCAGAAGTGCCTGCCTGAGGCCTTGTTATGTAAAAGATATGGTTAACACTGCTCACGGTCCGCTTTTCACATCACCTGCGGCCACGCCACAGTGCTAATTGGACTGGATCACAAGTAATTGGCAAGAACACTTAATAGTCTTACTTTATTCACTGAGATGGAGACCATCAAAGGTACAAAGTCAATTGGGAGCCTCAATTCTGTTTAGGCATTTGGGAAAATAGGAGGAAAAAAAAGGCAAAATAACTCTCCTTGTACAGTCTCCCATGCTAGATGTGCAATTTTGCTGTCCTGTAACATCATCTCTCATTAGTGGGACGTGCACAAAACTTGCTCTGGGTAATTTGTCTAGGCAGTGGAACCCTTTCAGATGGAGCAGGACCCAGCCTCCAAGCCTTTTCAAGTACATTTCCCACACCACCAAAGGGTGTTGCCAGTTCTGATGGGAGGGTGAGTTTGTAGAAACAAGTAGAGCGCAACCAATTTGCAGCAAAACCAGTCGTATAAACACCCTCTTAACAGCAAGCATCTGGGGAGATGGTGAGCTTTTGGGGTTGGGGAAGATTATCTTGGGGGCAAGAAGGATTAAGAGAGTTTGGCAGCTGGTCATAGCACTGGCATTTAGCAGAGGGGCCAGTGAGGTTTTGTAAGAGGGACGGGGAGGAGGAGGGGTTTCTGGGTCAGCTGCATGGAAAAGGCATGCAGCCTTTTTTCCTCAATGTAGTGAGAGGGAAGCAGCCCTCTGCAGCCACATACTTTGTTAGTCCTGATTTGCAAAGACATCTTCACATAACCATAAACACTACAGATGGGACTCTGCTTCTAGGTCAACCCAGTCCATCCACAGCACCACAGCACTTCCATGTACACTGCTGTCAAGTGACTACAGATTTAAATTTGTCAGAAGGTTTAATCCCAGGGTTCAGAAAAGAATACCTCTATTGCTTAGCTGTTTAATCTGCTAACACGAAGAGCTACGGTCAACCTCAACGTAACATCCCTGGGGACAAAGGATGAACGTGATCCTTATTAGCTGCACTAAATTGCGAACAGTATGTCCATTAAAAAAACCATCAATATATACAGCAGCCCCACTGAATATTAACATTCTCCAGTAATAACTTGTAATGCACTAATAACATAGAGGTACCTCTTAATTTATGGTTATAAAACTAAGCTCAGGAAGTTGCGCTTCATGACACAGTATTACAACCTCCAACTTGTCATAGCGCCCAGGTGAGGCGTCCACAGCCCCATCCGAACTGCCTGCAGCTGCACGTAGCAGCAGGATCTCCATGCAACTCGATGGATACAAACAAACCAGCAACTGGTGTGTCAACTCAAGCAGTGCGGGCTGCACTGTGATTTCACGAAAGGCACATCAGGTTCTGCTGCAACTCGTATCAAATGACACTTTATCAGACATGGTGTAAGCCACTGCCATCCTGGTACTCACCCTAAAAGGCTGGTCCGGTATAAATGGAAAGTAAGGAATAGACGACTGCTCTTCCCCCCATTCTCCGGCTACACAAGAGTTTCTGACAAACTGTCTCTCTGTAAACACAGCTTTCAGTTCTATGGCTACATCCGCAGGAGGATCTTCTGACTCCCCACAAGTCAGACTGATGCCAAAGCTGCAACACAAACAGAACAGCTCTCATTCAGCCAGAAAAAAAGCAAATAAGCCCCCAATGCCGTCAGTCTTATTTCTCAGCTTATTAAAGCCATATAGTGGCACAGGCTGGAAGACAGCTCAGCTCATTCAGAGCTCTCTGACAGCTCAACAGGGACAACAACATGGTTATGGAACACATATGTGTGTATGTGCATGGCGTTGGGCATATATCTGTACATATACACAGATATATATGCTTGATATGCTCCTTGACTCCCAAGTAAAAACGGAATCCCTTGAAGAAATGCCCCCTCTATGGGTCAAAGGAGAAACCAGCATGCTATATTTAAAATTATAAAAATAATCCTTTCCAGAAAGGAGGGATCCGTGCGGATGTATGTGTGTGTACGTGCGGGTGGCCGCCCCCCTTGGCCCCCTCCCCGGGCCCGGCGCCCCCGGCACGGGCAGCCCTGTCCAGGTGTTACCTCTCGGGGTTGAGGTCCACTATGCCCATAACTAAGATCTTCTTTCCCGGCCTCATTCCTCCTTTGATGTGCCCACAGAAGGGGACGATCTGGAAAGGACAGGGGGAAGGTGGCGAGGGTCAGCTCGGCATCAGCAGCGGCCGCCCTTGTGCAGCCCGAGATGAGCGGGGGCGGCGGACAGTAAAGGGGTTAACAAAATAAAATACACCACCACCCCCACCAGAAAAAAAAAAAAAAAAAACAAAAAACAAAAAACAAACAAACAAAAAAATAACCCAACAAAGGTGATTTACCAGGCGAGGGAAGTACACATCAGCTTGCACCGGAGATCCCAGGGAGTTGTTTAAATGCCCGTCCTCTATTTTCTGCAGGTAAAAGGGAGAGGGCTGAGGCAGGGCCACGCGGAGCCCCCCAGCCCGCCCCGCTCCGCAGGTGCCCTGCTTGGACCCCAGGCCCGTCCCGGTGCCCGTCCCGGTGCCCACAGCCGCACTCACCAGCGCGTCCCGCTCGGCCACGGTCCCCGCCATCTTGTGGAAGCGGTGGCGGCGGCGCTGGGGACAGGGCGGGGGAGAGGGAGGGAGGGAGGGATGGAGGGAGGGAAGGAGGGGGGTCTGTGGCAGCCAGGCGGCGGAGGGGTAGCGGCGCAGCCGGAGCGGAGCCGGTGCAGAAGTAGGAAGGCGAGGAGGAGGAGGCGGAGGAGGAAGAGGAGGAGGGGAGGTGGCCGGCTGGCACTGCCTCGCCCGGCGGGGAGCCCAGCCCTTGGCCCGAGGGGGAGCCGGGCAGGGCGGGGCGGGGGCTGCTGCCGCTTGCTGCGCTCCGCAGCCCCGCGGCGGGGCCGTGCCTCGGCGAGCGGGGCGAGCGCGGCTCCGCTGAGCTGAGGGACGGCGGCGGGCCCGGGCCCCTCACCTGGCGCCTGCAGGTGATGGGTGCCTGGGGAGGGGCCGCTGCAGCCCCGCGCCCATCATGTCAGGGATCACCTTTATGTCCGAGCTTGGACATCTCGGCGAAGGGAATGTGCCAAGCCGGGCGTCCTGGGTGACTCCCTCCCTCCCTCCAGAGGTGGGGACACTGCTCGGCCCCTCCGAAATGAACCTCCACCCGTCTCCCCTCCGTGCCCCGAGGCGAGCACCCTCAGGGCTGGGCAGGGCTCCGAGGGTGAGGGCAGTGTCCCGGCCGAGTGCGGCTCAGCTGCCCCGGGCCCGCCGTCCCTGCAGCCTCCGGCGAGGCGCGGTAATTGCATAAGCCGGCCATGCCCGTGAGCTCCCATTGACAGGCAGTGGCCGTGGTTACGCAACGCGGCGGTGGCTGCGGTGTCCCGCTCTGCGGGAGCGCGGCCATCCCCGGCCACCGGCCCTGCCCGTGCCGCGCCAGGATTGCCTCGCCTGAACCACAGCAGGAGTGACCCGACCCGCCAAACGTGCTGCCATGGCCCTTTTGATGAGTTCAGGGTCTTGGGTGTGGGGAATTGAGGAAGGCTTTCTTGTCGCTTCTTCACCGCTGGGATTTGATGGCATGAGCATCCCTTTAGGAACGTGACACAGCAACTGGATTTGGCCTGTGCTGTGCAGAACCTCACACAGCGGCCTTGGCTTTTCATGCCTCTTGCTTACACACTGGGCTGGGTTGGTGAATGTCCCTGTCCTTCCTCCTCCGAGGCACTGTGAGGATTAATTACATTGGGTAAAGTGGAGTGGGAGAAGCAAAGTCACTGCAATATTTAGGGTTTCAGTATGATGGTGTCCATTGGGAAACACCTGCAATCGGTAGGTGATGCCATTTGAGAAATCAAGAGGTACTGAGTGTAAGAACAGATTGTGCAAGTGTTTGGACGCTTGGCTATTTTTTCAGTAGTGCCCACTAATTTGGGCATGTTTTCCTCTCTGGATGCCCAGTTGAAGATGGCTCATGTTTGGAAGTCACGTACTGAAGTCATGGCTTCTTCAGGGTGTACCAGCACAGCTGGGCACAGAGGCAGGGAGCATCCCTGTGGCTCAGGTCTCGGAATGGGAAAACCACTGGACTGTTTTCTTCCTCTCAAAACACTGAATGCCTCATCACCACATGGGAAAACATCTTGCTGCAGACTGAATTTTGTAAATAGTGCAGTAACACGAACCCATCACACATCAGAAATAGCTGGCTTTACAGTGGTCAGGTGAGTGCATTCACAAGTTTAGCACAAAGTGGAACTGGAATTAGCTTGATGTGTTTCACCTCCTGTTTGCTGCTCACCTCACCATGATGATGATGCCAACTGCATTATGTTTTCTTTTTCTGTTGGCCTAAGAGAGAACAGAAATCATCCTAAGCTTTTTTTTTTTTTTTTAATTTAGTTGTATGTGCAAAGAGCTCTTTTCAGAACCCTTTGTCTTCTCTGCTGTACAGAGAGACACTTTGTTGGATAAAATTTAATTCATTGGACAAAAAATCAGGCCAGCCAGTTGTTTGTGCCAAAGCATGATGTTTTATGAAGGGAGAGGCCATCATTATGTATCTGTTTTGTAGCTGGTTTTAAATGAACTTTTTCATTTCAAAATAATTAAATAATAAGACTTGTCCATTTGGCTAGCTGCTTTGCTTTGTGCTTGTCTTTTTGGCTTGTTTTCCCCAAACTAGAACAAATGCAGCATTTGTTTTGTTGGCCATGGATTGACTGGAACAACCTGCACTATGAAATTTTGATGGGAAAGGGCGTTCATGAGTTTTTAAAGCTCTGGTGGCCTGTGCCTGTCTGTTTCTGTGCCATGTTGTCCTCTTAGCCTGTAACAGTCCAGGAGGACGCTGGAATCCTCTGTATACCATGAGCAATGTGAGGCAGCCAAAGAGGAGCTCTGCCTTGGTGTGCCCCTGTCCTGCCTGAGTGATGGTCACTCCTGTAGTTTCTGTGAGGGAAGTGTTCTCCAGCAGAAGGTTGCCTGCATTGCCCAGCAGTGCATGGAGCAGGATTCCATGTCTGAGCAGCACTGTGCCTCTCACCCAAGGCAGGGCTTCCTTGGGATCAGCTTCCCAGAAGGTTCCCCTCTGCAAAGAGCAGCAGGGTGAGTGCTGCACCTCAGCTCCTCTACTTGTTCTTCTGAAAAAGGAGAGGTCTGAGCCAAATCTGTTCCCTCACCCGTGTAGTGCTTCTTAAATCATGTGTGCAAAATAGCCCCCATTCAGTATTTTTAACAACTTTCTTGGCAGGGAAGCTCTTGAGTTATCATACTTGAGGGCCTGAGCTTGCAGACCTTGTTGGAGTAGCAGGAGCAACATGATAAATATTTGTGCACCACTGCAATGGTGCTGAAGTACAAGCTCCCAAACTTGTCTGGTTGACCAAGTGCAAAAAACCTTGTGGATAGGTGTTGTCTTCCATTTTTGTGTTTGTACAGCCTTTAGCTCAGTGGGAGCCTGGGACTCTTGAAATGCAGAGAATCATATAAAGATTAAAAAGAAGTGGCATGGTATGAACACCATTTGGGAGCAGTTAATGACATGCCCAGCCCAGCCACCAAAGCCATTGCTGAGAACTGGCAAACCCAGAACTTCATCTTAATCCCAGCACCTTGTATCTTGCAGCCACTCCCTTGGATGATTTAAAAAGGTGTATCTAATTCTTAGCTGGCCTTCACCAGCAAGGAATGCAGCACGATTGCAAATTTGGTGTGGTATAATTACCCTGCCTTTCTTGCCCCATTACCACTGACATTACTCTCCTCATGCCTGGGTTTATAGGCTGACTTGTAGAACCTCTTTGGTTTGTTTTGCTTTTTTAATGACAATGTTGAGAGGATGGGAGGTGTTTGCTGGTTTCATGGAAGCTTCCTTTGGTTTCTGGGTGGCAAGGCACCCATTCCTGCTTTTTGTAAGACTCGGGAAAAGCTGAGTAATACAATAAAGGAGAATGTCTGGGAATAAATGTGATTCAGTGGTTGGAGCTAAGTGTTTAATAGTTCAGAGGAAATGCTCCTTTTCAGGATTACACCTGAATGATAGTGCTGATAAACAATTATTTGGGTTGTATAGTGGGGTTTTTTTACCTTTGTAGCTTTGCCACTGCAAATCCTCAGTTAGAGGGGTTTTTTCAGGCATAGTTTTTGCCTGGACAAAGCGTCCAAGGCAGGACTTGCGAGAGGATGGTACTGACAATTCCAGGGGTTTGAAAGGGGCTGGAGAGCAGAGCAGATGTTGTACATGCCCTCTTGCTGCGTGGCTTCAAAGCATTCCGAGGACAGGTTCCTGTGGCACGGGGCGCTGTGTTCTGGTGGGGATGTCCCTGAGCCTGCCCTCCCACGCTCACCCGTGGGAAGGACAAGTGACACTTATCAGTACGGACAGCGTGGAGGGAGTGCTCAGCAGCCCGTGTGCTTTCACAGGCTTGTGCTGTCACATCCCCGTGCATGGAGGAGGAAACTCAGGGCCAGGAGCAGCACTCCCCTCCTGACATTTATTTCATGTGGCTTCCCTGCTTCTTGTTGCCCCCTGAATTATTACAGTCAAGGGTTTTGCCCTTAGGGTTTGAGCTCTGGCTGTGCGTGAACCTCCTGGAGAAGTTGGTTTTCTGGGCTCCCAGTAACAGGTTGTGTAAACTGGTGTTTAAGGGGGTGGTCCTGGTGGCTGAGTTGGTTGGTCACACACAGACCTGCTGCACATCTGGTGCAGAACTTGTGTGTATCTGAACTATCTGCCTTGAAGACTGTTTACTGAAGTTTGCCCCAGGATCTGAGGGCATGTACATAAATGCATGTCAGATATAGTGGAAGCCACCTCCTGCTCACTGCTTGCCTCTCCTTGCAGCAAACAGGGCACCAAACTGCCCCCACAGCTCCCCTCTGTCCCCTGGACCCCTGGAGGAAGGAGCTGGCTGGGGAAGAAGAGCAGGGAGGTCACCATGAAGACATGACATTCGTTACCTGCCTCCCTCCCACTGGCTCCTACATTGCCAGTTTCAGGTGAGTCCTGGTTCCCACATCCAAGAGGCAGGCAGGAGAGGTTCCCAACTGTGCCCGTGCCACACAGAGGGCAGAGAGGGGGGCAGAGCTTGGACAGCACCTCTGTTCTGCCACCATGCCCTTCCCCATGAGTGCAAAGGCCCATCTCTGATCTCCTTCTGGGGTCAGCAGGGCCTGAGGTGTTTCTGCTCTGTTTCTGCAGCAGGAAGAGCTGTGGGTGGACGCACTGCTGGGGTGAGCTGGGGGATGCTCCAGACACAGCTGGCTAGGGGAACAGCCCACAGCTCCCCAGCTGGGGAGAGGTGTCCCTGTGGCTGCAGCAGGAGCTGCCTGACAAGAGAGAAGAGATGGCTTGGAGCTCAGCTCACTCCATGTCCATTCCTGCTGCACAGGACACCACAAGGAGCCAAGAGAGCCTGGGTGACCCACCTGGAGCTGAGCTGCCTCCACATCACTGAGAGTCTCTGCTCTGGGCTCAGGCACTGAGGGCTGGTGCTCCAGCCAAGCAGTAGAGGCATCACTGCACACCTTCTCCTGCTCCTCTCCTTCCCAGTGGGGCCCAGCCAGTGCTGGGAGTCTGGAGGAACTGGTGGAGGCCAGCAGAGATGACAGTGGGAGACTTTCAGCTGCCTCTGGCTGTGCTGAGGTGCAGGGATGTGCAGCACTTTAACGCTGCAGGTCTGAGGCTTTGAACATTTTCTATTCTGTGACAGAGTTCTGGAAGTGGATAAAGTGTGCCACAATGAGCTTGTGTGGGCAGGAGGGAGGGAAGGGGAGTCCCTGGTGCCACTCAGGGAGATGGAGAGGTGTGGGGAGCTACCAGCAGCACTGGTATGTGGAGAAAACCTGTCAATGCAGGGCAGGGAGCCTGGGAGCACAGAGAGTCCTGGCCCTGCCGTGCTCAGTCTGCTGGGGCCAGGTGACAGCTCACCAGTGCCATTTCTGCTGAGGGGCTGCTCTCCCAAAGGAAGCAAATCCTGCCTCCTTCTGCCTTCTGGCTTTCTCAGAGTTCTGTGACTCTGTTGCTGATTTGTGTTCATCAGCTGAAGCACTGCGACTCCTGGCCCCCCCCAGCTGATGCCCACAATAAAATGGTCTTTTCTCTCTTCTCACTGTGTTGTCACAGGATTTTCTGGAGTGGGGAGCTGATGTTTGGGGATGAATCCTGAAGGAGGAATGAGTTAGGGATCATTCCCTGTCCCATCATCCTTCCTACCAGGCAGCTGGTCTGAGTTGAGGTGTTTTAGGAGACAAACCAAAGCAGAGTATCCCACCCAAGTGTGGAGGGTGAGGGATCTGTGCAAGTCTTCCGGTCCAACATCTGCCCCAGCAGGATTCCCTAAAGCAGGATGGTCATGACCATGTCCTGGTGAGTTTAGGGGATCTCCTTAGGGCAGGGCATGTGATCAGAGTGGGGGTGGGACACAGGGCATGGTGCCAGGAAAGGCTGTTATGGATTAGAGAATCTGGGTGTTGGAAACCTAATAAATTAAGTGATTAATGAGTGAAATGACATGTTAGATTCCTATGCACAGAGGAGACTGAGCCTTTATTTGCCAAGGTTTTCTGTTTGCTTTCCTAATGAGCTCATGAAATACAGTTGAATTTATGGAGTACCTTGTGCTGTGGAGATGAGGTATCCAAACATACCATGGCACTGCTCAGTCCAGAAGAGGCTTCCTGTAGCTTTTCACTGTCTGCAGGACAGGGTGGGGGCTGTTCACTATTTTGAAAACCTCTGCGGGGAATATTCTTCACCTGTAATTTTAAAAACCTGCCTTAATATTCTTGCTTTTAAAGTACTTTCTGCAAATGAAATGTGGAACATGGGAATCTCATGGTGGCCCCAGCAGTCCTAGTTATATGCAGAGCAAATTCTACACTTAGTCATGTGTGGGCAGTGCAGTCCCTGCTGGATTTCCTAGACACCACTGGTTTGTCCAAAGTGGTTTGCTGGTTTTGGTGCATTAGGAGCAGAGCCAGCATCTGACTGGCTGAGTCCTGAACATCTACAGGTACAGTGTGAGACTCACAACTTCTCTTTATCATCCAGCAGTGCCCACAGAAGACCCCATCCAGTCAGCACATCTGCCTGTGAGGAAAAGGAGAGCTGGGAACTGCACTGAGTGGCTGATCCAGCCAGGTTTCCCAGCCTGTGCACGTGGGTTCAGGTGCTGCATTCCCACCCAGCACTTGTTGCAGTCTGAACTCCTCTTGCTGTCTGGGTCATGTGAGGTACCCTCCGTGAGCAGCACTTTGCTCTTACAGGCGTCCTGCTGAGCATTGCAGCAGTTCAGAGCTAAATAATTTATGTAGGAAGAACGTTTTCTACATGACTTAGAAGATGGAAGAGAAGAGGAATATTGCAACAGCAAACTGCGGGGTGGACAAATACATTCTGCCTCTCAGTTTCTGAGCATTGCACTTTGCCACTTTTGTTTCAAAATTGCTTTCTCTCCCATAATTATCTTCAAAGGAGAAAGCTGATCTAAAATGTTTCCCTTTTTATATATATATATTTTAGGGTGGTTCATTGATTTCCATTTTTAATAATAAAAGTTAACAAACAAAAGAAAAAAGCCCCGCAGCCATATATTACCTAGCATTTAAAATAGAGAGAACGCTCATATGTGCCACAGCACACTTCATCTGTGGGCATCAAAGTGTCTCATAGAGGTCGTAATCCTCATTTCAAAGATGAGGAAACAGAGGTGCTAAGAGAGAAAGTGGCTTAGCAGGTCAGTGACAAAGCAGAACAGGAGTCCCCTGAGCCTGTACTGCAGGCAGAGGTGAGGGAGCAGAGGAGAACAAACCTGTCCTCACCTAATCAGGACAGCTGAGTCCCAAGTGCAGTGAAGGCAAAGTGACACTGCAGGGAGAGCACCAAATCATGCCACAAGCCATAGAGCCAGCAAAGCCTGGTTTCTTCCAGTTTTGTGTCTAGTCCAGTAGTTCAGGGTTGTCTGCTGTTGGCCTTTGATGTCACAATAATGGGGCTCCACTTGTCTTTCTCCCACCAAGGCTGCTGGGGGAGTCTGGCTTCTCAGCTTTGTTGTCTGTTTTCCCAAAACTTTGGGGCACTTGAGAATTTTTGAGCCTTCCTGTTGTCTGTGATCACTGAGGCAGTGGAGTCACTAGAAACTCATTCTTGTGTGTACACACAGGCATGTTTGTCTCAGCACTGCAGTTGAGGGTTGCCTTATCCTATGGAACTACTCAGTTAGCACTCTAATGCTGCAGGTCTGAGGCTTTGGACATTTTCTATTCTGTAACAGAGTTCTGGAAGTGGATAAAGGGTGGCACAGCAAGGATGTTCACAATATTGGTTCAGTAACCACTTATGGGAAAATGTTTCCCAAGGGGAGAGACAAAATTGGACTTTCAGCTCTGTAGCTTCAACTTCTTTGAGACCTGAGAGGCTCACAGCAAAGTAAGACTCATTCATGTTATTCATTTGATGAATGACTTGAGTGAGAAGGCTTCTTCATGCCTGCAGCCATGCCCCCTTGGGTCATGGTCCTCTCACATCTTGTTACCCAGAGAGAAGAGGTTCAGTGGGAATTTTGATGGGAAGATCTAACATAGCAAGTTGTAAGCTGTCTTGATTTGTAAACTCTGGAAATACTCTGGGGGGCTGTTCAGCCTCCTTGATGGTAAATTGAAGCCTGCTGATGAGAGGTTGGTTTTCTTAACTTTAAAAGACCTGTTAAAGGTAAGCCATGGGTGCCACAGGTCTGCTGGCCAAAAACTGAAGGCACTTGCTCTAAAGGACCCCTCTGGTTCTGGTTCCCCATATTCATCAGTATGTTCCTTGGACTAGTAAGGCTTTACTGGCTGCCATTCAAAAACAATTATTTGGACAGCAGACACAAATGGTGGTCAAGAAGGGATACCTGAGGATCCCTGTCCTTCACACCTTACCAGAAGAATATTCTTTTTACTGGGCTAGGTGGTCCTGGTCCTCCATCTCTTCTGTGTCATGAACCTGACATTCCTCACTGGCTGCCCAGTGGTCTGACATCAGGATGAGCCAAGACATCTTTCCTTCCCTCCAGCCAGTGTGGGTGCTTTGACAGGATGTGCTGGACTGATCTCAAACTGAAGGTGACATTTCTGTGTCTGCCTTGCCTTTGGTGAGTGTCACAGTGCCCTTGGTTGATGCACCAAATCTGGGTATGACAACATGAGAGGCAAAGCAAGGAACAATCCTCCTTTTTTCCCATGTACCAGTGGGATTCAAAATCCAGCTGGAGGAGGAAGGAGGTGCATTTTCTTAGTATTTTGTGTTGGCCACTTTAGGTGTTAATTACAATTACCCAGCAATTATGGCACCTCATACTGGAGGTGAGTAGCTGGGGTTTGGGTATTTCCCTGCTGTACCCAAGCACACAGAAGGGAGGTGTGGGAGTTTCTGTCACCACACCTAAACCCTTTGTCAGTGTTGGGCCAGAGCGCCCAGGGTGATTAATTGTTAATGATGGAGGAGCTGCATTGTTTGTCCACTGAATAAATAAAGCATATTTTCCAGCTGTTTCCTCCTCCAAGTTTCTCCCAGCTCCTTCCAACTTCCCCACATCATTCCATTTTCCTAATCTCCCCATCTTTTCTGTGACTTTCTTCTGCTGTTTCAGCTCTGGTGGGCAATTTCCAGAGTGACATACGGCTTTCCAAGGGCAACCTGAATGTCCCAAATGTCCCCATACACCCCCTTCCCAAAATCATCAGTGTCAAAAAGTGATGGTTTTGCCTTTTTGCAACGATCACATTTAATTATTAGTTAAATATCGAGGTCAGCTGCCACTCCTACCCCTAAAGAAGCTCCATGCCTTTTAAACAAGCAGAGCTGGAGGGCAAGGGCATTCAATGATCAAACCATCTGTAGAAGAATTGACCTCTCCATTTGTCCTTCAAAGCCAAAGTTGCCATATTTTCCAAGAACCCATGACCTATATAGCAAGTTGGTGTCCTCTTAGGGTGGCTGGCCCTAAGGTGCCCATGTTTGCTGCCACCTGTTTCAGAAACTGCCATGATTTTGGCATCCTTATGGAAAATAATTCTGTCATTCCATCAGGTCTTTCCAAAAGCAGGAATGCAGCATGATGGGACACACCAAAACCCGTTCTGGAAGTAGTGCACCAGTTAAATGGACAGACCCTGAGGACATTCTGAATCAATATGTAATAACAGTGGTGCTGTATGAAGCTTCCATTCCATCAGAGCAGCTCTGTGACATTGATTTGTGCCAGAGAATAACTAGGAAGCTTTTCTCTCTGTAAATCCACTTCCTAGTCTGGCAGACTTTTACAGCATGGAAGTGTCTGTGTGATATTGTTCTAGTTTCTTCCATGTGTTCTGACAGGGATATGCATCTAGTCCTCTTTGCTGAGAGTACATGTCCTTTAGAAATGTTTTTGGTTTTTTTTCTGGAAGAGCCTTACTTGGAAAAAAAGTTAATTTTAATTACAGTTTTATGATGTTCAAATATTGGACTCTTTTCTTAGCAAAGGTACATACTTTTTTTCTAGCATAAAAATGCATGTGTGCAGGGTTCTGGGAATCAGTGGAAATTGTGTTAGCTAGAACAAGAGTGTTGTTCATGTGTTGGAAAAGCCAGTGCTGCCATTGAATTTAACTCTAAATAAAAATAAGCTGGCTATTGTTTTTAACTCACAGGCCACCCAGTTGAGAAATGTTCTCACTATATCAGCAAAGACAACTGTGAGAAGTCAAGGGCTCATCTCACCATCTTCAGGTGTCCAACTTCAGCACCATCAACTTGACACTGAGGCTCTCTGTATAAAGGAATTCAGGATGGAATGAGCCACCTGGTTCCTGTGGAAACACGAGGTCTACAATTGTCTATTTCTATCCAGAGGGTTTTAAGGTATCAGCCTAGATACTGGGTATTGACCCCTGCGGTTCTCAGTAGGTCTCCAGACTCCCACTCTTACCTCCCACTCACCTGGGTGCAGCACACACCTTATATATACAGCACCAGTCCCTGCTCAGCCTGTCCTAATTAATAACAGCTTTATTATCTGATAGGGACCAACAGAATATAACCTGTGACACAGGAGGCTCCTGCCCTGAGGATGGCTCCCTGCAGACAGATGGCAAGCAGAAAATATGCCAGAAATGCTCTGCCTCAGAAGGTTCCCTTTCAGGCATTGCTGGCTGGTGTGGGCGCCAGCTACAGAGGAGTTCTTCAAGGCTAAGGCAGCATGGAAAACCTGCAAGGGAAAAACATGAAACCAAGCAAGGGAAGAAGACCCAAGCAATTAGTATTCTCCAGTGAGGGTTTTATTTCAGCCCGTCGCTCTCCCTCTGCTTAGCACTGTCGATGTGCATCTCGTGGGAGAGCAGCTCTGCCCAGGGAGACGCAGCATCCACGCAGGCAGGAGAAGGGGTGGGAGACAGCATGTACCCAGCCTGATTTCACAGACTGGGAGCAGATTTCAGCAGCTGACGTCATGACTGGTGTGAGGTTGGTGGGGACGGAGGTGGCAGAGGCAGTAATTAAACCCCTGGCATTCTGGCCGGAGGCACAGCCATGTCCTGCTTCATCTGAAGCAGGGTTGGCCTGACACAGCAGAAGCCTTTACTTAACCAGGCCAGATTTTCACTTTTGGAGCAACAGTTTCAGAAGAACTACAGAAACTACAGGCAGGATTTGTCGCTACTTATGAGCAGGGGGGTGAGAGCACTTCTCTCGCCTCCTGTCTCGCACCTCTCTGGGTGACAAGAATGTCAGGGAGTGAGAGCTGGTCCTGCAGCTGACTACTACCAGGCTTCTGTTTTTACTCCCATTTCCTCTGTGCTTTCTGTTGGGATAGCAGAGGTTTGCACTGGCATGTGAGACATTTTCCTATTGCTCTCTACAACCGCAGTCGCATTTCAGAAGCTTTTTGGCACGTTGCCCTGCTGGCAGCCCACAATCGCAGTAGCAGCTTCTCAGGCTGAAATGTTTTTATTGCAATGTATTTAGCCCATCTCTATTATTGCAAAAGCTTTTCTTTTCTCTCTCATCTGCTCTGGCCGTATCAGGAGATAAGAACCTTTTTCAGGGACTCTTTAATATTTTTCAGCATTTGGAGTGAATCTGAATAAACACTTGCTAGGTAAAGAAGCTCAGTTGGAAAGCCTTAGTGTGTTTCTTGGCTTGTTGTTCTGGCTGACACCATCTCTTGCAGACACAGTATTACAACAGCAGCAGTGCAGCAATACACTTAGGATGGCTTGGTGCATGTAAACACGATTGTTTGAAAGGGGAAGAATCATACTGACATGCCTTCAACTCCTGATGGTCATTGCCTATCCCATGAACGTGCTCTCCTTGTAGACACACTCACCCAGTGGTTTGCTGAAAAACAGAGGCTTAAAACTGATAGGCATTTTCTAACAACATTTAAAGCTGTGGGATAATTAAAGTGAAATGCTTTAATTCATCGGTTCCCTTTTCAAGTAAAACCATTCAGCCAGAGAAAGAACAATAGATGACTCTCTGTGAGTTCATCAGCTGTAAATCCAGGGTGTAAAGTAAAACAAACACATAAAATTTCTGCCCTGTTTTTTTTCCCCACGTGTTCTTTAGACGATGAATCTCTTTTGGAAAGCTTATTCATTCAAGACTTTAAAATAATGGGCTCTACGTGGGGAGCAAGGATGATATGCAGGCAGAGGACACTGAGGTTTTGGTTTGAAGCAGGGGTGGGAAATGTTGGCATCTTTGGTGAGGAATGAAGTGAGCCAGAGAGTGGCAGGCTGGGGGGCATGTGTGCTTTGGGGATCCCTCCCCGAGTTCAAAGCACTTACACAGACACTTACCTGTAATAATGTGTTTAAACACAGACCTGAAGATCTTAAATACATGCACAAGCCTAAAACTCTAAACCTGTCACCTCAACATGTGCCTGTGTGCTTTCCTGAGTCGAAGCCTGCACAGTGAGGTGGGTTTGGTGAGAGCATGGCTGGGATGCAGGCTCACAGTGACTGGGACTGGCAGGGCAGAGCTGCAGTCTTTTGTAGGAACTCAGCTTCCACTGTCAGAGTCTGTAGAAGCCACAGTCTCCAATTAACATCTTTAATCTTATTATCTCAAGCCTTTTATCTTCACATTTTCTTGTCTGTTTGTTTGTTTTCTTTAAATTTGTTTACATATACCGAACTGAAAGTTTTTCTGGAAATGCTGGTATGACTTTTAACTGCAAGAGTGATTCACAGAGAATAATTAATTCAAAGATCTTGGCATCTCTTTTCCTTGTAAAAAAAGCTGGTGGATATTCTGTGATTTTCTTGAAAGATTTTCCCTCTAAATGTGCATGTTTACACTCACACCCACACAGACTCACACACATTTGCAAATGCAGACACTTCCCTCTTCTTCTGGAGCTTTCAAGTTCTGGAGCAGCACATCTGACCTGTACAATTAACACTTTCTGCTATGTATCTCCTTTATTCATGTCTAAAAGCAAGACAGAGCTTTTGAGCTTGGTGGGGCTCATCCTATAGGTTTTTGTCCACGCCCTAAACTTCCTGAGCTTCCTGCACTGAGCAGGCACATGCAAACTGCCAGGAAGATCTGTGCCCCATGTTAACTCCTGCAGGAGTGGGAATTTCAGGCTCCATCTGGGAGGCTGCTGCTTGGCCTGGGTCAAACCAGGCACTTTTCTAAGGAATTAAACAGCACTGATCATCTCCCGGTGCCCAGGATTGTTCCTCAGTGTTGTTTAATTTATTAAATATTGCTGTTGATATAAAGGTTATAGCTTACTCTCATTTTACTATCTATTAGCAACAAAAGAAGTGAGTTCTACCTCGGACTTTGTAAGCCCTCAGGATTATTCTTAGGCAATAAATTAAGACTGGACCTTGCAAGTCTGGAAAGCAAGCTCATACAGAGCATAAGGGGTAGGATTTCCCCATTGGCACCATAAATGAAGGCACTCATGAAACCTGGAGTGGCTCCTCACTGTAAACATCAGCCATACTTGAACTATTTGCTTATTAGAGCTCACAATTTCATTTGAAATTTAGGCAGCTAAAGAGAAAAACAAGTTGCTAAACACCTTTGAAGAGTAAGATGTAATTTTTTCCCTTGTTCTGAAAAAAGGTCATTTATGCAATGACAGAATTCCTGTAGCTTACTACTTGCCAATATTATTTCAGAAGTTAAAAGCTATGATGCTGCTTTTTAATCACCATCACAGCATGGCAAAAATCCTACTTACTTTGCAGTGATGGTTATATCATTGCAATACTGACAGCTCCCTTGGGACCTGTGCAAGGTAACAAGAAGGCTGGAGGTGAGCTGGGTTCAGCCAAATAAAAAAGGAGCCAAATAAACAAGGAGCCCACAGTAGAATACAAAGTCACTCTGTAATTATACTCCATTTTTTTTTCTGCCTTGTCTATGAAGCAGAGTCACAGGAATAGGAGAGCTTTTAAAAATCAGGGAGGACCAAGATTATTATAACTAACTATAACAACTCTCGGCTCTTTGAGGGCATTTATTGAAATGCCTCTAAGCCCTTGCTCTTTACAAAGAGAGATAAATGTAATTATCACAGTTCTAAAGTGAGGAAAGATGAGGCTTAATTAACTACTTGTGGATATACAGCAAATGAGTAGTAGAGATGGGAACAGAAACCAGTTTTCCTGACTTCTCTGGCACCTGAATCCCGGTGCCTCCTCTGTCAGGTACATCCACGGTGAGATAAGCAAGGCAAGATACCACTGGGTAAAAGCTGAGACCACAGACAGTCCCAAGCCCAGCTGAAGTGTCTCTGGGTGCACCTATTGCCTGTGGTCTGGCATTTGGTGAGCACAGCCTGGCATGAGGGACCTGCATCTTGTATGTGTGAGAGAACAGTTTGATTGTCATACTGTTGTCCTCCCAAAAATCCTAAAGTTTACCTGTGGGAAAGAGTTACCTACTGAGGCATCACCCACCTGGCTGCTCTCTGCTGCTCCACCATTCCAGCTGTGCTAACCAGGGACTCCTGGCTTTATCCATGTCAGTGTTTGGGATGCAGCCACAGTGGTACACACCCTACACCATCCACTGAGGGTTCTTGGTATCCAACCTCTGTTGCTTTTGTTCCAATGGCAGGAATGTTCATGCAGGCTCAGACAGGACCTGTGGCCACTGAGCCATGCACTGGGAGACTCCTTGTTCCAGAGAACTGAGCCACCTGCCTGGAAGAAGAGGCTGTACTAGGAGGTGCAGAGATGAGATAAGCCAGGCACTGATTCCTCAAAGCCAGCATTTAGCCTTTGTTTTCCCAAAAGGCTGATGGCAGAGAAGGATAGCTTTAAAGTGTTCTGTTCTGAATAAACAGTGCCAAAGCAGAGGAAGGGATCTCTCTTTCACCCCTCTTGCTGACTTTGGGGCAGGAATATTCAAACTCTTTTTCCTCAGTGCCTGCACAGCCCGCATGCTGTGTCTTCCTTAGGCACCGCCAGCTGTCATAGCAGCTCTGGAGTCAGGGTGCTCTCGCATCTCCACAGGCTCTCTGGAGGTTCATCCACCTGTTTGTCTCAAGGTTTTCTTTTCCTACGGTTGTGATAGAAGTTGTGTCAGCAAATGAGGAGAATTCATTGCTACACAACTGAGATCACTTTCCTGTTTGGGTCAAAATGTAACCTAAAGCTTTCAGATTCCACTCGCTGTGGCTTCCTGGGCACACTGCTGCGTGTCTACAGCCATTTACCCAACTCCAGGAGGCAAATCAAGTTAAAATGCTCAGAACAAGTTTTTTCTGGTTTTTACTCATGACTTACTGTGTTGCAGCAGTGAGGCTTTTAAGACAAGAAGGTATTTTTACTCCAGGCTGAAATAACAGGCGTTAGCACAGCCAGCAGGTGTCTTGCTGCTCACAGCCTGGGCAATACCAGCTTCTGCTGAGAGTGGAAGTAGCTACAACTGTGGCAAGGGGTGACTTTAATGGCAGAGGGAAACCTGTGAATGGGAATCATAGCTTTTACTTCCAGCCACAATCAGAAGACCTATTTAGCATTTGCTCAGCTTCCTGCAGGACAATGTGATTTTTATCCCACTAAAGCTTAAGGACAAGCAAAGAAACCTTTGAAAACTTGCTGTCTTCACTAGGTTGAGTTAAAGTGACTACTGGATGCTACATTCAGATGCATGCATGTACATGTATGTATCTTCTATTGAAGGTTCTCCAGTGTGACTTTATATTCAGGGCTTTCAGGTCAGATGGCACTTAAAAACACTCAAGTGCTTGAAGAGAGAAGTGGAGACTCTGACTCAGTGTTTGGGTGGCAGCCTGATCAATCACCCAGATACTTTCTTCCAAGGAGAAATTTCAAAACAGATGTAATTGAAGGGCTTATTTGTGAAAAACAACCTGAAGACTGAAGGCAAGGAGGAGGGAGGGAGAGAGGAGCAGCAGCAGCCATCACTGAAGGTGCTGTGGGCAGAGATGCTGCTGCAGCTCTCCTGCATCCCCTTCCACTGAGCAGATGTCAACAGCTGTAAGAGGAGCCCAGGATGTGGCTTAGATTTTGCTGTCATTGCTGATTCCAGAAGCTATTCTGGAATGCCACCTGCTGGCATTTTCCCTGTTAACTACCCTAGAGATGAACTGTTGTGTGGTCACATCCCAAGCCTGGAAGCAAAGAGACAAAGTTGACCTTTTCAGTCCTTTTCAGTGAATGTCCTTCTTGTTTTCTGGGAGAGAGGCTTCCCCGAGGCCCTGTGAAAAGTCCAATTATGTAAGGGGGGGACTTATTATGTGGGACCAGGAAAGGGGATGCTGGTGCCGAAAGAAGCGATGAGAATGGACGTGGGTGGAAGAATCAAGGAAAAAAGTAAAATGAGAGAAAAAAGTCTTCATGGTTAGTGAGGGACAAATGAGGTCTTCCATCAAGCACCAGTTTAGGTGCTCCTAAAAAAGGAGCATTTAAGTCTGTGATTTTGCTTTTTCCATCAAAGTTTATATGACAGTGATTAAAAAAACCCCAACATCTTTTTTGTTTGTAGCTGAAACACTTTAAATTGGAAAGGAAGAGGAGGCACAGCTTCTGGCTCCTCTGCCTGTTGGCACCAACACCACAATCTGCAGTGCTGTTGTTCATAATCCCTGACAGTCCTGACAGCCAGACCAAAGCAAAGAACAAACGCCCGTAGTGGTCAGTCGCCCTCCTCCACACAGCAGCAGAGCTCTGCATGCAATGGGAACAAACCTCCCAGCTGCCATCTCCTCATGGAGACACCCTCCTGCTGCTCCTCCAGCTTCCTGGCTGGGACCTGCTGCAGCTTTGAGGTTCCAGTGAAAACCCCCCAACAAACTCCCAAAGCACCCAGAGGGTCCCAAGTGCTCTGAGCAGCCTCCACCCAACCCTCTACCCAGCAGCTTTATTTGAACCAGCCCTGGGCTGTCTCCTAGGTGGGCTGGTCTCTGGTTTTGCTGTCAGGATGGGCCCTTGAGGGGATGTCCTGTAGCTTCTCTGCAGCCCCCTTCAATGACTGCACCCCCAGGTGACCCCTGGGCTTGGGCCACCCCTTTGCTGTGTCTGGAAGCTGCTACCAGCACCCAGCTGTGCTCAGGGACTGTGCTGTGGGTGAAAGCACAGCCTGTGCTGGCTCTCCGTGTTCCCCTTCATGGGACAATGCTGGTCCCTGATATATATATATATGTATATATATATAGTCCTCTTCTGTTCTCAGGATGGTCTCACAAGTTTTCTTCTGGTAAGTGCTGTGAATGCAATGATTTCTCTGAAAATCACTGTGTTGAATGATGGCGAAATCCTGCTGTCTGTGACTGCCATGAATGAGCAGTTTTGAGCAATCAACCTCCAGCCTTATCCAAGACACAAAGATCCCCAGATAGTCTAGTTGGGAGACCTTGGCTTCTCACTCATCCTTCTGGAATGGTCTGAGGTTTTTTCCAAGCTTTTATTTTAAGAGATCTTCTGGGCATAAATCTGATTCTCACTGGTGGCTGGGAGGGCACAAATGCAGCTGAACAGGAGTGTTCTGCTGCTGTGCATCCAATGGTCTGAGTAATCCATCCATCCCTGCAGAGATCCTGCTGGCATCTCTGAAAAGCCTCCTGCTCATAGTCAGGTAGGGGAGGCTACTGGGACTTTGAGGGGTTTTGTTTGGTTTTACATACTTATTTCCTTATATGTTGCATGTAGAAGTTGATGTGTAAAAGATTTATCTGGCATGTGGAGCAGCCTTTGGAAGTGCAGCTTCTTCAGTATGGTGTACTTAGGGTGTGAGTACAGCATAATGGTTTTTAATATTTGGAGTTTTATGAAGTGATCATTGTGCCTCTTCCTCCAGGAGAGCTGAAATTCTCTTCTTTCAGACACTTTGACTTTCTGTAGTATGGCATGTTGCAGAAAAAGTCTTTCACTTGTGCACCACATCACCCGGAGCTCTCCTTTTGGATGAACACTGCCAAGTGACAGATGTGTTCCTGCAGAACACTCACATGCCTTGAGAGCACATCTCTGGCTCAGCAGCTTTCTCTGATTGGGAAAGTTCTCTTTTTATGGGGAGTAAAACACGAGGAGATTTATGGCCCTCACTGATATAATGTGATCCAGCCATGCCAGTCCTTTCATCATTATGGGTGATGGATCTTGTTGTTATTACTCTGATTTACCACTGTATCAGGTAGGTTTGATCTACACTTGCCACAAGGAATGAATAAGTTAGGAAGGATAACACTGGAGTTGCTGTGGTTCAAACCCAGTCAAGAAAAGCAGCCCTGCATGTAAGGTGTGGATGGTTTTATGTTGGTGGGGAAAAGCCAAAAGAAAAATTCCAAACCTTTGCTGCTTGAGTTTGCTCTTTTCAGTGTCTATCTCCTAATTTTTGAAAGTGAAATTCCTGAGTTCTGCTTCTCACATTGTTGGTGAGTTCCGTGTGGAAGTATCTGTTCTCAGAGCAAGTCTAAGCAATTGGCACCAGCCATGATTTTCCTTGATTTGCAGCAGGTGAGTTTTTCCAAGTGGGTCTTAGGTCTGCTGGTGTTTTTGCACAGGAGCTTTGCAGAGCCAAGTGGCACACAGGCAGATTATGTAGCCGATACGTAACTTCTTTTGCAGTAATAACCAGTGGCTTAAAAAAAATACACTTGGTGAGAATGATCCTGTGTTTATCTCTAGGACCTGACTCTGTCACTTCTACAAACTTTCAAACAAAATGAGCCATGATATGCCTCAACTTCTGTCTGAGCTCCTAAAGCTGATGAGAAAGGGGTGGGGACTGACTGGCCAGTCTTCTGTGTCTTGCATGGCCCACTTTAGGTGCCAGTGAGGAGGCTTGGTCTGTGAGTCTGCCAAAGCCCTGTGCTGATGGCACTTTCACGCATTTGAAAGCTGTAAGGCAGGAGAAAAGGCTGTCGTGCTATTATCCAGAGAGCTGACAGTTCAGCTGGCTTCCTGGGCATGACAGCAAGCTCACAGTGATGGCACCACTGAGGCTTTGTGGATTCTGACTGTAGGCAAGCCTCAACAGAATAACCAGATCAAAACTGCTAACACCATAAGCTTTGCTTAAAAATTAATTAGTAGGAAGGAGGAAAAGGAGGAAGGGCGGACACTGCTTTGATGACTGAATTGCAAAAAGTAGCACCATGATAACTCTGAAGGGTGTTTGGGCTAGGGCAACATAAGGTTTGGAAATAAGTGGAAAATACGTTAAGAGGCACCTCTTTAATGTGCACAGGGTCTGGACTCTTACTGGCTTTTTCTGACACTCATGGGAGTTCAGTCCTCGTCAATCTGCTGCTAATCGTTTTTGAAAGAGGGGGCTGATCATGCTTCTGACCTTTCTGGATGCTTCTGGCATTCTGAGGTTTAGATTGGATATTAGGAAACATTTCTTCACTGAAAGCATTGCCCAGCCCTGGCATAGCCTGCTCAGAGAAGTGGTGGAGTCACCATCCCTGGATGTATTTAAAAGATGTGTAGATGTAGCACTTGGAAACACGTTTAGTGCTGGCTTAACACTTGGACTCAATGATCTTAGAAGTCTTTTCCAGCCTAAACAATTCTAATATTCTACATTGCCCAAGAAAAGGATTCTAGTCCCTCCAAAGAACAAGCCAAAGGACAAGATAGGGCATCTCCTGTCCAAAACACAAGTAGCCCCAAATCACCAGCTGCATTGGGGGTGCACTGGATCCTCATCTGGATCTGCAGGAGCAGGCAGGCCTCCAGTGGTGGGTGGCAGGGCCTGGGAGCTTTTGTGTGTTGAAAAAAATCTTCTGTGATAAACTGCATTTCACCTTCTTGAGATGTAAAGACCTTGAGTTCAGCTGGCTTTCCATGGACATACCTGGTCTCCAGCTTGAAGGAATAAAAACACCAACTGCATGACTCTGGGGAGGTTGAAAAGCGAGGAACTGGATATATGGATGTGCATGTACATCTTCAGTAACATGTGCATTTACTGTAGGCAAAAATTACACCACTGTTTGCAGTTATGACTTCCTTATTCTTCCTGCTAGAGCTCCTTTTTTTTCCCTTCTGACTTCTCCAAAATTCCCACTTTGGCTGCAGTTTTCCCTTGTTGCTGCAATTTTCCATTGTTTCTTTCTTGCCTCAGGCTTGGTTTGTTTCTTCGAAGTTACAGTACAAGAGGTCTCCATGGTTTTGACTAAGTTTAGAAGGGAACTGATGTTTTGTCTTAAATTTCTGTCTGAAATAATTTTTTTCACTTTTAACACTTTCATGTTCTGAAAGGCAGCCTGGAAATTTGTCTGGAAGATGAACATGGAGTAAAGGGTGTGCTTTTTTGCCTTCAAGAAGTAGCCAAATTATTCTGCTGAGTTATAGGTCTGAAAACACTTTTGCACATCCTTGTGGGAGAGGAGACATTGGCAGAAACCAGCCTTTGGAAGTGGCATTTCCTCTAAGGGAAAGGGAATGGGAACAATTGTATGGAATACTGAGAATGAGACAGATGAGCAGATGGAGAAGCAAGGGTAAGTATCTGGGAAGGGGGTGAATGAAGCTTGTGTGGTGACATATAAACAAGAGAATCACTTAAAGGGACTGCTGCCTAAAATTTGTCACAACACACAGACATTTTCAACCTCTGCATTTCTGTACGGCCAGCCAGAAGCTGTGTAATTTGTTGCCAGAGTTGTTCCCTGCCCTGGTTCACAGGAAGTTAACAGCTTCCAAATTGTGCCAGGATCTCACGTGGGTGAGACATGCTTGATGGGGAGGTTTTGGAGCAGAATTACCAATACTGATGTGAATGGAAATGCCTGCCTGAAGACACCAGAAAAACAGCAGATGAAGGGTTAAAGGAGTGGCATGCAGAACCACACCATATGTTTCATGCAAATAACCAGAGGACAAAACCCAAACTGGAGCCTTAGAGATAAGGTGACCAGAGGATGACCCACAGCAGAAAAAGTGTGAAATGCCTAGATAAGGGTAACAAAAGCCTCCGTTTTGCCTGAAACTCTTGAAGGGTGAGACACAGGATCATCATATCCACTGCTGAAAGGTATAAAAGGTGAGTACATAAATGAAGAAGGGCCCATCCCAGAGAGGCAGTGGAGTGGTGGTGTTGTCCTGTGTGCTTCCTGCTGTACTTGGCTGATCCTGAGAGATTGATGCATACAGTCCTGTGCATGTGAGTATGTTGATGGGAGAATTGGAGTGGGTAGGACCAACTTACTGGAATCTTTTTAATAAAAAATCCTAGCTCTAAGGTCTTGCAATGAGTTTTGTTCCACAAATTTCCCGCAGTAATGATACCAAATGTTCTAGTTCTGCTAATAGTTCTTGTAGGAGGTGATAGAGATCCATATACATTTCATATAAACTCTAGTTGCCTTTAAAAAATACCTAGATAATTAGATTGCAAAGTTGCTGTGTTAAAGGAGTATTCCTACTAAAGAGATGCACTCAGCTGCTGTGAATGGAAGTCATCAGTTTAATCTTCATGCTGCCCTCTTGCAGGAAAGCTGCTGCCATCCAAATGTTTCTCATTTTCTAAATGCTCAGCTTGAGAGGTGCATTGAATGCTGCCAATTATAGGTGACACTACTGCTCTGAGGCATACGAAGTGCCACAAAAAAAGCACCATAAAGAAAATCAGGCCACCCAAGTTACCTCTCGAGCAGGCTTTCTGCATGAGAGGTTCTGGCTGACCTGGATGCTGCAGCTATAAATGAAGGCAGCTCTCTCTCTGCTCCCACAGAAGTGAGAAAAACGTGTGCTCTGACCACGGTCCAGGTGCCTTTCCTCCCTTCCTCTCTGTGTCTGTTCCTGGCCTTGCTGGTGGCCCTGTGAGCTCTGCAAAACAGCCCCCTGTACCCAGTGAGGGCTTAGAGACAGTGCAAGGGGCTGGCTTTTGCTTTCTTCATGGAATTGTGGGGAGAGAAAGCATTAAATGCTTGTGGAGCATTCCCAGGTGACAGGGATGAGGTGTCCAGGAGAATAATATGTGTATGTTCTTAAAATCAATAAGAATAGAGAAGTGACACTGAGCAAACAGGAGGCTGAATGAATGTTCTTGGTTTTGTCATTCCTTCAGTGGTGGAGGAGGACATGGGAATGTCCTGTGAGCAACAGCAATGCCATGGGATTGACTAAAATAACCTTTATTCAATTAAGAAGTTTATAAATTGAAGATTTCCAGCCATATAAATGTGTATTTGTTCAATGCTGCTCAGTTCTGCTGTTCTCCTCATCTCTTCCCAGCCATCCTGTTTGAAGGGGTGGTTGTGCAGCTGAGTTTGTGGTTCCTTGTGCCCTCCTGCTGATGTGCTCCTGGGCTGATGCTGTGGATGCTGCCTGGCAGACACTGGACACTGCTGCAGGCAGACTCTTGGGCTGCCTTTGAAGAAGGCAAACTCACCAGTCCTTAACCAGTAAGTGAGAACATCTGGGGATAATATTTTTTATTACTTCTTAGAAGTACAGTTTAGAGAAAAAAGTGCATTGTCTTTTACCCTCTTTCTCTTACAAGAGTTGGCCGGGCTTAGTTTGAGTTACATAAATGTTTGCAATAATGTCCTTAGTCTAGAGTTCAAAGAAAAGATTTGGAGATGAGTCAATGATTTTTAACATGGCAGCTTAAAGTCAAGTTGAAAATATGAGAGTAGTGAGTTCCTTACTCTTCTTGCTCCCTCAGACATAGGGATATTTCCCTGCTGCCAAAGGGTGGATCTGTTCTGCTCTCCAACAATAAAAAGCAGATGATTTTCCTTCTTAAAATACCCGAAGGGGATTGCTAACACAGATCCTCTTCTCTGTGTGCCCATCCTCATGTGCAGAGCCAAATCCCATCCCTTCTAGCAGCAAGGAAAAGCAAATCCCTGGCATTGAGGGCACCCAGATTAACCCACTGCAGGATTAGGATGCTTGAGCTGTTGTTAGAAGATTAGTATATTTGGTTGTCAACACTTGCTGAACTTGGCCTGAAAATGATTTCCAAAGAGGTCACTGACTCATGGGTGCCAGTTTGCCCAGCACATTGGGAAAGCCCTGCAGTTAGAGCAAGTGGCTGCAAGGATTAAACTGGAGTACTGAGTGTGCAGAATAACTTTAGGATTTAAACCTGTCATTGCTGGTGGTGGGGACAGAAGGCTCTGGCAGGCTGATCATCATATCTGAGCTCCTGCCTTGCTGGGGAGGTGTTTCTGGGGCTTTGCTTTCTGGAGTTTCCTGCTGATGGCAGTGTGTGCCGTTAGGTGGGTGAGCTGCCCACAGATGAACTTTTCTCAGCTCCTGCACAGTGCAAAATGAGTTTATTTTGAGGACAGGGCCTCCACAGGGGCATCTCTAGGTAGAAAGCAATTGGCTTCCACTTTCGGTTCTGGGACTCAAACTGTCTGTGCTCATAATGTTTTATTTCAGCTACTAGCAGGAGGATTCATGTTGAGGGTTTTTTTAAAATATAGGATCTTCCTCTTGTCAGCAGGGCATTAATACCAGCACAAAGTCTGCTCATGCCAGCTCATCACCTTGTAAATGCTCACATGGCTTACAGAGCATGGGGGAGTGACAGTGGAGCCCTGGTCCCAGTGCAAGCAGTCCTGCTCTGCTGTGTGCACTGGTGGCTGAGCTGCTGCTGGAGCACCTCTTGGGGCTGCAGGGAGTGTGCATGGGAGGGGTGGGCATGATAGATCTCTCCTTCTTGAAAAGCAGCTTCTTTTCATATTTATTTTCTTCTTCTATTAAAACAAATGAGGGCTGTAAAAAGTCTAAAGGCAGACCTTTTAAAGATTTTTGGTTATACAGCAAGAGCCTGAATTTTCCTCTGTTTATCAGTGGAAAACTGCCCTGATGGTAAAATAACTGTTAGTTGGAAACTGTTTTACTCTACCATGAGCCAGATGAATACAAACTTATATTTGATTCAAAGCAACTTATCTTGAAATGTACCAGCCACTGCCTGTGTCATGGACTTGGTTCCAGTGATTTCATTCAGTGGCATTATCTGGATTTCAAGACACATCCTCTTGTAAATATGGATTTTATCATGCTTCCTTTTGTGCATCTAAACATTAGCAGCCATTTCTTGTTTGAGATTGATGTAACTGCATTTGCCACTCCTGTGACAATATAATTTTATTTCCTCAACAGGCCAGCAAAGATATTCAGACCCGTGTGGAAGAAATAAGCCTGAAAGTTCTCTCAGAGAAGATACACTATAGAAAGGTAGGGCCTTTCCATAAAAACTTCCTTTGAGTTTAACTCTGGTATCTTAAAGCTATAGCTGTCCTGAGCATTCCCACTTTTGGGAATGCTGTGCAGCCTAGTGAAGCAAGAGACATTCAATTTTAATAACTTTCTAAGCACTAAGTACATTGCTCTGTATTTTACAGATGTACCTGAGGGGATTTTTGTAGAGCTGCATGATAAAATAATTTTGAATATTTTATCCAAGGCCTGTGTTTTGATTTATTCTGAAAAAAACCCAAAACCTTCTGAAACCCAGAATGTGGGCTTTAAGTTTGTGCCTGGGTTACAGAGTGTGGCCAGAGGACAAGGCCACCACTGTGGTGGCATTGCTTCCACTGGTCTCAGTGCCACAAGAGATGCATTCTGGAATAACCAGCAAGAACATGGGGCAGCAAGGTGTGTGTGGGGGGCACGTGGGTGAATTTTGGTTCTTGCACTTGTCCAGTGTTTCCTGCATGCAGAACTTTCCCTAGATTTAGGTCAGCATGGACCTGGCTGACCTGCTGCGCCTAACAGGCACATGTTTGATAAAATGGCCTGTGTTCAGTGAGGAATTTTAGGCCACTCATTTGTTGGATGAAAATGTAAAGTCTGACAACATGCCGAGGTTATTTGGACCATCTGATGATGAAGACATATATATGCCTATACACACTAGATGTGCATAGAGGGCCATAAATAAGACATGCTCCAGTGTAGAAAAAGATTTCAATCTGCTGGAGGGAAAGGCCATACAGTGTTTGTAATGATTCTACTTGTACTTCAGCCCATGCTTGCTGCAACAAGTGCTTATAACCTTGTGACTTGAAGGCAGTTTCTAGGACATGGGCAGAGTTACTGTGTACATATCTGGGGGGTTCACAAAGTGAAAAAAGGAGAGAAAAATGCCAATGGCACCATGCTGTGAGCTCAGGCCTCTGTTTTCTTCAAGGAACATGCTATGCACAAGCAGCTCTTGTTTTTAATCCATGTATAGGACACAACATGTTGTCTGGCTAATAAGAAATAATCATACTTAAACCACTGGTTTCCACATCAGAATACCTCCAAAGGGTGGACCTCAGAATGCCTCCAAAGGGTGGACCTCCCACCTACACAGACAAACAGACAGCAACAGGGCTGGCTGGCTGCCCTGCACTTCCCACAGCTGACAAACCCATGTTCACTTGGGCTTTCCACCCCATCTCAATGGCCAAGGAAGCTCCAGCTGGATTGATTCCCGGCCCCATGATGTTGTTTCCAAAGGGTGAAGATAGTTGCTAGTTAATTCATTGCCTTTATATTTCACATGGGGCGGTTGCCAGCCAGACTGTCTGCTTGGTAAGCACTGTGGCTGCACAAGGTAAATAACATTTTGATACTGAAGAATATTTTAAGGTGGCTATAAAAGTTTAAATTTGAGAGGAAGCAAGCAGAAATATAAAATGAAAGGAGTGGATGTGGTGAGATTGTGGTTCTGTAGCAGACAGGGGTGCAGGTGGAGAGTGATCAGCTTGCATGGGTTGCACTGCTTCTGTGGGGTGGGCTTGCACTGCAGGGCAGGAGCCTTTCCTATATCAAAGAATGAAAATTTACTCGTGACCCAATCTCCATCTGGGGCTGTCGGAAGATCTGAAGATACTCACAGGATCCAGACTATGGATCTGTGTTTTTTATGGTCAGACTGGATTTTAGAGTTCTTTTCCAACCTAAACTTTTCTCTGGTTCTGTGTATTATATATGTGTGTTCATCTCTGGAAATGTTTAAGGCCAGCTGGATGGGGCTTTGAGTAACCTGGTCTAGTGAGGGGTGTCCCTGCCCATGGCAGGGGGGTTGTTGGAGCCCCATGATCTCTCAGCTCCCTTCCAGTTCAAACCATTTTTATCTCCATCTTGCCCAAACCTCAAATCCAGTCTGTTTCTCCAGCACCCCCTGCCAGCATTTCCCGCTCCGGAGCACTAAGATTTTGAGGTGCAGTATTTCACATTAAGTGCTCAGTTTCCCTCCCCCTGGCAGGGATGAGGAAGGACAAAGCAGGCAGGAGCCCAGAGCATGCACTCATTAGCTACTGTCTGCCAACAAGTTGGGAAAGTGCAATGTTATACGAAATGTCTGGCTCTTATAAAAGGCTTTGGTTAAGTAATCACATTTCTCTTGCATAAGTGCTTGTTTTTGGGAGGCTTTAGCCAATTGGTGGCTGCAGCAGCACACAGACAGAAAGTATGTCTAACTTCTGTGAGTTTTTATTTTTCTTTTAATAATAACAAGTGATCATTAATCTGCTGAGAGTTGTATGAAATCTCTTTAGATAGGGTTCGGAGGCGGAGACTCCCCAGCGCTGCTTGTAGCTGAACCACAGCTGTAAAACGCTGCCATAAAGCCTGTGTGGATTCCTGTGAGTAATATTTCTGATTCTTTTAATGGGTGTTTGTGACTGGAGACTGCAGGCAGGAAATGTTGCAGACATTTATTGCAAGCAGTAAGTTAGAGGGAGGCAGGAGGTGAGAGACACTAGTGAAACTATTGACCTGTTTAATAAGGCTTTCCTCCTGGACTTCTGTAAGCAAACACGGGTTTCTCTGAAGCTGTGCAATCAAGGTTCTTCAAAATATGCTAATGAAAAAGAAACGTGATGCTGAACTATGGGAGGTCAGAGTTTTAGCCTGTCAGGGAGGTCACAGGACGAGCTAGTCCCATGTACTGGAGCAGGAAAATGTCCTGTTCTTATATTCTTTCCTTGATCGTTGACAAATGTACAGGGATGTTTTTCTTCTACGTTTTCATGGCTTTCAGAAATCTGCATGTCAGTTATTTCCTGAGTCAGAAACAATATCTATAATAGTACAACACAATAGTATAACACCATAGTACAATGGTGGATTTTTCTTTTCAAAATTTGCTAATCCAGTGTATCTTTTGAAGACGGCATGTTGTTCCGCAATTTTATTGACATCAATCTAATTGGGATTTCACATATTGCATTCTTCCACAGAAGATTTTAATTTTTTTATTTTAAAAGGGTGTTTTTCTGTTAAGATAGGACTGAAAAGGGGAAAAACTTGTGTAGATTCACAGAAAACAGAATCTCCCTTCCCACTTCCTTGTGACGTGTCTGGATGCAGCCTGTTCTGTGAACAAAGACTGGAACTATAAAACAATTCACTGAAGTGGGAACTGGAATTTATTGTTCAAGTCTGAGTAATGAGAAACAATTCAGTTGTTACTTCTGCCAACCCTGGAAAGCATTGAAGTGCCACTGTAGAGAGAAAGCAGCTCAAGTGCTGAGCTGTGAGGAGAAATAAAGCTGTTGCCTATAGCTGGGTGTGTATGTGCTTACTCTTAGAGGTGGCATTAAACTTTTCTGGCATAGAATAAATGCTGGACTAATGGAAATCTCTTGGGAAAGCTCAAGTCACTACTGACTAACTTTGAAAAACTGTAGAATGTGGATTTTATAGTCTATAAAGTTCTTGAGACATGCTAAAGCAGTTAAAGCTTATTTGCAGCCAGTAGATGAGGAGGTAATAGCACCATGAAAGGAAGTTAATTTGTCAGAGTTATAGGATTAGAGAGGTAAATGTGAGAAGTTTTGTTGAACTAAAAGGCACTTGGCTGCTAAGTGAAGACTTCAACATTTTCATATTTGCTTCATAGAGTGGGCAAAATTGATGAGCCTGTTTGCTTCAGTAAAACAGTGATGCCAGATAAGCTAATTTTGTGGGCTAATTATTTAGGCCTTTGTGAAAACCTTAGGCAAACCCAAGTTACAGCTCTTGCAATGGAGGGTGGCAGAGCAGGTGGCTCTCCCAAAGCTTCCCATTTCCATTCTGCAACCTCACAAGATCTTGTCAAAGCGAGATGCTCCTAGCCCATGCAAAGGCCTTTTTAGTTCTAATGAAAACTCCACAAATAAAAGTTGGCAGTTAAAATTTGTGAATTTACTACGTTATTTCTAAAACAGTCTCTGGGATGTGGAACAAATCCAGGCTTCCTTTAGGATAAGCCTAAGGATAAGGATATCTCTAATGTGTTTCAGAGTAAGATGGATGCTCTACACAAGTTGAAGATTTTGGTGATGTTTCTGTCTCTGGCTACTTTCATGGTCATGGTGATAATGAATGCTGGAAATGCCACTGGGACTTTCAAAGGTAATGAAAGCAAATTTTCTTCATTCAGAGGTGGGTTTCATGCTTTATATCATGCAATGATACAAGGTGGCTTAGATGGGATAGATGTGTTTGCTGCCTCATCAGCTCTCCAAATACACCTTGTTCTGTGAAAGGTGGAAGTAGCTGGTGCATCCTCCAGGTTTACAGCCAAACCAGTCCCTTGGAATCCAGATAATGTCCCTGCTGAACCTGGATCTGATGGTGGTTTAAAGGCAGTCTTTGCACACCTTGTATCCCTGGTGGAAGATGTTCAGGATGCTGCTGTGGGTTTGTAGATGACAGTGGTGCTGCACTGAACGCTACCTGGCTGAATCTGCCAGGAAATGCCATCATGCCATCCTCTGGATTACACAGACAGCTGCTTTTTCTGGCTCTGTCTAAGAGGGCAGGTGCACGGTGTTCACAGTAAGGGGCAGTGATCCCATAATGGATGTCTAAACCAACTGCAGCACCTGACTGGTTTGCACCAAGGGCATGCTCTCATCATCCTTGAACCCACTGAGGCAGGGAGGAATATTGAAGGTTAAGGAAAATCAGCAGTCTTTTCCCATCCTCTGGATGCAATAACACTTTTGCCTGCAATAACATTCCACAGGTGTGTTCAGGACAACCCCTGGAAACATCTCTGCCAAGTACAGCACTGATTTCACACCAGCTGGCTGGACTTTCCTCATCTGGAACGTCATCTACGCCTGGCAGCTCGCCTGGCTCCTCTACGCCCTGTCAGGGATCTGTCGAAGGTATTTTCCCTATTTACTCTTTATGGCATAAATGAGCAGGGACAGTGACTCTTCCCTTTTGGTGTAGCTCAGTCTCTTACCTTCCTTTCAGGGGTTTCTAGCAAGAGCAAACCCACTGCCATCTATCTTGACCTGGCATGTTGAAGCTCTGTGGCTGCAGCATCTCTTATGTCCAGCATCCAAAGCTGGGAAGCAGTTTGCAGGTGTGCATGAACTCCTCTAGAGAGCGGACAGGCATCAAAGTGTGTAAACTCCTCTATGAGGCTTCATTTCCAGTGATTCAGGGAATCTGACAGATTTACCCAGTACCTGACAGATTTACCCAGTACTTACCCACTGCTAGAGGCTGAGAATCCAAAGGGCAAAATTAATGGATTACAGAGCTAATGCTTTGAGTTTACTTTCTGTTAGAGATCGAGCAACCAGCACTGGGGTCTCCCTGGTTTGTTGAACTGGATTGGAAACTTTTCCTGGGGTAATGAGATCAAGAACTGCCTGACAGGAAAAGCCACAGGTATTTCTGCATTGTATCAGAGAAGGACACAGATGAGAAATAGTCAGATTTAAGCCAAAATGTTTAATTCCAATATAAAGTGCCTCCTAATATAAGGAAAATGAAGCCAGAAAGGTTTGTTTGGTCAATGCAGGCATTGTTTTCCTCTCTCCATACCCACTTTTCCCTGGCAGGAATGAACTTGGATATGTCTTCATAAAGCCAGACTTGCTGCCAACACCTTTTTATGTGGCATGGTGTCTGAATAACTGCCTCAATGTTGGATGGCTCTTTCTGTGGGACCGAGAGTAAGTTGTCTTTTGTTACAAATACTTTTTAACACTCTTGATAGGATCACCCCAGTACTGTCTTTTTCCTCTATGTTTTTTTAACTTTGTGTGTGAACACTTAATCATGCCTGCAAAACTCCATGCCAGGCTTTGCCAAAATGTAGCCTTCATAAAAGTTTGGGGGGCTTGCATTATGTTGTCATCTTGCCCATGAAACAGATTGGTCATTGAAGTCTAAGATCTCCTCAAAGCTGCTGTTCTACATTTTTACCTGCACACGTAAGACAGGAGCCGTGCCTCTCTTTATTAACAGAGTTAAGCTCCTTGCCTTGGATGGTTTCCATCATGATGGTCACATTAAGGGCTTATGAGAGCACCACTGTCAAGAGGTGAAGAAATCACTTGGAGTCAGGAAAACAACTTCATGATTAACAGAGTAAAAGAGCAACAGCAATACATCAAAATGAGGGCTATGTGTAGTGATTACCTTTATTAAAGGCTGATCGACTTAGAGCCAGTAAAGGCCAAACACTAAAGCTACAAATTAGGGCATTGTGACACCACTGAGAAAAATGTGATGTCTATTGTGTGTGTTCGTGTTCTTTGTCCTAGATACCTCCTTCCAGCCCTGGTGTTCCTGGCAGTCCTCTCTTTTACCACGTGTGCCTCCCTTTATGTTTCCCACCGAGCCTTGAGCATCCATTCCTCGTGGTTTGTGAAGGCTCACAGGGCTGAGCTCTGGCTCATCCGCATTCTGGTACGTGGCTTTTGAGAAGCTGTGCTGTGGGTAAATGGGAAATAAAAACAACCTTTGTTGTTGTGCAGTGCTGGAGGTATCAAGAGTGAAAGGTCCAGTGGCAGAACATAGCTAAGGAAAGATTTCTGCCCTGAACAGAAAAGTTCTTAGCAAACCTTCTGGAAAGGCATCTTCATCTCTTGGCACAAACTGTGAATGGGCTTTGTTCTTGGCACTTCCTGAGACACCAGAGTGACACATAGCTGGGCTGGATCTCTGGAGCCCCTCGGGACTCCAAGGCTTCACCTTTTCTCTGTGTTGAGGGACTTTTCCTGCAGCTGGGTCCAGGAGTCTGGCTTAACGTCACCGGGGCCTAGGGGTCACCAAAGACAAACAGAGTGTGTCACTCCTGTCCCTTGCTGTGCTGTGTGGCAGGTGCAGAATGGGCTGGCCCTGTACCTGACATGGACCAGCATCGCCACGCTGCTGAACTTCGCTGTCGTGCTGATCTACAAGTGGAACGTGCCCAATGAGAAAGCAACCACTGCTTCCCTGAGCATCCTGGCTCTAAGCCTGGTGATATGGTAAGCAACCCCACGGGTCCCCACCGAGCCTCAGAAACCCCCTCCACCTCTCACCAGTGGTGACCAGCTGTTCCAATTCACTCATCACTTGTCCCTCTCTCAACACCGAGTACAAAGGCCTCTGTTATAATTCATGGCAGATGAACTGGGAGTCTGGGCAGAGCTTTTATCCCTTGATCTCAGCAGTGCCAATAAGTATTGTGGGCCAGGAACGTGTTTTTGTGACTTGCATGAGCCCAGCCTGCCTTAGGTTTACATCTGAAGGTGTGATACAGAAACCATATGGAACGTGGCTTTATTTTTCCCTGAAGTTACCTTAAATAAATTATTTATTAACTTTTTGAATATTAGTAAATGAAAAATTTTGGACTCTTGTCACAGCTGGCCCACAAAACCCCTCATTCTCTGTCTAATTCTTTTCCTAGGGAATGGATAACAAAACACAGAGAAAATTCTTATTCTGGTCACTCTTTTTCTTCCCAGGTTTTATCTAGAAAACTACTTTCTTGACAAGTACGTCCGCTATAACCTCACAGTGTACCCAGTGGTGATAGCAGCTCTGACCGGCAGCGCGTGCAGGAGCGGCTCGTTCTCATCCGCACTGACCAACGACGTTTTTATAGGTGAATCTTCCCAACTCCTGCAAAAGAGGGCCTGTAAACACTTCACATCTCCCTCTGCATTGAGGGCAGAGACTTGCCACTTGAAAAGCATTATTTGTTCAAAGCAGAACTAGGGACACAATTGAAGGTATTTGTTTTGCTAAGAGAAGAGCAGAGCAGAAATCATTGCCCATGAGCCTCGGGGCTGAACCCAAAGCTTGTGCTGTCTCAAGTTCACTTCCCAGTGCAATATGTTTGTCCTGCAGTGCTCCATCACCCACTTGGCTGCTCCAGCAGCTCCATCTGACATGGGGCAGGAAAGGAAAAGCAGGGCTGGGATGAGGGCTGTGGACTTCCATTTGCCCTGTATTTTTGGGCATATTGGAGCAGTGCATGAGCTTCTGACCCACAGAGGGCTTCACATGCTCCTCTCCTATGCAGAGCCCAGGCTAGCCTTAACAAGTTTTCCTGGGATTATCTGGTTGCTGCCAGCCACTGTAGCAGAGTTGAGTGTAGTCATCCGTAGTAAATGGGCTTAAGCTGTCCAAATTCTGTACAATCACAGTCTGGCAGAAGCTGTACCATTATGAGCAGTTTTGTGCTGGCATGAAAGGCACTGAGCTGTGTGAACTCTGAATCCTGCTGAAATGGTTTGGGATGCCTATTCCCACCACGGGGTCAGCAGAAGGGAGCATGTTCCCACCCTTCAGCCTTCCCACTGCCACATACCAATGGCCAAAGCTAAATTCTGGACTGGAACCACCATTGGAGCTGCTCCAGAACAGTTCCCTTGGCTCTAAGTGCAGCTGGAGCCTGGCCATGTGAAAGCACCCAGCAGGACTTGGCAAAGCTTGCCTGCCACAGCCATGGGAGCACTGGAGGTTGGAGGTCTCCTGATGGTTGTGGCCACAAGGAATGTGGAGGTGTGCATGGTCTCTGGCAGGCAGCTCTGCTCCTGCAGTAGGTATTTCTTACCAGCAAAACTTCATTCTTAGTGGTTCAGCTGGTTTGGCTGGTAGGACGAGAATGTGCTTTTCCCAAACTAGTACATGTTTCTTTATATAGTTCAACTATTCTTGGAATATTTTGTTAATGTAATGTATTTTAACTCCTGTGTCCAGGAAGCCTCCCCCTTTTTAGACATTCCTTGACCTGGAAGCATTGGGCAAGTTTCACTGCATAGCAATAAAACTCTGAGAGATACAACTCTGGGGCTAATGGATCCTGTACAGGCGATTGTGGTTTTTATTCTCTTTCCCTGAATACCCTTGTTCTAGGAGCTGAAGTATGACAAGAGGCACTGTCTTTTTTTATGCCCTAACATGCCTCTATGTTTTTTCCCCAGTTGTTCTGCTGGCACTGACGTGCTTGATCTTTGCTGTTCGGCTGGGATTAGTCGCATGGAGACACTGGAAGAGACCACTGGAAGCATCAGAATCCCGAGGTCCATCAGGCACAGTGGCCTGAGACCTCTGGCACTTCGTGGCTGATACTTGAAAGGGAGAAAAAAGAATTGGGCATGTGCTGGCCCTTCCTTCCTGTATCCATTTCCTTGTGCACTTCTCTCCTATTCCCCATTCCAAATGCAGATGTCTTGCATCTGCAAATGTGTCCTGCTCCCACCTTCCCTCGGATCAGCTACTCACAACCCTGTCTTGAATTCCTTGGATTTTACCCTGGAAAAGTTCAGGAAAAGGTCCTGAGCAGCCCTGTGCACCTTTGTGAAGCCTGGGCTGTGGCTCTCTTCTCCTGCCAACAGGCACCCAGCAGGCTTGCACACACAGTTGTTCTTGTTTTTCCCTTGGTATCTCCCTTTCTTTGAAGTGCAGATCCAAGTGAACTGTCCCTGGGGTTCCAGGGGAGCAGTGGGATGTCTGTCATTCCCTTGGCCATTGGTGCTGAGCATCCTCAAGCCCTGGTGCTGTCAGCAGATCTCCTGCAGGCAGCCACTGCTCCTTTCCTGCTTCTCTTCAGCATGACAGGAACAGATACTACAATTTGATATCTGCCTTTGCAGTGCCAGCTCTGCTGTTTGATGTTCAGGGGGGCAGGGGGAGTGACTGGAGATTTCTGACACAAATGTGTTGCCTTTCCCTGAGCTGTGCTCAGCCTGGGCTGGCTGGATGTCTCTCACTGGGGAGGGTTTGTGGCCTCTCTGGAAGGAGGTTAGATGTACAGATGAGCTGGTACCTGATCTGGGGTGAAGCCTGATGCTTCAAAGGAAACCTGTTTTTAAAAAAAAAAAAAGAAAAATTGAACCGGTAGAGCAAGTTCATCCTGGATCAGTGCCTTCTCATGTGGTTTCGCCACTTATGAGTTGGGATTAGGAAGCCTAAAACTGGATTGACTGAATTTTTGGACCACTGCCTTTCCTTCCTGTGCCTGATTGAGAGTTGGTGGTGCCTCACAGGTGTCTGGAAAGTCTTTGCACCAGGAAGGTGCTGTCAGTGCATCCTGCAGTATTATTAACAAAACTAAATTCTAAAATAACACGAGCTGTTGTTTACATTTAGCAAAAACCAAAAGCATTGTAATGCAATTCTTCTCATCATTCTGGTGTGGTTTTTTTTAAATTTTCAAATAAATCAGCTAATTCTACCACTCTGCCACTAACTCTGTAAATCATCTAAAACAACTGTCCTGGCTCCCACCTCACCCATGCCCAGGGTTCCAGAGTGACTCTGGTCCCTTGCTGGGATCTCATGGATGTAGCTGCTTCCACTGATGATCAGCCTTGGAGGTGAGGAGTTGGAGGATGTAGATTGCTAGGTATTATTTAAACTCCTTTGACCAGCATGCTGCTCATTAAGTTTCTATTTTATTGGCTCTGCCTCCCAAGAGCCCAGCTAATAAATTCCCAGCAGCCTCTCCATAAGCTGCCTTCTTTAATACAGGGGTATTAAATCCACTGGCATGGGGATTAAGGGGTCCAGGCAAGGTGAGGAGCTGCTGTGAGGCTGTGCAGCAGTCAATGCATGGGAGGGTTTTGTATCCTCCCAGCAAGAGCACTGCAAACAGCCCCTGGACTGGGGCAGCTGCACTGCTTTTCCACAGGACATTGAAAAATGCCTTCAGGACTTTTCTTGGTGTCTGTACCTCGTTTCTGTACTGGCCACATGACCAGAAGCTGTATCAAAGAATGCAATTAATTATCTGGGGAGAGTTGACAGGGCTTTTGCAAAGGGAAATCCTGTTTCACAAACCTGAAGGGCACCAAAAGCACAGGCAGGGGTGAACTGTCCCATATTGCCACTGGCCTCTACAGAGGCACAAAAGTTGCCAAGAAAATCCAAGTCCTCCCACTGGAGATGAAAGCTGAGAAGCAGAGGGGGTGTTTCTCCAGGAAGGGAGTTTGCTGCAGCCATGTGTCATGGGCTGGATGTGGTGGTCAATGAAGGGATTGCTTCAGGATGGAGAGTTGTTTAGGATGGTAAAGGAGAAAGTAGACTGGGGAATTGCAAAAAGCTGTTAGGGAACTGAGAGAGGACAGAAGTCATTGCAGGGGTGTCCCAAATGATGCTGTGCTTCACCTTGCAAGTGACACCCTCTTACCTGGCCCCTGCCACTTGGGCACAGGGTTTGGGGTATTGGCAGCCATGCTCACCCAGACATTTCCACATCTGGCAGCAGCAGAGGTAAATCATGTATCAGGAATGGCAGGGAAGGAGAAAAACCTACAACACCCTCCTGCCTCTCTAAAGCTACTGTGCACCCACATCCTGAGGGCTTTGTGCAGCACTGGTCCTTGCACTCCCAGGAGATTATGATGGGTTTGGGAAGAGCAGTGGCATCAGGGAGTGAGATACCCCCTGCCCATCCATGCTTCCCAGAGCTGACGAGCAGCTCAGGAATGTGAGCCCCTTCCCCAAGGGCAGCTTGTGGTGGTGGCACAGGGTGGGGTGCTGCTCTTACCCTGCTCCCACCACTCCAAAAGGAGAGGAGAGACTCAAAGGCCCTTTGCTGATGAGGTGCTGCAGCAGCACCCATTTAATCTTTGCAGACCTCCCTGCAAGAAAGCCCCTGATGACTGCCTTGATAGTGCTGAGCTACCCCAACCCTCATTTGGCCACCCACAAATAATTTCCTGGTCTCCAAAACCCCCTCCAAGCCTGATTTTCTCATAGCTGGGGCAGACAGAGGTTCCCACAGCTGTCTCAGCACACAAAGCTCCAGCCAGCTATGGGAAAAATGGCTTTTTCTGCATCTGCAGCAGGAACAGGATCCTAAAAATAAACCACCTGCCCCTTCCTCTTTCAGTGGGCAGGGGGGAAAGCAGATAAAAAATAAGTGGGACCCTTCCTCTTCCAGACCTGGGGTAAGATAGCTTCAAGACTATTTTTAAAGGCCTTTTGTTTTTCCTGAAATGCCTTATTTTAACTTGTCTTTCCAAAACCACCAGTACATGATTTTGCCCACAAAAGATTTTTCTTTCGGCAGAGCTGCATTTCAGAAAGCTGGAAGCCTGCCAACCTTTTAGCAAAAAATAATCATTCCAGCCTTTGTTTCCATGAGGGATTATGGGATTTGGGTGAATTTTACAGGATTAAAAATTTCTTGGAAAGCTGGTGGCGTTAAGAAGGCAAGGCCTGAAAAATTAGTTTAGTTTGTGAAAAGATGGTTCTGAAAGGGTTCAAGTGCCTTGTAGCCCAGCCTGGGATGTGACCCAAGTCCCCTAGATCCATGGAGCTGGAAGATGGAGGGGGCTGGCAAAGTCAGGCATGATGAGGTTCCCAGGACATGAAGGTATACTTTGCTTTCTGATATAAAATGTGGATTTACACTTCCCATCCTCTGCAGAGATTCCCTCTGTGGCTACACAGGGAAATAGGGAGAAGCAGGGTGATCTATAAAACACGACTGGGTGTTTTATACAGTTACACAGGGGTGTAACTTCAGGGCTATGTCTGGGGATGTGTGGGGATGCTCCTTCCCCAGTCTGGGGCCAGCTCCTGCTCAGGCAGCCGCATCTGAGAATGACCCATCAGTTTGGCACAGTTTTTCCATAGGGATGTATCGGCTGGGCTGGATATTTCTGAGGTTGCTAGGTTGCTGTTTTCAGTGAAAGTTTCTGTGAAAATCTGATTCAAAAGAATGTTGTATGGGAGAAATTGTGGGGCAAGGGAAATATGCATTTGAACTGAGAAAGCCAATGTGTTAATTCAAAAGGAATTCTTTAAAAAAAATTAGTTTATAAGACACTGGGTCAGGCTCCCATTGAAGCCCACACAGCTTCCAGAGAAAACCATGCTTCATTTCTTGCCTCAGGACTCAGCTGGCTCCCCTTCAGCCATGGTGGGAGCTGAAGGGAGGCTGGGATGGGGGCAGGTTCCCTTGGACACCTCCCACCAGCAGCAGCTTGCTCCAAGCAGAACTCCCTGGGCCCCATCCTGCCCACAGAACACTGCACCCCCTCGGGATGCTCCTGGTTACAGAGCTCAGGCAGAGTCCAGGCAGCAGCCTTGCCTGCCAGGCTCCCAAAACACAGAGCACCCAGGCAGGGGAGACATTGTGTTACAGCCTAATTTGCTCTTGGCTTAACGCTACCCTCAGGACTAATTACTTTATATTAAAACATCTGTGAAATGAAGTAATAAATAAATAAAGCTGAGAGAGAAGAGACAGAAAGCAACATATTGCTTTTTATCTGCAATTCAGAGCCACCTTGCAAACCCATCTCCTGGCTGCATCCAGGGACAAGGGGCACAGTGGGATACAGGGACTGCTGCTGAGACATGGGCACAAGTGGCACCAGCCACAAGGGCCACCACCAGCAGGAAAACATGGAAAACACTTCTCATGGCATCTTGTTGGAGGAGCTCTGGCCTTGGAGGGGGAACACAAAGAAGGGCAGCTCCAAACATGGCACCCCCAGCACCCCGAGCCCAGCCCTCGCTGGCTGCACCCCCATTCCCTTATCTGTGATGCAGAGATGAACGGGACAAACCTCCCTGTAGAGGACTGTGAAGAACTCCAGATAAAAGCATGGAATACATAAGAAAATGATTAAAGACAGCAGCAGCCTTTGCTATGCACACAGTCTAAACACGCTGGGCCATCCCGGGCTCTTTGAAAACTGTTAGATGTTCTCCAGCTAAATATTTATTTTATCTGCTGGGACAGCCCCGTGTCGGCAGATCAGCTCACTCCCTCTGTCAAAGGCATCTCAGCAAAGGCTTTTGGGCTGGGGCAGGACTCATGCACGGGCTGAACTTGTGGGAAAAAACGCTGGAGCAGCCCCAGAGCCTGACCCCGCTCCCAGCAGAGCGGGGGCACTGCTCAGAACATGCATTGGCTGAGTGATAGCGCCATGGGCCTTCCCTGATGGAAAATTTTACTCCAAGCCCTTGAATAGCCACAAAAGGATGCTGTGTTTTCTCCCTCCTCTTTGGGAAGCAAGGGTCTTGAAGGCCTTTGGACAAGAAGCTGGTAAAATATTATGTTTAATCAATGAAGAACAGATTGATTGTTGCCTGCTCAGGGTGGGACCGATTAGGGAGTGCTGGAAGTGACAGTGACATTAGCTGGTAACTTGGGTGGCCTCAACATTGATCTAGTTAAAACATGAGCTTTAAAAATGGGCATTACTGAAAAGTATTTAGCTTGAGTAAGTGGTCCATGACATGTTTTCATCCAAGAGAGAAAAAAACAAATTGTGTTTGCGCTTGTGGTTGTCGCTGCTTACCCTGGTGGCAATGCATATTTTGCCACCTATTTTGCAGGAACAGAATAGAGGAATATTTTGCTGTGAAATGGTCTCAGGGCTGAGAGAGGAGCACAGGAATTGAGCAAAGGCATCTGAGTGCTGTGGCAGACCAGCCTGGGAGCCAGAGTCCGGGTTTCCTTGTCCCAGTGCTTCACTTTAACCCTGTTAAAAATGGCATTGACAAAACATCTGCATGCTGTTGTTGTTTGGGGATGTGTTCTGGGCCAAAAATGCAGCCTTGGGATAAGAAAGTTCCCTTCAGGAGTGGCAAAGTGAAATAAACAGGATCAGGAGACTTCTTCGCCTTTTTAATGCGTTTATTAAAAGTGATCAGCTCAGGATTGGGCAGCTCTGCGAGGCTGCAGTCTCCCGTCGTCTCCCCCAGGGCGACTCAGAGCCGGAGGATAAGCACAGCTCTGTCCACGAGGGGCAGAGCTGGGGAATCAGGTCCTCGTGTGAGCCTTTAAGGAGTGGTGATCCCATCCGATTTTAGTTTCCTCTGTTCCCTCCTGCCTGCTCCCGGTTTCGGGACGACTCCTATGGTCAGGGCGAGAGGGGCTCCGAAGGTGTTCAGCATCTCTGCAGGCCCAGCACTCGGCTCCTCTCATCCAGACATCACTCCAGTCTCCCAACTCTTAGGTGGCTCGTTGTTTTTGGGGTCCCTGCACGTTTGGAATAGGGGGTCCCACACAGCATGCTGGTCCTTGGAGTCACTTTGCATAGCCCCCCCCCCCCCCCACCCTCTCAGGTCTCTTCACCCTTCTGGGAAAAGTACACCTTAGCCTCGGCAAGGCTCTGCTAATACAAAAGGAGCGATTAGCCACAACGACCCGTGATTACAATAACAAAACACGCAGAACTTCGGCAGAGACAGCGATCTGGCTGCCTTTTTGTAACTTTTTCTCACAAAAAAAAATTAACAGAATTTTTGTTCATAACACAAAGTGTTTGGTAAGAAAGGTCCCATCAGACAGAAGCTCATCACAGATGCACTTTGAGAAGACCAGAAATCATGAGTAGACACCCACTGTGTGCCTGATACCAAAGCAGCAAGAGCATGGCTTGGGGCTGCACATGTCCTCCATCACTGCTGGAGCAGGGGGAAGTGTTCCATGAGGCATTTTTGTCTGATGGCTCCTTGATACCCAGGACAGACCCGACACACCAGCCATGCCAGGCACATTCCTACCCTGATGCAGCAAACCACTGTTTGGGTGCTCCTGACATCTCCTTAGGAAGACATCGCCCAAGGAGAAGGTTTGGGACTCTGTATTTATGGATCTCTCTGCATTATCACTCCATCAGGAACACATCTCTCCAACCTGGAGCTCACCTGACCAAAAGATGATAGGAAATGACAGACATACTGTCCACATAACACTAGCCAGAGGAATGCATTCTACTCAAAATAGTAGGAAGAAAAGCTGGTGGTTTAGTGGGGTGGATGGAAAACCAGGAAAAACACTGTTGTGGTTCCTCAGACAGGAACATCTTGTTCAGCCAAATGCAAAGGTGTTCCTTGAGGACACTCCTGCAGAGACAAGGAGACGGGGTGATGGCAGTGATGTTGGTGCCTGGCTGGGAAAATGTAAAGGAAGCATTTGAGAATTATCACAGCATTACCACAAAACATATGCAGGCAGGGTAGGAATGAGGGCAGGACTTCTGCAGCATCTGATCCTTTTTCTTCCAGCACTGGCACAGTGTGGAGGAGGGGAGCGTGGTGCTCCTGCCCATATTCCAGGCTGAGGGCAGGGAGGATTCCTGCTGCCCTTTGGGAAATTTGGTCACACAGCTGCTGCCAGACTGAGGTGTCCCCCGTGCTGGAGCTGCTCCAGCCTACAGTGGCAGTGGGGACACTGATGTCAGGCAGTGTCCTGCCTGATCCTGCAGCAAATCTAAACTCTGCAGAGCCAGCCATGGCTGCTTGTGGATTTCTTAGCTCTCTGCAGCAGGTTTTTGAGTGCAGTATCAGCTGCACTTTATCAGCTTGGGCAGGGAGAAGCTGAAACAAAGCGAAAAGCCATCCCAAAAATGCCCATGATCCTGGCCTTGTGCTGCTGAGTTGCCCTGGTGACCTGACCCAGATGTTGTGCCCATGTCCCTGTGTGGGATGCCAGCCCTGTCCACCACCCCATTCTCTGCTGAAAACCTGTCCCTGGGGCTTCCCCCGAGGGTGTAAACCCGGCAGAGATGTTGATGAGTTACAAATGTGCTCCTTAAGCAGTCAGGAATTGCAGCCCAGGCCCTGGGGTGTGTGCCCAAAGCACCACTCCACAAAGCCCGAGCTAAAACCCAGCCAGGTTTTAATCTGCTCTCTGGATACTGAGGACAGCCTGCACATAGGCATCCACTGGTGGGCCCAGAGAGCTTGCTGCAGTCAGCTGAGATGATTTCCACTGGCATGAGGGTGCAGTGAGATGGGTTTTTTCAATATTAATGAACCCTTATATGTTTCATTCAGTTAAATGGAGGAAGTGAGCAGCACGGGGTGTCCTGGGGCTGGCTCACCCCAGCCCTCATTCTACATGAAACTCAAGCTCATGAGAGATGAACTTTAGCCCTACCAAACAGCTCGAGTGGTAAGTTTAAAAATGCTTTGCTCCCACCCTCTCAGGGATTGTAGATGTGCTGCTGAATGGGCAAAGAGCAGCTTCAGCAGCTCAGCCAGCCCATGGGGCTATGCAGTGCCTGAGGGCAGGAAAACAGCTCACAGCAGGACTGGGACCTGGGGCTGGCATAAAGAGAGTCCACACTAGGAAGGCTCTAGGGCATCTCTAGGATGAGACCCACTGTGGGGTTTCCCATGGTGCTGCCTTTGATGTGTCACTCAGAGAAGCCCATGGGGAAAAAGGAGCTTCCATTTCTCGCCCTCTTCCACTGATGCTGTCCAGATGCAGAAGTGGTTGAGCCTCTCCAAAGATGCAAGGCTTGGCATAAAGGGTTGGGCTTCCTCCACTGGAAGCCTCCTAAAGGCTGTTTCCTCATTACTCATCTCCTCACACCCCTCTGGAAGCCTCTTGATCTTCCAACACCTCCCAAAAGGCAAAAATGCTTGGTGTGAGGCAGGACTGGAGCAGCTGCCAGCACGCTGCCTTCCACAGCACTGGGATGGAGATGGTCTGGGAAATTACTTCAACTCAGCTGCTGAAACAAGAATCTTTTTTACCACCCTTCCATCTTCCGATAGAAAAGCAGCTCTTTTCCTCAGCCATGATGGGATCTCCTGTCTTTCAACACTGATGGATCACAAATCAAAGCAGTGCTGGGTCTTCACCTTGTGGAACAGAGCTTGTTGTGAGCAGCATCTCCAGCAGACATTATCCATCTCTGCACCACATCCAGGATCTGCTCTGGGCTGAACCTGGTGGCTGGGCAAGGCTAAGTGACATCACAGCCTGAAATCCTGATTGTGGTTCCCAAGCTTTATTTGTTTCTCCTCTGCGTGTCCAGGACATTATTTTTAAGAGGCCTGGATGGTGCCACAGCTTTAAGGGAGTGCAGAACGTGGCAAACCCAGGAAATATTTGGGACCTGTTGCTCTGGAAGAAACATCTCCCTGAAACCCTGTGAAAACAATTCCCCTGTGGTCAACAGTGATCTGGCTTGAGATGTCTTTAAGGCTGGGCCTGGTTATTTTGTCACACTGAAATGATTCTAATGAAGTTTGGGAGGGTGGCAGTGCCCAAAATGTCATGTGTGAGAAGAGGCCTGGCTTCTGACTCCTGCAAAGCCAATCTCTCTGCTCAAGCTTTCCCAACCAAGGTGTGTAAAGCAATAAAGATCCTCTTGAAACCCCTTGACAGCTTGTCAGAGGGAGGCTGTGTGCACTGAAGGCACCCATGACACAGAGTATAAACCTCTCTAGGGGTTTGTCCTGCAAAACTGGATTTCGGGAAAGGCTTGTGTGGTTTCTGTCTTCACCACGGGGGGTTGAACAGGCTTCAAAGAGAGCAACAAATGCAAAAATCCATTGGCTGACTGATGGGTCGGAGGCTTCAAGATGAGACCCCCACACACACTTTGCAAAGAAAATACAGGATAATCAGGCAATAAACCCTTGAAAATCCCTCTTCCAGCCAAAGCAGCCCGTCTCTGTCCCTGGGTAGCTCTTAGAAATCCACTCCACTTGCAAGTTGTACACACACACACACACACGCCACATTCCCCATCAGAGGGTGATAAACACACTTTTAACTCCAAGTGTGTTTATCTCTTGGCTGACAAGCGCTGCTTAAGAGCTTCATTTGCTGAGTCCCACAGAGGCATCCTCCCTCCCGCTCCCAGCATGGTGCTGGAGTGTGTCTGCTGGGGAGAAAGCAGGTCCCCAGACCTGTCCTTCAGCCCACCCAGAGCTCTCTGCAGCCCCACACGCCCCGGGTGCATTTAGTTTGGCAGCACAAGCTGCCTGAGCCCATGGCAGGGCAGGGCAGGGCTGCCTGGGGTGGCACTTGGCTCTCCAAGGGGTGAAGGAGGAGGCACAAGCGCCGAGGTCTCTCGCTGTGCCCGCGGGGCTGAAGCTCCCCGGGCGCTTTTGGAAGGGTTTGCCCACAAACCGTGTGCCCACGTAGCTGGAGAGGGGGAAGTGTCCTCCTTCAGTCCTGGCCAGGGAAAGTTTGGACATCCTCTGCCAGGATGCGATTCCTCTGTGGGGCCAAAACAGTGCGAACAGGGACCTTCCAGGCAGGAGGGGAATGCTCGTGCCTTTTGCTCCATCTGCTCAGCCTCCTCTTCCTCGATGCATTTCCCAGTCATTTCAGCACAGCCTGGGGCTCTTCAAACCCCACTGCCCATCCTGCTTTGCCGCTGTGGAAAACATCCCCCGGACAGGAAAATATCCCCTCTCCTCCCACCTGAGGCTGTAGCTGGAAATGCAGCACAAGACAAACGGGTTCTGGCTGCAAAAGGGATTTTTTGGGAGGGCGTAGAGCACCATCTAGTGAAGGCTGGCGAGGGGTCCACCAGCCAGCCGGGGGACCAGCTGAGACAGCTGTGTCCTGGAATCACAGGATCACAGAATTGTTTGAGTGGGAAAAGACCCGTGAGATCATCGAGTCCAAGCATTAACCCTGCACTGCCAAGCCACCACTAACCCATGTCCCTAAGCACCACATCAATGCACTTTTTGAACACTTCCAAGGATAGTGATTCTACCAGATCCCTGAGCAGCCTGTTCCAGTGTCTGACCACCCTTTCAGTGGGGAATATTAAGTTAGTAAGACATGACTTCCCCTTCAAGAGCCCTTTCTGGCTTTAAGTGTAGGTGCTTGCACCCTTAGGTAGGCACTGAGCAGGATCTGGCTTGTCTTCTCCCAGGGTTTGCACAAAGAATATTTGTCTCACCAGCAGAAAATGTGCTGATTAGAAGGGAGTGCAACTTCTTGTGGTGCTTCTTTTTCCAGCTTTCTCCTGTTCCTTCTGGAGGGGACTGGGCAGCTGGAATTTGTATGCAGACAAAAAGCAGAAGTCTTGCTCAGAGCTGAGCAGAGCTGAGCAGAGCCCTTTGTCAAAGGGCCTGGGGAGCATTTCAGCTCCCCTGCAGCTCCATGTGTTTAGACCTCAAATTGTTTTGTCCTAGGAAACCTTAAAAGCACCCAAAACCTCATTCCTGTTGCTCTTTTTCGTTGTGTGACCTCTTTCTGTCTGTGACTTTGGCCTGAGGGGTGGAGAGCCAAGAGCCCCTCACAAAGACTGTGAGATGCTGCCCACCTGCCAACCTGCCCCTGCAGCTGCCCCAATAAAAACCTCAAGGATGAGCTAACATGGCTAACATCTCCTTTTTTGGATGTGTTTGAAGTGCCTCATTGCTTTGGGCAGTCTGGGCTGTAATTAAGTTATTAGCAAGAAAACTTTAAGCTTTACAATCACCCTTTATGACAAAATATCTCAGAGGGCTGTCAAGCAGGTGTTTTAGAGAGTGAAAATGCCTTTTGGTGCCAGAGCAGTCTCAGATGTCCGAGGACAAGTCTGTGACAGCAAATCCCTGCCAACACCCCCAGCCAGGAGCAGCCCTGTCCCATGATGAGCTGCCCCATGGGTCGCTGGCTGGCTCTTCTCCCAAGGCTGCTCCTTCCCAGCAGCACTGCCCTGATGAGGAGCTCATCCTGGTTGAAATACAAAGCTGTGTTTCATGTCAGGTACATACAGGCAATGTGTGTATTTGTGATTGTGATATGTGTGGAGGCCGACAATGGGACACTTGCAAATTCTAATAATAACTGAGCAAAGTAAAGCATGGAAGAAGGCCTTTGAAACTATCTTTTGTTTGCAATTAACCTTAGTTGATTTAGGAGTATTAGAATTAAAGCATTAAGGATGTTGCTCTTTGCTTGTAGCTAAGTCTTAAAGAGTTCTGCAATAATAAGCTTTTGAAGTATAATTTTAGAATATTGCTTGTATCCTTGAAACTATAGCTTTGGAATATATATAAAGGAAACTTGCTTATCTCACACCTTAACAAAACAGAAAAAACCAGCTTGAGAAAGGAAGATGAACATCAACTCAAGGATTTATAGTTTCAACCAAGGGAAGCTGGACATCACTGTAATGAGATTTATAGTCTTTGCAATTAAAAGGTGGACACACATCTGGAGAGCTGGACTTCACCAGATGGGATTCGTCTTTCCTCTTTCGGAAACCGGACCACCACCATCTGGGGATACTCCTTTTGGGATACATCCTGAGAAAAACTAAATCACAATAGTGTATAGAACTGTGACGTAAAAATTGGGAATAGAAACTGCTGATGAGTAAAAATTGGGAATAGAAACTGCTGAGAAAGCTGATGAGTACCCCTGTAAATACCTGTAACCCTCAACTATTGGTGTGCAGTTGGAGGGAAAACTTCCCCCACTGTACCCAGCACTGTATTGCTCATACTTTACCATATTAATTAATAAATTGATTGCTGCTTGAATATTGGCCTAGTCAAGCTTCTTATTTATAACATGGTGTCTGGGATCTTCCTGGTGGGACGTGTCTCCTGGGACAGCCCAGAGGTGAGGGCAGTTGTCTTTATGCAGCTCCTGCTTTCAGGCCTGCTCTCACCTCAGGATATTGCTTGGCCCTGAATGATTCCAGCCCCTCTACAGGATCTCCAAGGCTGGATTCAGCTCTGCCTGCACCTACAGCACAAAGTCACTTCCAGGTTCCCTCTCCCCAAATCCTGCGTGGCTGAAATAAGCCGCGTAAACACTTCCTTGCAAGCACACTGGGTGTCTGTCTGTCCTGGGCTGACTATGTGATGCTTTTATCCCCAATTATCTTGCTCTGTTATGCTGAATAATAAGTTTTGCACCTTTAAGACGTGTTCCAGAGAGTGAAGGGGCAGAGAAGAAGCGCACATTTTGTTTTCCAGACACTCCTCTCACTCCTCCACACTCCTGCTCCTGGACTGTGTTGTCTGTGGATGGACAGACAGCGGGACAGAGCTCTCCTTTGCTTTTAGTCAGTTTAGCTAGCTGAGGCAGAGAAGTTCCCTGGACTGTGGTTTTTTTCCCTTTTCTTTGGACCTCTTGAAGCCTGCTCTGGACTGAACACCCAGGGGAGCACCGGCAGCTGCACCTGTGGCCCACCGGGCCGGGCCTGGCCCGTGACATTTCCAGCACTGGAGGGACTGACCAGAGACTGAGTGAGCTCAGCTGTAACCCGAGGACGGGGCTTTCTCAGTTTGTCATCTCTTTTGGAGCAGCAAGAGGTTTTATTGTTTAATATTGTTTAGGTTTTATTGTTTAATAAACTGTTTTTTTCCACTTTTCTCCAAGGAGGTATTTTCTCCCGGACCGGTTTGGGGGAGGGGCCAATTGAATCTGCTTTCCTACCGGAGCACCTTTGGGGATTCTCCCCCAAATTTGCTCTAAACCAGGACACTGCCCCTGCCAGGGCCCTCGGCAGGGCTGGGGACGCTCCTGCGGGCTCAGGGCAGGTCGGGGATGCTCCTCAGGCCGCCCCATGCACAGCAGGATCCCAAGGGAAAGGAGGGCTGAGCCCTGGAGGCCTGGAGCCGCCTTCCCAAGGCCGTGCTGCGGCCATTTGCTGGCTGTGCAAAACCCTCTAGAGGGAGCCCCGAGCCCAGACATCCCCCGGCGAGGTCCCACCAGGTCACAGAGATGCCCTGAGCGTGTTCAGATGGAGGTTTTTGGGGGGTTTTGTGGTTCCTTGGGCTTTTTCCTTAAGGCTCCTCACTGCTTTAATGGCGTCGTCGTTTGCAGCTGTGAGCTCGCTTGGCCTCTCCGAATATTTCTGCGCGTTCCCATCTCCCCAAGTGCTCCCCACCCACCTCCAGCATCTGCTCCTCCTAAACCTCCCTGAAGAGGGTTGAAATCTCCTCTCATGATGCCTCTGAGGGCACTGCACTAACAGAGGTGGGCGCTGCACTGTCCTGGCCCCAAGGCCAGCTCTGGTGGGAGCATTTTGGGGCAGCAGCCATCTCTGTTGGCATTTACAGCTCTTCACAGAGCAGTGCCCTGGGCCATGGCTGGCCGCTGGGGAGCTCCTGTGCAAGGAGCACAACTTTGTTTCCTCACAGGAAGGGCCCTGTGGGTCTCAGTGGTGGCTCCATTCCCATCCCAGGGCGAGCAGGAATGAGCTTCCCACAGCGAGTTGCTGGGACATGGCAAGGACAGGCCTTTTGTGCCTGCCTGGCAGGCTGAGCCTGGTGTATGGAAAGGGACACCAGGAACACTGTGCTGCCAACCAGAGCCTGCCCTGGACCTGCTCACTCTGTCCCACAATGGGTCATCATGGACCCCTTCAGCCTCTGTGCAGGACAGGCAGGTCCCACCCAGGTGTTCAGCCAAGAGCAGCTCTGAGTGGTTTCTAACAGAAGTCTCTAAGCCTTCCCCTACTTGGCATGGGTGATACAGAGCTCACAAAGGCTTCTTTAGCTGTCCCTGCTGATTCTTGCATGGGTTTCCCCTTTTAGCAGGTGGGTACAAACAGGAGGTCCTGCAGGAGATACTAGATCTGGTGGTATCTCAAGGGTTTGTGTGTGCACATGTATAATAAAGGCACGGGCATGGGCAGCTCCTTCCATTAGTCTCCAAGTGTGTCCTGTGGTCTGATTGCACATGGAGCAGCAAAAGTCACTTGATCTCCAAAGCTAGCTGTGTCCATCCTGCTGCAGATCTTCCCAAGGGAGTATCCCACCTCTTCTGCCATCCCTCTGCCCTCCTTCTGCAACTCTGCTCCTCTGGGCCATCCATGCCCAGCAGATGGCCTGGCACTCCTCAGCCAGATGTCTGAGCAGCCACGAGGTGAGTTGGGAACAGCAATGGAAGCTGCCTGGTGCCCCTGGAGCAGCTGTGTTCCCTTGTGTTCCAGCAAGGCTTTCAATGGCTCTCTTCCCCATCCTCATGACTCCCTCCTCCTCCTCCTCAGCTGCTTGCAGCATCAAAGCCCTGAAGTCCCCACTCCTCCATTCTCAGGAGATCTGGCTTAGCAGTTACTGAAGGATTTATGCTGTGATAGGACAGTCACTGCTGCCTGTAGGAATAAGTCTCACAGATATTAACCATTTTGGGATCAAGACCCTGCTGGTTTGCCTTCTACAGCCTGGCAGGATCTTCTCCCTTTTCTGCCCATTCCTTTATTCATTTACAAGTCCTGTGAAGTCCCAGGCGACATCTGATTTCCATCCAGTTGGACAGCAAACTTACATTTTTCTCACGGTCTCTGTGCTCTTGTTCTTTGGGTCTCTGCCAGGCACTTCACATCTTTAACTTGCCTTTTTTTTTTCTTTTTTTTTTTTTTTTTTTCTTTCAGATCACATTGCTCAGGTCCTCCCTCCCTCTTTCCTCCCAGCCTTTAAAGGAAACAAAATAAAAATGGTCAACAAGAAGAGCCAGACTCCTTCCAGGACTCCTCAGGGATGGACCTGCTCCTCTCCCTCCATGCCAAGTGCCCCAGGGATGCTTTCCTGCAGTGCCAGCAGCATCAGCTGCTCAACTTTCTACTCCAAAAGTGATAAATGTAACAGCCAGTGCTGATAAAAAGAGCTGCTCTCCCCCCAGTTTTGCTCAGGTCTCTGCTGTCACTCAGGCACAAATTGCTGCCCCCAGTCACTTGCCAATGCCAGATGCCCTGCATGTTACTTCTGTTTCCCAAATTTCTGGGTAACTGCCCTCATTTTGGGGGGGCTGAGTGGATGTTCCTCTCCCCAGAGGTGGTGATGTTCTGCTGCTCACCCACTTCCAGCCATCACGGGAATGCAGAGGGAATGCAACAAGTACCCTCAAGCTTACTTCCTTTCCCACCGCCCCGTGGCCTTTTAGCTTTCTGCTCTGTTGGTGGCAGGGTGGGAAAGAGACAGGAGCACATCCTGGTTTCCCCCTCCCCAAACTTCTTTCTTCCCAGAACTTTTCCCCTTTGGCACCCATCTGGCCAGTTATGGATACAGGGACGATACAGAGATGCTGACCCAGGCACCAAACTCCAGCACGGTAGAAACTCCTGCTGATAGCAAAGCCTTAGAGCTGGCTGAGGACAGCAGGCACCAAGGCAGTTTTCCTAAAATATCCCAAAACCAACCAACCACAAGAGCCCTCGCCAATCCCATTAGTTGCTGGTGCTCAAAGGCACCACAGCTACATTGGGACTGGGGATTTGCTGGTGACCCACACTGAAATGGAGGCCCATGGTGGCTTTTCTTCTGCTTGGAGACAACCTTGAGGCAGAGTGAATCTGAAGTCATGGTGGAAATATCTTTCTGGATCAGATGTTTTCTGGGCCGCTGGGGCTGTGCACCCCCCTCTTGCATACAGGCAAGTCTGTGGAAATCTGCTCTTATGTCAAGACTTATTTTGATCACAGTGAACTTTGCTCCCTCTTGATTTCCTCTGCAGGAAGCAAAGTCCCTTGGGTCAAAAGGTCTCCCTGTTTTACGCAGAGGAAGTCTTGTGGCAGCATAGATATACAGCCTTGCCATGCAGACTCAACTGGTTTTTTCTAGGAAAAATGATTGATACTTAAATTACATCAGGAGCCTTGCGTTAGCAGCTGAGCCTGCCCTGAAGTTGTTAAGGGCAGGATGAATCTCACCAGTCAGAGATGACTGAAGGCAAAGGCTGCTCATCCCTTTAGGCTAGGCATTTTCTGCTCATGGAGATGCCTGTTTGAAGCCAGGTAACTGCAGAATGTCTGTCATGTTACAAAACAGCAAAAGATGCACTTGATTTTTCTTTCAGGCTGGACTAATTGGTTTTTGCATCCCAGAGGGTGACAGGAATCTGTTGGGACAGCAATAAGTGCATTCTGAGGAAATTGGAAAGCATCATTTTCTAATTTTCCTAGTTGACTAAACTTTGATATGTATTGGCTGTATGACCTTACCTCTCCTCCTTACCCCACACTGTCCCCCCCATGCCTGAGACAGGTTTGTGGGGTGCCACCACGGCACCCTTGTCCCAGCCTCTGTCTTGGTCAGTCTTTCTACCACATTAGATAGGCTGCTCTTAACATTTTCCTTGATTTTAGGCAGAATTGCAAAGACATCAGGTTTCACTCTCTTCCTAGGTCTCATCCCCCAGAACCTCCTGTGGCAGACAAGACTGCCGTGCAAGCCTTTTGTGCTTGAATGTGATGGTCCAAGAAGAGTTTAAGACTCTTCAGCCTGACAAATTTATTTTACCTTCCCTCATGAATCAGTTCTTTTTGCTGTGGTGCCTGAAGCTGCTGTGGGCTGAGCTTGGTGCAGAGAGCTGGGCATGAAAGCACTTGCCCTGAAACCAGGGGACCTCGATGCCTCCCTGGGTGGCTGCCTCCTGCACAGCACCTTGGGCCACACCAGTGGTGCTGTTTTGTGTCATCTCATTCTAACACACCACCCAGAGACTCTTCTGGCTGTGTCCTGTGGAGACTGGAGGCAGAGGCAGGCTGGGTTATGCCACAGGAGTGCTGCTTCCCACACGGGCAGGTCAGTGGTGCAGCCTGGAGGTACCAGAGCACCCCAGCTTAGCAAAGTCTCTGCTCAGTTACTGGGATGCTTCAGGGAGACAATCCTGCCCCTTCACTTCTTTTGCCTGTTATCCTCCTTTTGTGAGCATCTATGGGATCTAAACAGGGCTGGGACCCACACAGAGAGCTCCCCATCATTTTTAGCTGTCTGGATGAAAGTCATGAGTGCTCCATGACTCACCTTGCTCCCTTGCATGAGGAGGGAACTTGCCTTTATTGCTTCCCTCTGTGATATCTTCATGTAAAATGAGTCCTTCTGGAATGCACCAAATCCCTGTTTCAGGGGATATGCTGTGTGGGGCATACTGCAAGCTTCCTTTTTTCTGGTTTTTCTTTCCTCCCTGTTGCATCTGCACCACATCTCTGCTCCATAGGGGCACCTGGAGGCCACACTGTGGTACCAGTGTGGCTGGAGTTTGCTCTGCATCTGAAAGAGAAATCAGTTGAAGGAGTAACAATGAAGAAGATGAAGAAAAAGGGGGAGGAGAAGAACAGCAACAACAATGAGAAGGAGAAGAACACAAGAGAAGGACCTGGAATGAAACAGTGAAGGAACACAGCATGCTTGGGTGAAGTTGTGTTTTAGCCCCCTCAATTTATCCTCCATCATTTCTATTATTGATCTTGGAAAGAAAACAGAGGAGAAGTGTGAATCTGAATTTGAGATGCTTTACAGGAGTGACCTGCTTAGTGTGCCCAAAAGCCTGGTTTTCATCAGCTCTCTCATGTGGATTCTCTGATGTCTGATATGGGATGGGGTAACCCACAGCCAGAGCCATCAGCAGGGTTATTTTTTAATTTTATAACCACTCTTTGTGAAAAAGCTATGGAGTCTTAATATCAATCTTGGAGGGTTCTACCCTCTGAAATGTCTTGCTGAAATTAGGCAAGAGGTGTCCCTACTCAAGGGGGACTGCAGGACTGTGCCAGCCAGTACACACTGAAAAAACAAATCTTAAAAGTGTCACAGTCTCTCCTAGGAAAAGTAGAATAAAAGAGTCAAAAACTTTAGGGGTTTTGGGCAGAAGTGGATTCAGCAGCATGCTAATGCCTGATATTTATTACAACTTTAAATCAGTGCTTTAAAAATAGGTCCTGTGATGATGAAACATGCTGTCAGGAAATGTCACTCACCTTGTGACATGTCAGATAGAGATTTATATGGTAACACCTAATGATTTTACGGAGTTCTGCCTAAAACAGGACTTGGTGCTAAAATTCAAACTGTACCAGGTCACAGCGAGTGTCGGGCTACCGCTGGCAGAGCCCTGCCAACAGAGGAAATTCTGTGGTGAGCACTTGGCGACAGCACCGAGACACTGCAGCAGTAAAACCTCAAAGCACATCCCCAAAATGCAGTGTGGGACTGTGCATGAAAGACTCCAGGGCTGTCCTGAGCAGGATGAGCCTGTGGCACCCTGAGGGTCTGGCATGGGGACACGTATGGCTCCCATTCCTCCAGTGATGTTGCAAAGAAAGGATTAAGAAAAGACTTATTTTGGTTGCAGACAAACCACTAGCAACTGAAAATAAACAGGCAAGACATCAGCTCCAACTGAGCTTTGAATAAAATGCAGGATTTGAAAACAATAGTTGTTTGTTTCAAGCACAACTTCAAGGAAAGCAGAAAAACCTTTGATCTCCTGAGCCCCTCTGCTGTGCAGCTTTCAGTTTTAGATGTGTGTCTTGTTGGGTGCAGATCTTAATATAGTTATTATCTTACAAGTTGGATGAAAAAAAGAAAAAGCTTGCTGGTCATGGCTTTGGTGCAAGACACCTGGGTGCCAGAGAGCTTGAGAGGTGATGGAGGCAGTGGTCCAGCAGCACCCAGGAAGTTTTCCTTTGAGGCATATTGTTTCACCCCTTCCTACCCCTTCTGCAGTTCCCAATGCCTTGGGAAGCTGGACCCTCCAATTAATGGGAGCCCTGACACCCCCAAGGACTTATTTTCAGAGGAGGGACTAGAGGGATGGAATTTTTTTCCCAAAAATCTTCTGGTTCAAAGCGATGCCACTGGGCAATGGAGTCATTTTGAGCTCAGATTTTTCTCCCTCCTTCTAAATCTCTGATTTCAAAGCCTTTGTTTTTCCCTTTAAACAGACATAGATTGCTTTAAAGACAGAGCAGTGTTTCCCTGCTTGGCTAATTAAAGCCCCAGAATTTGTCTTTGTGCAGAGGGGCTGTCTGGTCCTCAGTGAGCCCAGAGATAACTGCTGTAGCACTTTGATCATGCCTGGACAGGACTGCACCTGCTCCTGCTGCCCTGGAGCCATTCCAGGCACCCAGGGAGGGAGAGAACCTCTGGCACATAAAAGGGATCCCACCTTGGTTAAAGGGTGTGGTGGGTGCAATTCCTGCATGGTTGGTTGGTGGTGACCAGCCCTGGGTGAACAAAGGGGAGCTGGTGGAAGGTTCTGCCTCGGTGGATGGAGGAACAGGTGATCCCAGCTGGAATGCCACCAGTCCAAGGCTGCACCGTCCCTATTCCCCTGAACTTGCTACCACGCCATTCTGTGCATGATCCCTGCAATTTCTCCTCTCAAACATGCCTCCTGTCTCTCTACATGTGATTTTTTGGGGGTGACACCCTTGAGGAAGGGTTCAGGGTGTAGCAGTGCCATCTGTACCTGTGTGCTGAGAGCACTCAGGATTTTACCCAGCAGGGTAGGAGACTGGAGCAGATCTGTCTCACTGAAGGGATAATTCCTTTGGCCACAAAGAATGTGAGATCTGCTTGCCCAAGGGGACATCTGTGGGACCTCAGGCACAGCTCATAACCATATGTAGAGGAGGAGGAGACGTGGATGTAATGGGAACAAGGACCAGGGAGGGTGGCAGTGACAGGTTTTTGGGACCTGGGTGGTTGATACTGCAGGTGGAGTGAACACAGTCCTGTGTTTGGGTTGATGGTGAGTGAACACAGTCCTGTGTCTGGGCTGATGTCATAAACACCATCCTTCAGACAGCCATCAGCAGGGTTAGACCATGGCAACAGGGTTTTTTGGACAGGAGGCTTTATGGGGAAAAGAGGAGCATGTAGAGGAAGGAGGAGAGTAAGAAGAATTGTTGCATGAAAAGAAATGAATGGGGATAAATGAAATATGGCCTGAAGAAGTCACCAGAAACATTGTCTGAGGGAGCTCTGAGGGTGGAAGGACGAGGCAGAGAACCCATCACTGCTAAAGACAGCAGAGGCTGAGCAAGACTTTGGCTTAGCCCTCTAGAAAATCACATTGCACCAGGACTTGCCCTGACTGGCTGTGCTGGGGCTCCTGGTGTGCAGAGACCTGCCTGGGTCAATAGAACAAGCAAGGTCCATGGACACCTCTCCTTCCTGCTGCCCCTTGTGCCTGCAGCACTGCCCCAGTTTCCTGGCCCCAGTGGTCAATTCATGAGCCCCCGGTGGGTAATTCATTCATCAACCTTCAAAGCTCCTCCCCTGCCTGAGCCCACATCAGTGGCAGCAAGCAGAGCTCAGCTCCACATCACCTCCTCCAGCTTTTCCTGCTCCAACCCAATCTGGTTTGCACTGATGCAAGAAAAAAGTTGCACAAAGTTGCTCAGAAGCAGGCCCCTCCGGTTATTTCCAGCTACTCCAGAACTGTTTGAAACCCTACACCAAGACCTCCCAGCGCTGCTTTCTCCTTGTTCTCCTATTCTTTTGTCCTTGCCTGCACCTCGGTGGCTGAGGTTTCTCCAGCACCCAGCCACACACCCAGAGCTGCTGGGAGGAGGCAGCAACCACTGCAGCCCCGAATTCCCACCCAGCACCTTCCCAGCCAGGCTGCAGCACTGCAAGTCAAGCCCTGTAGCAGCAGTGGCAGCACAGAGGCAGAAGCTGCTCTACCCTCAAGAAAAATCAGCAAATTCCCTGCTGAAATGGAGAATTAGTTCCCCCTGCTTGACTGCTTCTGTCAGCTATAATAGCAACAACATATTATCAATATTTATTATTACTGTTAAGTCCAAGAATGATGTCACTTCACTCTTGCCTCACTAGCTGTCCCTTCACAGCGTCCCTTGGTGTTGCAGACGCCTCTCAGCCCTCCCATGTGAGCCACCTCTGGCGCAGCTGGTGGATCCTGGGAGATGGTTTGGGGTGTCCAAGCTGAGAGCTGGCAGTGCTCTGGGATCAAAACCAGTTCCTGGGAACTGGTTTTGGGGATGTCTAAGCTGAGAGCTGGCAGTGCCATGAGCAGGGCTTGCTGCTGCCTCCAGGGTCCCCATGTGTGCGTGCTTGGGCTGGCATTGAAATTGCTCCAGTGACCACAGCATCAGCAAGGCATCCAGAAGAAAGCTTCACCACTGGCTTTGGATTTGCCTCTGGGTGCCTTCCATGTCCCATCCTGCCACTGGGTCCGGAAACTCAGCTATAATAGCTGCAGTTGCCCACCAGTGCTTGTGACTCAGTGCTTGGCAAATTTGGGCACTGGTTGCTGCTTGTCTCTTGAGGAGTCCCAGAACCTGTGAGTGGGGAAATCTGCATAATCCCATGTACTAAGGGGTCTCCTTCCTTCTCTAAGGAGTAGGAAAACACTCATTAAAAAACATATGTCTGATGTAAGCATAAATTGTACAGATGCTTTGTGCTCCCTCTTTCTCAAGCCTCTTTATACTGGAGGTTAAGAAATGCTGTGTTTTTATCTTCTCTGCTGTCTTCTCCCTCTCCTTCTTGGCCTCAGGCCTCAGACCAGCAGCCTGCCCTAATAAATAATGTAAAATCTGTCTGGGCAGTTTGTGATCTGATCTTATCTGATGGACGGTGTCAATGGAGGGGCTGAGCCAAACTTGCCCTGCTCTCTTCCAAGAGGGAGATCTATTCCAGTGTCCCCTGGGAGAAGTGCTCTGTTCAGGTATTGATCCTGTATCAGAGCTATCAGAAGGCTGAGGCAACATTTCCCTCCTCTGTGCACGAGCATCCCGGCTCAGCATGTGGAGAAAGTGTACATAGCTCAAGGGAACAAAAGCTCAGGGATTTAAGTATAGGCCTAAGGTTTTACAAGTGCCTGAGTGTGTTCCTGAGCTGGGGCCTGAGGGAATGGTGTTATTGTATTACCCAGCCTTTATGGGATTGCCATGGACTGGTGGGAGCAGCCAGGCAACCGTGGAGATTTCCTGGGGCACTGGGCACACAGCCCGTTTGAATTCCCTTCAGTATTAGCTGGGTTGGGTTGGTCTCTCAGGACAAAGAAAGCACAAGGAAGCCTGCACTGGAGATCTTTTCATGGCCAGAACTCTATTGCATGAGTCAAAATCTTGCCTTATTTCCCAATGCTCCCTCTGTGGTCTGGGGGAAACGGACTCACATCTGCATCAGAGCAACAAAAATCATCCTTTTGGGCTGTGATTGAGGAGATGCAAAGCTGCCCCTATGGTAAAGGTGTATTTTAATATAGGTGGGGCTCCTTTAACAGGAATCTTTACCTATGAATTCCCACTGAGTGCTGAGACCCACCCCACTCCCAGCCAAAAGGACACCAGGGTCAGGTCATAGGATTCAGTCCTAAATTTCAGAAATGCTGTCTACAAATAAATCCTTCTCACCATGAGAAAGCAGAGAAGTGATGTACCACATCCACATGGGCACATACCCCCTGTGGGAGGGGAAAAAGCCATCTGGGCTCAGAGGGCTGGAGGAGCAGAGGAAACCCCACAAACCCCACACTGAGCAGGCCCTTCTTGCACAGGATTCCCCCAAACCTCCATACTCGTCCTCCTGTCATTTGTGCCACGCAGGCACAGCAGCCTTCTTTCCAGTACTGCACAACTTATACCGGTAATTTCCATAACAAAACAATTTTTTTAAAAAGCCACCCCAAATTATCAAAATAAAAACATTTTTAAACTGTTGAAACATTACAAATATTTCTAAACACTTTTGCTTTTGAAATTATCTTTTAATAATTACTTCTGGCCTAATTGAAAATGAGGAATAAGTTGATTTTCAGGAGTTAAATGACTTGGAAACAGAGTGAAACAACTTTGCTTTGACTTGTCAGGCACACAACTGCCTGAGCTGAAACAAAAAAAAAAAAAAAAAGAGGAGGAGGAATGGATTGCATCCTAAAAACGAAACTAAGCCCAAGATGGGAATTGTGGGTTCTCTTCCTGCAGTACCAGAGGAAGAGGAGGAAGAAGAGGCTCTGAGCGCCCTGAGTTTCTCTGCAGACAGGGAGTTTTCACCCAGCCACAGGTGGTTGCTTTCCAGTGCAATAAACTCCAGTGGCTACAAACTCAACTCAACTCTAATCACCTTTTAAATGTTTTATCTGCTGTTCTGACATGCATCTTTTGTTGCCAGAGCAACAAAATGTAAAAATGTTTTGAAGCCTATCCTGCTGACCAGATCCCCAGCTGAGTGGTTCAGCAGTTGTGGCAAGGGGAACATGTGCTCATGAGCCCTCTTAAATCCATAAGGAATGGCAGCCTTTCCTCTGGAAATGCTCCTTTGGAATGGTTTCAGTCTTCAGCAAAGGCAGGAGGAATGGGAGAGTTGCACATGTGGACATCTCATGGCTGGACAGATCTATTTAAAGATCTCCTTATTAAGATCTAAGAGCAAGAACAAAGCTCATCTTGATCCTGTCTCTCTCTAAAGGGAAGGATGAAAATCAATCACCCCATCCATGGTGAAATGATGGATAGCGATTGTGATAGCTTTTCTTGTGAAAGTCATTTGAAGCATCTCTCCTTTTATTACAGCTGAGATCACCCCAATGGCTTGAGCTTTAAATTCAGTTCTGGAGCAGCAGCAAGGCCCTCTCAGGACCCACCAGCCTGTGCAGGGACCATCTTCCTGGGGCCACAGACAATTTTTTAAGTCTCATCTGTTATTACACAGCTCTTCTATCCTTCCTCAGAGGACATGTTTGCCTCAGAGTACTCAAGTTTTCCTCCTCACACCTGACGAATTATTTTGGTATCCACAGCCCTATTGCCCTCTAGAGTTTGGTGGCCTCTGAGTAAGAAGCCACCACCACTGCTTTGCAAGTCCTTTCATGCTCTTTCCACACATCAGGCTCTCTTGTGCATGCAGCATTGCTGGGCCTGCCTGGCCTCCAGATGCTTGTGGATATTAATGTGTATGAAGATCCTCCTTACTCAGAGAAGAAAGTGCAGCAAGAAATACCTGTTCTGGCCAGCTCTGAGTGCTTCCTGAGGAGCTGTTTGAAGAGATGCCACACGAGGCAGCACCAGACTCTTCTGGTCCTTGTCGGGATCCTCTGTGGCTGTGTCAAGCAGGAAATATTTCAGAAGCATATGGAAATGGTTCCTGAAACTTCAGTGCACGCTTGAAGCATGTGATTTTTCCTACCAAATACTTTCCTCAGCCACCTCCTCTTGAAATGCCAGCTAATCCTGTCTCCAGGCAAAGCAACCCCCTCCCGCTGCCTTTTGCAATGGGAGGCAGATCCCTGCCTGCCCTCAGCCTTCCCTCCATTACCATAACTCCTCTCTTCCCATTAAAGCTGTTTTCTTTAAGCACAGTGAAAAAAGCCCTTTGTGTTTGGCTCACCCATCCCCCATCGTCAGTTTTCCCCAAATGCTCATTCCCAGGGAGTCAGAGACTGCTCCATGCCAGGCATGGTGGCTGAGGACAAGGGACTGGCTGGGGACAAGGGACGTGCTGTGTCCTGCCATCGTGCACCAGGTGCTCCTCAAGGCTTGGCTGAGGCTGCTCAGTGACTTCCCTCAGTGCTGTCACAGGTCTTTGAGAAACTGCCCAAAGAAATCTGTGGGTTTGGGGACAAGGTGCTGGTGGGGTCAGGCAGGAGCACACCTGGCTGCAGGTTTTGTAGGTGTGGAGATAAACACAGGCAGCCTGTTGAGCAATTCCCACGTGCACGAATTCATCCCTGGCCATTCACACAGTTACCCTGCCACGAGGTGTCCTTAGGAACGTGGTGTATTTATGGCTTCTGCCAACCATTTTCAGAGCCATAGAAGAAATCATTTTGGGATGCTTCAAGCTGAAGTCTGCTTCTCCATGGTGATAATTTCACATTCCTGCTGTGCTCAGTGATCCTGCCTTTGAAATTATCCCAGTTTCCAGACAGAGTCTCCCTGTGTTTCTGTCTGTGATGGGGTTGAGTGTCTCCTGGTGGTGCTGTCACCTGAGGGATGAGTTTGGAAGCTGTGATGCCACCTGAGTGCTGCCCCTCGAGTCAGGTCCCAGCTCACACTCAGCTCAGTGGGATTAAGGGCATCAGTGTTGTGGTGCATGGCTCACTCAGAGCAGTGTGTTGGGCACCTTGCACAGCTCATGAGGAGATGCAGACCAAGCCTTGAGGAGGTTCCACTCTGCAGCCCCGGCTTTGCTTGGTGTCAGCAGCTACCTGCTATAATTTGGCTCACTTGTTCTGCCGAGAGCACACCGGGCTTTTGCTAACAGACTGAGCCTCCAGGAGCCTCAAACCTCCCCAGCCAGGCAGATCTGCACCAGAGATACCTCTGGGTAAACAAGACAATTCCTCACCTTTAAAGTCCAGTGAGTACCAGGTGTCTCAACCCCAGCACTTCCACCCTTGGAGAGCTGGCAGTGGGAGAGCCACCAAAGATCAGTGTCCCCATGTCACACTGACAGAGGCTCACATGCCAAACCCCTCAGAGGGTGTGGTGGCTGTGCAACAGGCTGGAGGACAGGCTCCAGAAAGAAGCTGTACGTGAGTGGTGTGACTTGGATCATTCCAGCTCCTGCCTCTCAGAGCTGCATGAGCACCCCTGGATTTCCATGTCGTGACTCTGCAAGCATCTGCGATGACAGCTGCCAAGCAAGGTGCTAACTAACATGACTAAAGGAATTCATTGCTGGCCCTGGGATTGCCAAATCTCTGCCTTTGACTAGAAACATGTAATGTTTTTCACCAGTGTCATGTGCCCATGGAAAATATCTGCCACAATCAGATACCTCAATCCCTTCTTGTCCCTCCCTCGCCAGCCTGTGAGGATTTCAGGAGCTTTGGGACTCAAAAGTGGCTGATGAAACCCCATGAGCATGACCTAAAGCACAGGCTGTGGGATGCTGGGGCTGTGCTTGCAGACACAGCACTGTGGGGAGGGGGAAGGAGAAGCCAGACAGCCCAAAGTCAGAGCTCACCCACTGCTGATGGGCTGTGCAGCCCCTGCTCAGCTGTGTGCAAACACAGAGCTCTCCTGCCCCTATGCAAGAGCACCCTATTCTCTCATGCATGAGCATCCATTGAGCCCCTGCTTTCACATCCAAAGCAATTTGCACCTGAGTACTCGATTCACTTGCTCATGAGCAGCTGAACAACCTTCACGTGGGCATGAAGAGTCATTGACAAGTGTTCTGTGCAGAAGGTGGGCAACCATCCCTTCCCAGCGCTGAGCTGGAGCAGGAAAAATAAAGTTGGTGACTTGGGAGAGCAGAGCTCTGAGGACACAGATGGTAAATGTTGCATTTGAACTGCCCTAATGTTCTTTTCTTGCAGGCACAAGGCCTGACATTTGTCATAGGTGCAAGGGCTGGGGTTTGTTATTTTTCAGACTGCTGTGACCTTCCTGGCTAAGTGTTTTGCAGGTATGAGTGCTTGCAATAAGTATTGCATCCAGGTTTTTACAACATTAATTCCTCCATCCTTGTCCTCGGGGACAATGGGTGAAGTCACAAGCTTGTATCTTTGGGCTTTGATAATGTTGACCCTGGTATTCTAGTCCGTGGTGTAAGGGATGGAGTTCCTAACATAAGAAAAATTGGGGTTGTAATGTTGATAACTCCCAGGCTCTCTGATCCTCAGGGGCAAGGAGTGAAATTTTAATGCATATGCACACATTGTTTCAGTATTAACCCCTCTGTCTGGTGTGCAGGAAGCAAGAGAGGAGCTTGGAGTCATTATGTGTTAGGATTGTGATGATGTTGAAAGGAAAGTTGGTAATGGATTTGTGTTCAAATGGCTTTTAAGGATGACCTTCAAGGAGAGGAGTGATGAGGGCAGGGATTACTGCACGTGGGTAACTTGCTCACTGTTACACCCATGGGTTCTAGTGAGCTCACACAGGAGCACCCAGCAGGTTCCTGCCTGAGCAGCTGCTGAGTGCCTGCATGAGCACCCTGTTAATTCATGCATGAGTCCCCACACAATGCCTGCCCTGATCATCCCTGGGCAGCCCCTCCATGCCCCATGACTGCCTGGCCAGCTCACACTTCTGTCCATGCATGAGCGCCCACATGAGTCACACAGCAGCGCTGGCTTGCTCACACATGGGCACCCAGGTAATCCTTGGAGCAGCACCAGGTTCATTTCTGCATTGTCACCCGACCGGTTCATGCCTGAGCACCCAAACAGCCCAGGAAAGGGTGAGGAGAAGGTTGTGTTCCCTGGTACTGACAGGAATGGAGGCAGAGCTCCCCAGGCTGGGACTGTTCCACCGGCAGTGCTGCTGATTCCTGATCACACGGCAGCAGCAGGGTCACTCAGGACCTGTCTCTGGCCATGGGAGGGAGCTGGAAGGAGGGAGGCAGGGGCAGGTTTTGTCCTGATGGTGATGCTGAGATCATTGCCTGATGTGCTGTTAAAGGGACACCTACAGCCCCACACTGGGGACAGGACCTTCGGGAGCATCCCCTTCTGTGTGCTTTTTTTAACCCTCTAAGCAGCTCCCAGGATGAGTATTGTGGCACATTCTGTGGTCTGAAAGGCTTTGCCAGCCTCCTCTTCCTGGGCTTCTGGGGGAGTAGAAACTCCAGCTGCAGTCAAATAATATGTTCTTTAGACAAAAACTGTGGGGTTTTTTGACTGCTGACTTTTAATTGCTTTGCAGTGAGCACATCAATAGGGGGTAACCTGTCACCACCCAGCCACTCAGAAACTGGCCACTGGGCTAAGATCTGAGTTTCAGATACTGTGGTTTCTACCTCACAGGGGCCAGAGCATCGTGACTGTGACTGCCTCTGCTGCCCAAGCAGCTTATGGGGGTTGGGGATTCCACCTGGGGCTTTCTGCACAGCCTAGCACAGCACAGGATCCTCCACCAAGGCAGGGGCTGGGTCAGATGGCCATTCTCTCATTCTCTGCAGGCACACAGAGAGAGGGTGAAACTGCTGGCTCAGGCAAATGGCCACCCACAGCCAACCACTGCCTCTATTCAGCTCTTTGGGTGTTACTGCAGATGCTACTTATTTGGTTGTCTTTTTGTTGTGCATTGCATGACCCAGCAAACACAAATAATTGACTGTTGCAGGGTTGAATGACAAATAATAATCAGGTAAGCACAGGCATATTTGCACAAGAAAGAGACAAAGTAGGTGGTGCCAAGGTTGGAGGCATTAAATCAGTTCAGGAACAAACTCAGCAGAAATTCCCACTTATTTCCTTTACTTCCACATGGACCTGATTTCCACTGGTCTCAGGTAACTCAGGGAAACCCAGCTTAACCTTAGCAAAGCACTCACAGATCTCTACAGGACAAATTTCAAAGCTCACACCTCCAGAACCACGGAGTGCTCATTGCACACAAGGACCCTGGAGGCCAAATCCTTCTTTGGACTTTGCTCCTGGACAGGGAAAACCAGTTTGGCGTGGTTGGGTCTGTAGGTGTCTCTGCCAGAGTGCCCAGCTGAGCACAGCAGTGATGGGGTTCATACAGGGGGCAGGGGACATGTGGGTGATGGCCACTCTGAGGTGTCCCCAGCCACCCATCCCTGCCTGGCCATGGATGGAGCTGCCTTGTCCTGGCATGGCTGTCTTGGGACTGGCACTTCAAGGGAAGGTGCACTTAAACCCACCTTGCAGATGGAGGTTGGCACTGGGAGGATGGGATGGGACTCCGTGCTCCTCACCCAGCTCAAATGACACATCCATCTCACATCCGGGGGGAATTCTTCTCTCACACATCTGCTGCCCACCTGGGATGCTGGGGAAAACTCCACTCTTTTTCTCTGCCCTTTTCTAATCTTTGTCATAGGAGAAAAATTGTGACTTCCAAAAAAAAAGGGGATGGGGAAGCCTAACCTTTAGAAAATATTTTAAAATAAATTTAAAGAAAAAGCTGTTTTCTCTTCCCAAAACCTAAACTAAAATGATTTGCTGGCTTTTTTGTTGTTTTTGGTTTTGGGGTTTTGTTTGGGTTTTTTTTTTTTGGGGGGGGGGGAGGGGGGAGAGGGGGAGGTGAGTGGGGTCATTTTTTGGGGTTTTTGTTTGTTTGTTTTGGTTTGTTTGTTTGTTTTTGTTTGGTTTTTTTTGTTTGTTTGTTTGTTTTTTTAATTTAGGCAGCTGCTCTGTCCCAGATAGAGATGAGCTGGCCACAAGGGCTGAACAACCTCCCACAGCAACTCCTCAGCACCAGGATGGAGCCTGGGCAGGCAGGAGGCTCTGCTTTGCATGGACACCCACCCTAGTATCTGCCAAACACCCCTCCTATGGCCGAGGTCGAGCAGAGCCAGCAAAAAAAAAAATTTCTCTTCCTCAATCCAGATTTGCAACTGCTCTGCTCCAGGTTTGCCAAGCACCATGGCAGCAAGAGCTGGGAAACCTTTCCCAAAACAAAAGCTCCGTGGGGCTGGGTGAAGCTGAGAAGGGTCCTAAATTAATAAATGTAAAAGTAGAAGAAACCCACACCAGGGCAGTTACTTTAATGGAAATAAGCCGCTTGATTTTGCCCTTGAAAGTTTATGGCGTTTGAAACAATTGTAAACATGTCAGTGTACATGGATACGGTTTCTATAGCAGCGCAGCAACAGTTAAGGGCTTGCTCCCAAACATACCCCAAAGGACACTAAAAATAGTGCGTCTGTTGGATCAAAATCTGTATACTTATTCGGGAAGACATACAGAAACTAGGAGTTTGTGACCCTCCATTGTTTTTTTCAATTCTCCCCTTATTTCCTCCCCCGTTTCTGGAGGCGCTGGAAGGAGGGCACCGAGCTGAGCAGCAGAGCGCGGGCAGGGAGGGGTGTGCCCGATGCCAATCCTGTGCCAGCCCTTCCCTGGCACTGCCAGGGATGCCGTGTCCTCTCCCCACCCTGACACACACAGACCCATCAGCCGGGGCTGGAGGAGCTTCCTCCTCCTCCTCCTCCTCGGCTCTGTCCTCACGGTTGCCTGGTTGCAGGCGGTGCCTGCGTGTCCCCGCTCTGCCGCAGCCGGAGCCGCTGCTCTCCCTCCCCGGCAGCCCCGAGAGCTCCGAGAGCTGCAGGAACACGCGAACCCCGCGTCCCCCTCCCTTCCTGCTGCGGAGAGGGTGCGATCCTGCCCATCCCTGCTGCTGGGTGTGAGCTCCATTGGATTTAGGACTCGGGGAAGTTTACTCCCGCCTTTGAAGCTGCATTAAAAGCAGCTCGGGAAGCTGGATGCTCTGCAGGGCAGGACCCTGCTGGGGCAGAAGTGCCTCCTTCCCCAGCCAGCCTGGCCCAGGCTCCCGTGTCCATTCCTAGGGTGGCTTTTGCCCACCAGCATCTGCTCTGGCAGCCCAAGGCTGCCTTTGAAGCAGAGGGAGCTTTGCTCATGCGGTTTGGCAGTGGGGAAAAGGCCTTTCTGGAAAGGAGGGTGTGTGCTCCTCAAGAGGAGCATTCAGAAACACTCCTGTGGCTGCCTGGGAAGGGCCTGCAGTGACAACATCCTCCAGACCAAGAGTGCAAAAGTCCATTGTGTTCCTCAGAGATGTGTGTCACAGCAAAAGCCAAGATGTGCAGCAGAGAAACCAGCCAAAATACACAGCACATACAGCACAACAGAGCCAGCACTGAGAAATCTAGCTTGATGCAAAACAAGGACTTTCAGGGAAAAGGAGAAGCACTCAGGATATGCCATGGGCAATCTCCTTCCAAAGAACAGGGTACCTTTTCTTCAATGCGCTTTCACACTCAGGAAAACGCCAGTTATAAATGCTGAATGAAGGAACACTTAAAATCCCTTAAAGTGTCTCACATCTTCCTTATTCTCTTTTTTAAAAAGCATCAGTCCTCTCAGGACAAAGCATCAAAGCCCTAATGGCATTTAAGTGTTCAGCTACCCCACGGCAGGAGTGCAATACCCAGTGCATTGTTCACAAATCCAGCACCCCAGCGATGGCTTCAGGAGGGATGCAGGCACAGAGAGCATTACTCCTGTCTCATATCTCAAACAGCTCTACTCATGCTAAAATGATGCTGCTTCTACAACATAAAAGTTTCATGCATTTTATTTTTTCTGAATTACAAACAGGTGCCTTCCTGTGTGTTGGACATGTTGCACGCCGCAGCAGTTAATGAGTGATGGGTCCCTGCTAATAAAATCTGCACAAGTGGATTTATTGTGGGCATTAGTTTGCAAAATAATACCTTCATAAAGAAACATTGCAGGGTCAGTATTGGGGAAATTGCTTGCTAGCAGGTTGAAATCATCATCCTGTTCAGCTTTTTGGGGCTGATAATTAAGATATCTCAAATAAAAGTAACAAATGTCACTTAGCGTTGCTGCAGCATCTTTAACTACAAAGCAGTAGCATCTCACCTCTCTCTCTGTTTTTGTTCTGCAGAGCTCAAATTCCTCTGTTTTGACAAATGGCATCACTGAAAGTTCTGTCTGTGTTCCCTGAGCAGCATTCCTAGTAAAACGATAATCACAAGCTGGAAACAGCACAACAAACCATAAGGAAGGAAAACCGAAGCAGCTGCATCACAACACCTAATTGTCTTTGCAATCTGCCTTGGACTGTGTGATTTTCTTACATTTCATCCTGGTTAAAGGCAAGCAGAGCACACAGCCAGCAAGGGCAGCATGGCCACAACAAGGGCTCAGAGCTGTGGGACAGGGTCCAGCTGCTCTCTGGCTGCACACAGCCCTGTGCTGTGAAGGATGGCTGTGGCATCGCGTGTCCTCCTGCCTTTTCTTTCTCCTTCCAGCTGTCCTGTCCCCTGCCTTTAGGGTACGACTCCCCTCAGTGTGACCTGAATTGCTGTTTGTTTGGGGACAACGGGCACTGGGGCAAAAAATCCTTTGGGCTGAAGTCTGGCTATGGCATGAGCTATTTGTTTATGCAACAGAAGGTGCAGCACTGACACCATTCCCGAGGCAACTGGGAAGATGGTGCCAGGGTCTGGACCTCTTGACTTCACTTAATCCTTCCTTGAACATCACCCCCACTCTCCACTTCCACTCTGCCATTGCTCTTAGTGCCAAAGAGGAAAGCTCTCCCCACCCCAAGACTTCAAGAGAAAGATCACGCCTATGCTCAGCCAGAGTTAAACTGCAGCTTTGGCTTCAGTCTTACATTCCCAGCCACCTCCATGCAGGCTATGCCAGAGGAGAGCCCAGACACACTGGCTCCCAGCTGATTTTACTCATGGGTTATTTAAAGCAGACATTGATAGCTCTGAAGTCGCAGCAGCTGAGTGTGGCCGCCAGTGGCTAATGAAGGTGAATGTCAGGAGTCATCATCAAAGTGATTAGTATAATTAAACTGAGCTGTGAAATGCCAGTGCCAGCAGCAGAGAAGTCCCTCTGAGGTTTGCTTCACTGGATTGAAAACTTGGTGCTTCCTTTGAATCCCCTGATGCACTATCTGGTTTTCCTTTGGTTTTCCTTTGCATCAGCTCTCCTGTTCAGAGGCAGTTGCTGAGCACTACCCTCATGTTGGCAGCTGCTTGTGCTGTGACTACAGACAAAATGCTGCTTTTTTTTTTTCTTGTGGTCTCACTTCTCAAGCTGTAAAGCACAGGTGAAAATATTTAGCTGCCTACCTGACAAGGCTGATGTGCAGATTAATTAATATTTCTCAAGTGCCCTGAAATTTGCCAAGTATTATTGCTACATAACAACTGTTGCTAAGTGCCAGAACCAGGCGTGGACACCGCACCTACATTTCCTGGCCTCACAGGGGTCAAAGCCCAGCTTTGCTATGAGTCTGCATCCAAAAAAAATCCTTCTTTTCACCTCTCTGATGCTTTGCTCATGTTGCTTCTGCAGTTTTTGTCATTCCCTTTGGTTTGTTGGACAATACAGGACAACACCAGCGTGTGTCTTTGGGTGCCCCATCCTGGAGCAGCACCAGGGGCGGGATGTGCCACGGCCAGGGGTGGGCAGCAGCTGGTCCTGGCATGGCTGGGCTGCTGTAGCCAGGAGCAGTGTCAACACCCAGCCCTGAGAAACTGCTTGGCTCCAGCTGGGGAGGCAGCAAGGCAAGGGTGGATCTGTCAAGCTCTGTGATACCACACCTTAGTGTCTGAGTGACTCATGAGGCACTCCATGACTGCTCCATTTCTCTTCCCCTTTTTGCTCAACTGGGGGATGAGGTTTTAAAAAACAACGTGTTTGCCCTTCCACTTTCTAGTTTTCCTGCTGGGAAAGCCTTGTTTCCAATGGCTATGAACCTTGGCTTGGTGGGCATCACATTGGTCACTCCTCCCAAGGAGCATCAGTGTTGCCAGCACTGAGGAGGAGCATGAGCTTGGGTTACACCAGTGGCTTTGGGCCATCATCAAGCCCCAAAGACAACAAATAATAAAAAATTATAATAATAAATCAAGTGTGTTGTGGGGGGCTTCTCAGTCCTGAGTCCAGCTGGATATTTCCTGCTGCTGTCAGAGCCTGCTGCAGCCCCAGACAAGGTAACCCCATCCAAAGTGCTGCCTCTGAGTGGTCTCCAGCTCCCACCACTTCCTACCCATGTCTGGTCAGTGCTTGAGGTCACCAGCCTGCTCCAAGTGGTGCTGAGGCTCTGGAATGGGTTATTTCATTGTCACAGACACAGCCAACATGAATTAGGGGCCATTCCTCACCCAGACATTAGAGGCCATTTGGTGGTGGTGGGCTTCTGGCAAAGACCTCCAGGAGTGGGTTGCATGCTGTTGCATCCTCCTCAGGATGATGCTGGACACAGTGGAGCCCCCAGAGTCGTGGCTGGTGGGCAGGCAGAGCTGAGCACTTGCTAGGAAGGTGGGATGCTGGCTCCTGCTAGCCAGCCTGTGCTTTCACAGCTCTGATTCATTCTGGGTTGCAGCAGGCTGCCATCGCCCAGCCTGCAGGCATCTTCAAAATGGGGCTTTCTCCTCTGCAACACCCCAGTGATTTCCTTCAGGAGAGCCCAAGTAAAACTGAGGGGCTGAAGGGGGGAAGCTTTCCTAGCTGAAAGGACAAGATCATGCCAAATGAAGTTCAGTGACTGTAAATGCAGATTAAAGAGCATTGCCAGGAAATGTTTTGATCCTTCAGCTGAGAGGAAGGGGATTTGATATCAGTCATATTAGTCCAGGAATTAAACATGGCTATGAATGGCCAAATACTGACTCCAAAATCCAGCAGTACCCTTAAAAGCAAAGAGAAACCCCAAACCATTTGGTAGGATCCAGATGCAGGCCCCAGAGCAGGAGCAAACACAGTGGGTGCTGGCAGGTCTAGAGAAGAAATATCAAGAGCTGCTTGTGGCCCTGTCCCATAGGACCCCAAGTTAAATTGGGGAAAATGAGAGATTTGAAATGCTCAGAATACAACACTGGAAGCTCATTGCCCAGCACCTCTTTAGCTGGTAGGAGCCTTTCAGTTCCTCCCCCAGGAATGTTATCCATGTCACCAGTGGTGTCCAAGCCTCCCTTTGGGTGCTGCTGAAGCTGCCCAGGGAAGACCTGGTGAGCCCAGCTACAGCCAGGCCACTGTGGGACTTGCTGTAGGCATCTCACAATCTCAAAATGAGGGGTTGAAGGTGGCTGTGCCAGCCTGGCCTCGGGGGGACTTTCAATCAGGTCCTGGCTGCAAATCTCCCTGGAGCAATCATTAAACAAGCCTTGTTTAGACAGAGCCCATGGTGGCCTCCTTCCCTTTGACTTCTTCCTTGGACTGACAGACTTCAGCCATCCAGAAAGCACTGTGTTAATCATATTGTTGGAGTGAGAAAGCCGAAGGAAGAGTATTGCTCTGTTACCACGCAGCCAGCTCATGTGGCTTAAATCATAGCTACAACAAGCAGGCCTTCTGGCAGATGAGTTCTCAGGCAGAAAGCAGGGGATTTTTCCCATGACATGCAGAGGGGGAGAAAAAAAAGACAAAAAAAAAAAAAAAAAGAAAAAAGAAAAGAAAAGAGGATAGCATTGGCTGTGTATACTGAATGCAAGCAAAAACTTATATACATCTGTGGTTTTGTGTGTTTTCAAGGACCCAAAATGTGTTTTGTTTCTTCAACCATCCTATAAACTGGACAGATCCTGTGGGTGCTGGGAGCACTCACATGCTGATTATATGCTGATTTTCTTACTACTTCACCCCCCAGACTGATACAGCAGCTGTAGCGAGCCACGTGTGGTGTTTTCATTTCGCCTCATTAAAGGCATTTCAGTGTGCCTTGCTCAAGTAACACCTGCCTCCTCCATTTTTCGGGCTGTGCTGTGGGTTGGGTGAGGGGGAGATGCTGTCTTGTCCCCCTCCCTGGGAAGATGCATCTGTCCTTCCACGCGACAGCTTCAGAGATCGTGTTTTAGAGAACAACAGAAGAAAAAGAAGGTGGGGGGAAAGACTTTAATTTTGAGACTGGATATCTGGGAAAGCTGGGATGTGTGTTCACATGATCCATGGGAGGACAGCTGTGATACTGAGCAGCAGCCAAGCACCTTCTCCCACCTGAGCAACCCAAGAGATGCACCTGGGAACTGCTGGTCATGCTTACTGCACCAAGTAGGGCACAGTTGGTGGAGAAATCACTGCCAATGCTGAACAAACTTTCCCTCTAGATCCACATTCAAGGACAAGCAATGAAATATATCCCAGAGCCCATGGGGTGCAATCCTGTCCTCAGTGAAGGGACAGCAGGAGGCTTCATGTTCTGCTTAAACCTCCTCTTTTGCAGTTGTATTCAAAGGGAGGTCCTCTGAAAGGACTACAATTTTTGTTTCACATAATTAATTCATTCACTTATGTCAGGGGGATTGACACACGTTCATCCAGGTGGCCACATAATTAATTCATTCACTTATGTCAGGGGGATTGACACATGTCCATCCAGGTGGCCGACTCCTGTGACAATCCAGCAGCATCCTGACTAAACACTGTGCTGGTACCACAGCTCCATCCCTCCCTCCCTCCCTCCTCGCTGCCGTTGTGAAGTGCCCCTTGATTTTACAGCTCTGTAAATACACTTTGAGAGGGTAGGTGTTTGCTTATTAACTTAAGGCAAATTACATTTCTAAGAACTGGTGGAAGAACATAATTTAATTGGTGCACACGATCGGCCTGATTGATTGTGGATGATTGCACAGCCCCCCCTCACTCTGCCTGAGCACAGTGCAGGTGCCAGTGCCCACCACTGGGCGTGGAAAAGAAAGAATCACCTGGAGGCTCAGGATGATTAGCCCCTGATGAATCCAAGGCTGAGTTTGTGACGAGGAATTAGCACGCTGCTTTGGAAAAGCCCAGCACCTGATGATCAGGTCTGTGCTGGGGTGACAGCATCATGTCTTGTGCTTGACAAGCTCTGACCTCGTGTCCACCAGAGCTAAATACTAATTTCCTCAACCCTTCCAAGAAGGAGTTCAGCATCGACTTGTAATCTCAAATATTTTCTCGCAACTGACTAATGACTTAATCACAGCTCGTGGCACTGAGCCACGCTGATTACCCACGCAGGCAGGAATTGCAGCATGTTGTGGCACCAGCACCCTGTCATCATGCTCAGTCCCAGCAGCATCAGTCCCCAGTGAAATTTGCTTGGGTTTGAATCCCTTGGAATCCCTTGGAATCCTGCGGGCTGGATGAGAAAGGTGAGGTGAGCTTCAGCTTTGTAACCCAGGGAGGCAGCTAGTTTAGAAGTGCAAGGACACCCCTCAGAGACACAAGTTCTTCCCCAGGAATGAGGGGCCTCTCCATGGTTTTGGAGAGTGCTTGGTGAAGTATCCTGGCCAGTTGAACTTGGCAGCCCACGTCTGGAAAACAATCTGGGCATGGCCAGGAGATGCACTGAAGAATCCTGGCCTGGTCGTGCTGCTTTAGCTCATGGATGCAGCGTTTAGCAGCACAGCCCTGAGCCCAGCCACTCTGGCTGGGGATCATTTTATTTAATAATACAGACAGGGGCAGTGAGGTGTGACTGAACTGTTGCTGTTGGGGCCATATGCAGCTACGAGCAGCACAGAAACCTGGGCAAGAGCCTTTGCTGTTTCCTCCCCGCTGCAGTGAGATCACAGGACGAGACGTGCTCTGATGGGAACATTAGAGGGGACCATGTGTCACTTTATTTTGCATCTGACTCAGGGAGCCTGTTCACACGAACACTGGAACAGTGTGTGGCTGTCAGAAAACAGAAAATAGCTGTTTAAATATCAAAGATTATTTCAGAACTCCAATTGTCTGAGTCGCAGCTCCAAGTTTCATGGCTGGGAGGGGAAACTGGTGTGAAATGAGATGGGACAGCAAAGGTGATGCTCTACCTGCCTATCATTCCTTCTCCAATGAATTATCCATGGTACTGGGTCACCTCAGTCCAGCTTGACTTCCCCAAAATATTGAGTATTTTATGTTTTAGTTTCCTGCTGTCTCTCCATGTAGTGGTACAAGCTTATAGTACAAGGGTACATGGCAAGATTAGAGGAAAAAGCAGCCCCCAGGCTTCCTGCCAGCAAGGAGCTGAGTTCTGAGGCCCAGTTTTCAGACCTCTGGAGAACTTTAAGCCATCAGTGGTGATTGCCCTTTTTCCATAGCAAGGAACATGTGTTAAATATAAGGAAATACCAAAAAGAGTCACCAAACTCAGCTGTTTCCTTTTTGGTTTTTTGTTTTTTTTATAGTAAGGAGAGAAAAGCTTTCTGAAATTTTTTCTCCTACAAGAGGAATGCTTTGTAATGCTGATTTGTCTCTTAAGCTTCCTCTGAAATGTCTTTGAGAAAGAAATGAACCCTGAGGCAGGATCGACATGAAAAGGGAACCCGGAGCAGTGCTGAGCCAGGGGGTTGTGCAAAGGATAAATGCTTGCATGGATATAAGAAGGGATTGGGCCAATTCAAGAAACAGAAATCCATCATGGAGGTGCTAATTTAGAGTTAAATAAAAGATGGGACACAAGCCCTGGTGTGGCTGCAGGTGCTCTCCCAAGACAGGGCCAGGCTCAGCACTGGCACCGCTGGCACCTGGGACTCATCCTGGGGGCAGCTGGGACAAGGCTGCAGCAGGGATGCTGGGATGCTGGAAATCTCTCACTGTTGTTTCATCTTCTGCAGAAGGGTGGTATGGCCAGGCAAAATCAGGAAAGAGCCTCCCAAGGGGCAAAGCGATTAACAGATGCTACAGAAGAGCACAGCTCTTGTTGTGACAGCAACCTGGAGCAGCTCTTGGGAGCTGAAGGGGACCCCATACAACACAGCAAGAGGGACTATTTGTTGTGGCAGGACACAAATGCTAGGGGCAAGGCTCTATACGGTGAATACCAAGCTCATCCTGTCCCCCCAGGCTTTCCTCAGCATACTCCGTGTCTGCTTCTGCCAGCTGCACCTAATTCCTACACAGCTTAGTAAAGTGAGCATGGGATGGCAGCGTGAGGCCCTCTGTAATCTGGTCTCAGCACGCCCCAGGCACAATATTCACCTCTCCACAGCCCAGTTTCCCCGTGTAAATTGGATGATGATGAGATCTGCTGCCACTGCCGTGTTACATCACACGTGTGGTGAGTGATTCATTGCGCGCAGAGCTCCGAGCGCACGCAGGGCTCCGGCAGCCGCTGCTCATTCCAGCACTGTGCCTGGCCATGACTGCAGCCCTTCTCCACCTATCCCTCACCTTCCTCCCATCCCATTTCCTTCAGCCTTTGCCCATCATCTCTGGAAAGGTGGTCCCTGGCCCCTTGGGACGTGACTTCCTGGCAGGTGGGACTCGGCAGGATTTCCATGTCGGAGCAGGAGCCTGGAGCTTCTCCACCCGTGCCTCTGCCCTGCTGTCACCTGCCACCCATCTGCCACGTGTCTGCACGTGTGTTCTGTCCTCCCTCGTGCCTGAGTCCCATGGGAACCTCCAGCAGCTCCGGGGAGATGTGGGATACAATCCTTTTCAGGGCTGAGGGTCTGACTCGCTCCATAGTAAAGGATGCTGGGATCCAGGAGCTCAGCAAAGAGGGACTAAAGTGCGCCCTGATCAGAGGGCTGGAAACACGTGGCTTGGAAATATGGCATGGAATAACGAGCTGCTGAGCACAGAGCACAAAGTTACAGCAAATCCAAAGGCAAACCAATAAATGCTCTGAGGAGAGCTCAGTTTTAGTGCCGGGCTTTGTTTACAGCAGCCACCAAAAGCTGGGGTGTGGTGAATTTACCATCAGGGCCATTTTTATCTCAGGTGTTCTAAAAGAATACTGCCTTTGAGGAAAAAGCTGTTTTGGGATGTGCAGGGTTGCACCAGAGATCATGAGGGATGATCATCCAGGCCCCTTTTGTTCTTATAATCTAGGAGCTTCAAGTTACATCACTTAATCTTTTCTTAGAAACCCCAGGGCCAGTGAAACTCAGGTTAATGACTGCTAGAGTTTACACACCCTGGCACCACAAATATTTCTGACTCAATAATTCTTCAACAATTCATGATGGGATGACAATGAAAACATCTCCATTGATTTTGTGTGTTCTGCTGGGGCAGGACCATGCTGTTTTCTGAAAGATGTGGTGGTAAAAACTCCCATTTCCCTTAAAAATCTGTTTCTCACCATGTATAAGAAAAAAATTGAAGACCACATCAAGGATGTGATTTCTGGTAAGCTATGGAAAACGCAGAGAAAAATCAATTAGTATAGTCTTTATGTGGCTAGAAGGGTCTTTCAGTTGAAATATACGTGTATACATACATACATGGGCATATATGCATACATACATTTTTCTATACATCCATATGTATGTATACATACGCACACGTGCACACATGGAATTGTAGAATTGAAGAATGCTAAGGATTTGGAAAGGACCTAGAAGATCATCTAGTTCAAATAGCCTGCCCTGGGCAGGGACACCTTCCATTAGACCAGGTGGCTCAAGGTCTTGTCCAGCCTGGCTTTGGACACTGCCAGGGCTGGGGCATCCACAACCTCCCTGGGCACCACTGTTCCAGTGTCACACTAAAAAAATTCTTCCTGATATCCAACCTAAACTTCCTCTCTTTCAGTTTGTACCCATTACTCTTTGTCCTGTTGCTACAGCTTCTCTGGCTGCTCTGAAGGTTCCCCTGCAGGTACTGGGAGGTTGCTGTGAGCTCTCCACACGATCTTCTCTGTGCTGAACAGCCCCAACTTTCTCAGCCTGTCTTCGTGTGAGAGGCACTCCAGTCCTGTTATCAGCTTCACAGCCCTTCCCTGGACGTGCTCCAACAGTTCCACGTCCTTCACATATTGGGGACACCAGAGCCATAGGCAGGATTTCAGGTGGGGTCACACAGGAGCAGAATGAGGGGAATCTGCTGGCCACACTCTGGGGACTCTGCCAATGGCTCTGTGGGACTTCAGTGCTGCACAGCACAGGTAAGCGGACATGGGCACACACACCTGCACACACACGCACACCTGCACATGGACACACACCCACGCACACCTGCACATGGACACACACCTGCACATGGACACACTTATTAAGAATTAAATTAACACAGCTCATTAAGAATTAAAGTAAACAAACATGACAGGGATTTGCAGGTGACCATGGCTGCGGAAATGCCCTTTAGCCCTTCCTACCCTGCCTGCCACGCCCTGCTTTGACTTAACGCTGCTGCTCCCAGCACACATCAGGGCTCAGCATGAGCTGAGGCAGCCAAAATGCCAGCAGGAATTGACTGAACAGTCCCACAGCATCCTTCTTTTCTTAGTTCAGTCCTTCATGTCTACCCAAAAGCCCCCAGCCAAGAGACTGCAGCTTGCTGCCTTTGGATAATGTTTAGGTGTAGCAAAGAGGACATTTTGAGGAAGGAAACAACAAATAAATGAGATGCTTTTTTTGATAGGTGGAAGCTTAATATACCCAGAATGAGAGTGTAAAGAGATAGCACAGTCTCATTAAGCTGATGAACACACCAGACATATTTTGTAAGCCCAAGCCAGTTTCAGGAGAGCTAATGACAATCACCCAACTATCCATCACCATTGATAAATACAGGTTCTTGTCCTCATCACCCTGTGTGCAGGGGCTCTCAGGGCTCTCTTTAATCTTCTGTGCCAGAGAGCAGTTCTATTGTCAGTAACAGTGCTCAGCTCTATGTTCACTTTGTGCTTGCCATCCTTCTCTCTCCAGGAGTTAGCACTGAAACTCCTCTAAATAATAAAATGGAACCCCAGAGCCTCTCCTGTGCAGAAACACTTAGCACCTGATACAGTCTCTGCACACCTGCACATGGACACACACCGGCACACGGACACGGACACACACACACCTCCACAAGGGCACGCGCGCACACGCGCGCACACGCGCGCACACACGCGCACACACGCGCGCACACACGCGCACACACACACGCACACACGCACACGCACGCACGCACACACACACACACACACACACACACACACACGCACGCACGCACGCACGCACACACACACGCACACACACACGCACACACGGACTACAACTCCCGCCATGCCCCGGGGCGGGCAGGGGGCGTGGCCCGGCTCGGCCCCGCCCCGCCGGTGTCCGCGCGGTGAGGCGGGGCGGGGGGCGGCGCCTGACGGTCGGTGTGAGGGCGGCGGAGCCGGCGGCGTCCATCGGCATCGGCTGCTGCTCCGCGGCCGCTTCTCGGCAGCTGCTCCTGCTGCTCCCCGCCTGCGGCTCCAGCAGCGGCCCGCCGGAGGTGAACGCTCTGAGGCTTCTGCCCTTGTCGCCCAGTCGGAACTATCGCCGTCCGCGCGGCCGTGAGGAGGCTGAGGCTGCCCCTTCCCCCCGCTCCCGGCCTGCCGGCGTGGGGTGCCTCTTGTGCGCGTTTCCTTCCTCCCCGCGGTGAGTATCGCGCCTGTCGCGACACAGCCCCATCCCCGCGCCGCTGCCGCAGGGCTGGGGGGGCCTGCCCGGGGCCTGCCCCTTCCTTGCCTTCCTCGGGCTCCTTCCTCCCCTCCCGCCGCCCTGCGCGCTTTGTACTGCGCCTCGCAGGGCTGCCTTATTGTGGTTGCTCCTAAAATAATTCTCCTTTCTTTTCTTTTTTTTTTTTTTTCCCCACCGGGATTTGGGAAGTTTTTGTCTTTTATTTTATTTTGCCTTTTTTTCCCTCTTGGTCTTTTTTTGTTTAATCTTTTTTTTTTGCTTCCCACCCGCCCGGAGTTGGCCCCGCTCTGGGGCTGAATGTGCTGGGGAAGCTCTTTGTCATGGAGCGGCTGCCGAGCCGTCTGCCCCCGGGAAAAACATCACTTGAAAAAAATAGGAAAAAAAAAAAATCGCGCAATACTTGAAAATCAGCGTTCTGTTGAATTCGGGGGTGGATGGGTTTTTTTGGCGGGGGTGGCGATATATGTGTATTTTTTGGGGGTGAGAGCGAGTTCTCCCCCCGCCTCCCCCGCCAAGTCCATTGATCGCAGGCTCCCGTGCCGGAGCGCGGAATGGGAGCAGCACGCAGGCGGGTGACAACAAAACAAAGGGGGATTTTGTTTGGCTGTTGTTAACCTGAAAGATCTTTCTGGGAAAGCTTGCTTCTTTTTCTTTGGATTTTTTTTTTTTTTAATCCCTAGCTCTTCCAAATTGGATGATGTTTTACTCTGGAAAAATCTAGCTGGGCGGTGGGTAAGTTGTGTCTTTGATTTTAAGATTCTTGGGGGAATTGCAGCGTTTCTCTCCCATCTCCTCAGCCCTGGCTCTTTTGTGAGCAGCCCGCCGTCCAGCACAACTTGTGTCCGGTTTTTCTTTTCACTCTTGCTTTCACCTAGTTAAATAATATGTTTTCACGATCTAGTACGAGGGAGACGTTTCTGCCTGCAACAGCTGTAGAGAAGATATTCAAAAGGCAGGGAAGAGAAGGACCAGTTGTGTTTTTTAGCTGAATAATTTTCCTCTGAAAAATGGTATATTTTAAAGTAGTCACGTTTTTATACCGGAAGCATTTTTCTTGCCCCTACCCCCCTTGTTTTTGTTTTAAATGCCACCTCGAAATCTGCAGCTACTTCACCTCTGCAAAATGCAGCTTCTGGAATACACGCGAGCAAAAAGCAGTCTGGCTGTAATGCTGCTGTTTCTGGCCTTACAGGCCACCCCTTTTTGGTATTTTTTTCTGGGACTCCTCTGCCTTGGAAACACTACTTGGTAAGGAAAATTACAAAGCCTTTCAGCTAGCTAGAAGCTGGCGCTCCTACATCTGAAGGACGATAGGTTTATTTTTTTTTTTTTTTCATTTTGAACGCGTCTGGGAGGCGGGGGAGACCCGGGGAAAAAAAAGCCGTTTCCGGTTTCTGTTCAGCAGCGTTTCGGATTTTTTTTCCCACAAAGAAGCAGCCAGATGACCTGTTGATGACACATCTTGAGTTGCTTTTTGTTCCAGGAGGCGCCTCTGTAGGTTAGTGGCGATGGACGGGCTGCCCACATCGTCGTTTGCATGTGTTGCTGTGCGGTCTGTGCGGCTTTGTAATGTTTTAGGCCGACAGTTTTGGAGTGAGTAATGTGGAGCCGAAGTTTAGACGTCTGCCCAGGACATTTCCCCCTTTCCTCTCCACCACAGTCCTTTCCCCCATGAAAAAGCGTGGCTTGCTGAAAAGTGAGCATTGGTAGTTGGAAAATGAGGCTCTCTTGGTGCTGTGCGAGAGAAGTGTCCTAACTCTTTGAAGTCGTGTGAATGGCCTGGCAGGAAGCTTTAGGAATGCATTTTGGTTGTATGTAGGTTGCTGCTGGGTACCTTAAGCTTCAGCATCTCCTATTTCAAATGAATTAAACATGTAGGAGCACCTACTGTTACGCTGAGTAAAGTCGTGTAACTAAAGTCGTGTAACGTGTGCCTCACGAATATTTCCATTCTTACTAAACACTGGAATGTATTTCTCAACACAGCAGGTCACCGCGCTAGTGATCATCTTAGAAATTTACATTTTGAGTAACTACTAGGGTAATTCCAGTTAAAGAAAAATTTAATGTACTACCTTTGCTACGACCATTTTGTATTTTGGAGGCAATATGGGTTTCTATTAAGAAACCAGACGTGGAAAACAGGATCCTTTCACTTCAGCATTTATAGCTAGTGGCTGAGTTTGTAGTTACAAAATAGAGGATCATGTGCTTGGAGCCAGTGGTATTTAAAACTCTTATTTATTTGTAAGGAGCTAATTACAAGTATTTTTTGATATAAAATGTCTTTTCAGTCAGGAACTCTGGAATACAGGAAAGTGGAAAACCCAAAGCTGTTGTAGATGCTAATCCATGCCCTGAGCAAAAAAAGGGAGAATGAGGGTGTTTCCTAAGAAATCAGTCACCTTTAAGTGCGTACTTGTAAGAGAAATTACACCGTGATCAGCAATTCCTGCTGGCTGCCAGTAATTGGAGGTACTTGTTGCTGGCTGGTCACCGTGCTCCTTGCTGGTTAGATTGTAAAAGTTTTGACTGAACACCAGGATGGAAAAGTCCAGCTCCTTTGCCTCCCAGACATTCATTCCTTGATCTCCACATTCACAAGCGTGCTGACAAACTGTCAGAGGAAGTGACAGCAAAGACACGGGGTAGGAAGTAGGTCAGCACGGCTGAACGCTGCTGAGTTTCAGTGGAAAAACGTGAGCATGTTTCCATCTGATCTTGTTTCTGTTTCCTTTCAAGCTGCCGGTTAGCAGGGTGCGCCAGGAAGTGTTACACTGCTGCTGCAGCTCCCCAGTCCTACTGAAATTAATGTTGCACCTCCAGTCAGGCCCAGTTAGTCTACCTGGGTGAGAAGATTCATGGGGAGGAAAGTCAAACAGCAATTTAGTTATGATAAACGGTGTCAGGCAAAGCTGTAGTGGCTCTGTGCCTCTCAGGAGGTGGGGGGCAGGTTGTGGATGCATTTCCCTGTCCCTGTGCTGCTGTGGGCTCTCCAGTGGTTGCTTTGGGTGGGCTGGGACAACAGGGGAGCATCGTGGCACATTTGTTGTGGCCTTAACATTTTGTAATGGCAATTAGTAGCTACAAGTGATTGTGTTTCTTCTTTAAAATGTTTGAATGTATGTATTCAAAAGCCTGCCTTTCAAGTTAAAAAAGATGGAAGCTCTTTTTCCTGCTAGAAATACTTCTGAAACTTAAAAAAAAAAAAAGGCAAGCTCTACTTGTTTCTGCCTTCTGCTAAAAGCAGTAAAAGCTCTTTGACAATAACTTGATTTGCAGAAAAATGAGTCTTGCACACTATGAGTATGCTGTCTCACAAGTATCCTGTATTTTTACTGGTTTGAAAAGAAGCTTTTCCTTCAGGTAGGCAGAGGTTCTTGAGTGCTTTGCACGAGTGAGTGCACAGCTTTTGGGCTGCCTAGGTGTGCCCTGTGGCATGGCCTTCTTTTGCCTGACCCATGTGATGTGATTTGGAGCACCAAATGTTCCTGGCTGCTCAAAGTGCCCTTTCTGGAATAACCCTGTATGGTGAGGCATTGTGAAATAGCTGACTGGAAGCTCCAGGCTTTGCAGGAGAAAGTGTTGTCCCCTGCTGGCACCCTGTGCTGGAGGTGGGTGCTCATCAGCACCAGTCCTGCTCCAGCAATGTCTCCTGGCTGCCGTGTGAGGTGGCACTTGGGGACGTGGGCTCGAGTGTGAGCGAGTCAGCAGCTTGTTTGGTTGGGGCTGAGTGCAGTGCCTGCCTGGGAGTGTTTGGTTAAGGATTGATGGTATCCTCTGGAGCCTGCCATGCAGGAGCACGGCTCAGCTCAGGAACAGGTAATAAAAGTTAATCTGCTGACCTTGCTTTTAATCCATGCTGCTGGATTTAATCACAGGGACTTGAATGCCACCCATGGTACTTTGTAAATGCTGAATTTTGGGCTTGAATCTCATACTCGAGAGCAGAGTGGACTAAACCTTGCAGTGAATTTCTGGCTGTGGTTTCAGGAGTGGGAGTATCCTATAATTTTACTCTTCTAATTAAAGCTATATTGCAGTTTTTAGATTAGAAGCGGTCAAAACCTCTCACTCTGGTCCAGTAATTATATTCCTGTCAGGAAGAGGATTTGTTCAATTCACACTCACTTTCCTTGTTCACCTGTATATGTTGTAGAGGAATTGGGATGTGTGTCAGTGCTGGCTCCAAATGCTCTTGGTCTGCCTTGGTGTTGGCTAGACAGCCATGCCAACCAGATGGTTTTCTGTGCCAGCCTTGTTTGTAGAAGTTAATTGCATAAATGTGTTTTTAGAAGGGAGAAAAGCATTCCTTGTGAGAAGTTGTTGTTTTTTTTAATAGTACAGAGATATTTGGGGCAGGGAGATGCTGGTCTGGTTACATCAGGGTGTGTGTATATGTGTAAACAGCAAGGAGGGCATTGAAGGACTGTGGTTAAAAAGGGCCAAACCAGAAATGATCTCTGGAATATTTTTTTTTTTTGTTATTATTAAGGGTGGTTGATAATATGAATAGCTACTAGATAATATTTTGTGGATTTATTGAGGTTTTGTGTGACTGGGATATATGAATGTATAGGTACTTGCAGGTTATGGGTTTGGAGTAAGTTAGTAAAGTAGGATTCTGTAGGGGATAGTTTGTTGGAGCTAGGACTTGAAGATAGGAAACCAGAAAGATACCCCAAAGCAACCAAAACCCAGAAAAATAATAAAGTACAAATCCCTGCCTAGGCAGAATTTTCTTCTAAGTAGACCACCATCAATGGGTCTTTTCCTTCCATTGCCAATTGATTCACCTGTCTGGATGTACTTAACTGCTTCTATTTCAAATTTGTAATGTTTCTGTAACTATATAACCCTTTGGGTTTTATTACAAATGCTTAAAAATGCTCTTTTCTGAGCTGGGGTTCCTCTTTGCCTTACTTGATGGACAAGGTGGGGAATAGAATTTGAATTTGAGGGCACTGATTTGGTTTTTGTTGAGAAGACTGTTGAGATTTGACATGGGTGGAGCTCAAGGCCTGCAAGAATTTGTGAAGGCATAGTGAGGAGAAACTTGGTGATGTGACTTGTACATCTCACACTGCCCTGCTTGTCTCTTTAGTGTTTCTGCTTAATTATCTGAACCATGCAGTGAGCAACTGCAAAGCTGCAGCTGTTGGGTTGGTTTGTCCCTGCCAGCTTATCCCCATGGATGGTAACCCCTTGATCTGGGCCAAAACCACAAATGGCTTCATTGTTCTTGGGGTCAGGGCAGTCAAACTGGCATCTCTGGGTTAGGTCCAGCTTGAAACATTTCACCCAGCTGGCCATCTTTGCCCAGGAGTTCATCAGTGTGGAACAGCTTGCAAGGCACCTGGGCAGAGCTGTGGGATTTAGGAAAGCCCCTCCTGTGCCTGTGCAGCCTGCACATAGGGCCCCCTTAAACATCACATCCTTTGGGGCACTGCAAGGCAAGGTTTCACCAGTCTCAGAGCTAGGCTGGGGCTTCCATACATTTGTGGTTCCTTTCCTTGTGTTGAGATCATGCCTTTCCAAATGCCCACTTTCTCTGTTCCCAGATCCTTCTGCTTTTAATAGTCTAGCTGTATTGAACAGTAAGGACTTGATTTTTAAAATCATACAAGCTTGGGTACTGCATCTGTATTTTCTTTGTCCTAAGACACATTGTTCATGTTAAATGATAAAAGTGGCCCCTGAAGAATTTCTGCTAAGAAATCTCAAGGCTCCTCTTCTCTTTAAGTGTTAATAGGTATACTTAGATTTTTGTCTTACACTACCTTAATATCCTTTCCACTTATCTGAAGCAGTTGTAGTTCCATGCAATATTTTTTCAAGAATAATTATTGTCTTAATCATCATTTAACACAAGTTTCAACAGGGAAAATAAGCAATGATCCTTATGTCAGATCATGGAGCTGAACTGTTTATTTGGTATGAGCTTAGGGGTAAAAATGCACAATTCATCATATATGGAGGCTTACTATAACTAATTTACTTACTTTTAGAGAACTTGTTGCTCATTTTGCTTTTTTAGTGCACCTCTTGGGATAAACTGCTATATTCTAAAAATGTCAGTTCTGTAATTTCCCACTAGTTTTTTTTTCTTTGGTTTGCTTTACTCTTTTCTGAGCCACTTCAAATACTCTGAGGAGTGCTCAGCGTGGAAGAAAGTAAATGCAGGTAGATATTTGAGTTGCTGTGTTTGGATTGCTGCTGTACTTTAAAGTTAGCAGAAGATGACTTTAAACTTCTGTGCTGCAGTGCATGAGAGTGAAGTGGCTTTGGCCCTTACTAATATTGGAGGTAGGGTATGTGTTCCCTCTTGGATTTGGGTCTGACTCCTTTTTGCTGGGCAACTGCCATCTTTTGAATTTAGGAACATGCTACAAAACCTTCTGCTAGAAGCTGGGAGAGTTCCTCCTTGTGTCAGAAACTAGAGTAGTTGACTCAATATTTGAGAGGTCAGTTATGGCCTGTTCAACCAATACTGCCATTTTGATCTTCATGATCAAGCTTTTGTGGTAATTAGGTTTCAGATTTAGGATGCTACTTTCAGAAGTCCACAAAAAACTGTACCATGCCCACAGGTGGCATGAGCACACTGTGTGTGCAGTTGAATAGTTACAAGGGGAGAAGGTAATAGTCCAGCTGTAAATCAAGCCATTGTGGTAACACCTAATTTCAGCAGCCACTAATTGTTGGGGTACTTATTTAATGTGCTTTCAACAAAGAGCTGGGAGACAACCAGCTTGAATGGCCTGAAACTTTGAGACAGTTAGAAAACTGCTTTTTAACAGGGCAGAGGTGTGACAGCTCTGCAGTAGGCAGTGCAGAGAACCAGAAGGCCCAAGAGCAGACACTTAATGTTTCATTTGTTCTTTTTCTCAAGTGGTAATGTTGAGGCAGATTGTGATGGTAGCGCTGACACTTCAGATAAACACTGCTTCCTGCTCCAGGCTGCTCTCCTTGTCTCTTAAAGTTCAAAGATTGTGTTTTAATACACATATATATACACACACACACACACACATATCATATCATATTTTTTATAACTGCACTTCATATCCTGGGGTTATTAGACCAAGCCTTAGACAAATTGCAGTGCATATTAGTCTGAAGACAGGTGATCACCCCTTTGTGCTTTCATGGCCAAGTCATCATCTCTTGATTCCTGTGGTAGGTGGATCCATCATACTGGGTTTTTGTTTTTTCTTTAATAATAAGGTAATTGCTATGCTGCTGGTAGCCCACATCAGTTGTTTTAGTATTTATTAGGTGCTGCATTTGGTGGATGTGAAATACCATTCCAGGTGAGCTTTCCCTTTTGGTGCAGTGTGAGCTGGTGCCTATTGGGTGAGGTTTCTGTAAGCTGCTCAGGGTTGTTCCTGAGGGCTGGAGTGTGCCATGGTGAGAGAAACAGCTTTGTGGGGGTTTTTCTCTTGTCTATTTTGAAAGAAGTGATGTATTACTGTATTAAGGCTGTCAGCCACCTGCTGAAGTTGAGGAACTGAACTTGATCATGCAGGTAAATAAATGCAGAAATAGCTTTTATTTTTATCCTTTTTTTTTTTCCTTGCACGTGTGCATATTTATGCAGTCAGTATTGTGGCCAGCATTTTAGGTTTGTCAGAGAGGTTCTGAGCAGCAGATGTGGACATAGGGTAGGTTCTTGTACCTCTCACTGCTGGCTGAGAAAGGTCAGGGTGCTCTAGTAGGAAGTGTGGGCTTACAAGCCATTTTTGACTTAGATACAGCAACTACTTTTGAATTCCTGTGCCAATATATATGGGCTATTTAATTTTTTCCTCACTGAAATAAGCATTCATATATCACTTTCTGAGATGTGCATAGACAGCAGGAGGAACCTCTGCCTCGAGAGGAGAAAGCATTACAAAGTTTTGTTGCTTTTCTCTTACTCCCCCAACTTTGGGGAGGGGCTCATTCAAGTTGCCAAGTATAAACAGGAGCAGAGAGAGGACCCTGATCCAAAAGGTGAGGGAAGAGTTAATACTTAGGTTAAAGCCAAGAGAGGTCAGTCATGGGGAGGAGTGAATATTATCATGTTAATTATCACGTGTCTGGTGTCTTTCAGTCTCTTGAGCCTTACAGTCTCCACAATAGCAAGTATTGCAGACATTCTGCTATTATTTTACAGCTGTTAATGAGGAGGAGTAAAAGTCACATTTATCTGGCTGCTTTATATAGTTCATAACCTCAATCACCAAGAAATAACAGCTTTAAAGATTCAGATAGTGCTTGGCTAACATGTAGAGAGATGGCATGAGTTTCTTGCTCACTTAGGGCTGGTGTCAAGTGTAGCATTGCCTATTTCTTCTCTTGCTGCTCCACTTTCCCAAGCAGGGCTGTGGCTGAGCCATAACAAAGCTGGAATTGTGCTCTGCTCTCCTGTTCAGTTAGCAAAGAGCACAGGACATGGGAGAGGAACCTGTGTGCTGGGATGGTGCAGGATGTCTCCAAAGCCCCACATGGATGGCAGGCTTGTCTCTTTTTTGTCCTTATTTTAAGAAAGGTAAGGAACTCACAGGTGTGTTGATTCTGAATTTGTTAATGTTTGGAATCTGCTACAGAAATGCAAGTAACTCTTCAGCTACTAAAGCTACAAACCTTGCTCTGCTTTGAGGCATGTAAACTAATGAAGTACCAACAAATGGGAAGGGGGGTGAAAAAAATGACAGTGCAGCCTGAGTTCTCAGTTCAGGCTTCCCATTTTTCTTCTGCTTTCACTGTCAGATGTTCAGAAGTGTCACCATGACTGAGGACCGGGCTGAAAGCTTACATGAGGCACAAACCTGATGCTGAGCAGGAAAGCACAGCGTTTTGGAATGTGGGGAGGTCTAACATCTGTTTGTACCCTTTTGTCACAAGTGGAAGGGATTACAGAATGACAAATAGTGATTCTTTGCCAATGGGCATGGGTTCCATTCAGCATTGCACAAAGCATGCCAATTAGATTTAATACAAATGTTCCCTCAGAAAGATCACCTTGATTTAATTTTTTTTTCAGATGCATAAAGTAGAAATGAACTGAGGCTCTCTGTTTGTTCTTTAAAGACTAAGTACTGTATTTCTGGCTCTTGGCAGACATTGTCCACAAGTACTTCATGTTCCATTGGGCTTATGCCAAATTTAATGTACCATGTGTACTGAAAGCATCAAAACCAGACTTACTTTAATTTTAGATTTTACAGTTACTGTTATTGATTTTTCTTAGAGCTGTTCCATCCAATCTGCTATTATCTTAATTTTTGTCCCTGCAGGAGTTTGGGGGAGAACCATGAGTCTTTATTTGTGTGGCTAGGGAGTGTTCATGTCAGTGAGAGCTGTAGATGAAACATCTCTGCAGTGGCCAGACTCTCCATTTGTAGGAGCTAAATCAGCACACTGTGTTATTTGTGAGCTCTTTCCTTCAATACTGACTGATATGTTGTTACTGAGGACAGTAACAGTTAAAAGCAGAGTTACAGTTAAAAGCAGAGTCTGTCAACCATCTTTCAAGAAACTTGATTTTAATAAAATCCTGAGACAGGAAGCTGAATATACCAAAAATTGTAAACTTTGGTTTTTCAGCACTTCCTTACTGTATGAATAGAAAGAAGCCTGAGAGAAAGACCTTGAATTTTGAAGAGACAAAAAAGGATGAGGTAGGGGGGAGAAGCAGAGCACAAGTGGGAATTGTGGTAGGTAGACAAAGAAAGGAAGGAAATAACTGAGGGAAAGAATAGGATAAAGTGCAAAACTTCCAACCAGTATGGGCTGGAGCATTTGTAATGCTACAGTCCTTAGGTCTGCTTATCCCTATCCCTGCCTGACAGCTGTGTCTGCTGGCCACAAATTTTGGCTCTTCATCTTTTTATTTTCAACCCTCAAGGCCAAGTAGCTGTGCATAAGCATGGCTTCTGGCCAGGTGGCTCACAGCACTGAGAGTGGAACAGGATTCCCCTCCATTGTGTTGATGTGGAGCAGCATGGCATTTGGTGAAACCTGGGTTTTCCCTTTCACTCCTCCTGCTGAGGCTGCAGTCTGGTTTCTGCTTTGCAACTTTAACAACTTTAGCAGAGGGTAAAGTTTTGCTCAATGCCTCAGAGACCTACATCTGTGTGAGGAGTCTCTCTTGATAGAGACTGAAAATCACAATGTGTTCTACATTCCCTGTTAATAATAATCCTTGTAGTTAAAGTATGTGGGAATTCCAAGTGAGTTTGTATTGTAAGCTTAACCATGGCAGTTGGTGGTTTTTCTTAGACCTCACTCTTAAGCTGAAGTACTAAGCATGGGTTTAAGTCAGGTGTCTAGTTCTCAGCCATAGTTTATATTTCAGACTTTACTTCATCTCAGAGATACTGATGAGTTTTGGGAATGTTACTTAAGCTTTGACAATCTTCAGATATTATCTCACAATCTTCAGAGACTGTATTTTGTGACCTACACCTGTCTTCTCCTTCCACTCCCAACAGTGTACTGGAGTCTCTGTTGGGGGCTGTTTGGTTTCTACAGATTATCTTTGCCAGGCAGTGTCAGAGGATGCTTTCCCATCATGCAACCAAGTGACCAGTTCAGAAGAATTGTTGGTGGAAGAGTTTTCCAACTGGACCATAACCTGTGTTAATGTTGGTGTATCCCAGGTTTTATTGTAGCAACTGATTATGGAGGTACCTTGCATTAGTGTGAGCAGACAAAATACTGCCATGGGAAGAAAAGAAGTGTACAGGAAATGACTAAGCCTTGATGAAGACAGAACTATAGATTGTTCCAAGTGTGTTTTTGTAGCTGAGATAGAATTTTAATTTTTTTCATTTGTTGCTGTTACTGTGCTTGTTTTCAAGCTTAATTTTACAACATCCTTCAGAAAAGCTTAGTTTTAACTCCATATGCATGCTAATAAGATTATTGCTGTGCTAAGCAGTCTTTTACTGATGAATATAGATTCTGCTACTTAAAAGAACAAAAGTTGAATAGAAGAATGAATATACAGAAAACAAAGTTAGCGCTAGTTAAAAATGGGAGTAAACTTTCTTTGTTTTTCAAGATTTAACGTAGCTTTTAAGTACTGCTCAGAAATAAATTATTTCCTGTTCTCTCACTATTAATTAGTCCATGCATTTAAAAATGCACAATTTTACTATTTTTCTGGAAATGAGCACAGTTATGTGGAAAGTGGTCCCAACTCTTGGTTCCTGTCATCTGTTGAGGTGCCCTAATCACTGAGTAAATCCAGTTGGGAAACAGTCTGAAGGGTGGGTCTGTGGAAATCATGGTTGAGCAGAACCTTGTGCCAAAGCTGCTGGGCCACAGGCAGGCCTGCTGCTTCTGCAGGCAGCAGTGCTTTGTGCCACCTTGAAATTGTTTAACTGCAGAATGTGTTCCTGCTATATGTTAGCAGCTAAGGTCAGGCATTCCTGCAGTCATGGAAATAGGTGATAAATAACAGCTCTGTGATGCAGGGCTTCTGTCTTTGCATGCAAAGCTCATGCCTCTGTGCTAGTGGCCAGGTTTGTCAATGAAGAGAAGAATTTAGAAGGGAACTCTGGAGTTCATCTGATCCAACTCCCCTTACTCTTAAGTAGTTTGAAGTTAAAGCCAGCCCTTTCATCCCTTTATTTTTCATGGTTTTGAGTAACACACAGCCAGGGTGTCAGCTGACAGCACTTGTCTAATGCTTACCTGCAAGAACATATTCTTCAATTTCAGTGAATTCTGAGCACACCAACTGGCAACTGAATTCCCTCAATGTTGAAGAACTGAGCGCTTGAGCTGCTTTGCACTAGGAGTACTGACTGGAGAGAAGGGTGTACGCTGTGTTCAAAGACATGTTTATTGTGGGAGACACTGAGCCAACCTCTAGGGAACCATTCCTTACAGTGGCTGTGAGTGACAGGTGGATCTCCTACCTGTGCCTCTGCCGGCTGACAGTTCTCAATTGCAGGTGGGGATGGGGCTTAACCGCGTGGTCTCACTCTGGCTTTCTCTCGCAGCGTTGTCGTGCCTGCAGTAGCAGCTAGCTGAGCTCAGCTCTCTGCCAGCACCGGCCCGTGCCCTCCCGCTGCGCGCCGGGCTTCGGGTTATGTATCGTAAATCCAAGTGGAAGCGCGGGTACAATCTCGAGGGGCTTGCACACGGTGAGTTTGCATCTGCACACTTGTTCTACCAGAACCGACTTTTTAAATTGCACGTGAACTTCTTTTCAGATTTTTCATCTAGAGAATTTGGTAACTACTTCTAGAGTTCCTTTCAAATAGAGCTTTTATTTATCTCTGGGAGAGTTTGATTGAGATAAGCTGCAAAAAGTACAAGTGTGGAACAATACAAACCATTTCTGTTGTCTTGCTGTAGCTATCTGTAAAGGTATTTGTTCTCTAATCACTAAATTTTTTTAAAAGAAGTAGAAGAGAATGCTTTAATTAGTTCATTGGATAATATCTCACTACAGCAACCATAGCTTTTATAAAATGCAGGTTATTAGTGACATGCCTTCTAAACTGTGCCAAAATTACTTTCTCATGCCCTAATGTTGGATTTCTACCTGAGGTTATTTCCAGAGGCTCAGATACAATATTTAGTGCCTGATGAGAGTGATGCCTTCTCCATCCCGTCTCTCTGGACTGTGCACACATGTAGCTCCCCCTCCCCAGATATGAGCTATGCAGTCTTTACTCCAGACCTGCTAACCAGAGTTTTTCAATGAGCTGAGTTTTCTCACTAACTCAAGAGAAACAAATTAATTGTGGGAGTTTCATTAGAGGTTCAGGGAGCTGTGCCTTAAGTTTTGTTATTAGACTGACTGTATAACCTTCTGATGTGGTAGACTTCAAATTCTTGCATTGCTTTCTCTAGCTTTGCCTGTGAATGTATCTGTGGCTTGTTCCCTTTCCTTGGCCCTCTGGTTTGAGGACAACAGCTGCTGCCTTCTCTCAGTATTGCTTGAACCAAAGTAGTAATGTGTTGTGAGAATATCAGCTTTACCTTGCTTAGACCAGTTTGCAAGTGGAGTTAATGTTAGTGAAATTGAGAGTACAAAGGCTGTGATTAATAGTGAGAGGACTTTTGGCACATAACTTTGAAAACGTTTATAGTTTTATTTTACATCTCAGGGGATTGGAGCAAATAGGCGTGAGATGCTAATCATAATAATGTTTTTCATGATCAAAGCTATCAGTACTTCAATGGCTGCTATTTCTGTTTCAACTGCCAAAGTCCTGAAACTGGTTATGAGCAGTCAGTATTGGTGGTTAGCAGCCTGAAACATTTTAGGTATGGGAAATACCACTTCATTATTCAACATGAGTTTGCTGACTTGAATTCATGCTGCATATTTATTTTAGTTCCTGATCAGCCCTGTATTTCACTGTGCCTCTTGATTTTCTGTCGAGTTTCTATCGTGAGTGAGTTCTTAGTCCAAAATGCCTTAACTCTGTCAGTATGTTTCAAGGGGAAGCTCAAGAGATAGTGCAGTATGGTCTAGACCTTTAAAAGTAATGTAGGTGTTACAGCTTTGTTTTATAAACTTGAGAGTCTCCTTGGAAAATGCATTAGGAAGAAGTTTCTGTCTAATGAAACATGGTGGTCAGAGAGGACTTGCTGTGTTCAGGTACTTGTACATAGGCCAAAAACACTTGGAAAAACTCTAGGAAGAGCTGTGAAACAGTGTTGGAGCTGGTGGCTTCAGAAGCTGGAGAGTAGCTGGCATTTATGTGCTTCATCTCTTGAGAGAAGCAGTGCACAACTTAAATACTGTACCTGACAGAGAACATTGTCTCTGATGGCACTGTAATTATTTTGAAGGTCTGGGGCTTATCCAGAATCAGAGGGGTGAATTAAATTACATGTGCAGCCAAGATTTGCTCTAGTACAGTCTTGCATAGTTAGGCTGATAGTGATCTTGCTGATGCTGCTGACTGCAGTTGCCTTCAGTGCAGCTGAATCCTTACTTAGCTGCCTAACTGGGCCCAAGTGTCAGGTTTGGTGAAGTGACCTGGTAGATGATGGAAAACAGAATAGGGGCTTCAATTTCTTAATTTCTTTTCCTTACTTAGCATGCCTTTTCTAGGATTTTTTGGGTGTTTTTTTTGGAACAGTATACTTAGAAACAAAGTCAGTCAGTACAATTGATCATCTGCTAATCAGATGAGGTACAAATCTCAGTTTTATTTTTGTGAAACATTGGGATGGTTTAATATAGTAATAAAAAGAGAGAGAGAGAACTAAGTCTGTTGCTTTGACAGGCAATAATCCTTCCTTGCTGACCAGTACCTTAGCTGTTCCAGCCATGGCATGATGTAGTTTTATTTTTTTAACAATGGCTTTATTTAGATTATCCTTTTAACTAATGGCTTTGGCATGCTTTAAAAAGACACTAAAGGAAGAGTATCTTATTGCAGAATTCCAATCTGGGCTAAACTTACAGGCTGCAAGTATTTTTACTTTTTAAAATTTAATTAGAGAATCTTCATTTGTGACAGTAAAAACCATCTTTGCAGCATGTTGAGTTTGCAGGCATTTACCTGAAAGACTGAAGTTTTGTCAAAGGATTTGGTCTTCTGTATGCTGGAGCTGGTTTAGATTACTCTGTGCATTTGTGGTCAATCAGAGATTTCATGTTGCTTTCAATTAACAAGAAAGCTTTTCTTATGATCTTTAATTTCAGTTGGCTGCCACTTCTCTGGGAGTTTTGACTATGATATTTCAATGCCCCTTTGTGTTAGGCCTTCTGTTATCTCTGCTTAACTTTTGTATTCTGGACTTTTTTTTTTGCCAGTAAAGATAAATCTTGCTGCTTCAGCGTACACAATCACAGTGGTATTGTTTTGGGGGTGAATTGCAGCCTTTCTTTTTCTTATACCATTGTTATGGTCTAGGTAAACTTGTATATTAAAAGTTAAGGAATAAGCACCATGCTCTGTCTTTGGGAAACAAAGATATTTATTTAAATGTATTAATAAAAATAATTAGTAAGTAACATGTGAGAGTTTTCATATTGCTGGATGAGGGAGGATGACTGGAAGAGACAGGACCAGCTGTGAAAAGAAATCCAGTCATTCCTAAACTCAAACCCCTTCATGTTAGGCTCAGTCCTCTTTTTAAAAAGAAAAACCTAGAACAAGTAAAACAGAGTTAGTCCTGCAGCTGGGCTTTGGCAAATCCTAGTACAGCAAATGTGAGGGTGCTTAGTTGTAAGTTTTAATAGCAGAGGCAATAAAATTCAGGTCTCTGTCACAAAACTGGGAATGTGCAGCTGTTCCCAAAAGTGGTGCTTTGCTCCATGGGCACCAAGCTCGAACTCGCAGTACTTGTTGGGCAAGTTTCAGGGCTGAAAGTTTGTGTCAACAGCTACATATCTACATTTTGCCCATAATATTTACATCACTCTTTTGAGTAAATGAAAAACTGTATCTTATTTCTGATATGAGAGGGCTACTATAACTGTTAGATTTTAAGCTTAGGCCACAAATTGGTTTTAAAGTGAAGACTTTTATAGAAAATAGGTTTTTTGTGCTTACCCGTTTTTATTGGTTTTGGGTTTTTAAAAAATTTTCTGCAATTTAAATTAAGTTCCTCCCTTCTAACAAGGAAAAAAGCCTCAGCTTGGAAGTGATTACTAAAATAAAAGTACTTCACCTCAGAAACTAATAAAATTATTGGACCTGATATGTTCCTCATGTTGGTTTTGTAACATTGTATAGTGTTGATAACATGTCAGAGTGGCTGACCTTGCATCTTTTTGTCCTAGCAGTCATGTTTGCACACAAGGAAAACTATTATAAAATTGAGGAGAGCAGGCTTCTGACAGTGCTCTGGTTATTTGTATGGTTCAAGGTTTATTTTGGGGACATTTAATCCACACACTTCCATAAGTGAAATGCTAAAAGTGCAGAATTACTTCACTGTTTTTAAAAGTTGAGGTACAACAGTGGCTGCTAAGCCAGAAAGTGTTTTCTTTCCTTTATGTTTAGAGAATATCTGTTCTACAGCTGGGGTTGATGTTGTTGGAGTGAGACTGAGCATGCTTGAAAATTTGTTCTGCCACTAAGTTGCATTGAGGCAACACAGGGTGAGTGCTAAAGGCAGCTCGGGATGATCAGCCTGAGGATCACTTCATAAAGTCAAGCTGGGTGTCTAGGGTTGAATTGGCTCCAATGACTTTGCCTTATTTGAAGTTCTTTAGGTTTTTCAGTACTTCTGTTGAATAGTTAATTACATAGAAGATATTCCTTAAATGGTTGGGGGGTTTTTTGGTTGTTTTGTTTTACTTTGAATTGGCATTGGTCCAGAAGCTTGAATGTGTCAGACATCTCCGTTGAATCTGGGTAGTGTCTTCTTAACTCGTTTTAAGGCTGCCCATGGCGGTTCATTACCTCTGAGCCTTCTGCTCTCCAAAGGGATGGCAGGAGGCATCGCTAAGCACAACAGTAACACATGACAAACAGCAAAGTTTTTACAAACCTCTGTGAATAGGTGTGAACGAGGCACCACCGCTGAGCTGTGAGTAGCTATTAGCAATTTGAAACAAAGTTCACAAACAGTATCAGTCAGATAGGGCCAATCTGCCCTGCAAAGCTTGCAAATATCACTTCTGAGGAGCCAGGTTTCTTGGATGAATCGGTCTGCACCGAATGGCGGAATGAAAGGGGCAAGTGGAATGGCTCCTCCAGACTAGACTGCTGCTGTTAACTTTGCTGTGCTACACAAACGGGGCCTAAGGTTTCTGTGGGAGACACCCACACAGGCAGTGTATGGGTTAAAGTGGAGGCTTCTCAGTCTCCTTCCAAAGGTTCAGAAAGGAAGAAATCTGTACTATATTAGCCAGTCAGTGTGGTTAATAAATAAGTGGTGCTGTAAATCATGTGAAATTTATTTCTAAACTCTTGAAAGTACTCCTGTGTTCTGAACTGTCTGGTACTGTTCAAAAATCACTTGGTTGTAGTGCTGTCAGAACTGCTGGTTTCTGTGGCTGTATGCACTTTTCAGTGTATTTGCCCAACAATGTTTCTTATTTCCTGAATGGAAAAATTCTTCTTTGAGAGAAAACAAGTAATTCTTTGCACAAAGCCTGCCTCTCGAGGCATACAGGTACAAAGTGCAGAGCAGAGGTCATTACTAGAAGTGAGTTTGCAATTGTGAAGATACTTGTGCATGTCAGAAAAATGCCTGAAAGAGAAAGAAATGTAGATTTGATTTCATGCTTGTGTTAGTTCAAATCTAGCTCCATCTTTAACTGTTCAACCTTTTTTTTTTTTGTGCTTTGGAGGCGTCTCCAGGTAGCTTTGAAATATGAGCTGGTAAGTACAGAAAGCCAGAGTCCTGACCAACATAGAGCTTTAAGCATGGGTTTTTGCTTAGTGTTTTGGGATGTTTTTTTTTGGTTTTTTTTCAGAATAAATTGTTCAGCTGTTTTGCTTGAACATTTTATGTCAAATAAATAAACTGTCACTAGTTGATGAGAAATATGCTGAACTTGTGTTCTCAAACCTCAGTTTTAAGAGTCTTAGTTTCTAGGCCAAATTTTGAAGGTTTATATTCACACAGAATTCTGCTGTGGAATTCTTTTGGATCAAGGAAGAACATTTTTTGTCTTCAGGAACACTTTCTTTGCTGGTAGAATTACAGAGTCAAAGTGCTGCCTTGCTGATGTAATTGCACTAGAGTTTGCAATGTGGCATAGCATCATTGAAAATGGCAGGGCAGTCCATGAAACTACAGCTGAACTTTCTAACACTGCCTCACAATGGGTGCATCACTTTGGCAGTTGCTGGAAAAATGTTCTGCCGCAGTGCCTGTCACTATCCCTGTACTTGACCAACCTAAAATTACTTTTGTCTTCATCTGCTAAATTTTGTTTGACATATGCTGAGTAGACAAGAAGCAATACAGATTTCAAATGCCTGGCTCTTTTGAAAACAAACAGACCACTCTCTTAGTACCAAAAGGCCTTTGCTTATCTTTTATGACCCACACTCTTGGGAAAATTTCTTCTTCCAGTTGTAACTGAAGGCTGTACTAACTTAAGGTTCCCATATTGAGCTAGATACCCTCCCTTTGTAAAAGTAACATTTTTCTTTGGACATAGAAAATTGAAAATTTGAAACTAGTGATAACCTTGAAAACCTGCAACTGTAAATCAAATGTGGAACATAATGATTTCCTTAGCTGTTAATTAAAACCTGAACATAGAGTCAGACCAAAGTCCTTTGGGTCCCTATAGAAATTGTACATCTCCATGGTTGAGGTATTCTCTCCTGGGCTTTTTTTGCTGGGAATATATTTGGCACATTAATACCAAACATTGCAAGTGACAGGAGCCCAGAGTTGCTACCAGTTCTCCCTTGTACTCTAAAGAAATAACTGTATTATTTCTGTCTCAGCCAAGGAGTAGAATTTAGGGATGGCATCTCTAGCACTGAACTGCTACTATTTGGGAATGACCTTTTTTTTGTTAGGTGTTAGTGCCTGCCTAAAGTGCAACTGCCTGTTTATTTTTATAAGCAATAAACCTCTTAACCAAATTGGATTAGAAGTGTAGGGAGTAAAGTATTGTGCCTGTATATGCTAAATCATGCATTGCCTGTGAGATTAGAAAGGAAAGAAAAAGACCTGATCAACTGGCATGGGATTTTTTTTCACTGAGCAGTAACAAACTGTGAACAGGCAGGGGTCCAACACCAGAATGTATTGGACCTGTATTGTTTGAATTCCTGGCTGTAGGATGTGATGCACATGAGAATTTAAGAGTGCAAAAAGTTAGTTTTGTGTTTATGTCTAAATGCAAGTTGTATTAGCATAAAAGCTGGTTCACCTTAGTTTTTAAGGGGCAGCTTTTAATGTATCAAGACATATTTCATTATTCCTCTATTAGAAACCTATTGCATGTGACAAGTAATCAATTCTTATTCTCTTGGGTACTGCCTAAAGTAACATTTGTTCTGTACCTGAGCTCACAAAACAGTATTTATTCCTAGAAGGATGTCCTTGACAGTCAGAAGTACAGGAAGCAGAGGTGCTGAACCCCATGTGTTGGTACAGGGCTGTGACAGCTCCAGCAGCCCCTGTGCAAAGCTGACCCTTGGCTTGCAGGGAGCAGGCAGCCCTCCCACAGCTCTCAGAGGAACAGAGGTCATGTGCAAGTGCTGGAGGTGATGTGTTTAGAAAGGACCCAGTTTTGTACCTTGTCTAAAGACTGTCTGGAGTTTGAAGTGAGGGGGAAGAATGTAGTAGGATGACTGTTTAATAGCAGTGATTTGCAAAATACTCAGGTATGAACTATGGACTTGGGACACTGTCGTGCAGAAGTGAGGGGAGCTGTTTTGAAGTTATCCAGCCCTTTTTTTACCAGAATTGCTGAGGGACTACAGTCAAAATGGCGAGTGTCAAGAGTTTAGTAAGTGTGGTTAGGAATTTAGAATAAAGCAGAGGGCAGTTGGATAGGTTTGACTTTTTGCTTCATGATCTCTTTGAGGTAAACATATTTGCCTTCTTGTAAGAGATCCATTTGTGTGATGTGGAAGTTGATTAGAAATTGTACTGAATAGTTTTTAAACAAAGCCCCTCTTAACATAATTTTTCTCTAGAATGTGAGTGTGGGGAGATAGCCAGTTATAGCTGAATTTCTATAACTGAATACTTTTCCTATCTTTGTTTGCTAATCTGAATGAATAATCTAACATGAAATATTTTTCATCACTGAGATAAAGATGTTTTTCAGAACAGAAAGTGTTACTACTTCTAACAACTATCTTAGAATTCTCTCTAAAGTCCATGGTCAAGTGATCTGGCTTTGTGGGAATGAAAAATTTCAGGTAATGCAGGTTCTGCTATAACCTTAAAGACTTTGCAAGTACAAAAATCATGTCTTGGAAATGAATTAAAATTGGGCCTCCCTTTTTGTATTTAGGGGAAACCATAATACCTGAAGCTCAGTGAATCTGTGTTCTGATGCTGAAAGTTTGCTAAACAACATCTAAAAAATTCTTTAAGGAAGTGCTTGTGCATAGCTAAGATTAATTCAACCAGAAATTGTCCTAGAGAACTTAAAAAGAAATCTTTTACAGTAGCTTTTTTCCAGGTACCTCAGAAATTAAAGTTTACTGTCTTGGAAAGAAGCCTGGTGCAGCTACATCTGTATGGCTTGCATCAGTTTGACCTTTCTGGAAACAAATGTGCTTTCCTCAGAATTAGGCTTTGCCTATCATTCTTTCAGTCTTGAATTTTTAGGAATTCAGCACATCTGATGCTTCAGGTGGTACTTGAAGCCAGGTGAAGAACCATCTGTCCTGGTTTCAGCTGGGATAGAGTTAATTTTCACAGCAGCTGGTACAGTGCTGTGCTTTGTGTTTAGGATGAGAATAGTTTAAATGCACTGATGTTTTGCTGAGCAGTGCTTGCTCTGAATCAAGGACTTTACAGGGTTCTGTGTTCTGCCAGTCAGGAGCTGCACAAGAAGCTGGGAGGGAGCATGGCCAAGACAGGTGGCCCAGACTGGCCAAAAGGTTTCCCATAGTGGACATCATGCCCAGAATTATAAACTGGGAGAGTTGGCTGGGAGGGGCTGGCTGCTGTTCATGGATGATCTGGGCATCAGGCAGTGGGGTGGTGAGCAACTGTGCATCACTTTTTTGGGCTTCCTTTCTTTCTCTTTTATATTGTCTCCCTTTTCCTTACTGTGTTTTTAGTTTATTTCAAATACTTAATTGTTGTTATTGCAACCTGAGTGTTTTACCTTTTTTTCCCTGACTCTCTTGCCTTTAACACCAGCCAGGGGAGGTGTGAGCAATCTGCATGGTACTTGGTGGCTGGGGTTGGTTAAACCACAACATTGTTTAAAGAGTAGCTTAATCCCCAAATGTCTTACTTGGGCAACAGTTGCTGTGTTGAATTGCTCATTGGGACCCATTTCTCTTGTGGAGGACTTCCCTGCTGCAGTTGAGGAACAGGCTCACAGAGATGTAAGGGTGGAACAGGACTTCATAAGAAATGCTCATTAGGTTTGTCTAATGGCAAAGTGTGACTCCTGTGATGGGAAATGCTTCTGTGCAGTGTGATGACTTGTTGCCACTCTATAACTAGGCTACTTCCATCACAAATTGCTCCACAGCTGCTTAAGGATCACCATGGCTGGATGAGCAGCATTTTAGAGCTGGCAAATCTGTTTGAAGGAGACTTTGTTGTGCCTTAAGAATTCAAGATTCTATTTAGATCTTCTACTCAGCTGTCCTGCAATTCTAATTAATCTCTCCTACCCCTTCCAGAAGTGGTCAGTGTAGAAGAGTTCATAAAGTACCATCTACCCTTCATGTCACAGAAACTTGAGATGCAGAAAAGGGTTCTTATCTGGAAGCTGTAGCTATAACAATGGACCTTTGTTTTCTTGGCCCTTGTAGGAACTTTCTTACTTCTTGCTATAAGCCACCACACAGTAGTGCAGGGGATTAGGTCATTTCCTTCCCTTCTCCTCTTCCTGCAGATTATTTGATTAGCATTTCTATTGTATACTCTAAATAGCATGTTCTTGGCTTCAGGCTGGTCCCCCCCCCCTATAATCTCTTTAAAACACTGTAGTATGAATTTTTATTAGTAGCATGACATGGGAACTCCTTGCACAGAGATTACATGTGACATAACACAGTAAAAGATTAATGAGACTGGTAAATCAGGAATCTTCCCTTCTTTCTTCTTCCCTCATGCACCTGAGATTAGGCTTCTGGGAACCCCCTAACAGTGCTGATGCCTTAGAATGCATGAAATATATTTTCTTATTTGGATATCATTAGCTTTGATCAGAGTTCAGCCCCTGACTTCATGGGAAACTGAGTTCAGGTTGTGTATAGTGTATGTTCAATGTTCAGCATTGAGTGTACAAATATACCTCCCCTGTGGGATCATTACATGTCCTAGTCTTCCACCAGCTGTTTTGCTCCCATTTCTCAGTGTTTCCTTTCCTTCAGTCTCTGCTTTAATATAGCCTATGTACAGTAATTTCAAGCTCTTATGCTGCGTGGGGTTTTTAGTCCACTCCTTGCCTGTTTCATTGAATAAAATTATCAATAGGTTGTTTAGAATGTCAGTCTTGAAAGGCACTAATATTCTGATAAGGTTACCTCCAGCATGAAGAGTTTGCCATTCAGGTTTCTTGCCTGTCTGGACACTAGAGGCCATGGTGTTGCCCATTGCCCCTGTGTGTAAGGCTGTTAAGCTCTTTTTAGCTGAAGCAGCTAGAAATGCATCTTCCTCTTCAGAGCTCATGGAGAATGTCATGTGAAATCACGTAATTGTATCAAACTGTACAGCATCTGTTTGTGAGTCAGACAGAAGAACATGACGATAGAGCTCTTTATTTCTTTCAACTTCAAAGAAAGAACCTCCCCTGCAGTTCAGCATCACTTCATAAAATTAGCAGTGATATCTTGGGCTACAGATTGCATTGTTGTAGTCTGGCATGGTATCTGTACTCCAGGAGAAATCAGCTAGTTCGCCCACCGACTGCATGCTGGAGGCATTTCATTCCAGTCCTCAAGGCATGGTGTAGTTCTTGTGATTCTGTGAAAATCATTAAAGCCTCCTTACCATAAAAGTGAGGGGCAGTGCTGACACAAGAACAGCTGAGTAGAGCATGGCTGTGAGTAAACACAGGCAGGGAGACAAAGCGGTTCAAACTCTCTTGGATGAGATACAGAGGCAGCCACACAGAAGTGTGCCTAGGGGCAAAGTAAACCCTCAAAAAACCTGGATTAAGATGGGGCATGATTAGCTATGAAAAGGACATTGTGTGGTGTTGCTTGATTGCTCCAGAGGGTCACTAATATGAAGGCCAGTAAGGATTGTTTTCTGCAGGAGGCTGGTTGGGGTGGTAGAAAGCAAATCCACCTGCAGCTGCTTCTTAGGTGGCTGCAGCATAAAGTAATCTACAAGCTTATTAACCTGAATGCTGAACAGCTCTGCATCTGAAAAATAAAGAATGTCTGGGAATAAAGGAGTTCTAGAAGCAAATTAGTCTACAAGTTCTGCTTTTCAGGGTGTTCTGAAATGGTACAACTCCAGTTTTACAACTTGTGTGAGAAAAGTAATGCGGCTTAGAAGTGGTCATACAGATGTAACTAATCACTGTGGTTAAATACCTGAATACAGAGCACCTTTTGTACTCTTGGTGCCATATCTGTGTGTTAAGTGATACTAATGCAGTCCTGATGTGGTTTTCTTTTTTTTTTTTTTTTCCTTTTAAAACAAAATCACAAAAGCAACCCTTAGCCTTGATTAAAACAGCGTTCAAGCTGCCAACTTTGTATAGGCTGGGACAAAACAGTAAATACTTAAAAATGATGGGGGAGGTGGGGTGGTGTGACTCCTCCACCACAGTAAAAATTGCCATTTTAAGGATCTACACATTTCCAGTGAAAAAGCTGGGATTGTATGCCAGTGGCATGAGGCTGTTGATTTTTGGCTGGAAAGAGGATTCCCTTAGAACCTAAATCTCAAGATCAGGCTTGATGAGTCTCTGGTGTTTCTGTTGAGATGGATGCAGAAGGTCCCTATCCCTTCATTTGCATTGGTATAATGGGATTACAGATTAAACATGAACAGATAAGCAAATTTATTTGGGTTGAAATAGTTGGAGATTTGTGTGTGGTTTTGGTTTTTCCCTTAGCCCCTTGCCAGTTTAGTAATCTGATAGCTGTGATAATGACCATAGCATTTCAGAGCAATGTTCAGTCCTGTGGTTTTTTTGTCAGCCAGAAGGGTGGAAATGAGGGAACACCTGTACATCAGTGTTTCTCCAGGCACTTTCCAGTGTTCAGCAGCTGTGGCTCAAGCACTTCTGTGGAGCAAGTTGGTATCTTTGTACTTAGTAATCTATGGTACGAGGGAAAAAAGTATCTTTGAGCCTATGTATAGTTTTATTATCCAGAATAAGCTATGACAAGGTATTCTGCAGCTAAATTTTTGGGTAGGTGACAAGATCCTGTAACAGGACAGCTGTATTGTATTACTGAGGGGGAAGTTTGCTGTGGAGTACAGGTTGAGAAGAGAGAAAACAAAGATGCATTCACCCTGTTCTCAGCTGTAAAGCTGACTTCTGTGGAGCTGCAGCTTATGTTGTGTTATGGCATTATGAACAGAAAAGCTGTTTTGATAGCTCCTAGGTTTGAGTGTTACCCAGTGGCTATACTGTAAGGTGAACTGGGAACAGTTCTGTTTAAAAAATAACAGAGCAGATAAACCAACTTTGAAACATTGACAGGTCAGTCCATAAAATTGTGTTTAAAAGAGTGGGGTCGCAAGCCAAGGAGGGAGCAGCAAGAGTCACATGTACAACATGGAGATGTGAAATGTCAGGCTCTATCTACATTGCTTGAGCCAGGGTAACCATCTACCCCTTCTTCACCCACTACAGCTGTGATATAAAACTTGATGTAAAGGTTAAGCTGTCATATCGTGATTGCAGCAGCCTCACAGCATTTGCATGATCAATTCCACGAGGTAACTTGGAAGCTGTGGTGACTTGATCACCACTTTATGGCTCAGACATTTAAATTATCCCACCCACTGGCTTGATGCAGTGATTTTGGTGTTGGTGGAATGAGAAATGAGCTCATAACCTGGTCTGGCACATGCAGATTTGCCTTTCTAAATGTGCATCCTACAGGTCTGAGCTGTTTTAGAATCATTGGCTGTGACAGTCCAGTACACACCGGTGGCATCTGCAGATGTGTCATGTGTCCAGTCCTACAGTATTAGTGAAAACAGAGATAGCAATGCCTGAACAGTTTCTGCTGGTACATTCTCAGTGTATTAAGAAATTACTCTTTGTGTGGGAGGCGAGGAAAGCTAGCTGGGCTAATAAATTATGGTTAAAAAAAAAAAAGAAAAGGTATAGCATGCATGGGTACAGTTATGTAAGAGAAGGAAATAAATCAGTGTTTCTCTGAGAAACTCATCTGCAGAGCTGCCAGGCAATTGGGCTGCAGTATTGTTCTCAACACACCCTCTGCTTCCTCTTTTCCTTTTTGGGGCCAGGGATGGATGAATTGATGGAGCAGGAGCAGGATGCTGGTTCTGCCTCCAGCCAATGCTGTGTGGTGCCGTGCTTACGCAAGGCAGAGCCGGCCCCTCCGGAGGCAGGAGGTGCTTCCCACGGCTGAAGTAAAAGCACACAGAGCAGCCACTCAGTCTGGCAGTTGCTGGGGGTTTAAAGGAGTTGGTGGATTTCAGCCGATTTTAAACAAGATCGGAGGGTTGGGTTTTTTTCTTCTCCACTGTGTAGGAATACTGCAAGGACACAAATATCCTGGTAAGTGCTCTGCATGCTGTCACTTTCCCTTCTAATGTGGTATTGTTTCAGTCTCTCTTCTAAAAGTCTCCTCAGTTGCAGTGGTTTTCAGTGATGCAGTGGAAAGGAAATCTGAGAGCAGGCAGTGTCTCTGCAGGCTCCCCTTCCACCTCAAAGAGGCAGAGACATTCAAAGTGCACAGCATAGTAAGTGTTGTTTGATCATAAGAAATGTCAGTCACTTCTCATTTTTTGGGTGTAGAGCAAGGTGCCTTAAAACTGCCATTACCTAACAAAATTGTACCAAGGGCAATTTCTCACAGAGCTCTTGAATATTTCTGTTGTCTAAACTGGGAAAAAGGCTTTAAATGTAACTAGCTCCTATTTTTGTAAGATGATAGAGATGCTATGTGAAAAGGCTTTAGTGTAATACAAACAGCTATTTAGCAGATACTTTGGTACATGAGCTGCCTTATCAAGAAGTCAGAGGCACATAAAAAGCAAAACTGTAATGTTTGGGCATGTAGAACAAGAAGTAATTGTGGTTTTTTGCAAGCCCAGGCTCCTCAGCCGTATTTTCCTGTACAGGTGCATCAGACAGTAGGTTTTCCTGAACTTGAAAAGCTCTATTGCTTTGTGTAAGAATAAGATGCCCCTGCTTTGGTCTAAACTTTTAGGAAGTTTTACTCTTGCGGCTGACTCTAAGTGAAAGTTGGGACTGCCTTTTTTTTTCTTAAGGTAATATTGTGAAATTATTCTGAAGCAGTGGAGAAGGACAACATTAAAGGTTTCCAACTGTAGAGTTCTCTGCAGCAGAACTATGCTTCTGTACTAGTATTGTGTGAAGTTTTTTTCTTTTCTGTTTGTATTTTTGCAAGGCACTCTCTGAAGATACAAACAGGTATGCTGTGGCTAATGAGCACCTGATGTTCTCCCAGCATGCCTCTATGTAGTATTATTTTATGGCTTTTTCGTACAGGTTACAGATTACAAATAAACTTCATTTGATAATCTGAATGAAATTAAAATAAAATAAAAACTTTTTAGCCTAGTTTATGCTAACAGGCAAAGTGCAAGCTGCAAATGAATCTTGTGGAGCAGCTTGTGTGAGTAAGGTAGTTCTGGCAGGTGGTTCAGTGATGGAGCAGGGACGAGCCGTGGTGGGACCGAGGCTCCGCGCGTTGTCACCGCTGCACCTGAAAGGGGCAGGGGGGGTCAGGCTGTGTGTAGATGGAGCAGCTTAACTGGTGGAGAACTTTCTCAGCTAATTAAGGATACAGATAATGTTGCAGTGACAGCTTTAAAATAGACACCTTGTGCTAAAAGACAAATGTTTTTGGCTTCCCACACGCAGTCTGAATTACATCATTTATAACCCGTAGGAGGTTATCGTGGTTTCCTCAGGGGAGGATCAGCTGTTACTTTTCATAACTGCAAAAAAATTCGGGACTATTTCTTTTTCCAAGGGAATATTTTCAGGATTGATTTTTGTCATTCTGTTGGAGTGGATCATTATTGATTACATAAAGCCTCCAGTTTTAATAGACCCAGCCACATTCTCATGTCATCAACAGTAGTTCAGAATAAAGGAACTGAGGTTAGCAGAGGTCTGACTGAAATCAGAACCCTGTGCTTAGATGGATTTTTTCAGTCTTCTGAAGAGGAATGCTATTTTTAAGTACTATCATAAAGCACAGATTTTCATATAGGTGCCTATAATAGAAGTCCTATTCTAAAACACTTCCCTTGTTTATTGAGCAAGGTTGCTTGTCCTCAAGGCGCTGTTCCTGTCTTTCCTGAAATTGCTGAGAGCTTGTCAGACCTGCTTCTGTGGCTGGAACAGAACTTCAAGCAGAATGCTAGACACCAATTCAACCAGAACTGCTGTTTCTTAGACTGGACAAAATTAGCTGTGGCCTTAGAGCAAAACAGTAGATTTTCTCTTGTCTTTATCAAGTTAATGCCCCTTTCAGAGTGTCCACAGACAATGGGTTTTTGTGTGTGTATATGCTCTGACTCACATGACTTTTTTCCAGGCTGACCAGCCCACTAATGGCAGGTGTCCATGGTAAAAAGATGCTTTCTTTCTGTTTGTGACAACAAAAAACTCCTCTATTGAGGTTTTACAGATGTTCTCAATGCATAGTAGTAGATAGCTGTTGCATTGGTTTGTGCTTGATGTCCTGTGCAGGATCAGCTGCTTGCTCATTTCAGAACTTGGCCTCATTGTCTTGTTTTTGATATCTTGTTTTTGTCTTGCTTTCATATCATAAGACACTTGTGTGTCTATAGGGGATGACTAAGCTTATTCTGAGTTACAAAAGAAAAGGTGTACAGTATAGACTAAGGAAATAATAAGCCATACTAAAGCAAAAGGCTGGACTGATACTCCATGCTCCCAAGGCTTATTCTTGGGGATTTTGATGCTGAAAAACTCCCTTTTCTAGAAATAAGAAAATTAAATTTCCTTCCTATAAAAGGTAGTGAATGACTATTGATCTAAAGTGACAGGCATTTAAATTGCACTAACAGATGCATCACTATAACTTTCCTGTGCATCTGTAGTGAAGGATGCAAGCTGTACACAGAATGTGGCTAATCTCAGAAGTGGAGTCCAAAACCTAATGATGGTAAAATTGCAGGTGTGTGTGGGAAGGAAACATGAGCTTGTTTTGAATTGTAAACTGGGAGAAGTGTTAAAACTGGGAGATAAACACATGTTCTCTTTACCCAGTGATCACTTCAGTAAAAACTATTTTAATACAAGCTTGCAAAATTATTTATAGAAAAAACAGTTAAAGGAGAATAACTTTCCAGTGGTGAACATTTCTTCACCCACCACGTAGAAGAAAGTGATTTCTCAACCATTGTCTCAGCTTTCAGAAACAGTGATGCAAGGACCCGATTCCTTGTTGCTTGTGCCAGTGCAGATCAGTAACATTATTGATACTGTTTGTGAAACCTGGCGAGCTGGGCTTGGTGGGAGCACGTACTCAAACAACCAGTTGGTCTGCTGGGAGTCACTGACTGTGGGGTTTTGGGTTTGGGTGGGTTTTTTTGGTTTTTTGAGTTTTGGTACTTTTCTGTTGGTGGTGCTTTTGCTTTTTTTTTTCCTTGTCTCTGATTACCTATTGCCTCCTCCTTCCATGCTTGCAGATACCTTCATCTTGAGAGACTAGTATTCTGTACAGCTTGTTTGTGTCTCTCAGTGACTTAACTTTAGTATTCTGGTTGTTGAAGTCTGGAAATCAATGTTTTTTCCTTTGTAGTGGTGAGATGTAACCATAGAAGAGATTATGCAGTGCTGAAATACTGTACATGTATTCAGAGGATTTTGGTTTCTGATCTTGCAGTCACAGGAGATTTGCCTTGTGGAAACTGGAGTGATAAAGAGCTTAAATGTTTAAGTGAATATTGGCAAACTTAGGTCCTACTTGTGTATTCTCAGGTATTGTCACACTATTCAATGTGAATTGTTTGTTTGCAGTAGGGGTTTTAAATCCAAATAAAGCTGTAGACACTAACGTGTAAATCTTGAGGGATAAGGACAAAATCTTGTTTCATTGGTAATGGAGTTACTTTCAATTTATGTCTAGCTGGTCAAAAGTGCACTTCAAGTGCATATTCCAGTTGCTTGATAGAATTGTGTGGACTTCTTAAAATTAATTGTATTCCTGGAATAATTTAGGTTGGAAGGTTATCTGGTTCAGTCCCTGGACTCAAAATGGGACTGGAGTGCCTTTGATCAGGCTGTTCAGAGCCACATGCAGCTGATCCCTAAGGATGGAGATTGCACAGGCTTTGTGGACTGAGGGTTTCTCCCTTCCATAATAACTAATCAGGATTTTCTGTGTTGTAGCTTGTTTGTTGCCTCTTGTTCTGCCACTGCATCCCTGTCAAAAGGACTAGATTCCATTTTGTCCCCATTCCCTCTGCTTTAGCACAGAATTGCTCAGGAAAGAGCTGTATGTGAGAATTGTAAGGGTAGTCAGTGCAAAACTGCAAAAAAAATAAAAACATCAATACATAAAATGTCTTGTGCTTTATTTCTAAAAGAAAAAAAAAATCCAGACCTTAAAATATGTAGATATAGAATATAAATATAATATTATAAAAAGGGAGGGGGAAGTTCCCATTTTTTGCATCTGAATCAGCATATTTTTATTTTAATCTATTCATTGACAGAGGACTTCTTTCTATACTGTGTAAGTGGTTTTCTATGCAGTATTTTAGAAAAGGGCCAGTCTGGCACTAGCTGCAGTTGCTAGCAGCCTATAATGCTGGCTCTGTGTTTAGAAAATGATGGTAATTTATTACAAAGAGACTTTTATTCCTGTATTTTTAGCTTTCAGCCGAGTGTTTAATGAATCTCTGCCTGGGCTCATTGAATTTATGTTCTCCCCTCCCCCGCCCCATTTTAACCATTAAGATGCTGCAATTCCAGAAGCTGTACTTGGTCTACAAAATAGCAAACTGAATTCACAAGGTGCTGTGCCTTACTGCAAACAAAATCTGAAGACTTGCTGAAGCAACTAAAGGCTGGTTATGAGTGAGTCTGATGACCAGGAAAGGCAGCTGAATGGTTGCAAATGACTGGTTAAGCTAGAGCTGATAGTTCCAAACCAACCAGAAGTCATCTGTCTCTGTCCCCCGTGGAAAATGATGTGCTCAAGGGAAGGGAGCTCTTAACCTCACCTACTCTGAAGTGTTGTCTGGGAGGGGATAGCCTGGATGCAGGGACCAGTGTTTGCATCAGACAGGAGAGACTACAATGACTTTTCCTTCTACTGGAATGGAGTCAGAAATCTGTGGCTTGCTTTCTCAGCTGTTGTAGTCTTTGCCTTCTGTGGCTTTGGTGAGTCCTAGAGAGCAGGAAGGCTTGTCAGGAACCAGACTTACATTACTCAAACAAATTTTAAATGCTTTTCTCAGTTCAGTTGTCACTTTCCAGTCCTTCAAAACAGTTGCGTGTGATAGTATCGAGCATTGAACTTTCTGTTGCTCCCAGAGGAACCAGTGTTGAGAATAAAAATATTACCTGTGCATGAATTCTTCCTGTTCCAGTTTCCTATTTTTGACACTGAAGAATTTTGCCTGACACCCATTGTGGTTTGGGGCTAACTGCAAACAGTTGTGCTTGCCTTTAGCCATCCAAGTTGCTTTGCTCTCAGTCTTTTCAAATCCATGGTGCAGGACTATGCAAAGATAAGCATTTTCAGGCTTTGGTCTCTTCTCTTTAGCAGAAGCAGAGATCTTGACACGAAATGTTTGCTGCTGCCAGTTCTATGATTTCTGGAAGAACATTGGGTGAGATGGAATCTTGTACTTGACGTCTTATTCCTTATCAGTGTTGAATGTTCTTGGATGAGTTTAGAAGAGTCTGTTGTTCAGAGCTTTCTCCAATGAAGCCTGTTCCCCTGATGTCTGAAAATGCTGCAACAAGAAGCAGCAAAAATGTAATTTGTGTGTATTTTGCTCAAACGTTGGTTCCTTAGTTATATACTGGCCCTTCAGAGCCAATTTGTCTTTTTAATTAGCCTTTCCTAACTTTTTGAAGAAAAGTAGTACTCTAGAAATAAAAACTGTTTAGGTTACACTACAAGAGAAGGCCCATTATATATTTTGGTTGATCCTTTTCTTCTACTCAACAGTTTTCCTTCAAGTAAGTTCTTCACTCAGCTTTAAACGATTCATAAGCCTGCACTATTTCAGGAGTGGGGATGTTATCCCATGGCAGGTTAGACTCATCTCCAGTGGAACAGCCCTTGAGTTTTATTCACAGACATGCAATTTCCCTTGGACTGATCTTCAGGACCTCACTGGAAAGATATAATTGGGCTTTGTTATTTCTGGGGACAAAAATATTTTCCCTTTGGGTGCAGTGCACCAGGCCAATCACACTGGATGAGAAGTAGTGTGTATGTTGGACTGATTTTTTTTTTTTTTTAGGAATACTGAATCTTGTATGTACTTGAGTTGAAGTAATCTGGGGGTGTAGTAGTTGTGAAATTTATGTGAAGCTCATAAAGGTTCTGAGATGTATTTGAAAAAAAAATGAAGTTCAAACATTTCAGCCAGACTTTTGAAGGGGGATGAGCAGGCTGTGTTGTTAATGATGGCTCTAGATTTCTAACACTCAAACCTTCCTTAAGTTTAGTAAGAAGTGGATTTCCATCATGTGCAAAGTAAACTTGAGTGGATTTCTTTAAATGTAAAGGAAAAGAAAATGTTTTAAGGAGGAGCTGAGCAATAGATGTGGGACATCTTTCCTTGTACTGAGAATTTCTGTATAACTCCTTGTATTGCTGAAGTCTGTCCCTGGGAACTGCTGACCCCTTTTATTGTTTCTGCTCAGTTCTCTGGTCACTTGTGCAGGTAACACATTAGAGTCTCCTTGAACTGTTCACATGTTATTTTCCTGAGGCTTTGAAGTTTACTCAGACATGTAGTTTTTTTTTAGTTTTCCATTAAAATTGTTCCCTTGGATAAACAGAAAAAGAGGAGAAGCTGTACCAAACCTGTTGTTATACTAATGGCTTAAGTTATTTAAATGTTTGCCTTCCTACTTTCTCTAAGTGAAAGAATTAGCTCTTTAACAGTTATGTGGGGTTGTACTATTTAAATCTTTGGTTATTGTGGCATGATGTTTCTTAGTTCTATGCTGGTTCCTTATAGGCACTGCTGTAGTTTCATGGCAGTATTTCTTGTGAGTTTTTAAATGTGAAGGCAGAGGACAAGTGTTGGCCAAGATGAAATTAGTTGCATGTGAAGAAGACTGAGTTGCAGGGGGGAGGCTGTTCAGGAGATCAATATTCAAGTAGTAAATAGGTTAATCATGTGAGGAGGAGATGAGATCTCTCAGAAGACACCTGTACAAGCAAGTATAATGCAAGAAGATCTTAAAACAAGAAATGCTGAAGTTGATTGTAAAAATACTTCATAGAAAATACATTTTTATATACAGATAAATCATGAAGAAAGTAGAAGTACTTCAGAAGGGAAATGTGTCTAAGGAACTGAGCACTATTAAGCACTAGGATCTGTGTAGTTCAATATCAATGTCAGAAAAGCAGCCCTGAGGTGTGTTCACAGGCACATAGCTTGAGTGTGGTGCTTTGCCCCAAAGTGGGGTGTGGTGCCAGGAGATGATGAGGGCCCTGGAAGACAAGAAAATTGTGAACACAGTTAATGTTGTGGGGCTCTCTTTATCAAATGGGGCAATGTCCACTTCAATGTATTGTGACTACTGTCATCATTTAAGGTCACATTTTCATGGGATAAGTTTGCTTTAATGTCTTCATTTTAGAATTCTAAAGAATTCTAGAATTCAAACCTACAACAGTGAGTAACCTCACAATCCCAGGGGAGTTACTGCTGCACTTGGGTCAGCAATCCATAAGGGCTTTGAGCAAACTCTATTCCTTGACTCTCTCAGTCAACAGTGAGCAGTGCCAGTGCCTGTTCCTGTGGGACAGAGGGAGACTGCTGGAGCAGCAAAATGCACTTTCAGCACCAGCTGAGTGATGGCTACCCTGAGGCATGAGCAGGACAGCTGCTGAGTGAAAGTGCTCGCTGCTTCCCAGGCAGCAGAGAGAGCTTGGTGTCACTGTTCTGGAGATGGGACAGAGACACTTCACAGCAGTGTTGAGCAAATCAGGTTTGTGCAATGCACTCATCTCCCAGTGGGTCAGGGTACTGTTGTGGTTATATTGTGTGTGCTAGCCACAAAGACAGGCTGCAGTTAACTTGTTTCAAGCACTATGAAATCTCCAACACTGTGAGCTGATTGCAGATGGCAATCAACGTATGCATGCTGAATAGGAACTTGTAGATTTGAGAAAACATGTTGAAAGCCAAGCTTCTCTGTGCAGGAGCAAAGACTGGGAGAGATAAGGTCAGCAAAGGGATCTTTGCATGAGCTCCTGAACAAATGTGAACAGGCTGTCAAGCACTGCCACATCTTTGTCTCAGTTCTTGCCACATAACATGGGCATAGATAATATCTGCATGATGACATCTTTTCTGCTAACAGCCGTGGTCTAGTCAAGGTAGAAGAAAGTGGAGATACAGCACTGTAGTTGTGATCAAAGTTGATGACAGGATTCAAAAAGTGCTGTGTGGGTCAAAAAGTGCATTTGCACAGAAGGCAGAATGTTAACCATCAGTGCTAAAAAAGATTAGCAGCTCTTTGAGTTGGTATGAAAACTTACCTGGAAGGACCAAGGGAATGTTCCTATTTCTGTTAAAGAAAGCCTCAAACGGGCTCTCATCAGCTTTATTCTTTATCAAGCAAGTGCTCTGCTGGGTAGGCTTTCTCTGGAGGAAGGTCAGAGATGAGCTGCACAGGTCAAAAGTGTCTGGAAATGCTACTAATGAGAAGCTGTAAAAAATACAATATGAAACTGTTCCTCAAAGCAGAAGTCTGAGTAACAAATGCACTTCAGGACTGTTTTCATTAGGAGTTACATGGAATTCCCTCAGGAAACCTCCTTCAAACAGATGTTTATATCACTTCTGGCTCTGGCTAAACATGAGCAATCACAATACATATCCTAAACTTTTATGGCAGGCTTTTAATCAAATTGTCATACAACTTCCTTCCATCTACAAATGCAGAAACTTCTTAGAAAGCTCTGAATTAGACACTTCACATGAAAACTTCTGCTAATGGGTTGGTCTTGCTTTGTGGGTTTGTATTTTTTTTCTTTAAATTTAATGCTTATCTGGCTCTATTTCTCAACAGCTGAATGAAATATAATAAATGAAGCTGTGTATCATTTATTCTAAAAACTGACATGGAGGAAAACAAGTGTGGATGTTTTAAGGCCATAGTGGAATTTTCTAAATGCATTTTTTTTGTGATCTTGCAATTCTTCAAGGCAATTCAACCTTAATTCATGTGGTTTTATATATGTGTTTTTAAAAATTATTTCAGGCAAAGTCAGGACATGGAAAACACAAAATATTGTACCTACAGTATCATATTGGTGTGCAAGTGTGTGTTATTGGAGTAGAATATTTTCTCTTACACTTAATTTTGGTTTTATTTTAACAGGAAATAATGAACAAAGTGTGCCACAACTCTTGATCAGCGACCTGAAGTTTGAGAAGTCTTTAGCTAAGCTCATGTTTTCTCCTGATCAAGAAAATCATCCATCCAAAGCACCAGTCAAATATGGTGAATTGATCGTACTGGGGTAAGTGTATGTGTGTAAGAGTCTGAGGGTTTTCTATGCTGTAATCCTGTGGACATGTTTCAGTACTGTGTTAATCAATTCTTGGATTTAAATGTGATTAATTGAAAATCTGTAATTAGTAACACTATACTAATTGAGAATACTTGGTGCTTAGAATGAAAGTTCTTGTGGGTCCGTATCTCATGAGAAACTAAGTAATACAGGAATGATGGACTTTGTTCTTTTTCTGTGCTTTTTGGCAGGTACAATGGGTCTCTCCCAAATGGAGATAGAGGGAGAAGGAAAAGTAGGTTTGCTTTATTTAAAAGGCCCAAGGCAAATGGGGTGAAACCCAGCACTGTGCACATTGCCTGTACCCCTCAAGCAGCAAAGGTAAGCTCCATTTCTCCCCTCAAGTCTGTCTGATTTCTCCTTGTGCCATATAAAGAGCTGTTAGGAAATGGTTTAAACAGCATAAATATCTGGTTGTGAAAAGAATGGTTTGTGTTTATCCAAAGTTTTTTAGTACCTCTCAGGTTAGCAAGAAACAATTCAGTAAAGAAGATGGAGTACATAGTCCTTGCTATAGCCAGGGAAAAAAAATTAGTTTTGAAACATGAATGTTCTGGGCACAGGCTAGTCAGCTGTTCTAGACTTTGTGGTTTTGTACTCACTCTGCTTTAGGACTAACTTTGCTCCACATGAAGCTGACTTTTAAATTATCCTTGCCAAAACTCCACATGCACTTGGTGCTCCATCAGTGGGTAGGAGTTCCCCAGGGGTCAGCACAGGTGGGTTTTGCAGGGTGTGTTTCATAGGGCTTGTAATCAGAGTTCCCACTAAGAAGCAGAAAAGGAAGGGCTTAGGCCCTGAAGTTGAACTGTATTTCAACAGTGTATGCCAAAACTAATACATCATAGCTAAGGTATTACCATGAAATATTGTGGCTGTTCAAGTGTGTGTGCAATTGTGTTCAATAACTAATGGAGCATTTCTACTAAACAATGGAATTTGAGGATGCTTAGTGGTTGTTTAGAAACTGCCAGTGACAAGATCAGGCCTTTAAACAAACACAGTAGTGTTAAGTGCTTGACTCCCAGAACACCTTGACACTTAAGGATCTTGACCTTAAATTCAGGGAATGGTATAAAGTATTCTGAAATCAGAAGCATTTTTTCTACCAAAATTCTTGTTGTAGAACTACATTCATAATAGATCTATAAAAAGAACATTTATTTTTGTAAATTCTTTATGGTCTGGTAAGTGCTGTTTAGCAGCACTTTTAGAAGTGTTGTTTAGTTCCTTAGTAGGTAATTGCAGAATGAACATCTAGACTAACCAACTGAAACCTTTGCTACAATTCTGCAACCTATGTTGAGTTTCTCCATTTTACCCTATTTACTGCCACTTTATCTATGTATCATAAATCGGTCATTACTGATTTTAGTATTAACTCAAATCCTGGTTTTAGAATGAAGTCCTGAGTGAAGTCCTCGCTTTGCTGTTGGCCAAATTCACTCTGAGATGGCCATGAAGGTGTTACATTAAGTTTTAGCCTTTGCATTTGGTTGGTTTGTCCTTTTGTGTTCAGGCCAGTGTTGCTTTAACACAAAACATGACTAATAATATGCCCTGGTTATGTTTATTTAGTTGCAGCATGTGGTGAAGAGACCAGTTTGGTCTGTTGCTGAATCAATCCTGCAGCTTTTTTTTAGTGGCCAAGACTGGGTTTTGTGAAGTTTAACTTTAGGTGTGTCATTAACAACCGTCTGCCCTAATTTCTTAATTAGTAGAAGAGGCTGATGTTATATATATATATATATATATATATATATGTGTGTGTGTATTGTCTGCTTTGCTGCTCTATTCTGTAGAATTACTGTGCACTGGTTCAGTAACATTTGGCATTTTTCCATAGGCAATAAGTAATAAGGACCAACACAGCATATCTTACACTTTGTCTCGGGCCCAGACTGTAGTAGTTGAATATACTCATGACAGCAACACAGATATGTTCCAGGTACGTGAAGTAAATGTGTTCTCATTTTTGGTAGTTCCAAACAAGGCATCCTCTCAGCAGGCTTTTTCTCTCTGACCCAAAAGTTTGTGTGTCAGTTTCTGCACTCACAATTCAGAGCAATTTAATTCAGTTCATTCCCAAGGCCATCCTGTGAACAAGGCTGTGTGTCTGTACATCTCTTTTAAAAGACTTGGGCAAAGGTGAAAGTTGGGGGATTTTGTGACTAATGCACAAGATTATGGTTTTGCCTTTGCTGGCCTGCAAGTCATATAATCTGTTTCCTAGTCCCTCCTTGCAAAATGAAGAATAAAGGGCACCTTTCTCTTCAAGAACTTAGAACTTTGCTTCTGGCATTTACAAAGGGATTTGGGATCAGCCAGTTGGAGACAGGGTAGAAGAAATACAATGTGGAAACACAGGAAAGCTTTTGGCACAACTAATATGAAAAATACTCTGAACTTTTTAAAGCAAACCCAGAAATGTCTAAAGTACTGGGAGATGTGAAGAGAGGAGCCTTCAGTGCTGATGCTGGCAGTTCAAAACAACTTTGCTGCAGTTCCTGTGTGTATGAGAAGGGGCCACAAACACATCTGCAGCTGTGGTGTGCCCTCATATCTTTTAATTGTTTCCTGTTTTTCTCAAACGGAAGGGGTTTGTTTTGGGGTTCTTTTTAATGTGGGCTTTGTTCTCTCTGATTCCCAGACTGTGATCTTGTGTAGTTTTTTCCCCCTCGTTGTTGCCACTAGTTTACAGCAAGGAGTTTTGCTGTCACAGCATTTAGCTGTGACGCCACTGCAGGATCTAAGGAGGTGGGAGGTGTTGGGAAGTGGTGGAGGAAGCTGCTTTGCAACTGCAAATACAACGAGAGCAAAAGGACTGTAATGAAATCACTGCAGCATAAGCTATTGTTTGTGTGAGTGTTCTCTCTTCAGGCATGCTCTGGCATGTGTGCTGCTCTGAAATTGCCCCTGGCAGTCCCTGTGTATTCATGGGTTATCCTGCCTAGGAAGCAGTAGAAAAATAGATTCTGACAAAGCAGTTTTAGTCTCATGAAAGCACTCCAGCCCTCAACAAAAAGTACCTCAAGCTTTTGGGTCTCTTGCTCAGCAGTTAATCAGTCTTTATATAATCACCTATTTTCAAAGAGCCTGAGAGCTCTGGAAATGAGTGAGTAGTGGTGTGTAAGAGGGCTTTAAACCCAGCTATATGGATGTTTGGGAAAGGGTTATTACTTTTCCTCTTTGTGACGAAAGATGAGTTGACTGGAAAAGCAGGGATACCTGTGCAGTTTCACCAAGCTCAGTGCAGTTGTGTGGGACTGCAAGACTCACGGTTCCCTGCAGCCAGAAAAGGAGATGCAGCTACCAGCAAAACCTGATTGTAGTCAGACATTCCATTCTTGTGTTCCGAGTGTGTAAATGTAGCCCCTCTCTGCCACAACCACCTGGTGCCTGGTCTTTGACAAAAGGTTTGCTGCTTCTCAGTGCCCACCAGAGCTGAAGAGACAGCTCACATAATCTGATTTTCATACATCTATATCTTGACTTAGTCTGGCACTGTTCAGAGTGTTCTGGGCATACTAAGTGACTGCATGTCACTGTTCTTCCCTCTAACTGCTGTTCCCTGGCTCTTTTGGTGCTCCTGCAGCTGGTCTGCCTGACCTGAGTGTAACCTCTGTGATAAAAAGGCCTTCAATGGGAAATCATCTCAGAACTGACTTAATAGCATCATTTTATTTCTCCTTCCTTCATTTGACTGTACCCAGCTTTCACAATAACTTTGATCATTTGGAGGCAGAAAAATTCATCAATTCAGATGAGGCTTTAGAAACCTATATTGATAGACTGGTGGACAGGAATGCTTTAAACTGTAATGTAATGATTTTTGTATCATTGCTTTTACTTACTTTGAATTTGAATAGTCCTAGACCCAAAGACAAACTTCTGACCAGTTTTTTTTTCAATGCTTTTCCAGATTGGTCGGTCAACAGAGAGCCCTATAGACTTTGTAGTAACAGATACAGTTCCTGGGAGTCAGAGTAATTCAGATACACAGTCTGTGCAGAGCACAATATCAAGGTTTGCCTGCAGGATCATATGTGAACGTAACCCTCCATTTACAGCAAGAATATATGCAGCAGGATTTGACTCCTCAAAAAACATTTTTCTTGGGGTAAGGGAATTCTCTTTCTTTTTTCCACTGAAAGTTCATTGCACACTTATTTTTTAAAAATAATTCATAGCTCCAGCCAAATCAAGGGTGCTCATTGATGTGATTTCTTTTAGGAGAAAGCTGCAAAGTGGAAGACATCCGATGGGCAAATGGATGGACTAACAACAAATGGAGTTCTTGTTATGCATCCTCGTAATGGATTCACAGAAGACTCCAAGCCAGGGGTGTGGAGAGAGATTTCTGTGTGTGGGAATGTGTTCAGCCTCCGTGAAACCAGATCAGCTCAACAGAGGGGGAAAATGGTGAGAGCAGTGACCAATGTTTTATGCAACCTGTTTAAAATGGTGCCGCCATTAGGGGTATAGTTTGTGCATAGAGCTGGAATCTGCTGGAATTCCATGTAGCTGTCACCCCTGCAATTAGTTACACTGCCTCTTATGTGTTTGTCTGGGTGCACAAAGGTGTCTTGATCAACATGAATAACTGAGTTTATCTGCAAACTAGTACTTAATTGCACATCTAGGCTGCTCTCCTAAACTGAGTTTCCAGTCTACTCTGTATTTCTGCAAGCTCTCTTGCACATTCTACAAGTATTTTCCCAATTCTCCCTTGTTAGTTTATGCTTTTGCCACTTTTCCTTTTTAAAAGAATGGTGAAAAATAGATATAATTTTATTGGATATTCATTTCCATGTTGGCATTTGGAGTTTTCCCTCTTCTTTTGTTTGCAAAGCATCGGTGATATTTCCAGGAGATATTTGGGTTCAGTATGGCTTGGGATGTTTCAGCAAAAAGAAATGCTACATTGAACATTTTAAACAGCATGTTTAGCTAGGAGTGCTGATGGGAGGAGAGGAAAGCCATGTGTAAAGGGGTGTTTTAGGAGAAGTCTAAAACATGATGGAGGACTAAAACAGTCTTTTGGTAGTCCCTGAGGCATTTCAAGTAACATAGTTAAGAGTGCTATAGGGATGGAATAGAGAGTTGTTAAGATGGGAGAGGAGCTTTTCTTGACTCAGTGTGGTCTCTTTTAATGCACACTTTAATCTCTAAAGATGTTAGGGTGGGGTTTTTCCAAAAAAAGGAGGGCAGAGAGAAGCTGATTCTGGGCACTCTATGGATGTCTTGTGGACACAGTCAGAAGCTGCTTGAAACTTTGATGGGTCTTCCAGGCAGATTAGTGTTGTGGAAGTGCACATTGTTACACTTCAGAGCCCCTGAGGTGACGGCTGTCCGTGTCTGTGTCCCTGTGCAGGTTGAGAATGAGACGAACCAGCTGCAGGACGGCTCCCTGATCGACCTGTGCGGGGCGACGCTGCTGTGGCGCACGGCCGAGGGGCTGGCGCGCACGCCCACCGTCAAGCACCTGGAGGCTCTGAGGCAGGAGATCAACGCAGCCAGGCCCCAGTGCCCCGTGGGCTTCAACACCCTGGCCTTCCCCAGCATGAAGAGAAAAGATGTTGTGGACGAGAAGCAGCCGTGGGTGTACCTGAACTGCGGCCACGTGCACGGCTACCACAACTGGGGGAACAAAGAGGAGAGGGACGGCAAGGACCGCGAGTGCCCCATGTGCCGCTCCGTCGGCCCCTACGTGCCGCTGTGGCTCGGCTGTGAGGCGGGATTTTACGTGGATGCCGGACCTCCCACGCATGCGTTCAGCCCCTGTGGACACGTGTGCTCAGAAAAGACAACTGCATATTGGTCCCAAATTCCTCTTCCTCACGGTACTCACACTTTTCACGCAGCCTGTCCCTTCTGTGCGCATCAGCTGGCTGGTGAGCAGGGTTACATCAGGCTCATTTTCCAAGGGCCTCTCGACTAACACAGGTGTTCCCAAGGACTGCAGTAAACTGATAAGCTAAGCGATTCCCATTTTTAAACCAACTGTTTTTCGTATTCTCTGGGCTTTGCTGGTTTGCATTAAGATGAAGAATTTTTTGGTTTTTTTGTTACAACAGCTAAATCCCTCTTTATTGTGAAAAGTCTGGAAATAGAAGAAATGGGGGGAGAATGGGGAGACCTCCTGCTTTTTTTGGTTAATAACTACTTCTGAAGAGGTGATGGAAGTGTTGTAGAGTGAACTTCAATGCCTTCAGTTTAATGGTTTTTGAATCACATGCCCACAGTGTTTGAAAGGTGTTTCATTCTTTTTGTATATGGAGGGTAAATAGTTCAAAGAACATTAGTTTACAGCTTGGATGCAAACATTGTAAAATATAACATGTATATTAACTCTTTTCTATTTATCTTTATTATTGAAAATATTTAGAATGTTTAGAGAGTAGCATGGTCATAGTGTGTTACATCCAGCAATTGGATGTGTAGAGTAGTTCTGGATGGAGAAGAACGTGGGATGAAAATGGTAGAAAAATCTTTTAATCTAAAATACTGAGTTCTTAGAATAGTTAAAATGCTTTTTAAACAAAGCTAATGCAAATTATGATGGCATAAAATTGTGCTTTAACTGTGTTGAAAGGTAGCTAAGGAGGACTCCTTGAACTGTCTTTTTGGTAGGACTGTACTTAAGATCTGGTTATGAGGAGAATATTTACCAGACTCTTTGAATATGCAACTTAGTCTAGATTAAGGATTTTTTTCTCCCTTCACGCTAACACTTCTCTTTATTTAGCATTAGTGACATTTGTGAGGGTTTTTCCAATGTTAAACACGAACAGATCAGAAAGATGAGGCTTGTTCTGTTCCTTGCTGTTTGGGGGTGGGGACAGGGCAGAGGTGGATGCACCTGGGCATGTGTGTGGGGAGCAGTTTGTGACTTGGCCACAGTCCCAGCCTGGGAGGGGTTTGTCAGCTGGATGCTCAGCAGCCTTTCACCTGCTGCCTGGCGGGGGGCCTCAGGCCTGGCCTTTGCCCCTCTGCCAGGTGCAGATGCTCATCTGGGCCACAGGTGGAACACAGGTGGAGCCTGGTAGCCAGGGCAGGTGTCCCTGCATCCTTGGCAGCTGGGCACAGCTGGCAGTCTGTTGGGAGAGCTGGGGCTGGGCTGGGCTCAGACCCTCTCTGTGAGATGCTGCTGTGGGCTCTGCTTACTCTGGTCTCTGCTCTCCTCTTCCTCCCCCTCCTTCCCCTCTGGATCCACCAGAAAAGACCAGTGTACTACATGCAGCTCTGCTGCCAGCCCACTTTGCTTCATGGCAACCTGACCTTTTTAGCATTGATTTGAGCTTTTTTGGCCAGCTTCGTACATTTTTTTCAAATATGTACTGTATAATTGACAGTAAGAAAATTTCTGTACTTTATAGCAAAGCTTTTGCTTTTGTTTTTCTTTGAAGCTCTTCTAAAATTTTCTTTGTTTAAAGAGACCTGTGTTGCTTAGATGTCATGAATTATTTACTTTGACTGTCAATTATTTCTCCATTTTTAAAAAGAAATGATATATATTGTTTGGTTCACTCAGGAAATGCATGTGTCAGGAAACCTGTACTATAAGTTCAGTTAGCTGTCATGTACAAGTAACTGCTGTTACTCCCTTTCCCTAGAAATATAACTGATTTTGACATTTTCCAGATTATATGCATTAAGTCATGAAACTTATGCAGCAAGAAATCCCTGTATTGTAGTTGTTCTAATCATCTTATTCAAACTATAGTATACTGTAGTTTTAATTTTTATTTGCAAATTAATTTATTTAAACTACGTGAGTAAACACTTTTCAAAAACAGAAATTCTGGGATCGTGGCTTTGTTTTCAAGAGATGGGAAAGGGCTGGAGATGGCCCTTCTGTTGTCACCTCAGGTGTCCCTCTGTTCTGCACATATGGATTAAGAGCACAGAGAAGCAGCAGCTGTAAAGACTTTGGATGTTTTCCCTGGTAATGGCTTTGAATGGCTCCTTTCAGATGTGTCCCCTCCATGTGTTTTATATTTAACTCTGTGTTAAAGGTGAGATTGCTGTTTAAATGACACACTTAAATGAGTAAGTTACAGATACCGAAATGTAAGCAAAAACTGAACTAAATTTTAAAATGACAAAGAGCTCTTGATTGTGTCTTCCACAAAATCTAATTGAAATTTCTCTGGTCCTGATCTTGTTGACTACAGGAACATGAAAAACCAGAAAAGAACACGATGAAAGCTACAAAGCAGTATGAGTAACACAGAGCTGAACTGTGAGCACAGATGGAGCACGGGATGGTAGGAGGAATATGGGAAGTGCTCTTGGAGGCCCAGCTGGAGGCAGAGCCAGGGGTGCACTTGGGTACAGGCACACCTAACTGCAGAGGGGAGGAAGAGAGGGTCATGCCCAACGTGCAGCCCTTGTTAAAGCCCTACCCCATTTAAATTGGTACATTATGCTTACACTGTACTTCTCTACCCCACTCCTCATCCCCCCCCCAAAAAAAACATCCCAGACAAAGGTATCTGAGCAGAACTGGCTGTGTCTCTGGGAAGTGTTAGGCTAAGGTCACTTTTCAGTCTGCCCCACTTTCTGCCTGGTTTGTACTTTTCTTCACCCAAGTTGGACTTGTTTAATCCCATTTTTAGAAGGGTGGAACAGGGACATTCAAACACTTGAGACAGGGAAATCCCACTGTCAAAGGCAGAATAGCAATGGTTGAGTAGTTTGAAGAGCAAGTTCCATCACCAACAACAGCATCTCTAACTCTGGTACCCTGTTTGAGTACCCCCAGGCTTCTGTTCTTTGATAAATGATTGCAGTAGTCCTCTGTAAATGGTAAAGTGAATTTCAGATTAAAAGTATTCAAACAGATGACTGAAGCACTCTGAACTTTAAGGCCAATCCTTTTGAACAAATTTTGTGCTGCAAGAGGTGGCACCTTGCTGGTTTTAAGACAATCGCAGCTCCACTTGTGACAGCCTAAAGCAGCCCTTTGCAGCCCCAAGATGAGATTTGTGGCCTTCACCTGCTTTTAAAGGTTTGCTGGACTGGCAAGAAGCAATGGTGATGCAAACAGCAGGGAATCAATGGGAAAATTAAGTGTGGATACTTTTCTAGCCTTAAAGTTCAGAGAAGCTCTGCAGAAGTGCCTTTGGATATGAGCAGCCAGTTTTCTGGTTTGTGTGTGGCTGCCCTGATCTGGGCAGTGCAATGTGTAAAGTAGGTGATTTAATGAACTAATTTGCCTTTCAGCTGTAGGAGATTGCATGGATTTAACACTGCCAGAAAGCAGCAGCTGGCTAGTGAAACCCTTTTTTTTGTTTTTTTTGTTTTTTTCCCAAAGCAGAAGTGGGGCAGCACAGGGTGCTGGCAGGAGGGCAGGAGCATACACAGGGAGGTTGCTGTGGCTTTCCTGGGGAGAATGGAGTGCTCTGGTTGCTTTGCTGACCTGGCCACTGGGATGGAGCAGCCCCAGGAGTGCCTGGTGTGGCCTTGAGCAGTGTGGTGCAGGCTGGGGATGAGGCCTTCCCATCCCAGCTGTGCTGGGCTTGTTACACCTGCAGCAGTGAGCCTGGTCTTCTGGAAAGTTAAACATGAAGTCACCTCAGGAGACTCCTGTGTTGGAAGGTGCTCTGCAAATCCCATAATGATCCTGCCATGACATGCTTGATCTCCTCCTGAAGTGACACTTTCCAGACTCAATTCTAAAAATACATTTCCAGTTTTGCAATATAAATCTACCCTGGTGCCTACAGCTACTTGCATGCTGTCTTTCAGCCTGGATTAGGCCTGGTTGCTGTTGAATTAGACCAGATTTCGTGGTCCTTGTCTTGGCTCATCCCTTTCTGTAAAAACACTGGTAGAGCTCGTCTATTTTTAATTGTAGCACTTGGCTTTAACATAAGGGCTGTGATCATCCTAGAAATGCAGTTTCTAAGGCTCCTTGTGACTGTGGCAGATCACTTTTACCCGCAGTGTTGTGCATACTGTAAAGAAGACCTGGGAAAGCATCTCTGCAGGAGCTGTGATGGTTCCTGTGACTTGGACCAGGGGCTCCTTGGCAAGTGTGGCCTCTGCAGGGGCAGCAGCAGTCCTGCCCCTCCCCAGGTGCTGCTTTCAGGGCAGCAGCAGGAGCTCAGGCTCCTGTTTCCTCCAGGAGAACAGCTCTACATCACTGTGCTGTTGGGAGGCAGTATCCTCCTGTTCCTCCTTATGTATTCCAGTGGGGAAACACCAGTGGGTGCTACTGCAGCAAGAGCAGCCAGCACCTTCAGCTCTGCTGATTCTTGGTCTGGTTCCATATCTGAAAGCAAAAGGGGCAGATTTAAAGAGCAGACAAAATGGGCTTTTATTCCCTGAAGGCTCAGGTGCCTCTGTGAGAGCAGCCTTGCCAAACCCAGCCTCTGGGAACTGCAGCAGGACCTGTGGCCTCGCACACATGAGGCTGGGATCAGTGCAGCCTTAGGGAATGGCATTAGCTGTAAAGCCCAGTGCCTGAATCTTTATGTTCCTGCCTTGGACCCCCCTGAGCTGCAGCTGCCCATGCTCCCTGTGCCTCCCAGCCCTGGCAATGCAGCCATTCCTCAGTCTCAGTGAGCAGGTGCCTGCAGAAGCAGGTCCTGCTTGGCTTGCCCAGCCCAAGCCCTTGTGGGGTCAGGAATGCATTGCCTGGGGCTGCATTCCTCGAGGCTGAGCTCCAGGGAAGATGAGTAACCAGAGGCAAAGTGCCAGCTCTGGCAGGCAGGAGCTCCCTGCCCACTCGCTGCCACTCTTGGGTTTGTTGCTCTTGTGCCCAGCTCCCAGTTCTTGTCCCACTGTCCCTCTTGCAGGGCTGGCAGGAGGGATGGGATCCAGCACCAGCATCACTGTTTGCTGGCTGTGGTGTTTGCCTGGCTCTCACATGTTTGTGGCAGCAGCAAAGCACCAGCAAATCCTGGGTTCTGCCAGCCCTGCAGACAGCCCATTGCTCCAGTGCAGGGGGCTGAGATATTTCATGGGAGGAGTACAAATGACCTCAAGATCAACTCAAAGAAGGACTTTGCTGGTGCAAAGACAACTTCTCTGCAATTTGGCAATACCTGCAATATTGTAATGATTTTATTTTGATTTAGGACCGCTAAACAGCTCTGAGTCAGGAGTAAATTAATAATTTGCTCTGACTTCCTTCCTCCCCCTTGTCTACATCTGTAGTACCAGTTCTGTGCTGAGATGGCCATTGGAGATCTGCTGCCTTCCAGAAAAACAATGAGAGTGGAGTTCTTTGGAGTTCAAACACATGCCAGGATGGTCTATTTTTCCTTTTTGTAGTGGAAAGGTCTCCTGAAAAGCCTTCCCCTTTTCCAGCCCTGGCATGGCACATGGACTCCTGAGGATACCCTGTGAGTGCTGCATGGAGTGTGAGCAGCACAGAGAGAGGAAGGAGGACATGGTAGTTCATGTTGTCAGTCAGATTTAAGTGTGGTTAAATAGTTAAGCCAGTAGGAAAAGCCTTTTTATGTTTGTTTTCTTTGCTACTCACTCCCAAAATTACCTGTCTGCTTATTTATACAATTGTCTTGACCCTTATATTTGTTTCAGTTTCAACACCCCCTGAAGAAGGAAAAAATTAATTTCACTTTTCTCTGCAAATATTTTATCTGAAAGTTTCTAAGTCGTGTTGCTTGTGATCATGCCTTTCCTTATGTGATTCTATTAAAATATGTGAATTTTAATGCATCGGACTATGTTGGTTGGACCCAGGACCTGCAAAATGTATTTTGAGGTTTTTTTGGTCACCTAGTTTTCAGCCTAGATAGGGTTTCCCTTCTGTCTGTCCTGAAAAGTGCTGGAAAACGAGCTGGTCAAGGATGAGGGAAGAGCAATGGCTTTCCTGGGATCTTGGGAAACGCTGTGGGCTGAAGGGATCCACTTCTTTCCCTGGCTCATGCTCAGATTCCAAGGGCCTCCCAGCTCTCTGTAAAATAACTTTTTAATAAAACCATCTTACACTTGGGATCTACCCATCATTCCCTTTGGTTGGCTGCAGTTTCAGAGCTGGATGAACATGAAGCCTTCAGTGCTTCCATATCTACATCTCTCCAAAATAATATTTTTAGCAGATCCCAGAAGATTTGAAACAAAACAAATGCATGCAGCAATATTCTAAACTTGCCTGGATGCAAAGCTAAAAACTGCAGCTTGCTGTCATGTGCTTGATGAAAGGAATTGAGTCAACTCATCCTTTCCAAAAATCCCATGCTTGCTTTTTTTTTTTTTTTTTTTTTCCTCTGTTGTGTGGGAGGAGGAGAGAATTAGTTATTCAGTGGAATGAGGACAATTAAAAGCAAATGCAGCTTCCAGGGATGCCATCATCTGTTCAGTGTGCCCTGAGCAACACAGAGGTAGCCTGGCTTCTTAATTGGCCCCTTTCCCTTCTGTCTTGTGCTTCCCATTGGCACAGGGCTGGCAGTTTCCAAAGTCCCCATAGGACTGTGATGCAGGTGTGCCCATTCCTGCTTTGCCTGGACAATCCCCTGAGTTGTGACCTCAGAGGGGCTGGAAGGCTCTAAACTGCCATGGATTCAGAGGTGATGATTGAGGCAGCTCTCCTGCCCAGCCTGCCTTTCCCTGGAGTGTTGCTCTGTAGTGGGGCCATGTCCATGGATCCAGGTCCATTTGTCCATGGATTCCAGGCCAGGATGGAGCTGTGGTGTCACCTTTGACCATTGCTGCCTGAGATGGGTCACAGGGATCTGGGCCTCCCCACAGCCTGTGGACACAGTGACCACCAGGACACAGCTGGGCCCAGGCTCTGCACAGCAAAGCTGTTCAAGTAGCTTGCTTCACTTCTGAAGGGGAGCTAAAGCAATCAGCAGGCCTTTAAATGCCACCTAACTACCCAGGGCATGGATGTTTAATGCTTTTTCACTTATTCACATTAAAAGTGGATCCAGAGCAGCTTTCCTGAGGAGGCAGGATCAGCAGTGCCAATGACCTCAGCTCCCCCATTGCTCCAGGGGCTTTCAGTGTTACTCAGCGATTTTTGCCAGCGTCACTCGTTATCACGTGGAAATCTCACTCCACCTGTTCTGGAGCAGGAGCAGCAGAAGGTGTGTTCAGGCACCTTTGGGCAATGATGAATCATGCTCATGGCAAACTCCTTGGCAGCTCCTGCCTGCTGGCTGCCAGGGAAAGCTGTCACCAGAGCAGGCTCAATGACTACACAAATGTGGGGTTTGCCTGGAGCCTGTGCCAGCCCTAAAGCCCCCAAACAACAACCCATCCCCTCGGGCCCTACACCAGTATTGCCAAATACACATTATTCATACAGTGGAGGGTTTTTCATACCACAGAGGCCTGGGATTAGTGTTCCTCACAACAACATAAATATATTTGTAGCCCATGTGTGTCTGCATTTTGTTATACTTTAAACTTCATAGGCTAATGGTTAATAAAGCCAGGCTCTATTTATGGTTCTGCAGCAAAGAATATGTTGAATAGTATGCAAAAGGTTTAGGATCTGCTGGCTCCAAGCAAATCTTTCAGACTGTAATTTAGGGGCTCATTCACGGAATACAAGGTATAAAAGTGGTAGTATGAGGTTGGCTCCCCCAGGGCACAGCCAAGAAAGAAGAGCAGCTGTAGGAGTCCCCAGGATGGGGCATACTCAACCCGCCTTTGCTCTTGATACTCAAAAAAATCAGGGTGTCTGGAGCTCCTGTACTATTTAAAAGGGAAAAAAAAAACCCCAAACAAACAACAACCATGAATAAGAGTTCCCAGGTTACATCAAACAACTTTTTTGCAAGTTTGAGATGCAAGTTTCTTTGCACCAGCTGATTTAAAAATATGTTGTTCATTGTGTAACTAGAGATCCATGCAATGTCCTCTCCTCCATTTGTCTGCCCTGTGGCAGGGTGGTTCTACCCAAATACTTCTTCCAAGTGTTTAACATCCTTACTCTTTCAAAATCTGCAGTAATGACTCCACCATGTCTCCAAGCAGCCGGGCCCATGGCTCAGTTATAGAACTTATAAACTCAGATCTACTTGAAAACTGTGGAACCCATAAACTTGTATCTACTAAAGTAAACTGAAGGGCAAGTTGGGACTAAATATCTACCTCCTGTTTGGGATTTGCTTTCTTAAAGAAAAAGAAACAACTCAAAGCAAAACTTTCATATTTCAGGCACTTCTGCAGAGTTTGGAAATAAAGCAAAAAAGCAACTTCCTGCAAAATGCATAGATTGGCACCTTCCCCTGCGTGACACCGAATAAATTTGTCCAACAAATAGACCTGGAAGGAAAAAAAAGAGGAAAGGTGCCTACAAAGCTGTAAACCCCTGATATTCATTTTATTAAATTTTAATGAGGCTCTATTAATAATGAATGCAGCCAGGAAGATGGGAGAAGAGCAGTGGAATGGCCTTGAGATTCCTCGTTAGCCAGATTTCTCTACAGAGCTGGGAAAGAAGAGGGCAGCTGGAAGCAGCAGTCTGCAGCAGGCTCTTTGGGCTGCCTACATTGGTGAAGAGTATTTTAAGTGGTTTTTTCATTAAAAGCTGAACTGGGGGTGAGTTGTATGCATGTCCTGTAAGCAAAAGATGCCTCCTGAACTCCAATGCCTTGAGTATAGTGTGGGGAATTGGGGTCATTTCCTCACTGATGGTGATTTCTTGGGTGAAGTTAACTCTGTCTCCCTGGGTCTCCCATCCCACCCGGTATCATCTGCACAGAAATCCAGCTCCTAGCCCTTCAGGAGCTGATCCACCACCATGGCAGTGGCTGATGTGACACACAGAGCTGGGGGTGTGATGGATGTTACACCTTGAGCACAAACAGCTGCCCTGCCTGTTCAGCTCACCCTGTCTGGACTGTTTCCCTGGGTGGCTGCGTTACCCTGTGCGACTCAGGGGAGATGCAGCTCATCTGTGACTTCCCTTCCCCAGTTGCCAGGCCAGCTGCCTTATCAAAGAGAGGAATGGAGCTGATTAGACATGCCTGTTTTTCTTTTAAACCCCTAGCAGTTGCTTTAAGGCTTATGTGGGTCTTTAAGATTAATTAATGCTTTATTTGGATATCCCCCTAACTACTGCTAATAGGTTCTCTGTCCTGTGGCACCTCTTCTGTTCCCTGGAGTTTATAGTGTCATTCAACTGACCACAATTTGATCTGTTTCTTGAAGGTTCCAGAGTAAATTTTACTTGACCCTGCTGAGTCTGGGCTCCTCTCATCTCTCTTAGCTGCTCTTTAAGCTCTTCCTCATCTGGCCTGCATTTCCTGTCTCTGGTTCTTACTATGAAGCATGTTAATAAGCATCTGGATGCCATTAACATGTTCTGTGAGAACAAAGCAGGATAAAAAGTAGAAATTGAAAGCAGAGCCTGTGTAGAAGTGAATCTTCTTTTGTGTTTCCATCAGGAGCAACCTCCCAAAAGAAGATATCTTTGCATCTTTCTCATACTTGTGAAACAGACCCCTAGGCCTGACTAATCCTAGTCAGGTAGGTATAAAAACAATGTTTGGGCAAGTTTGGTGGTTTTTTTGGACAAGAGTTGCTATGTGGTAATAGGAAATACTTCCAAGGATCCAGGAGGTATTAGAAAGATCTGGGCTATGGTCATCTCAAAAACCCCTGTTTCAGTAAGCAATCCTCTTCTGGAACAAAAAGGGGCAGGACAGAAAAGTGCTGATCATTTTCCCCTTACTTTTCAGGGCTGGGTGAATCCACAGAGCATATCTGAGTCTCTTTTGAAAAGTCACCAGCAGATGAAGTAATTTGAGGCCTCACCCACACCACAGTTTATTCAGCCAGCTGTGTAGGTCTCTTACCAGAGGTGCTTTTTAATACAGCATGTCAAGTGCTGAGAAATATCACTTTGATTTTGACATACTCCCCACCAAGGATGATGTGTTTTCTGTTATGTGTTGTTGTCAAGGTGAAGAAATGAATTAGCATGGATTTTTAATTGCTTCAGTGTTGAACTCTGATATAAGCTGGAAGGGAAACATCATCCTAGATGAATAAAGAGGTGGTGCAAGAGCTGATCACCCTCTGGTGAGAAGCCAAGCTCTCCAAATGCAAGGAGGAGATTTCAGTGCTGATTCTATCTCTAGCTGCATTGAATCATTTGCTGGTTCCTACCGATGCCTCTGCTGCCGCTAGCAGACACCAGGGACAAGAAAAGACACGACAGTCTGAAATCCAGGTACTCCTCATTTCTGGAAGTCTGGGGAAAGGCTGCCATCTGCTGTAATGCACAGCAGTTGCTGGAAGTTCATTTGACTTTAATCAAATCCCAGCAGCCGCTCGGAAGCTGAGATGAGTTCAGGGTAGGAACAAAGTAAAACAAGCAAAGACAAACTGTGCCCTCAAAGACCTGATGATGCTTTTCACACAGACCCCTCTCCTAATAATGGCTGTTACCTAGCATGCCCTTAGAGGAAAAAATCTTCCCTGTGGACCTGCCTTAATCCCTGGGATTTCCAGTCAAGGTCAAAGACAGGACTGAGGCACCATTCAGAGCCTGCAGTGAGGGTGCTGCTTCCTCTATTTAATCTGGCACCTTTGTCATTCCACAGCCTCTCAACTGCAGAGTTCTAAAATGCAGGGAGGTGTGTGTTTTCCTCTCAGCAGTATGTGTGTGACACCTGCACTAGCTACGAGTGAAACTTGGCTGTACTCTCTACCCACAGGTCTTGCAACCTAGACAAGAGCAAAGTCTAAAAACATCTACAACCAGGGCCTTTATCTCTGATCTTTAAAATGAAACGTGTACTGAGCCCTGTGGTATCTAGAATCAGATTCTTCTCTTTAAAAGTCACTAAGATGCCAGCCCTACTACCCCCTCAGTACCAACATGGTTCGTTTTTTCTGCACCTTTTTCTTTTCTTTTTTTTTTTTCCAACCGCCACTTGCTTTGAAACTGCACATTTTGACTCACATGTATTCTCAGAAACAAGAGCTTTTTGCTTGCCTGTTGAGGTGCTGCTTGGACCAGACTGTTTTCCATGACACTTTCCTGAAAGCACCCCACTAGAATTCCTCCTTTTGTGATGTTGGACTGGCCACAGCGGGATTGAAAGGGAGCACACAACAAGTTAGCCTGGAAAGCTGACATAAAGAAAGCCAGAGCTCCTGATGACTCAGGTACTGATGTATTCCATCAGAATAAACTGCTATCTGATAAAATGGGCTCACTCCAGATACAGAAGAAAGAGCTTTTAATTCTACATGGCCTCTTTACTGGAGACAGAGAGAACCAAGAACTGTGTGAAATGCAGCCACACCTGCAGCGTGTCTAAGGTGCTGAGGAATGACCTGGAGCCAGAAGGAGCTCTGCCACCCTTGCAGACATGGAGGAATACATGCCAGGGCATTCAGGAGCAACAGGAGAGTCTTGGCATCCCAGTTTTATGGGTTATCCTTGTGTTATGAGTGTCTTGATGGCATCTATTAAGAAACTGTCCTAAAAAGAGCCATGTGAAGGGGTAGCCCTTGAGGTGAGCCTGTCAGAGGTGTGAACCTGACTTCCACCAGTTAGCATTTGGTTGACATAATGAAAATAATCTTCAAAATTGTCATCTGTCTTAATTTTGAGAGCCAGTTGCCCTATAAAACAGGCATTCCATTCTGCATGTTCCTAAGCTCCTGTCTTGAAAGGTTTCTCGTGGCACTGAGCACCACGCTCCACTTAAACAAGGCCTTGAAATATGTTCCCTGCTACTGGCATGAAATATTCAGTCTTAATATCCCTTCACATCACTTGAGACAAGAAGAGCAGAAACTCTCCATCTGCCTTCTCTGCAGTGTTCATTATTTTACGTATTTCTTTTATATCCCCTGCTTCCTCCAAGGAGAGCTTTTCCTCGAAGGTTAGTTGTTCCTATCATTGTTTAATGCTGCCCTTTTAGAGACAAGATTACCCACTACACTCAGGGTTCCTGGGGGACCTGCCCCTCTAATTACATTTAATCACTATTTTCCCTCACATTCCCTATGGATTGCAGTACCTTCTTCAGTTTTCAGCAAGCTGAGCAAAGGTTTTCTATGGAAATTGAAAGCTCGTGATACCAGGATCCTGTAAGCAAAGACCTTCTAAAACACTATGACATCTCAAGGAAGGAGGTCAGGTATTCCTAGAGATGACCCAACTTTTACAACAGTTGGCTGCTGGTTCTGCTATTAAACAGTAATAAGCATTTCCTTGTTTTTTTTAATGTCTCTTGTATCTGAGAAAACATTGAGCTACTTTGTTCTTTTTACTGTTTATTTTCTACAGCACAAAACTCACTGTTTCCCATTTCTTTTCCAGGAAGACTCCACTGAAGACTCCTGAGCTGGCATGAGTGTAGGAAAAAACCCTGTCATATTTCTGTTGTTTTATAAGAATGCCAGTTTAACTCACATAGATGAAAAAGCAGCAGTAGAAAGATTTTCCTGGCTAAAGCTACTTGGGGTTGGAGTTTTTCCCTGGAAGAGCCTTTGTGGAACTATGTCCTGTGTGCCCAGGGTAAGGGTGTTTGTTGGGCTGAGTCACGCTGCCCTGCAGAGCTGACGTGGCCCTTGGCAATCAGTAGGAAGCCCAGATAACTGAAATGCTCCCATAAAAGCAGACTTTGTGGACACAAGCTGTATGTGAGGAGGTAGACTGACAACAGATCAAGTGAACTATGCTTGACTGACTCACAATTTCCTCACCTCACCAGCTCTGCTGCCTGTTCTTACCCACAGAGCGATCCAGACTGCCAACACCACAGTTCACAAGCCCAGCCACGCCACGTGCCTTGGGGAGGAGATTTGCTATGCTTTAAAGCAGCCTTTCTTCTCAAAGTCTCCAGAAATCACCCACTGAGCCTCCTACAGTCAGCAGGAGAGGAGGTTTCTCAGGCTGGACTGGCGTTGTCACTGCCACCATGGGGTTTAGCAGAAAGGTGACAGTCAGAAAAGGAAACAGCAGGAGGCAGCCTCATGGCTGTCATCCTTTCCTTCTGATCCACAAAGATGAGGCAGCTCTAGTTTATTTTTCCCAAGGGGAACAGAGGGCTTTGCTGTTAATACAAAATGCAGCAGAACAGTAACAACATTTAGCTCAGAGATAATGTCAATAAGGTAGAAAATCAAACTGTTTGTTACTTTCCCTGCGTGAGCAGATAACATGACTCTTATCATTGCAACTGGAAAACATTACAGTCATGAGAGGGTGCATGGCTCAAATGTCACTTTGAGGGTATGGCTTTCCCCTGCATCTCTGACACAATTAATTACTGGCTTTGAAAGTACCTCTCTGGTGCAAGAGAAACACAGACCCGAAGTTTTCCGGGCTTCCTGGGCAAATGTCAGCTGAGGGGTAAGCCAGCTCTACATAAAGGTCATTTCATGCTAAGCCACTGATGCAAAATTTCTTCTTAAAGCTGCTCTGACCAATTCACTGAGATGAACCCAGTGGGACAGCTCCCTGACTCAGTGAAGATGCTGCAAGAACAGTGTTGTGAACCTCAGCAGCTGAGCACTGAGGTCAGTCCTGCACAGCTGGACTTGGCTCTGGCTCAGTTTGCTGACCAGGACTGGACACATTTCAGCAGTGAGTGGATCAACCCATGATCCATACAAGGGAGGCATGGAAAATTGTATCAATGCTGCAGGACTCACCTTCAGCCTCAGGCTGATTCATAGGGCTAAAGAGGGGAAAATTAGTTTACCACTAAGCCTGTAGGAAGGGCTTTCCCCTCAAAACCAGTGTCTGTAGTTAATAATCACATACAGCTGCTTCTCTTCTGGGGAATCCTTTTCCTTTTGCCTTCCACTCTCTTCCCACCCCCTCCCATCTGTTTCTTTGCTAGTGGAAAGAGGTTATATAGATACTCTCAGGTCCAATTCCAGAAGGTCAGACTACCCAAAGCAAACTGAACTCTGGGCAAATCCAAACGTTCCAACTCAATTGTGAGTGGTTGCAGGAGCCATGGAGACACTCCCAGCCAGCTGGCAGCAGTGCTGAGGCAGGAATGCCATCCTCAACCCACACAGATGAGGATTTTTTTCTGGCCCAAGAGCAAGTAACAGAAAGCAGAACCCCGGGGAGGACAGGGCTAACACCACCTCCCTCCTACAGCCTCTACAATTTCCTCACCTTTATCCATGTGACTAAATTCTGCAAGCTCAGTCCTTCTGCCGTCTGGATCAATACACAGCAATCAGTTTTACATTATGTTCATGATCTCTTTGCTCACTTTATTGCTGCTGTGTCGTATTTTAGAGATTAGGAGTCAGGCAGACTCCAACTAATGTGACACCCAGGGGAAAAAAAACCCAGAAAAACCCCAAGCCACCATGTTTTGCCCAAGAGGAGCAGCTGAGCACATCGGAGGCTGCAAGGCACAAAGAGATTTCTTTGCTGTGTAAGGGAAAATATTGTGAGTGACATTTACAGGTTGCTGGAGGGAAATCCCCACTGGCTTCCTAACAAGCATTTAATATTTAACATAGTTGTGTTTTTTGACTGCTTTTGCTGTTCTAGCTTCCTATGAAGTCTGTTTGAGCTGTGCTAATATTAACTACATTAAGCCAAGGATGGAATTCTGAAGCATGAGAAGATTTATCTTTATTTTCCAAAGCATGTCTATGAAAGGTATAATGGATGGTCACTGACACTGAAGCCCACAGTTATGAAGTAATAATAATATCAAACTAGTCTTTCTTTCTGGTAGTGTCACAGTTGTTGCTCTTTAAAGTCAACTTTATAAAGGGTGAGCACTGGTCAGGACATACACATCTCTCAAGGAAGTCATCAAGGAGCTCCTGATCCTGGTAATACTCATTTGGGATTTACTGGCTGAGTCCGCAGAACAAATTGTACCAAACCAACCTCTGCCAACCTTGACCACCAAGGAGAAAACAACATCTTCAGCCCAGTCTGTCTGGGTCAGCACCAGACACAAACACGAGTCAGTAGCTGCAAGCCCAGGCGTGAACCCGTGTAACCCATGGCTTTCCACACTCGTGCCCATAGCCACATGCTTATGTTATTAAATACAGCCGGAATCGCTGTCGTTAATTAATCAGAGTTTCCCTGTTTTGCTGACTGGCACAGCGCTACGGCCGAGAATTTAAGCCTGTTTAAGGCACGATCAGGCACGAGGCGGCTGCTGCTGCTTCAGTGCGACCCAACGCGCCCCTCTGTTCCAGCAGCCTCTGTGGCCTGAGGGAGAACTGCAGCCTAAAATATAAATCTGACTCAAACCGGCTGCGGAGCACCCGCGGGGGGGGCTCGGTGACGAGGGCTCCCAAATGCCGGCACCGCGGGCCCCCACGGGACCGGCACCGCAATCCCACCGCGGGCAAGCGCGCGGCAGCGCGTCCCCTTCCGCCGGCCTCGGCCGCGGCTCCTCCCCCGGGCGGCGGCAGAGGCGGGGCCTGGTTCCTCCCGCCGCCGCCCGGGCCCTTCCTGCGCCGCCCTGCGCGGGGGCACCGACGTGTCGCGGCGGAGGAGCCGCGCTAGGCCGCGCATCCCGCCCGGCGCCTCAGGTACAGCGCGGGGGGCCCGCCCGCCGCCGGCCCCGCCGCCTCCCGCCCCCGCCCGCCGCCGGGGCTCCCCCGGGGAGCGGCCGGGAAAGTTTAATTTCCCCGGGTGCCCTTTGTGTGGGCGGCCCGGGCGGCCTGGGCCGGGCGGCGGAGCGGAGGGACGCGAGGGGAGGTGGGCGGGGGGGGCTGCCTGCGGCCCGCTTTCCCTCCTTCCCTGCAAATGCCCGTCCCGAATTTCCATGGTAACCCCCGGTGGGCAGCGGGCGGTGCCCGGCGGGAGGCGCGGGGACGGCGCGGAGGTGTCGGCGGGAGGCCGGGCCTCCCTCATGCGGTCACTGTCCCGCAGGTCCCGGCAGCATTCCCGACCATGCCACGGGGAGAGATATGACGACGGCCTCCGGGAGATACTCCTGGCGTGTTCTCCATAAGGTATGGCTGGCTCGGGAGCTAACGCTTAGAGCAAGTGTTCAGTGTTTGGCGCATGGCAGCCAGGAGAGACTGGGATGTGGAGCGCCAAAAGGGCTTGTTGGTTCCATAAACCGCGATGGTTCCTGGGTTTGTAGATGATCCTAAAATTCTGTGATGGAGAGATTAATTTCTTGCATTTCTTTACTGTAATTTTTCAAAGACGGTATGTGATGTTGAGAGAAATACACATATGGGGGTATAAAATACCAACTTTCTGCAATCCCAGCAGAAACTTTTCCCTTCTGACTGCCCAGTTTGGGCCTTAGTATGTTGCTAAGTCCCTTTTTCTTCTCCGTTATTCTTGTACTCTCTAAATACTTAGGATTTCTGTTAGCACACAGAGTTATCACAATCCAGCGTAAAAAAAATATAGAATGCCTGTTTTAAAGTTCATCAAAGTAATTACTGGGCTACAGATTTGCTTTTTTGTTGTTTTGGTTTTTTTTTTTTTTTTTTTTGAGTTTCTAGCATAGGTGGTGTATTGACTTTCCTGTCTTACCTGTACTGATGAAGTCCTGAATGAGAAGTCCTATGGACTTGTGCAGCTGTTGCTGTGCAACCCTGCAAGAAGTTGCTGTCTTACTCAAAAACCCAAGTGCAGTGTATTAATTGTTGTAGTGGCTGCAGTAATTACTGTTGTGACATGGGAGTCAGTGTGACTCTTTGACAGACTCTAGTGCAGACAAAAGGCCTTGAAATGCTTTGGGCATTAGGTTGGTGTATCTGTTGGGTAGGAGAACAGTGCCCAAAATGGACTGACAGACAGGAGATCCACGGCTGTTCACGAAAAAGTCACTGGGCAGCCTCACCAGTGAGGGCAGGAGGTTGCACACTGAGAAGCATCTCTACCTCTCCTATCCCATTTGCCAGTAACAAGATCTGCCCCAAGTGTCCCTCTGTCTTCAGCACTATCTTTCTCTCTAGTGGGAGTCTGGCATGTGAGCAGGAATCTTGCCTTGTTGACGAGCACAAACTTCATGGGAGGAGAAGGAGATGCACATTTCCAATGTTGAACAGAAATATTGTTTGCCTGGAAAATGTCAGGCACTGCTAGAAATGAGTGGAGAAAGCTGAGTGCAGGCTTCTCTTTGGCAGTTTGAGCAGGAAGAGGTTGGGAAATGGAATCATGATCATGTAGGTGTTGTTTCTGTTTCTTCTTTTGGGGTAGCAACTCTGTGAAGAAGCCACTTCCGCTTTCCTTCTCCAGAGTGTGGGGAAAATGAGGAGCTGTGAGTCTGAGGAAGAGAGAAGGCCCATGAACATCATATTGTCCTTCCAGTTGAGAGGCTCACAGTTTTTCTTTGGTTTCCTTTTTTTTTGTTTTCCCTTCACACTTTGTTTATTCTTGTCTTGTTTTATGAATGGAGCAGAAAGAGTGAGCAGGTGAGCATGAATGTGGATGTTCTATGTATAGTTTTCTGGGGCCTCATATGAGTAAGTCCAAATCATATTTACCAGCAAATCTAGGATTTGTCTTAATATTTCTAGCTTTTTGCACCCACCTCACATAGATACTAGATAAAAAAAAAAAAAAAAAACAAAAACAAAACAAAAAAACTGAATATTCTCAGCAGAAGGTAAAGAATTGTTAACATGGCTCCTTCATACTCAAAACTGACAGGTCCACATACTGATCAGGTGTTCCAAGTTACTTGTACCTAATAGCTTGAATAGCCCAGCTTTTTCTCTGTCAGTCTGGTTCTTAAATTTAAAAATAAAAGGGTGCCCTTTTGGATGTGTGTGGGTGTGTGTTAGGGCTAGATTATTAGAATTGGGGTAGCATGTCTGGCACTTTGCAATATGTTGGAGAGTTCCCATCATTTTTATACAGTCACTGTAAGACTGTATACAGCAGTATGGACTTTATACAGCAGTGTAAGACCTTCTTGGTTTTTGGCATTCTAGGTGTAGCATGACCATGCTGGGTTTTATGCTGTGGAATTATTTATTCTTTTTGTCAAGGGAAGCTGTTTAAGGGATGAAAAGGAAGTGATGTGAATAGAGGTGATCAGTTTTGTTTGGTCTTCTGTTGGGCAGGCATTAATACCACAAGGATGTCAGCAAACATGGATGGCATGCTCTGTTGCTCACCAGGTTAAAGTTTGGATGTTCTTGTTTGCAGAGTACCTGCCCTGTAGAGTGACAGTGGACTGGCATCCTGTGTCAGGACTTGGTGTGAGGTGCCCTGGGCCTGCTTTTTGATAGTCTGGCTGCAGCTTTATGCACAATGTCAAACTCTGGAGTCTTTTTATTTGGCTCCCTCATAGCCACTTCCAGTTCAGGGCTTGGATAAGGCTTTGGAACACACAATTCCCATGAAAATTCATCTTTTTAGGGAGTTATTTTCTGATGAACAAGAGCCTGGTCCTGCTGAAGATGGCAAGTGGAGGGACTGTACAGGGATCGTGCTGTTGACACAAATTGCCATGAGCATCTTGGACTCCTTTTGTCACGTCAGGACCTCAGTGTTGGGATTTTTGCTGGGGCTGGTGCAGTTCTTCTGCCTTTTCTCCACATGTCACTGCTCTGCAGTGTCTACCTTTACCAGACTTGTGGCAGGAATGGCTGCTGGGGCTCCTTGGTCTTTGCTCAGCTGTGTGGACATCCCTGGAGCTCTATAAGATGCTGGTATTTCACTGTTTGCCAAGGGGATAGTGCACACTGTAATGCTGATGCCTGGAAAAAAGAGTACAAAGAGACTTCATTCTCATCTTGTGTGATAGTGTGGGCAACTAACCACAAGGCCTTTTCTGACACATATTTTTACTGCTTTGATGATTGCTTCTGAACAATTCTGACACCTCTGGTGTGGAAGAACTGGGTGCATAATGACCTAAATAGCTGTAGGTAGGTCTGTTTCTCCAGCACAGAATCTGCCTTCTGATTTCAAATTAGTGTTCAGTGTTGGGAGGTTGGGTTTCCAGGTGAGAGGAAGTACATTTGCTACAGTGGGAACATCACAAGTGTTTAGGATAATTGTTTATTTGGTACCTGAATGAAAGTGAAATGCTACTTTCCAGATAGTTTATCTAGCAGGAGATGAATTGCTTTCCAGTTTTTGACAAAATGTTTACACTTGTGGATTTTATTAAATAACAAGATGTTATTCAGTGATGGGACCTTTTGGGATAATTCTTTTCAGAGGATTTTATTCCTGTGTTTAAAGAAATGAAGCTCAGCTAAAGCTTTTTAATTTTTTTTTTAATCTGCTGTTCATGTGGCTACAGCTGGGAAGGGCAAAAGAAACCAGTACAAAATGTGATAATACGAAAGTCAGATGTTGTTTTATCCTGGCCTTGTAGGCTACCCATGGTGCTTTGCAGTGGAGATGCAGCTGTTCTGTTCTTTCTTTGGAGTCACTACTGTTTTTTCTTTCTCTTTCCCTGTTTGAGGAGAGTGTTTTGAGATGTTCTTATGAAAGAGACAATTCAAGGGGAGGGTGGTGGCATTACTCCTTGGGCTATTCAAGAGCTTTTGCTTTTCCACAGTCCCCATTCTGCAGTTTGGTGGGAAAGTAGCACAGTCTGAGGAATTACAGAGTCTGCTGGAGCATAAGAGCAAGTGTGGCTGAGCAAGACTGATGGGAAATGCAGATAACTTGTACATTGCTTTCTTGTTGGGTTGATTTCATCCCAGCAAGGCTGACCTGGGTGGTCATCAGTGATGCTAACTTTGCAGAGAGGGTACACCCTCAGTGTGAGAACATGAGACTGGGGATAATGTTGGGGTGTGCAGAATGCACTCAAATACATGGAGTTTTTTTGTGAATACCAATACAGTTATATTTATTAGGCTCTCAGAGAGGCCAGGCTCATGTGGCCTCCTCTCTAAGTTGTGTGAAGAGGTTTTATGTTTGAGTGTGCTCCAAATGCAGGTGGCCTGCCATGGGGACAAATCACAGCTTTCCTCTGACTCTGGCCTCATCATTGCCCTGAGAATCATCATCTTCCTCCCCTGAAACCCCAGGGTGGAAGTAGGTGCTCAGAAAGAGCTTGGCTTAGCAGAACAGCTCCCACAGCTTTAACCTCAGTCTCTGAAACTGCTTAAATGTTTCTGCTCCAAGCTAACCTTGGCTCCCCTGCTGCAACAGGGGTGTCTGTCTCAGGGCACCGGGGGCAAGCATGGAAATTTCAGCCCGAGGAATTAGCTAGTTGCTAGAAAAAGTGAAAGCTTGCACTAGTGCAGTCTGGCTCACATTGTCTTACAAAGGTGCTGTGTGCTTGGCTGGTACCATGGTTTCCCTGTTACAGGGTGAAATCCTGCTGATTTAGAGCTGTGTAATAATACATAAGGAAAGCTCAACCTTTGAGGACAGAGTAAATATGTTAGGCCAATAACAGCATGCCATTTATTAGCTGTTGAGGTCCTGGAAGCAGTCCCTTGTGTATTTTTATCTTTTAGTTCTATTTCAGGTATGCTTTTCTTTAAAAAATATCTTTAGTATTTATCATATCTTCTAGAAATGGTGCAATATCTTGCTTTAGCTTGACTTGTGGGTGGCTTCTGATAGTTTTCTATTCCAAAGCATGTTAGGTAGCCAGAAGAGTGCTTGAAATATTTTAATTTCACTCTGTTGTTGCCAAAGCTGTGACAAGCAGCAGGGACTTTAGAATGCCATTTGTGTTCACAGAGAAACTTCTCCTGCCTTACCTTTGGGATGCAGAGCATACCCCTTGAAAAGTGCCTGCTGGTGTCCAAGTGTGGCTTGTTGTGGACAATGGGGAACACTTGAAGGAAAGCTTCTCAGTGTTGCATGTTCAGTTGGAACCCTGAGGGCTGAGTGTCTCTTCTTAGGTGTCACTATTTTTGAAGCTGAAATAAAATTTGGAGAGCAGAATCTATAAATGATGTTGGAAAAGCAAAGCATGTGAATAATTACACTCAGAATATGGGAAGGCAGTTTCTGAAGAACTTCTGTACAAGTCCTGATACTTAGAAAAACAAGCACGTTCTCCAGAGTTACAACCACCCTGTGCAGTCACTTCTGAGTAATACACTTTATTGTTGTTGTGCTCTCTTCCCAGAGCTGAAACCTCGGGTGTGAAACTCCAAAGTCACAGTGCAGTCATCTCAGAAATAGCCTCATGTGATTAATGCAGTGCTGCCTCACAGAGCTGCTCTTTGCTGACTCTGCACTGCCAGGCCTGTGGCTCTTGCTCCCCTCACCACAGTGTTTTGTCCATGCTGTGTTGTACAGCTGTGTCATATTGTACTTGCTGAGCATGTTATTGAACAAGAATGTGTTTAAAGAGGAGGCTGTAAGTTGAAATACAACTCCTTGTGTGCTCAGACTGTAGGAATACTGTCAGTTCAGATCATCAAAGCTATTTTTGTTGTTGCCGTGGCTGATTTGGTTTAACTTCAGTGGTATTAAGTCATTACAGTGACAGTGTAATTTAATATAATTTTTTAAATAAGGAAATTAATACAGTGTGTAGAAAACAGATGTGATATATTGAAGGCATGTTGCAAGTAGAGCCATAATCCTGGGTTCCAGGCTCCATCACTACTTTTGTGTCTAACCTCTAAATGTTTTCTTAATTGCATTAGTTTAATACACATTGCTAGACAAAATGTGAGTAAATTATGGTGATTACTGGAGAGAACACAGTTGATCTAACCCATTTTAATTGTATATAATTTAAACACTGATGTCATGAAGTTACCCAGTTGCATATTTTTACTACAGCCATATGTTCTTCTAAGTAAGAGACTCAGGGGACTCACCATTTCATAATTGACTCTGCACAGTTAATGCAGTTAACTGCATTTACCTGCCTGTCATTTTGCACAGTTAGTGCAGTTAACTGCTTTTACCTGCCTTGCACTTGCATGGAAAATAGAATGAGTTAAAATACTCAGAAGTTTTGTTCTGTGTTAACACTGAGTTTCAGTTTTTTTGGTATGTTTAAATCAGCAAATTTGTTTATTTTTGTGTGTTTTAAAATGTTGATTTAGGGGCTAGTTATAGATTCATTTGTCTATAAAATGTTTAGTAGTGGAGCACAAGGAGCTGCTGTTTTGCTGGTGAAGAAATTAAAGGTTTTCAATTGTGGGTAAGGTTAGTGTACAGAGATGAGTGTAGGGCAGGATTTTTTGCTTTTATATGGGCTTGGCACATATTCCTTTGTAATGTGGATTTAATTCAGGTACTATTGCCCAGTTTTCTTTGTCTTTCTGAAGTTATACTTTGTCGGTCAATTTAAGGACTGCATTTTGAGGAATGCCTGGTTTTGGGCAGTGCAGAGATGGTTTTTTTTCCTGTATAAATGTGGTTGTTCATTGGGGTTAATTATCCATAAGGTCCTGACTTATGAGGGTACTAGAATAGCTGCTAGCTATGAATAATTTAGTACAGCATCAGATTGCGTGCCACTTAAGAAGGCCTCTGCCTATGAAGCCTTGTATCTTGTTGAAATCCACCCAACAGTATGAAGGTTACTGCTTGCTCTGGTATTTTATTGTACTCTTTCCTTTCTATTTTAAGATTTCTCATTAAATATTTCATGATGATAAGTAATGAAAATACCTGTGCAAGAGTAGGCCAAGCTTGTTTTTGAAATGCTGAGGTGTTGAGCTACCCTTCAGTCTTAACTTGTCTTTGAAATTTGTTTTAAATCTTCGGCTGGCATCACACAGATAGCATTTTCTCCACTCAGATTTATGTAGTGGAGACAATTCGTATCCTAGACAATTCTTTGAGATGGTACTTCATTATGGGGAAAGCAGAAAGGCTTAATGAAAGGCTTGCAAGAGTCACAAGATTTCAGTGCTTTCTACAAATTGCTCGAGTTGCTCATACATCTGACTAGAGCAGACTGTGGCTCATATTACAGAGGCTTTTTCAGGAGAAAAACTGCAAATACAGCACTTTGAAGCAGTTCCAAGTGCAGATAAATTTACTGTATGCCTTTAGGAGACTTGGTCATGGCAACATAGCACTGGATGTGTTTTTTTAAGAATGCTAAAATAAATGTTTTATCATAATATACTAGATTTTTCACAAAACCATCCCAAACATTTGAGAAGACCTTAATTGAGAAGTTACTTTGGAAATGTCCAGGGAAGAACATAAGCAATAAAAGTAGTAGAGAAAAAGGTTTTTGTGGGGCTTTTGGGGGAGAGAGATTAATGCTTTATGATATTTAAGGAAGATCTGTCAGATGTCTGGAAAGGTTTTTTTGTCTGAATGCTTCTGACTGTTCCCATTCTCTGCTAGTAAGTTTTCCTTACTATTGACCTCTTCATTGGGATGCTCTGTTAGAGCTGAACATCTCTTTTAGAATTGTTTTGTAGGACACTTTTAACAAAGTAGAACCTGTTCCTTTTCTTTTCCAAATGAGATTTGTAATATATGTGCTGCTGCTGGAAGCCGACAGGGTGAGATACAGCCATCCCTTGGTGCCTGCTTTAGCACTTGAAGATAAAATTGGCCTTTAATCTTTTTGTGCTCCTTCACAGGGTAGTGAGTAATTGAAGTGTCCATTAAGGGTTAGTAGTTAAATGCTAATATCTTGCTAGATGTGTTTAATTTCTCCTTAAAGGTGAGGATCCAGATGAGTCCCTTTGAACAGGCACTCCTTGAGCTGTGCAGTTTTAATAAACTCTCCAACCCTAATAGTGGTGTGGTGTACTACTGTCTGATACTTTGATGGAAATGCAGTTTTGTTTACAGATGGAAAGAACTCATTAAGTTCAGCCCTGGTGCAATATTTTTAAGGCTATTTATTTTCAAACTGGGTTCTTAAAATTCAACTGAAAATTAGTGGGACTTTCCTTACTCTGGAGCTTTTTGATCTATGATTTGTCTTCTCTGTGCAAATACATTATGCTGGAATAAATTGTACTTTACTGGGCAGCCATAAAAGTTGAATTGTCAGTTTTTCTGATTCAGGTACAAGGTTTCCTGATACTTGAGAGGAAATTCTATTGTGAATGTATGCAGTGTGGCTGCAATAGTTATGGCAAGTAAGGAAGAAGTGCCTGAAAGACTTTTTTTTTTTTTTTTCCCCCAAATGTAACATTTTGTTGTTGCTGTGCCCAGGAACAGGCTATCCTCCAAACCTACAGGTGTGTGAAGAACTGACTATGAAGTTACATTCTGCCTTTTATTTTTGTGTTTAAAATAAACTTTCTCCTGTTGTTAAAATGTGTCAGTTGAAGTATTGCAGTTAAAAACACTACTCGAGTGTCATTGTTTTGATACAGTGTCTCTCCAGAGCTTTATTAAAGCCTTGATATCTGTTGTTTCCTCTTTAGCTTTTATCAAGTGGTGATTTTATGCAATGGCATCAAGCCACAGTTCCTCACCAGTGCCTCAGTCGAAGAGCAGCGATGCTTTCTTTAAAAAGGAAGCGGACGCCACGAAACGCTTTCGGCCTGTGCAGTCCCTGCCGGACGTGTGTCCCAAGGAGCCCACAGGTAATGCTGCTGTGCAGGCACAGAGCAGCTCCATTTGCTGAACCATTGCCAGCTATCCAGTAGTATTTCTTGTACGCTGGGGTAGTGTACTAAGCCATAGTCTTCCAAGCATTCTGTGATTCTTTTTTATACTGCCCAGTGTCCCTTTGGAGCAATAGGAGAGACTGTTTGCAGCTTGTTTTAAGATGTCCCCATTATAGGTGGGACTTTGCTTGCATCATTCCACATTGCAGCTATGATCCATACTCCATGTAAGAAGAGGGTGTAGTCTGACAGAGCTGGTAGCAGATGTGTCCAGTGTGCTTGGGGCCTGACTGCATTCCTTCTGGGAGACGTCCCAGCCTTTCTGCAGGAAGAAGCAAGTGACCTGCCTGTAGTACTGAGTCTCTGGTGCTGTTGTTAAACCAGATTTTGGTCATGGTTCCAGCTGTTGTGTTGCACTAAGGCTTAGTTTACACAAAGGAGTAGGTGGGATGGGATCTTAAGAATTATGACATATAATGCTAACGAATTGCAGCTCTCATTCTGATCAAGATCAGATTATTAGAAATGTGTTTGTGCTTGGAATCTTTTTCTCTTCAGTAGAAACGAATGTTGAACAAAATGTGTTTAATGAGCGTCAATACACCACGTCTGTGTTCAAAACTTGAGTTGGTTAATCTCACAGAAGAAATGCAAAGTGAAATGTTGCAGGAGAATATCATCAGTTGTTTGCATAGATAATTCTAATCAGTATGTAATTGGTGAAATATGGTTTGCTTAAGAACCACATTTTAACAAAAGCTTACAGCTTTGTTTCTCACCCTAACAAACTGTCTTGTCTTTTGTGCTGCAGGCAATCCCAATAGCTTACATGACAGCCCATCTCTAGTTGTGGATCAGCAAAGATGGACTATTTATCATTCCAAAGTCAATCTCCCAGCAGCACTAAATGATCCTAGGTTAGCAAAAAGGGAATCTGATTTCTTTACAAAAACATGGGGAGTGGACTTTGTGGACACTGAAGTCACGCCTTCATTCTACCTCCCACAGATCACCAAGGAACATTTTGCATCATACCAACAGGAAATCACTCCGGTAAGAACCCCCAATTAGGTGCACATAGTCCTAGGAGCCAGAAAGAGAACCTTCTTCTAATTAGATTATCCTGGCTAGTAGCCCACTGTACAGTTAGTTGATAATTAATTTGCTTTTTCAGTGTTGTTTGGGTCTTCATTAGACATTTCTGGTTTTATAATCTCAGAACCCATCGTGTGGAAAATGCTCTCTGAATTGTCCTGAGGCAATTTCATGTTACTTTTAACTTCTGTTTCTGAGTACCAAGCTCTGCACCAATAAATATGAATTGCTCATGCAATTCATATTTATTCTTTCTGGTTGTTAATCCTTTTTTCCTGTAAGGAATGTTTAAGGATTGGGCTCTACAATGCACCATAGCATTCTCAGACCTTTGGATCAAATGACTACATGCTGCAAGGGTTGGCAATATTTTTAGGAGTCTTCAGTCTCAACATTGAAACAATTTATACATTAACTTCTCAAACTATCAAGAGGCCTATTGTCTTGGTGGTTTCTTTTGTAACAGGGAAGTGTAAGTTACACCTAAGGACACCAGGACCAGTAGGAGACTTCTGCAATCTCTTAAAAATACAAGTGTCAGTAAGTATGTAGTATTTTTTTAACTGAAAGAACATGTAGAAGTCTCCTGCTGTTCTCTGCTTCCTTGGTTTGTAACTTCCTTTTTTTTTTTTTTTGTTGGTTCAGAGTTAGCTGCAGGAAATGTTACTTGTGTAATTATAGTTAAAGACTGTAGAAGGGAATTGTTTATAAATGAACTGCAACTGAACTATTGCCTTTAACTCACATATTCAGCATTTAAAATGTTTTAAGATTTCATCCTTTAAAATTAGTACTTCATGGAGTGACTGCTAGATGAAGGAAGGTTTTGAAACTGGGACCTGAGCTGTGATATATCTTCTTGCAGAAATCTAGTTAACATTGGTGCTCTTTGGAAACATAATTTATCACCACTATGGTCTCTGGTGGTTTTTCAAATTCGAAGCTCAGCATGATGAAACAAGATATGTGGTTTCAGCAAGGTACTCATTAGTAATATGTGCAAGTAATTTCTACTTTCATCCAGTTTGATTTAGCAATGAAAAAGGATTCTTTGTTAGTGTGATTCCTGGATTAGTCAGCAAATAAGTGTTTGTATATGGAATTACAGTTGATCTGTAATTGTATATCATTATGTAGAGAAGTTATTACACCTCTTCAATAATGTCTGTGTTCATTTTCTCTTGAGATGTAAAGATACAGGAAAAAAACAACACATCCACTATAGGTAGAAGTTTTTAGTACCTTTCACCTGGACAAACTTTGTCTGAGCTTATAAGAGGAGGAAAATACTGTGAACTTGCCAGAATTATTTTGCATAATTTAATTGTGTTTCACTAAATGTTTTGCTTCAAATGAAAAAAATCTAGGTTTTAAGCATCAGAATAATTCTTTAATATATTTTCTCTTCTACAGAGAGAGAAGGTTCATGAAAGGTGCAAGAATATTTGTACTCCTAAAGATACCTTTGACAGGACACTATTACACACTCACGGTACAGTCAAAACCTCCTTTAGTCATTAAAAAGTCTTTTTGTATCAGTATGTTATAACATCAGTAGCAAGTGTTATGAATGTTACTCATCATTGATTCTATAATGTGCTAATTGTCTCTGTTACTTGCTTGACATCTTCATATACAATAATAGCTGATGATTTCTTTGAAACAAGAATTAAAAACTCCGATGTGGTAGGCTGAGAGGTGTTCATGATCACTGCTGACATTTTGTAGGTCAAAATATTAATGATACCTGCTTTTAAACTTTTTCTTGGCATGTTTGGATTTGTGACAGGTCACTGTAGCCCTGGCAGTGTTTTCTTTAACTGCTTTTTATTAAAAGATCCATTGAAACTGGTGTGTCAAATTTGTATCACCTTGGCTTCTCAGTGAAGAACTGCAGTGCCATTCCTGTATCTCTGCCATGAGAGTCATATCATGGCTGAGGTGGGAAGTTATATCTCAAGATGATCTAGTCTAGACCATCTGCTCAAGCCAGGGCTACCTATGGGAGGACAGTGTCCAGTTGGGTTGTGACTCTCACAGATGGAAGTGACACAATCTGTCTGGGCAACCTGTTTCAGTGTTTTACCACCCCTACAGTAAAAATACTTCCTTGTGTTTCAAATGAAATCTTTCATGTATCAGTTTCTGCCCATTGCCTCCTGTCCTGGCCCTGGGCACCACTGAGAAGAATCAGCTTTGTGTTCTTTGCACCCCCCCATCAGATCTTTAAGCACATTGACCTTCCCTGGGCTTTTCCAGCCTAAACAGTCTCTCCTCCTTGTTTCTTAATCATCTTCATGGCTCTTGACATGATTCATTCCAGAATGTCTATGTCTGCCTTGTGCTGGGGGGCTCAAACCTGCCCTTGAAGGCTGAACTTCAGGAATTCATGGAGGTAGTTCAACTAATAGGAAACTAGACAAGAAGGAAGGCAAGGGGCAAAATTAAAAAAGAAAAAATATGCATAAAAGAAACACTCATAACTTGGAGGAAGTTTTTATTATTTATTTTAATTTACTTTCTCAAAAACACTAGCATAAAAGCTTTCATTTATCAATCTCTTTGATGAGTCTTATCTAGATCAATGTCTACAGGTAAAACAGCAAAAAAGATTCAGTAGTTTAATCTTTCTTATCAAGTTGTTTCTGCTGACTTTCTTCCTCCTCTTCTGTGCAAAAGGAAGCCCTTCTGGGGGTTTCTCTCTATTGGTGTTACTTTGGAATAGCTGTTCCAGAATGAGTCTGTCTGTGCTGCACACTGAGACATAAACTTTAAGGAATTTAGAGATTTTAGAGGAGCTAAGATTTAAGTTAGAGATAAACTTTATTGGAGTTAATTAAAATAAGTGGGTAGGCCTTGATGAAGTTAGGAGTCAGTAGTTTACTAATAATTGATTGCTTGTCAGCGCAATGTTTAGTTAGCTGGGTTTATAATGAAGAATATAGAAACTGATAAATAGCTTTTAGAAACACAGTTGTAGGTCTCCTCTGTTCTGATGGGGAATGGGAGTTCTACCAAGGGTTCATTTGTCATATTTCCATTGAAAATGTAGAAAGGTCAGAACAAGGAAGACTTCATTTACTTCCTCATTTTGGGACCCCTTGCCATGAAAGGGTCCACTGACCCATTTCAAGGAACAAGCTACACATGCTTAATGGCTTTTGAACTAATTACCATACAGAGCAGGGAATGGGATGTACCAGAGTTATGAATATGTATTTGTGTTTTGAGTATTCAATACTTGTATAGATAAAAGGACTCTGTAATCACCTGTAACTCACAGTGTGTACTTGGGAACTCTCCCTCATGCTGCCCAGAGTCACAATAAACACACATTTTCTGACTCTAAACTGTTAGAGTGTCTTTGTCTGTCACAGTTGGATATCGGTACTAGATCAATATCCATATTTTTTTAAATAAATCAATAGTGCAAAATCAAAGTGCCTTCTTCAGTCTTACCTAAATCCATCCTCAAAGAGTATGAGTGCAGGTTCTGTCCTCCCACATATGATTGTTTTTAAAAAGAGAAGGTTACTGGCACCAAAGTAACTGGGAGCTGCTTGTGTAGCTGGACAGTTCTTAGTAGAAGCATCATTTGGTAGACTGAAGCTTGTGATTTTCTATAAATTCTGCTGTTGCTGTTTCCTCTCTTCCTCTAACTCCATCCCACAAGACTAAGCCTTTCACTCCTGTAAGAATTGGTCTGTCCAAAGGCTGAGGACAGCAGGATGATTCCAAGGTTGCCTTCTGTACTTTGATACAAATAAAGTAAGAAACAAATGGAGTAAAACCCAAAGAGAGCAGTATGGGAGCTGATGCTGGGGTAGCACTTGCCATGTTTGTCAGGGTTGAGCAGACTGTGCAGCACAGATATGGGCTTGTTGCTTTTAAATTCCTCAGCTTTTTTGTCCACCAGTGTGCCCCATCTTCATAGTGCCCACTAAAGTAATGAGTACGGGTGGGACAGGGGATATTGGCTGAATCTCAAAAGTCTGAATTTGCTGTTTAAGTTTTGCTGGGATATAATGAGTTAGCTCTTTTCCCAGCTCAGTTCTCTCACCCTCTACAATTGTCAGGTCAGCATACTCCATGGGAATTGGTGCTGCTGTGCTGCTTGGTCAGTGCTTGGGACTCTGGCCCTAGCCCTTGTTGCCAGTCTTTGTGCATCCAGTCTCCAGGTGCTGTGCAGAAGTGATTGTATGGGCAGCTTCAGTCTGAAGCATTAAAACTGGGATGATGTTAGAAGGACCTTTTACTGGTGCCCTTGCCAGTGCACTAATGAATGTGAAGTGTTAAGTGGATTGCTTTGTATGACAATCACTGACACTGCCAAAGTAGCCAAGTGCAAGCTCCCTTGAGTAGTCTGGGCATGAAACCTGAACTGCAAAGGACAAAAGAGTACTTCAAGGAATCAGAATATTTCAGGTTGGCAGGGACTTCAGAAGGACTTTACTGCAACTGTCATCTCAAAGCCAGTTCAGCTGTGAGGTCAAACCAAGCCATTCAAAGCTTTACCAAGAAAAATAGAAATAGCCAGAAAATATCTACAAATATATATCTGGAAAATCTCTGAAGTACCCAGCCCTTCTGGGCAGCCTGCTCCAATGCTTGACTGTCCTCATGTCATCAAGGTTCTCCTCATGTACAGAAAGTTTCATTTCAGTTTGTAGGCCTGTTCCCCCTCTGTGAGGAGCATAGCATCATTGTCTTGAAAACTTCCTCATGGGATTCACTTGTTCAAGGGAATTGTTTCCTGTTGTTTGCTCATGAATGACTACCTGTGTTTTGTTTAATTTTAGATAAATCCAGGACAGATCTGGAACAAGTACCTAAGGTATGGTTTCTGGGCACTTGGAGCTGTTGTAAGGCTTTCTCACATGAAGTGTTGGATATATGTATGTACTCTGTAGAAATTTTGTCCTCCCTGATGACTTGGGTTGATTCTCAAGAGGATCTGTAGTGCTCAGAATTTCAAGACTAAGGATGATTTGCTTTGTCTTTTTTTCCTATTGTTTCCAAGGTCTCAGTTTTTCTCTTAAAGTATAATACAACTACCATTATTTTTTTCATCTTTAAATAAATGAAGTTAAGACCTCAGAGCTGAGCAGAATTAGCCAGTCTAGGAGGAAAGGAAAACTGAAGAATTTGAGAAAAGCTTGGATATTGCCTGGTGTACAATTCTGCGTTATTGGATCCTTGATTAGAGCTCACTTGCATGTAAGCATGGAGCATACATGATGTGGATTTTTGTGTCAGGCTGACACAAAAGACACAGTTCCAGATTCCATTTTAGTCTGAATAATTTTTTAATAGGTATAGTAAGAAGTATTAACATGGGTCAGCATCTCTGTGCCAGTTGTGTAGGCTGTGACTTGAGCAGCTGTCACTGCAGTGTTTAAAGTCCAGGAATAAGAATGCTTGAGTGTGGTGTGATGCTGCAGTCTTCGTTGAACCTTTTAAAATTACACTTCATAAATAAAAGGAGGAGAGTTTTCCTGCCTGCTTGTAAGCTCAGGGTTTTGTCAAGTATAAATAATGTTACCTGAGAGAATTTTAGATGAATAGTTCTCCAGGAGGTGTGGTTAATGCTGTGTGTTACTGACTCTTCCTGTGCCCAGCACAGTTGCTACATCCTGCCCCTAAAGGATGTCAGCTTGAGGCTCTGCTCCCTCCCTTGCTGCACCCTGACAGCCAGCTGGATGATCAGCCTGGTGGGAGCTGTGGCCCCAAGAAGGAGTAGATAGCAGCAGGATGCCCTTGTTAGTGAAGAAGCTTTGCTCAGATCCTTCAGAGGGCCCACCTGCACTTCAAAGCTGCCTGTGTTTGCATACTCAGGGTGTTTAGGTCATCTCAGGTGGTTGAATCCATATGTAATTTTGGAGCTGTGACTTCCACTTTCAGGAGGATATGATTGTCAGATCAAAGAAGCTTTTAAAGTACATTGGTTTGTAAGGTCTGGAATGAATTTGTTTGCCTGAATAAATGAAAATCTGGATTTTGAAATCAACAGTTAAGGTCTCTGTTAGCTTAATGAGACAGGAGATATGTTTAACTGGGGCAAAAACATAGGGGTGAGTGAGGCACATTTATTTCTTTTGTTTTTCTGTTTCAGATTTTTATGAAACCAGATTTTGCCTTGGAAGATTCCTTAACATTTAATGCCGTTTTACCATGGTCTCATTTTAGTACCGCTGGTGGAAAAGGAAATCGTGATGCAGCTTCCTCCAAGTTACTTCAAGAAAAGGTACAACTTTGACACAAGTTATGGTTATCCATCAGTGCTGGTGGATGCTGCAAAGGAACTCCATGGCTGCTGCTGTGTAGTGTTTCTTGAGACATCATTGTGAACTTTGCTATCTCTCATTTTACATCAGGCTGCAGATTGTTAGGAAATCATGCAGGAAGCACCCTGCTGGAAGAGAGCTCTTTTTCCCTGCTCAGTAAATCTGTCAAATGTGGAAAAAAAGAATCTGTGTATGATGTAACAACTGGCTTTTCACGACAGCTGTGACTTACTGAAACAGCTGGATATGGAGAACTTCAGAAGTGTTTTCTTAGGGAGGAAGAGCAGTTCTGTGAGAAGGGAAAGCTGGATTACACAGGTTGTACACTGTGTCAGACTGTTATTTTCCAACATCTCAGGAGAATTTCAGATTCAAGGCACTGTGGTTTCTATGCTATAAGCAATACTAAATCCTATGGCGTTTGTGTTTTAGGAGATTCCTCTTTTGTTGTTGTCTGCACTGATCTGTTTTTGCATTTTACAAAGAAGAACATGAAAGCAGAGCGGTTTCTTTCATATTGGAAACAGAGGTCTCTTCTTGGTTGTTTTTATCTTTTTTTGCTAGTTACGTAGTCGTAATATAGAAAATCTCATAATGAGTCATCTTTATGGTACAAATGCCCACAAAATGCTTTTAGAAAATCTGAGTAGTGAGGTACATTAGGAAAAAATAAGGTACCTTAGGAAAAATAACATGAGATTGTCTGGAATGTGTTTCCAAATTTCTGGGAATTAGTCTTCCTCCTCTCCTGACAACTCAGGAAGAAGTGACAGGCTCTGCTGGAGGCTAACTCAAAGGTTTGTTAGGTTGTTCTCCACATCTAAAGTTGGAGGAAGGCTTCTTTGGAGTTTTTTAGGGCAGTTGCTGTCTGAAGATGAAAAAGCAATGTCTGGCATATGCTGTGAAATTCCCAAAATGTGCCTGGAAGTAGCATGGACACTCAGAAAGGAGTTGTGTTGAAGCAGACCCAGAGCCCTCACTGATGCAGAGGAGTGAAAACACTGCTTCATATGACTGAAATGAGCCCACATTTGTTGTTTTACTTTTTAAAGCCTCTGAGCTGCACGAGGTTTACACTTACCACATGTAAATATGCACCCTGCTGCCGTAATTGTCCCTAGCTCCAGGCACCATTTTCCAACAGGATTTTGAAAACCTTGTCTTAAGCAAGATCTTTTGGACTGCTGTTGATCTACTTCAAAAATTTCCTCATGGTGTTTTCTTCTTTACCTCCTCCCAGTGTTGCCCTACATTGGGATTGTGAGCTTTTTGAGGCAGGTGCTGTTTGCTCTGTTTGTTCTGCTCTGTTTAGCATAGTGAAGGGACCTGGGGCATCTGGTTGGTACAATCACATAAATAATTGTTTGTAATAGCCCTTTCTCTGATCCCTGTGTCAGAGTCTGTCTTGGCTTTCTGTGTGGCTAGGTGTGTCACAGCTGGTTGGTGGAGGATGCTTTTGATTAATTTAGATGTGAACAAAAAGGAGGTTTTGTATGTTGTATAAATCCCTAGTGTATCCATGGGAAACAGTATGAAAATAACTCCAAGAAGGAGACATTCTACAGCTGATTTCCTTTCCATCTCTGGTTGGTCTTTTGGAATTCAGCCGGAGGTTTGAATGCTTGGCACCTCTGAGAAACCAGGTCATCTGAGCATTAACATTCTGATGAGCATCCTAAAGCCTCGGTCCTTGGGGTTTGCATATTCAGTTTAAGCCAAAACACAGAGCTATTACAGTGGAAGAATCAGACCAGCACAGTGGTCTGGTAACTGTTGGACATAGAGAATTGGAATTTCAGGTTCTGAACATTTAGGTGTACTCTGTCTCTGGGAATCCCACAGTGCCAGCACACAGGAAATAGGCTTAGTACTAATTCCAGCTGGTTGGCAAAAGTACAACTGCAGCCAGAGATACCCTGGAGATTTTTGTACAAAGAAGGTACAACAGCTTGTTAAATAAGCAGAGCCATTCCAGTGGTGTGTCATCAAATATAGTGGCTGCAACTTTAGCAGCTTCAGTGACCCAAATTTGATAGCTTATCTGAATATATGTATTGTTGCTTGCAAGCCAGTATCCAGAGCTGTCTCCTGATTATTGCCTGTATTCTGTGGCCAGTGTGCAACCATGTGGTACAAAACTTTGAGTATTTTAGATTTATTTGCTTTTCTAAGTTTTTATTTTCAAGCAGGAAAGGCATCAAATCAATCTTCCCACAGTGATTTTGAGTTCATTTAAAAATAAGTTACTAAACCACAATGAAAAAGAGATTTAACTTTTATTAGCAAAATTTCCTTGTGATACAGTGAGACAAATACTCTGAAAGTGTATTTGCATGGTGATAAAGCTTCCAGGTCATAACAATAATGTTGGTTTTTCCTCTTCCCAGCTGAGCCATTATCTGGACATCGTGGAAGTCAATATTGCTCACCAGATTTCTCTTCGTTCAGAAGCATTTTTTCATGCAATGACCTCACAGCATGAGTTGCAGGACTACCTCAGGAAAACCTCCCAGGCTGTAAAATTGCTTAGAGAGAAAATCTCTAAAATTGATAAAGTAATGTGTGAAGGATCGCTTCGAGTTTTGAGACTGTCACTCACCAGAAATAACTGTATAAAAGCATACAATAAACTGAAGTTAATGGCTACTGTACACCAAACACAGCCCACAGTACAGTTGCTGCTCTCCACTTCAGAGTATGTTGGAGCTTTGGACTTAATAGCAACAACACAAGAGGTGTTACAGCAAGAGCTTCAAGGTATTCACAGTTTCCGGTAGGTAACCATGTAGGAAATACATAAAATGCAAGAGAGCTGGAATGTGTTGAGCACATTATGTTGGCTGAAGGGATTTGTTCCACCTTTGTTCATTCATTCTTAGAGGACCTAATACAGAAGGTATAAAATGTAAGTGTGGCATAAGCAGTGTGACTAATGCCTTTGCCAGAGATGGGGTGGGGTTTTTTTGGAGTGGAATGAAATTTTGACATGTAAATGCTTTGTCCTCTGTTCTGGTTTACAGATGTTTTAGGGGTGCAGAGATGAGAGCAAAGCTGTGGCTGGACTTTCATCTTGCATGGCTTGTAGCTGAGAGGTGTTTTCCATGTGGGGGTCTGCAATGCTCCTGCAGGCAACACCCCAGGGATGGGTCCTTGGACCTGTGTCTTCAGTGGCTGACCTGGGCTGCAGTTGTTAAAGGAGCATGCAGGAATGTTAGCACAGCAGAATCCTTCTACTTGATGTAAAATAAGCTGTCATAAGATACAGGTTCTTTAAAAGTGGTGCATGCAAAGCTGCCAGTGTGGCATGATGCTGGCAGAAGCAGTGTGTGGTTAAATCAGCTCCAAAGCTTGCATCAGCCAGCTGAGGAGCTGTGTGCTGAGTTTTCTGAGTTGATGCTGGGTGAGGGGTGCCTTGTTTAGAGGTTTTGTGGTTCCTGCAGCCCAGTGGTCCACAGCTTGCCTAATGGAGACGTGATTGCTGCTCAGTACCTGCAACATGAATGTTCAGAACTTTATATAAATACTGCTCTTGTCCATCTCTTTTGTCAAGTTCCTAACACGTCTTCTGGCTAGTTTGGAAAAAACTCAAATTTTATGTAGAAAAGATCTCAGGAGAAAGTCCTAGAAAAAGTATTAAAAATGAAAAAAAATTAAAAGAGCTAATAAATTATTGCTAAAGTTGCTCTTAGTGTTTTTTAAAACAACCTAGAAACAGACCATCTAAAAAGTGTAACTTGTCTCTCTTCAGACACCTCAGTGCAGTTTGTCCTCTTTAGTGTTCCTGCTATCAACCACCTGATTCTGGTGCACAGCCCTTGACTGAGTCACCTTTGGATTGACCTTGGTGACAAGTCAGTGCAGTTCTACAGCCCTGTGACAGCCTCACTCAGAATCAGCTGTGTTGTGCAGCTGGGTAACCTGTGTGCTCTGTCAGCAGAGAGTGCCATTCTCTTGTCATTGGTTGACATGATGTCCCAAGAATGTACCATTGTTTCAAAATTACCCTCAGGTGTGGAACATATTTAGATAATCATCTTGTCTGTAAAGAATAATTTCTGTGAGCAAAGCTTAGCTGGTTGTTTTGGTAGTTACAGACAGTGATGTGTGTGGGAAATGGCCTCTCTGCTTTGGGCAGTAAAGGCTCCCAAAGGTGAGTTAAGAGCTACCTAACTCATGTACCCCACCAGTAATGCAAGTGCAGCTGAGAAGCCCAGCACAGTTTCCAAATCTCACAGTGGCCTGTGTATAAGCTTTTGTGAAAAAATAATTTGCAGTGGAAAGATGGAAGTCTTGATAAAACTTCTCAGTAGAATGTAGTGTTTCTGAAAATAAATAAATTTTAAAAATATCTGAATTGGTGGCAAGCATGTATTCTTCAGTTTCTCCTAAGAAATACCAAAGATATCTTCTTGCTTTATTCTGAGCAAGAATGATGTACTTGTCAAGTGAGTTAAATACCCAGTTTATTTAACAAGATACTTCCAAAGCAATAACACATTTTCTAAATAATTACTATTTTTACTAAATATCTGATGAAAAAACTTCCAACATCTTGTTTTAGTGTTGCCATGGCAGCTTGTAGAATTTGGTGTTTTCAATTGAGTCATGTCAGAATCATTCAATATAAAGCAGTAAGAAAACAACTCAAACCATCAATTAATTTTTCCCTTGTCATACTGTATGCAGAGAAAAGTGTTGTTTCTAGTTGTAGCAAAAAATGAAAAAATCATAAAGGTTGTGTGAAGTAATACATTGGTGTCTTTAGTCTGGGTTACTGTCACCAATGATATGTGTCAGTTGTAACTGCTTGCTACTATAGGATAGAATTAAAGTTTTAGAGCTCTAACCTTTTCAAGTTCACCCTTTTAATTTTACAAAAGAAAGCTGATGTGTTAATTAACTTAAAAATCTGTGAAAATACTTTCTGCATTCTTTTCACAGTCCTTGTTGAGTGATGGAGATACAGTGATTTTGTTTGTTGAGGGGATGATTTGGTTTTTTTGCTTTGCGTTTTGGGGATTTTTTCCCCCACAGGTATGCTGGCAAACCACACTTTTACAGTATTTTATTCAGTAAAAGCTGATGCATGGAAAAACAGTTCTCATTTATGTATTTTAAAAGAATCTTTACCCTGCAGTTGTCATTTTCCACGATAGAGTTATCATATTCAGTATTCATTGAAAGGGTCTGATGTGTGAGTGGTACCTGTTAAAAGATAATTACCAAGGTGTTTTTCTGGAGTGTGAATTAAGGTCTGACTTGTTCCTGAATGTTTCAGGTTGGTGGGATTTTTGTGGCTGCTAGGGACTGGAACCTCTTGGACAAAGTGTTGAGGGCCACTGCTGGGAGCTGTTGTTGGATGTTTCCATAGCTGAGTTTTGAGAGGGCAGGTTTTGGTGTGTTTCAGTGCAGTTCAGCACAGAAATAATGTACCAAGGAGCATCTTCATGCTTACCTCAGTAAGGAGCCTTTGTGTTGTGGCTCCTAGTCCTGCAGAGTGTTTTCCTGTTGTGTTTGTTCTGAAATGCCCGTGATGCAACTGGCTTGGATTTTCTACAGGCTATTTTTATTTAAATTAGATATTTTAAATATGTTTGCTTTGTCCATTCCAATGAGTTATTGAACAATTTCAAAAGCAGGTACATCCCTGGTCATCTTGAAATTAAAATAAGTAAGTTAATCTGCTCAACTCAGATCCAGCAAGATTCCTGGACTTCAGCTCAGTGCTGGCTAGGTGGGTTTCTGCAAGGAGGAGGAACCAGGAGTCATAACTTGTGACAGCAAAGGATCCAGCTACACCAGCACCAAATGAAAGCCATGTTCATACCCCCCATTTTGTATCTAGGCTTATCTAAAATATCACAGCTCCACTTAATTCTCATTTGCAAAGTGTCTGTGTTTGTTTTTGTTCAAGAAAAGGCAGTCTGATTTTTACTGATATTTGTTCCCAGCTGTTAGTGGAAGTTGAAAAGCCTGTAGTGTTTGACATCTCTGAAGTTCACACTTTTAAAGGGTGGTTGACATTTCTGATGTGAGAAATTCCCTTGTGGTTCTGTATGACAACAGTCTGCAAAATATAGTCTAAAATCTCCCATACTTGGGAAAAATATTTTTCATTTAGAGTAGTATAAAATATGGCAAATTTTAAAACTCCTATGTATTCTCTGAAAGCAGTCTTGTCATGTGAATTTAATCTGTGATCACATCAAAAGCTCAAATGTTTGAATTAGAAGAACTTGTGGACTCTTGATCTGAGGAACTCAACAAGCAAAAGAAGTATTCCTTCTTTTTAACACCTTTATGCTGACAAGCAGGGAGTATTCTTAGTTCTGGTTCACCTCATCGGGCAAACAGGTACTTGGCACCTTCCAAAAAAAGAAAAAAGCCCTACTTCCAAATTTTATCCTCCATCAATATTCAAGTCCATATGTTTTGGTGTAAGGTGGCAGTGCCTCTGAAAAATGCATGACTTCAGCTGCTCTGAGGAGTGAAAGATTGGAGCCTCCCATTAAGCCAGCGTTGATTGCATGGAAATTTCCTGCTGGGTGGTTATTTTCTTCAACTGTGAACTAATGATTCGTTTTCAGGTTGATTATTTAGCTCATATCTCAATGGCTGTTTTTCTTAGGCATCTTGGCTCACAGCTTTGTGAACTGGAAAAGCTGATAGATAAAATGATGATTGCAGAGTTTTCAACTTATGCTCGCAATGATTTAAATAGACCCCTAGAAGATGATTGCCAAATTCTAGAAGAGGTATGTCTGTTATTGAAATTAACTGTCTCATGAATATGTTTGCATCTTTAACATACTTAATTAGCACCAACTAATTCACTCAGGTCTCTAGTAGCAACACTATAATTTTAGACTATTTAACTTCTCATCCACACCTCTCCCCACCCATTTATTTTTGTGCTTGATAAGATTAAATAATTCTAATTAAACTCTGAACTGCAATCGAGGCCCACTTCATTTTTTCAAAATAATCAGTTCTCTTTTCTGTGATTAAATGTATACTGAGTTCACTTCATGAACCTAAGCATGTAAGTGGAAAAGAACATGGACTCTGATCTACTTGGTTGTAAAAATTTGAGTTTTGCAATGAAAGCTGATACTTGCTTGTTGTTCTCATTCTGTCTCCCCATGCTTTTATGGGTGCTTATACCAAGCATATGCTTGCCCTGAATGCATGCTTCATTCCCAGTATATATAGATATAGATTCCTCATTCCTCTGAAGATCATAAACATACGAAGATTAGGCTATTGTGGTTGCTTTCTAGCCCAGAAAAGATTTTTCTGGATTTTGCCTCTAGGGCTCTTTATTAATTGCTAGAGCCTATGCCTGTTCAGCCTTGTTTAATCCATTTATGAGATGTAGTGGTTGGCAGTAGCACTGCAGTGCTCCCCTTTCTGCCCTGTGATTCCTTGCCCTCTGTGCTGCAGCCTCTCACTCGGGCTGTGCTTGCTGTCAGCCTTGCTCAGGATCAGGAAACTCACTCATGGTTAGAAATATCCACAGGTTTAAGCATTTGTGAGTCAGCCCAATTCAGGAATTGGCAGGAAAAGGGGAGGGAGGAAGAGACTCAGCTGGTATTGCCACAGGGAACTTTTTTGTACAGGCAAAGCTTGGCATTAGTCTGGAGGAATTGGATTGACCTAAATGCTCTTCACTGTGTGCTTGATACATGAACTTTCTTACTGCTGTGCAATTTCTTAAAATTGTTTCTTGTCTTCACCTTGATATTTTTCATGTGTGGTTTGTTTTAATTGTCTTTTTTCTTGACAGGAGAGACTTGTATCTCTAGTATTTGGACTTCTAAAACAAAGGAAGCTAAATTTTTATGAAATATATGGAGATGAAATGATTAATACTGCAAAGAATATAATTAAACAGGTAAGACAAACATTTCTAATGTACCTGACAAGCTTTTCTCTACCCCTTGCAAATATTTTTTTTAGTCATTAATAACAGGTCTGATGCAGTTTTTGGTGGCTGATGGTCTCTCTGTTAGAGCAGCTGAGCCTGCAGACACTTAAAGGGGTCCCTGAAGCACAAAGGTCTTTACAGAATAATTTTTGGGAGGTGTAGGTAACATAAGCTCCCTGTTTTCTGTGTAAAATAACATTGTTGTGAACTTCCCTTTCTCTTAACATGTGGCTCTCCGAAATAGTAGAGTTGTGTCATAGCACTACATTTCATTAAAACCTACAACAAAACAAACACTCCAAAGCCACACTAAAAACCTCTCCTTCCCAACACACTGTAAAGCAAAACCCTGGAGTTCTTGGTGTAAACACATAAAGGAGAATCAAAGAACTACCCAGTTTAAACAAATGAATTCCCTGCAAATGGTACAGAGAATATTTCTTGCCTTTATGTTAACACAGACCTAGCACAGGCACATGATAAAAGGTTGGAGAATATCCTTGCCTATTTCTGAGAGAGCAAGGTGAAGTAATGGAGAAGGTAGAAGTGCTTACCTTTAAAAAAACTTAATTTAAGCCCCAAATCCTTTTCTTCATCAGTATGGTGGTTTGCTGTTTAGGGCAGAGTATTTCAAGCCAAAAAACCTTATTGATAAAAACAGCTAAAATCAGTAATTGAACAAAATTCAGATTCTTGCTTTGGGGGAAGTACACTGGGTAATTTGGATAGTGACGTAAAAACTTTTGTTTGCAAACAGATCTCAGGCTGAACTTAGGGGATGTGTGTGTGGTACTTTCAGCTTTACTCATCTTGTTTGTTTTCCCACATATGTAAGAATACTGTGTAAGAATGGGTTTTTTTTCCTAGAGCTAGGTGATTTTTTTAGAGTTATGCTCTGATGTGCTATGAACTCCCTCTGATTTATATCTCAAAGGCTGGGAGATAGGTGCTGAGTTGGGCATCTCCTGTCCTCATAGCATAGTCTGCAGGTCACAGCTGTATTGTGAGCTGGGTTGGGAACCTAGTTTTTAAAAGTTTGGATTTGGTTTTTTAATACTGTTATTTGAAGTTTTTGTTTTAAGCCAGACTTGTCTGTTCCAATCCCTTTCACATTGCAGCCCCATGGTTCTGTTGGTCTGCGTGTACAAGGTGGATAGGCCCATATTGCTAGTAAATTTAAAAAAAAAAATGGAATTAATGAATAACACCAGGATAAAGCTGTTCATCTGCCTGGCAGTCTCCACTGGCTTTTCACTTGCCTGTATCAGCAGTCATTAGGAGACTTCTTTTTCCCTTCAGATTATTTGTTAGATCATATAATAGACAGGTAGCATTCCCTGTTTTTCTGCTCATTCTCAGTCTCAAAATGCTTTTCCCATTCTGCTGGGAAAATTTAAGTTGGATTTTCCAGGTTTCCCCTCTGCTTAATAGTAGACAATGTTTAATCAAATTCCAGTGTAAATTTCTGTTCAATAAGAAAAATAGGCAGGATTTGTGTAATTCCTGTGTGGTTTGTGCAATGCTTTTGTATGGTGGCCCATTGTCTCAACTCTTAGGGGCACTTTTCCTTAATAAAGGAAACTCTTTTCTTGCCACACCTCAAATGTGCTTCCTCTTCAAATGCATTGCTGGGCTGTTTTGGTCAGTGAATTTTAGTAGGTTTTTGTTGCCAGGCAAGTGTAAGAGCAGAGGTTTGTAAGCACTGAGCACACTGCATAGTTCAAGAACAAGGTAGTGTTCTTCTTCAGAAGCTTCTGTACTGACCACTGTTATTCAGAACAGGGGTAGAACCCATGTAGCTTGAGATGGCAGCCCTCAGTCACCATTGGGATTGTACAAACTTGCTTAAGGGCAAGATGAGTTCACACCCTGCTACTCATTTGTTCAGTTTATTGACTGGCATTTGGGGGAAAAGCCTTTTTTCAGTCTGAGTGGAGTTGATTTGTACCTTAGGCTTAAAAGTAATGGGAAAAGAGATGAATGAAATGGCTGTAGAACTGTAGATGTGTTTGGAATGAAAATTGGTTGTACTGGAGACCTGAAGTAGCTGGCCAGTTTTGTATGCACCAGTTGCTTTGGGGGATTTCTTTTGTTTTCTTTGAGAGGGGATTTGATTGTTTTTTGGGGGTTTTTTGGGTGTGTTTTTAGAGAAATAAGTTGTTAAGTGATACAAGTATCTCCTTATTTTCTTCTTTTACTTTTCCTTATTTAACTTAAGGATTATTGTGTTTATTATGACCCTCAGCAGTGGTTAGAAAGAAGCTAAGATCTTCTTTTGTTTTGTTTTTTTCCCCCCTTAAAATTTGCCAGTGTGTGGTTAATACGGTATCGCAGATAGAAGAAATAGACACAGAAGTGGTTGTTAAGTAAGTATGCAGCCAGATTTTTTTTTTTTTTTTGTGGTGCTGGTGGGTGGGGATAGTATGATTTTTAGCATAGATAAATTTACTGTTCTAATTTTTGCTTAAATTTCCCTATAATTAAGGATTATTCTTCTCTTTCATCCTAAGATTTTGCTTTTGTCCACCTCTGGGTGGATATTGTTTAACTTCTCATTCATATTGTAATGTCACCTTAAATTTACCCTTGAAATAAATACTAAGACTCTGTGAATCCCACTACATGAGGCATATATTTCTTGAATACATCTCTATGTGAAAGTGTTCCCTGTTGCCATAATCTGGGACTTTGTATTAAAATATGTCATGAGTTTAAGTTCCCAATAATCAAGAACAGGAGAGACCAGGCAACTTCAGCCCTAGAAGTGGTCCATCAGGGACCTCACCAAGCCCATCAAAGGCAAATGCCAGAGCAGAGATGGAGATGGAGCCAGACTCCTCTCAGAGTTTGCCCCAACGTCAATGTGGAAGAAGAGAAATTCCAGTTGAATGGTAGGGAGAATCTGTTTCCCAGAAGGCTGGTCAGACACTGGAACACAGCCCAGAGAAGCTGTGCAATCTGTGTTCTGGGACATGGTCAGGGTTTGACTGACCCAGAGCAACCCCATGCAGTTGGACCTGCCCTGAGCAGGGCTTGGCCAAGGCAGCTCCAGAGGCCCCAGCTCCAGGGGCCCCTGCCAGCTTCTGTTTTTTCTGTGGCTTTGTGATTCACTTGACTCAGCAAAGTGTTACCCCAAGATAATAAAAATAGTCCAGCTGATAAAGCAAAGTGAGTTGCAAAACCTGCATGGAATTCATACACAGATTGAGAAATGATTTGGCACAGGGTCATTTTTACACATTGGATATTTGGTCACCATTCTTTAGTGTTTAGTCTTCTGCTCTTGGGTCCTAACTGTGTATTACAGGGTTTAATTTTTGTTCTGTCAATGATTTTTCTGCTCTTTTGCCACAACCTGCTGACTTGTACTTTAATAGCAGAAGTGGTCTCATTGCAATGCCTTGCAAATAGAGCCTTTAAATGGCTTAATAACGCGGCTTTTTAACACTAGAAAAGTATTTTCATGTAGATTTTTTTGTATTTTTTTCCTCCCACATGGTTTGTGAAAATGTTATTAACCCCACCCCTTGTAGGTAACACATATTTATCCTAGTGGAGAGAACATTATGCCCAGGAAAGAACTAAAGGGTAAATGTGAAGCTTTCATTTTCTGATAGTGTGATCTAAAGCTATATCCCTCCTTTCCCTCTCCACTTGCATTATGTTGATCATGACTGTTGTTTGGGTGATGTCTGTCACTTGCCAGGTAAAAGTCTACACAGTTTTCCTTATATTTGCAATTACATTTAAAGCATGTTTTCTTTTCCTTTATGTGCCAGTAGGCATCATGGCCAGCAAACAATTGCTGTTTGCTGAATACTGCTCTTTTTTTAGGCTTGCAGACCAGATGAGGATGATGAATTTTCCTCAGTGGTTTGATTTACTGAAGAATATTTTTTCAAAATTCACTATCTTCCTCAAGAGAGTAAAGGTAAGACATTCATCTACAAAGAACTTCATACAGTTCAGGCATGAAAGGGAATGAAGTTGCTTTTCCATTTGAAGTCTTAAGATGTTGGTTTTGCTTGTAGAGTTCAAGCTTCTGATTGAAAGGAGATGTGCATATTGGCATCCATCCTGGGCAAAAATGATTAGTGCTAACAAAGAGAGCAGTGACAAAGAGATAATACCTCTTTTGCTCTATTACATCTATTCTAAGCTGCTAGGGATTAGGACAGGACTTTTGTACGTGTTAGATTGCTCCAAATGAGGTTTCTTTCACCTCTCTCGGAATCATCAGATATTGGTTGCCATCAGACAAATGGATCTGCCTCTAAATACTAATTACACAACAAAGAAAATCTCTTTCTAGCACAAGCTTGTGGCACTGGGTTTTGGGGTGTTTTTTTGTAATAAAAGTTATATTTCATTCTAGGCAACGTTAAATACTATCCGTAGCGTGGTTTTCTTGGTTCTAGACAAGAACCAAAAAACCAGAGACCTGGAGGACACGTTGCAGAAGGACTCTGCTAAGGAGAGCCTGGTGGACAGCGAGGTAGCCTACCTGACCCACGAGGGGATGTTCATCAGCGACGCCTTCGGCGACGGGGAGCTCGCGGCCGGAGCGGCCGACTCGGCCTCGCAGAGGAACACGTCCCCCAACAGCGAGCCCTGCAGCAGCGACTCCGTCTCGGAGCCCGAGTGCGCCACCGACTCCTCGTCCAGCAAGGAGCACACGTCCTCCTCGGTCACTCCAGGAGGAGTGGACATGATGTGAGTGAACTCCCTGCCTGTCTCCGCCTGGCAGCGTGGCCGGAACCAGGGGTGAGGTGCAGGCGGTTGTTTCTGGTCACACAGTACAAAAATGACTTTGGAGGAATGTGCTTTTTTAGGTAGGTGAAGTGTAGTGGCTCTCCCCCTAGAGACTGCCATCAGAGTGCGCTGTTATATTTGCCTTTTTTTCACCTCCATATGTAGTGATGCAGGGACTGATTTATGTCAGTTCTTCCAGAAAAGAGCCCCTTCTCCATTAGTTTTTCTGGGGAGGTCACTTGTGTAGAGAGAAGGAAAGAAATGAGTCCCTGGAAGACAGATTGTCATGTCTTTAGCAGGCAGAAGCATTTCTGTTCCCTGTCCGTGTTTCCTGTGGTTATTTTTCCTGGATTTTTTTTTTTTGTTTCCTTGGTTTTTTAAGATGGCTCCATAGAATACACCTTGATAAATTCTAGAGAAAAATCTTCTCTTTGTCATCACCTATTTGACTTGCATAAATAAATAAATCCATCCATCTCAGTGCTTTGGTTACATAGGCAGTGCTGCCCTGAGGTGCTCCAATCTCCAGAGTTCCAACCTTCTGGCATGCTTTTATGCACCCCTTACTTGTGGCTACAAGTCAGAGCTGTCTTTTGAAAAGAACCAGGCATAATGTGTGTGGGACTCAGGCATGAACCACTTCAAAAGCCAGCATGTCTGGATACAGAGTTATATGAAGCAAAACTGAAAATACCACTTGTTACCCTTCTGAGAGATGGAAGACAGCAAGTGGCCTGTTCTTGCTGCTTGGTCCTTGAGTATCTGTACTTAGGTGTTGAAACAGGTGTTAGTTTTGATGGAGACCTTCCCCACCAAATGACAATGCTGACTGAAGGAGATAGATTTTAAATAATTGTGCTGTGCATAAAACACAGGCCTTTGTATGTCTGAACATCTGTCGTGTGCTGGAAGAGAAATGAAATGTGAAGAGGAGTTCAGGGTTACATGGAAGAGCAGGAAAAGGGGAAGGGGGTTGAATCCAAACTAGTCTGGAACACTTTGCCAAGTTTGCTAAAAATACACCATCCAGATAGAGCTTCTGAGGAGTAAAGTTGTTTTTGAGGCTGGTTGCATAACTTTGTTCTAAAATGAACATACATCATCACTCTTCTGGTTTTGTTTGCACCTTTGCTCTGTGTTTGGAGCAGGCTAGTAAAAATACACAGAACAATGTTGGCCCAGTTGTTGCTCCGTGGTGTTCTGAGTTCTCTTCTGTTGTGCTGTCAGTCCTTGGGCTGGCCCAGAAGATTGTGATCTTCACTAATGGCATGAACCATGAGCAACAGAGCTGTGCTCAGTGCTGGCCTCAGAACAGTAGACAAGTCATACAAGGTCTTTTAAAAAGTACCACCTGAAGAGCCTGTAGTCCAAAGAGGTAATAGAATGACAGCCTGTAGATTAAGGCTGTGGGGAGTGCAGAGTATCTGTTTTAGGCCTTACACTTGCATCGGAAGGAAAGTGCTGTGTTTTATGTCATATGCTTGTGATGCTGAAGTCTCACAGGAGCTGGGTCAATTTTAGCTCAGTAAATTGTTAATTACATTTATTGTGTCAGTAATGGCTGTATCATGTTTACTCTTAAACCATTAATAGCGATCAGAATGCAAAATCAAATAAAAGGAAAAGGATGTGCTGTAATGCATTTCCTTGCTGCGAGGGGCTGACAGGACCTTGACAGCAGCTTAGAAGATTCCATCTGTATAAAGTGACTTTGGTGATTAATTGACTGCATTTGACAGCTGCTGCAAGGCTTTTTCTTTCTGTGTGCAAAAATACTGTTTGCTCCATAAACTGATGCTCAGCCAGCTGGTTCTGTCATTTTTTAGGATTGGTGAGGACATGAAACTGACTGACCTGGAGCTGGGCAGGCTGGCAAACAATATCCAGGAGTTACTTTATAACGCCTCTGATATTTGCCATGATCGCTCAGTCAAGTTCCTCATGGCAAGAGCAAAGGTGAGGAGCTTGGGTCAGAACTGCTGGTGGTGCCTCCTGCTTGGTGAGCATTTGCTTCCAGGTTACTGCTTTGATGAGGGTTCTGAAGTGGCATCAGTGAAAGGAAACTGTTCCTGCTGCCACATGCTCTGTATGGTAATACACTCAGAGCACACCAGTGTTAACATAAATCATTGCAAGGCAATGTTGGTTTCTTCTACCTATTTCTTTCTCTTTTTAATATTCTGGTTTGCTGTCTTTGATGCTTCATGCAGAGAATGTGTGTCTGTGACAAGGTAGCAGCTTGTACTGCAGTCTACTCTGTCACATGTAGGGTTAAATAATGTGCCTCTTCAAACTGTAGTAGGCCTCAGACATGCTGACTAGTTATTTCTGTATGTCTCTGGATTTTTGTGGTGGTATGTCTCCTTACAATGGTTTTCTTTGCATACAGGATGGCTTCCTAGAGAAGCTGAATTCCAATGAGTTCGTTACTCTTTCTCGCTTGATGGAAGGCTTTATCTTGGATACTGAGCAGATCTGTGGCAGGAAAAGCATGTCCTTGAGAGGAGCTCTTCAGAGTCAAGCCAATAGATTTGTGAATAGGTTTCATGAGGAGAGGAAGACAAAACTAAGGTACCTCTGGGTAGACAATATTGTGGTGTTCTGTGAATAATTTTATGTATTGTATGCCAGCCAAACACAATCTTTTGTTGCCTAGAACATCAGTAAGCTTGTTATACTTAGCATCAGGGGGTGAAAAAACTGTATTAAACCCCAGTTATTTCCAGTTTAGACTTTTACTGTTTTCATAACTTGATTTCTTCAAACTGGATTGTTCTACAGTTACTTAAATAAGAGCAGTAATGGCTACAGAAAGTACACAAAACTAGATTTGAAGAGCAAGATTGCCCTGTTTCAGGGGTTTAAGAATAATTCACTTTCAGCTGTTTTCTAAAAAAAAAACCAAACCCAAACCCCTCGGAGAAACAGCCTGGCCAGTAACATCCATCAAGTCTGTTTGCTCTTCATCCCTCAAAAGCTGTTAAAATTCTAATTTCATTGGCAGTGATCTGACAGTGAACATCCGACAGATGTTCATTGGCAGTGAAATTGGCAAAAATTGCCAATTTCATTGGCAGTGATCTCATAAATACCTTTGTCTGGTGTAGTTTTTGGTCCCCTATGACAGATTGAATGAATGAATTGTGAAATCTCTAGACCAGCACAGAGTTGTTCGTTCTGTTTTGCTGCTGACAATTGTCAGGCACCTTCTTCTCATGAAGACTGACATGACATCTTGGGCCAGTGGTTTTTGTTAAAGTTGTTTTTCAGCATTACAGTCAACAGAAATGTCAAGACAAGGTATTTCTTTCTCAGCCTCTTCTCTTTTGTGTTTGTCCCAGCCTGCTTTTGGACAATGAGCGCTGGAAGCAAGCTGAAGTTCCTGCCGAGTTCCAGGACCTCGTTGATTCGGTGTCAGATGGCAGAATTTCTCTCCCTGAAAAAAAACCAACAGGTGTGTCTTGCAGTCCTGCTGTGAAATTAATTTATTATCTGCAAATTCTGCTGTTGAACGTTCATGGACATATTCTGATGACACGCTGCCTCTGTGTTTGCTCCCTGTCCTTTGGGGGGATGGGAAGAAAGTTGATAGCTCTTCTCTTATCTTTTTACTTTTTCTGTTACTGGTGTTGAAATATCTTGTGTTGAAAGATTATCTGTTTATTTTTTGGAAACACCAGAAGAGTTAGCACAGGGAGAGAGCTGCCTTTTTATACAAATATTCCCAGTGTAGAGGCTTGCAGCCTCTGCACAAATTCAGTCTTTTCCCACAAGGTACCACTGAGGAATTGCAAGGGACTGAGGAGCACGTGCGTGTGCTCAGCCCTGCTTGTGTGAAACAAAGCCTGCTCCTTCCCACTGCTTCATCTGCCAGTTCAAATGAAAGGCAGCATGCCATGTGGCTGCTCATGGAAGGAAAACTCATGTTCATTCAATTATTTACCTTGCCACAGAAACCTCATTTGACCTCAGAAAAGTCACTTTTTCCTCCTCCTTCCCCACTTCCACATGTGCACAGTGGGAATGCTTAATGTGTTCTTACCTTGTGGGGATACTTATCCAGTATTGCAGTGCTGGGAGGGAAGTGAATAACCAGAAGAGGAAGAAAGCATGCAGAGAGGGGGAGAAAAATGGCAAGAGATTAGAAGGAAGAAAATACAGTGATGTCATGGTGGAGAAACCCTGATCTCCCAGAAGGAACATAGCAGATAACAGAGAGTGTATTAAAGCAATAATCACTCCAGTTATGGAACATGACACCAAAATGTTTGTCAGCCATTGCTGGTAAAATAACCTCCTGCAGCCTCCTTCAAGCAGATAATTTAGCATGAAAAACTGCATCAGTAAGAGCTTCTGTTAGGAAGCCTGAGGAGAAAGTGATTTGAGGCTAAAATATTAATATACACAGCAAATCACTTGACAATGTATAGTAGAAAACCTAGTGGCTTTTTCTACCTTTCTTCTATTTGTAACCTGTTGTATTTGGAGTTTTTAAGTCCATAATAACTGTGGGACTATGAGATTTTTTTGATCTAAAATCATAGCAGATAATGAAGTAACTTTGTGGGTCATAAAAACTTTGATGGATGATCAACTATTTAATAAATACTGTAAAATTTAGAGAGAAGAGCTTGCTACAAAAATTGTGGGTTTTTTCAAACCTTATCAAGTGAACACTGCATTTTTATAAACAGCATTTTTTGCACTTGTTTTTAGTTCAACTCACTCTTTTTCCTGTCTTACTAAAATATCTAGCTACTGAAGAAAGAAAGCCAGCTGAATTCCTTATTGTTGAAGGACAAAAATATGCAACAGTTGGGTAAGATGCACTTTTTTCTTTTAGCAGTGGATTAGTTGGCAAGAACTTTGGAGTAGAACTGTGATGAATGCTAACAGCTTTAGCAATCGTGTTTAAATTAAAAATCCCTCTCCTTTTACAGACTAGTTGCTCTTTGATTCCCAGCAGTTATAAAACACTACAAGCTCTTAGCTACATTAAAATGCCATTTTTTCTCTGAGTGGCTAGGTTCTAATTTATAATTTTGTTTGAATGGTTTTTTCCAATTATTTCATGAAAACACACACCTGAAAATACAGGTTTGTCTTTTGAGCACATTGTTATTTCTTGCAATCTAGGTTATTTCTGGCAAAAATTGTAGGCTCTTAGAATGGTTTGGGATGAGAGAAACTTCTAAAGATCATCTTGTCCTGCAGTGAGCAGGGGCACCTTGCACTTGCTCAGAGCCCTGACCAACTCAACCTTGAATGTTTCTAGGGCTGGGACATCCACCACCTCTCTGGGCTGCCTGTAACAATGTTCCACCATTCTCATTGTAAAAAATTTCTTCCTTGTGTCTAGTATGAATCTACCCTGCTTTACTTTAAAACTGTCTGTTGCTCCTTGTCCTTTCACAGTTTGTCCCTATCTTTCCTATAAGCCCCTGTAAGTACTGAAAGGCTGCAATAAGTTCTCCCCAGGCCCTCTTCTCTCCAGGCTGGAAAGCACCAAAAGACCTGAGTACAGCACTGAATGGTTGCTTATCTTATTCAGAATAAGATATGGACCCTCTCAGAAGCTGCATATGCTATTTCTTAGTATCCTGGCTGATTTGAATTGGAAAGTGGTTTCTTAAAGCTGGTTATATCAGAGACATTTTAAAATGTATGATATTCACTTATTTCTTTCATTTAAAAGCATGCTGTGTTTCCAGAGACTGTGAGGCTTAAGCATTAATTATGTATGAGAGTGTTTTTGGAGAGGGAGTAAAGCCTGGAAGATCTCACTCCCCAGAGTTCTAACATCAATTTGCACCAAACTTAAAAGGTGTGATGTACAGGATGTCTTGGACCAGCTGTCATTTCATGAGTTGCTTCATGATGATGTGTCATTTTTCAATTGGAAACAGAATCTGATGGCTGAGAACTTCTGTGCAAGGCAAATGATATCACTGCTGAGGAGCATTTCAGGTCGAGTAGGAGCATTGCTCTAAAGGATAAAATTTGCTTAATATATGATGTGTTTGATAATATTCCTCTGCTCACTTGAAGCTTGTTAAATTTAGCTCTGTGAAGCAAGTGAGAGCTTCACAGTGCAAATATTTGTTTCATTCCTACACACTTCTACATCCAGTTTCATTGCATCTAATCAAATAAAATGCATTCATTACAAATGCCTCGTGTTCACAAAACATTCTCCAGGTGTTTCAGTTGACTTGTCATCTTTTTGCACTCTACTGTCTTAAAGAAGAAAGAGTTAACTTTTTGAAATTTTAAAATATCTACTCTGAATGTTTGATCTTGCGTCAGTTTTCCTGCCTTTTGTGAATTTGAATTCTAAGGAGCATGCTTGCTCTATGGGAGCCTTCTTAATTCCACCCAGTAGCTCCCAAATTCTCCAGTGCCTGCTGACTTCAGGTGAAATTACAGGTGTTGAGCATCTTTGAATATTTGGTGCTGTTTCTTCACAGCCGCCTTCTCTGTTTGTGACTCCTTAGCATTTCTATGTATTTTTCAGAGATTTTCTTTCATATAAAATACTTCTTCCACACACCACCCTGTGGACTGGGTATTGGTTGTAACTTGGTTTATCTCTATGTAAATCTCCTTTTATGTTGCACTTCTGCTCCACATCAGTTAGTGAATTTATTCAATGCTATAATCTCTAGCATTGAGTAGCTTTCTATCAACATGACTGGCCTGTGTTTGACTTTTCAGCTTCTTCTGTGCACTGAGATGACATACTTGGCTGTTTCCTCTCTTTCAGGACAGTATTGCTGCTAATAAGAATAATCCTGGAGTACTGCCAGTGTGTGGATAACATTCCTTCCATCACCACTGACATGCTGACCCGCCTGTCGGATTTACTGAAGGTATGGCTCCAGATGTGCCCCAGTGCCCAGCAGGGGCAGGCAGGCTGCAGAGAACATGTCTTCCTCTCAGTAATGCTCATGTGTTTTGGGGATTTCATATAAATTATAAAAATTATCTAGAATCATTGTGTCTGCCACTGTGCCATAAGGAAAGCTTTCAAGCCAAAGGCATTAAAGATGTAATTTGTTGTGGGAATTAACTCTGGCTGTTCACCTGGAATATTGGAAATCCTATCTGGTAGTATTTGACATAGCTGCCTGTCCTTCAGGCTGGGTGTAGAATTAATGCTGCTGAAAAAAAAGCAATTTGATCCCAGATGCCACAGAAATATGTATGTGTATTGAGGAAGGAAACAAGTCCCTTGGTTTTTACAAATCAGTAGAGGTATAGTCAGTAGAAGCATGAAAAATAGTATGGGATAAAGGTTCTGTAGTAAAATGTAAAGGTGATGAAACCCTGGGACCTCTTGGTCATTTATTTCTCACTAGAGAAGAGGAAAGCTGGTAAAGCCCAGGCACTGCAAGGTAAAATAAATAATCAGTAATAAAAGGAGCACATTAATGCACCTTAAAACTGTCATATATATACACATGCATACACACACACATATGTGTGTGTCTGTACAGGCTCCAAAGCTTAGCAGCTAATTTATGTCAGGGTGTTCATTTGTACCTTTGCCCACAAAGGTCATATCAGGTATTTGAGTTCTGAACATGAGCATAATCAATGAAAGGTAAACAGATTCAATCTCCAAAAGGATATTTTACATAAGGTGGGGGGCAGGGGAGGGGAAACTCTAGGAGATGGACCTTTAAATATTTGTCCTATTGGTAGCTGGTATTTGAATAACCAGATGCAGGAAGACTGCTCCCTGCAGTTGTCTTTCATTCATCCACAAATTTTCCCTTTTAAAAATTCTGTCCAAGGCAAATCAGTCTGTCTGAGCCTGCCCCTGTTCAAGTCTCCTTCTCCAGCTGCTGCTTCCCTCAGGAATTGCAGGACCTTTTCACAGGTAGAATAGCAGTGGATGCATCAAACTTGGCCAGATTTGCATATCTGTGTTACTTCCCTCACCTTATCTCATTCTAGCTCTGTCATTTGTGATTTATTTCTTGGTATTCAAGCATCATGCGCAGTTTAATTGCTGTATTTTTTATCTGTCAGCAAGGTGCAATCAATTGGAGAGATGTCAAGAACAGCTAGAAAAAACAAAAGCTCATTTATTACACTTTGAACAAAATAGAGCTACTCCAGGTGTCCTGGCACTGTACTTTTTGTTTGACAGCTGTCAGAGCCAGCAAACTTTGAGAGTAGCAAGAGCTAGACTTGATTGTAATGGAAAATGGAAAGCATTCCCAGGTAATAAAATTCCTGGTTCTGAGCTGTAACTGCAGCCTGAGTGAAATGACACCTGTGTATGGGAGAAATCATGGAATCCTTTACATTGGAAAAGACCTCTAAGATCAATCCAGTCCAGTTGTTTACCCAACACTGCCAAGGCCACATCTACACATATTTTAAATACCTCCAGGGATGGTGACTCCAGCACTGTCCTGGGCAGCCTGTTCCAATGTTTGACAAACCTTTCAGTGAAGAGATTATCCCTACTATCCAGCTTGAGGCCATTTCCTCTTGCCCTATTGCTTGTGGAAGAAGAGACTGACCCCTACCTGGCTACACCTTCCTGTCAGGGAGTTGTAGAGAGCAAAAAGGTCCCCCTGAGCCTCCTTTTCTGCAGGCTGAGCACCCCTGGCTCCCTCAGCCATCAGACTTGTGCTCCAGATCCTTCTCTGGGCACACTCCAGCCCCTCAGTGGTGTGAGAGGCGCACGTGGCTGGAATTACTGGGGTTGTCCAGGTGGTGCAGACAGGAGAAGGCTCCTGGCTGGGTGCAGGAATGCTTTCCTCCCAGCAGGCACAAGGAGGAGGTGTTGCTCTGTTCCAGGCTCCCTCCCTGCTCTGTCTGCACCAGGCCATCTGGGAACTGTCATTGCCACAAAAGGCAGGGACAGTACGTGTGACCAGCAACCTTTACAGACCAAGTTTTTGATGGTTTGCCTCACGGTCAGCACTAACCTGAGCTAAATGCCTCAGAGGAGCTTAGGCTGTGTGAAATGTGTGGAGGGAAAATCTCCAAAAAACTCCATGAAAAACTCTCTAAGTTTGAAAGAAAATTCCCCAAAATTACAGGAAAACCCCTTGAAGCTTGACCAAAAATCCTCCAAATTTTAGGAAAAAAACCCCTGAAAATTCCAGAAAAGTATTGAAAAAAATCAAGGAAAAAGGGCCAAAATTCCAGGAAAAACATCCTAAAATAACCTCCAGCAAAAATCCCAAAATCTCCCTAAAAACCCCCCAAAATTCCAGAAAATCCACCAAAAATTCCAGGAAAAATCTGGTAAAAATTCCAGGGAAAAGCCTTAAAAATCTGCTGGAAAAAAGCCCCAAAATTCTAGGAAAAATCTCCAAATAAATCCAGGAAATCCGTGCAATATTTGAGGAAAAATATTTTTTTAAAATCTTACAAAAATCCCAAAATTCCTGGATAAATCCCCAAAATGAAAAAAATAATAAAAAAAAAACTTTTTCATGAAAAAAGTCTCCCAAAAATTTGAGCCTTTGGCTCAGTGATTCTGTTTAAAGTCCACACAGAGGTGTAAGGAAAGTTGTTGCTTTCTGGAGAAGTGGATGTGAGGCAGTTTCAGCCCTGCCCTGTCTGAGGGCAGTGCAGGTTTTGCCTCTCTCAGATCAGGGGCCACATTTGGCTCTGGGTCAGTTGTGGGATGAGGTCTGGGTTGCTTTTCCAGCCCTGGATGCACCCTTCTGGCAGCCCAGAGTTGGGAGGTGGTTCATGGTGCCTCTGTGGGCCTGCTTGTTGTGACTGACACCAGGCAGCAGCCAGAAAATTATTTCCCTTTTTTACATAAGGAGGGTTGGAATTTTGGGTTTGTTATTGTGAAGAAAGACCTGTGAAGCAGAATAATGCCCCTGCCCTCAAAAAGGAGATCTTGGTGAGGGCAGTTCTCTGTGTTGCAGACACAAGCTGCAGGGCAGCCTTGTCACAATTTCTTCTGCATCTTCAGGCATATGAGAAAGGGTCAGGTCTTTTTAAGTTTTGCCTCTCAATGTCAACAGACAGTTCTGTTCAAATATGAGCCCTGGGATTTCTGCTCTACATTCAGTGCAGGAGTTGGGGACAGCAGCAATGGCTTTTCTGCTGCATCACCCAGGCCCAGTTTGGAATATCTGGTGTCTCAAGCTGGGTGAGGAAGCAGAATTCCAGTGTAAGACAGAACCTGCTGATAGCAACTGTCTTACTGTTTTACTGCTTTTAATGATACCTTCTTTTCTTTTGGAAGTAAGTTAGGAAAATCTCAGCATGAGTTGTCCACTATACCTGGAATTCTTACAGAATTGGCTTTTCATCTTCTGTGCATTGTTTGTTAAATCCAGTATTCCATAGTGTTACAAACATAGATTCAGTCACCTCAGCAGGAGGGAGTCTCAGTGCCTTCAAGTTTCCTTTAACATCAGCAGTGGAGAAGAGAGCCTGAGCAGAAACCTTTTATCTTGATGTTTTCCACTCCGATATTACATGGCTACTCTGCTGAGGAAAACTAGTGAAACTCTGGAACTGGCCTTCATAATGACTTAGTTAATCTTGCAAAATTCTATTGATGGTGTTTCTAAACTGTGGGTTTGTGTAGATGATCAAAAGTCAACATGCATTTTCACTGTCCTTCTTTTCTCACAGTATTTCAACTCTAGAAGTTGCCAATTAGTGCTTGGAGCTGGTGCATTACAAGTTGTTGGCTTGAAAACAATCACTACAAAAAACCTAGGTATGGATTTCTGTATTTAAAATGTCAAAACTTGTTCCCCTGCCTGTTAAAAAACCCCAAGTGCAGAAAAGCCCTGTGATAAGCTGGGTTTGAGTTGTGGGGCTGTGCGTGGGCACAGAGGGTGGTAAGACCTTGCCAGTTACCTGCCTGGAGTGTAGTTTTAAACTTTCTCCTGAAATTAGGAGCCTTTGGCCAATGGGTTGGAGTAAGCATTTAAACTTAGAATTCCCATGTTTCAGGGTGAGAAACAGAAATGACCAGTCTGTGAAATGACCAGTCTGCATTTCCCTTTTGGAAAGGGAACAGCCTGATGAGAATGGGTTGAGAAGCTGTGGGCCACAGCTGGGTCAGGTTTTTGCTGCAGAATGTTACGCCAGTGTGGAGACCACACTGGCACCAGTGTGTGTCCTGCTGCTGGCTCAGGCCCTGTTGGAGTTGGGAGAAGCCTGGTTTTGGGATCCTGCTGGCATTACAGCAGGAGCAGGTTCAGGGCAGGTCAGTGCTGGCAGGGCAGGGTGTTTTGTACACCACTGCAGCAGAAACACTGCTGCCTTGAGAATGTCTCATGAATGCTGAGGTTAAGTAGCTGATGAGTCAGGTCTTTAGAGATCTCCCCGATGTCTGTGTGTGCTCAGGGCTCAAAATGTCGAGTAAACACTCAAGGAGCCTCTTGGAAAATCAGTCCCTTATCCCATCTTACCAGGCTGGGTGTGAGCTGCCAGGTACCAGCCTGGCATCTTCATGGGTGGTGGGGGGTTCCTGGGGAAACAAACGTGTACCTCCATGCTTTTGGAACAGACCAAAGACCACCATGTGAAGTTGTGTCAGATCTGTTACTCATGTCACAGGAGACCAGTCCATACAGAAATGACTCTTCTGTGTAATAACTGTTATTTCTCCTCCTGGGTTCACAGCCCTTTCTTCACGTTGCCTCCAGCTCATCGTACACTACATTCCCATTATCAGGGCTCACTTTGAAGCTCGGCTGCAGCCGAAGCAGTTCAGCATGCTCAGGCATTTTGACCACATCACAAAGGTAACTCTTCTGGCCCTTCCTGAAACACAGAGTTCTGCTTTTCAACTGTGCTCTGAAGAACATGAATGCCACTAGAAAATGAAACCTGCTTTCTTCCTTTACAGGATTATCACGACCACATAGCTGAAATTTCAGCAAAGCTCGTTGCCATAATGGATAGCTTATTTGACAAACTATTATCCAAGGTAATGATTTATGGAAATAATTATACACTCTCTGAATTGCAACTGGAGGTCTCATTGTATACAGTCCAGATGTTTCAAATGGAGTCTTAAACTTTCCTAATGAGACCTTGTTTGAACTTCTTTTAATTATATAGATGGAAAGCTCTGTGCTGTTCTCATGAATGTGTCTTGTGTTCACATTTGCTACCTGGGTGTCAGTCACCTTCACTCCCAGGAAAGTGAAATGTTCCATTGGCTGTTTCAGCAGGAATGGCAATGCTGTGGCTGGCACAGATGCTCGAGTGTTCAGGAGCTGAAGTGCTCTCCTACCACTGACAGCTCTTGTGTGCAGCCAGGCTCAGCAGATCCCATTTCCTGCTCTTTCCTATGGTGAGAGCGGCATTTCCACCACCTGAGGAAACTGCAGGAAAGTGCTGAGGGGGAGGACCAGCCCATCTGTTGGGCTGCAGGCCTGGGGACTGGAGGTCTGTGCTCAGCAGTTCCTGCTCTGGAGCAGCATTAGGACTCCTGGTGTGTTTTGGTGTTTGAACAGTGCTACAGGGTGGTCTTGGGCTGGATCTGCTCTGGGTCACCTCAGGGTAGAACACACATCCTTCACCCACAGATACATAAAGTACATGACCTTTTAAAGCTTAGTGTTGTGCTTTGGATCTTAGGGTTTTGGGGGAAAAAAGAGCTGTTTCATGACAGGGATGAATTAATGTTTTAGTGACAAATTTGATTGATTGACCTGGGCCTATATCTTCCTTCAAGGAGCTCACGAGAAGCACAGGAACACAGGCTGGGGACAGGCTGATGAGAGCTGTAATGGAGCAGTTGCAACAGGCAGCATTTCTGTCTTCCTTGCTGTTTCTGTTATTGTATTGTTACTTTATGTTGTGCTTTTTCATTTCATCTGTTTCTTTGGTCTGTCAAGTAGCGCTGCCTAAACTTAGGGTGGAAAAAAAAGAAGCATTTAAATTGGGATTTCCCAGTCCTATTGTGTTTACTTTAAAAAAAAAAAAGTGTGTATGCTCTTCTCTAAAGACCAAAATGGTCTGCTGGTTTTTGGGGGTTTTGTTCCACATAAATTATGTGAAGTAACATGGCTGTTTGGTCACTGGATCTCTTGAGAATAAAAGACGAATGCAAGAATTTACATTATTGATACTAATCCCGTGTAGCCCACAACAAGGCAGGAATTCAATTTATGTTCTTGATGGCAGTTAAAGAGAGCTCATCTCTTACTGTCCCTCCATCTTCACAGCCCACTGTCCCTTTGGGAGCTGGCACAGGATTTAGATTTCTTGAAGGCTGAGTGGCAGTGCTTGTTCCACATGAAGGCAGCCCACAGAGCCCAGGACCAAAGGATGGTTGATTTGCTTCCATTCCTAGCACATGCCATCATTTGGCTTATCTTGTTCCTAAAAAATGAAATCTTGGTACTGAAGGCTGTGAAGAGCACAAACCCAGGACATTTGCAAATAGGCATGTCAGTACAACCATGCCAGTGTGTTCTGGATTCAGGTGTTTTTCTGAGTCCAACTATTTCAGTGTCCTGTGGATGAAGTGGTCCCCTGCTCTGAGGTGTGTGAATCTGCACAAGTGAGTTCCATAGCAGTGACTGCCTGGCACACCTCAAACCCAGAAATTCCAGCTCTGTAGGAGATGAGCAGTTGGTGCAGTGGACAGGATGTTGACCTGGCACTGGGTAATGGTAGCAAGTTACTCCTGCATTTCTAGGCTGTGCTTCCCCTGGGAGCTCCATGGCATGGCAGCTGTGTCACCCAGTGCCACTGAGACAAGGCAGTTCACAGCAGCATGGACACTTCCCAACAGCTGCCTTTGGCAGGGAAATACAACAGGAATGGGGTTATTGAACAGTGGAAATAATAAATTCAACAAATGGGAAAGGCTCATTCATTACCACAAATGAAAAAAATCCAGTACGAGTTCTGAGCTTCTCTTGGAACTTGCTGGCTTGTGACTGTTTGGGCAGAAGAGCAGTGAGGTTCTTTCTCATCCCTTGTAGTTTTAAAGATGTTGACCTCAGCTGCACATAAAAATGGCCAGGAGATCTTGGGGTTCTTCCCAGGGCTGTTGATTTTCCCCATGACAATGAGAAGAGTTGGGTGTGGCTGTAATCATGCAAGAGCCACTGCTGCAGCCTCCCAGTTCCCCCTGGTTTAACAACATGCTGGGAAATTAGAAACAATTTCTTGCTTAACTTCCTTGTCTTGAGGTATGCTTGATCCCTCATGCTGGGTGGTTGTTTCCTGGAGCAGAAAGCATTTTTTTTTCTGCTACTTCTCCTGTCAGAATTAGGTCATTGGTTTGTATTTTCTGTAAAGACTTTCTCAAAACTCCCCATTTCTTTTTTTCCTCTTGTGCTCAGACAACCTTTGTTCTCTTTTACAATTCAGGCATGCATGAAAGCAGACATCTCCTCCAGTCTGTTTGTAAATGATGTAGTTACAATGATTTGGTTCTTTCCTGACCTGTGCAATGCTCCCCGGGGAAGTGTCACCCTCCCAAAGGTGACCTGCCAGTGTGCCACCCAGGCCTGTGATGGCACAGCCTTTCCACCTGGAACTGCAGAGCTGGCTTCACTGTTCCTGGGATGGGTTTTCAGTGTCTCTGAAATCCTGTTCAGATCCTCCCTATCCAGAGTGGGAGCATAAGAATTTTGTTCCCTTTGTAGCAAATCTCTTCCCATCTGGTGTTTTCCAGTGCCTTGTTTCTTGGATTTCAGGCACTGGAGGAGAGACTTTTCTTTTTTTACTCTGCTTTCCAAGGTATTTCTGCAATTTCTTGTGGGGTTGTGATGTGGTTGGGTTTGTTTTGGTTTTTTTTTTTTTTGTTTTTTTTTTTATGGCAGATAGATGGGATTTCAGGAGTTTCTGTTTCTTTATGGTTTCCCTGATCCTTCAGAAATTTGGATATGTATGATCCTAGACAAGCAGTTTTCTCTGGGAAGTATCAAGGGGCACATTTCTCAGAGGCAGAAGTGCTTGTCTGTCCTTGGCTTGTACCAGTCTGAAGGAGAGGGCCAGCTCACAGCCACAGGACCTGCATCTGCAGCTCCTGGCTGGATCAGATCATGCCCAGCCACCCTTTTAATTTGTGGTGTGCTAAATGGATCTTGATTCCTGATGTTATTAGCAAAGCAGAGCCCCAGGTGGCTGTTGGGAGCTCTCCTACATAAACTATTTTAAAGTGGCAGAAAGGAGTTAACTGGTTGTGTGTTTATTTGCAGTATGAAGTGAAAGCCCCTGTTCCTTCAGCATGCTTCAGGAATATCTGCAAGCAAATGGCAAAGATGCATGAAGCTATTTATGATCTCCTTCCTGAGGAGCAAACTCAGGTGAATGTTATTTCTGAGCTTCATCTCACAGCTTGCTTGCACATGGCCTTGGGAACAGGAGAGACTTTATCTGGGGAGAGGGAATTCTTTTTTGAGTCATGGTGAAACCCACATGTTAAAGGGCTTGGCAGCAGTCACACAGACAGCTTGGGCTGATACAAGGAATACAAGGAAGTATTCCAGTGTGTAGGGAGAGCAATGAGGTACACAAAAAGAATGGATTTCAGGATTTTGAGCTGCTTTTTTAAGAGATGGCAATCCAGGAATTAGTGCTGAAATGCTATGCAAATGGCAACACTTCGGGCTTGAGTGCAGCCCTCTGAGAGGATTATTCTGTAACACTGCTCAGAATCAGTGGCTTCCAAAAGTCCCTAAATGTATTACACACCCCAGTTTTACCAGATGTGCTTTTGCAGGAGTTTGCTGCAGTCATTGCTACTGCAGAGTTGCAAACCTTAAGGACAGGAAGGACAGATTTAGTCATCGAATACAAGTTGTCATTTCTCTTTCACATTGAATTAAATGGTCCCTTCTAGTACAGGAAAGAGATTTATCTGCTAGGCTTAGTACAAGTTGCTAGATACTTCAGGCAACAGAGGAGAAAAGTTCACATTCCAAAGAACATGTCCTGTGAGTGCCACACGCAGTGAGTGGGTGAGGGTGTCCTGTGTGGCTCACACTGTGTGTGGCCAAGGGTGAGATTGAAGCACTGGCAGGAGGAGGAACCACGTGAGTTGCAGAAACAAAACCAAAAGTCAGTGACTGAGGGTGCTGGCAGTGTGTTTCACCTTTGGAGGCAGCCATGAGACATGGGCACAGTTCCTTACTCTGCTGCTGTGCTTTCTTCCAGATGCTGTTTTTACGAATTAACGCAAGCTACAAACTCCACCTGAAGAGGCAGCTGGCCCACCTCAATGTGGTCAATGATGGAGGACCTCTGAACGGGTGAGCTGGGCTCTTCTCTCCTTTCACTGATTAAATAAGCAGGCATTGGGAGGGCATCTTCTGCAAGGAAGTCATGATTCCAGAATCACAGCTCCATGTTTTAGTATGTCCCATTTGGAGCTTGCTTACAGTAAAGGGCATGACTTGTGCCATTCCACAGTGACTAGGAGTGCAATCCACTTGGTAACAGACTGGGAGCTGGACATTGTCTGACTGGAAACCTGCTGGTAAGCTGTCCTCAGCTCATGGATTGCTTTCTCTCCCTTTGTGTGACAGCAGCAGCCACAGTTTAATTAGCAGGAATTGTGTGATTCCTGAAGCAATTTTGAAATGTGGATGGTGACTCATGATGCTGGCAAAGTAAAAATAGGAGAAAGCAGCATTTCATCTGTGCAGTGGGCAGCTCTGCAGGAATGGTTTTTGGAGCAGACCTAGATCTGGAACAGAGATTATGCTCACAGCTTTTCCCCTTCCCTACCACAGCCCACTCCATCCCCAAACAGGTCCGTGGTACCTGTCCTGAGAGAGGGTACCTGGCTGTGCCTGCTGTCCCCACCTCACAAGAAAAGCCTCTTGCAGGCTGAATTCTGTTGTCAGTTGGATTGTCCCCTCAAACAGTGGAGTTTTAACTGTTCCGGATGACCTGGGGGCAGTGATGTGTGTGCAGTGTAGCAAGGGTGAATGAAACTCATGGGCCTACCCACATGCAAGAAGAGATTGTCTTAGGTTGCAGAAGTCAGAGAAGAAAGTTGATAATGCTTCAAGTGTCACTGCAATGAAAGTTTTGTTCCTTTCCAGTTTATTGCTGCTTCTCCTGTTTATGTGCATTCCTCCTTGTACTTTGTGCAAGAGTTTATCTGAACTGGTTCTGTGTACTCGTGGTGTGACATTCCATTGCCTTTGGTATTTATAAAGGCGTTAGTAACCAAGCTCACAGAGTATCCTCTGCAGCCCCAGCTGAAGTGAGGCCCTGGCTGTGCTCACGGTGTCTCTCACTGGCATTTCCAGCCCCACACGGTGCTGTGCTCTCTTCATCCTGTGCTGTTGGTTTTGTTCTGTCCTTGTGGCTGCGTGGCCTGGATCCCTTTTGGATAGAAGGGTTGGGGCAGGTGTTCCTGGTGACCTGCTGAGGGTGTTTCCCTGCAATCAGGAGGTCTCAGCTGGCCCAGGACTGTCTGATGGCAGCAGTTTTGTACTTCAGACACATCTCCTAGGGAGCTGGGGCTGTTTGACAAGGAGAACTTCAAACCCTGGATGGCACTTGCTGTTGTTCCAGCAGTCTTCACTGACCAGGTTTTTAACATGGTTTTCTGATCCTCATTCTGTTTAAACTGCTTGTTTCTGTAATAATAGTAAAAATCCAGTCCTGTGAATCCTGGTTAACTTTTTTGCTATGTAAATGCTGCTTCTCTTCCTACATCTTGCTAGCAAGAAGCATCATGATCCCTGACATGTTTCAACAGTATCTGAGGGATTTTATTCTGTATAAACTGTTACAAACAATACAGCTGTTGTGCTGTTCAGTTGCTTTTTACATTAATGCTAGAATCATAGAATCATTACCCTCTAGAATACAGAAGGTAATGTTGCAATAATTAATATTCTTAGTTGGAATGGGGGCTTTAAGTCTAGATAAGCCTGGGATTACAGCAAGAGAATAGAAGTTTTAAATGCCTAATTCCTGCTGCGTTTTCTGAACTCGTGGTTTGATCTCCCTTCCCTAGAACTAGTTTTACACCCAGCAGTAATCCTGTTATGGATGATCACTGCTGTAAAATAAACCACATCCATAGCATTGAGTTTTGAACTGATACTTCAAATATCTAATCCAGGCATAGGATTTGAACATGTATTGTAGCAGTTGTGTGCGAAAGTCCTCGACACACCCCGTCTGCTTGTCCAGGCACTCCAGGTGGATGTGATGGGGTCACATTGTAATCTTGTTGTCTGTTTCACTGCAGGCTGGTTACTTCAGATGTGGCTTTTTACACTGGAAACCTTCAAGCTCTGAAAGGCCTTAACAACTTAGATCTAAACATGGCTGAAATCTGGGAGCAGAAGAGGTGATAATCCATTGGGAGCAGTCACTTGGCTCTGACAACAGACTGACTCTTCTAAGCAGCGTGACACGGTGAGGTGAATGCTTGAGCCCAGAGCCCCAGGAAGGGCAGGATTGAGTCGGGGGAGCTTAGACTCAGAGGGAGCTGCAGGGAGAGACCCTTCCAGTGTCCTTCAGCAAGAAACAAGTGATCAGCTGTCTGTGCAATGTTTTTTCATTCTCTCTGGAAACAGACTCAGGTTTCTTTGGACCAAATCCAAAAGAACACATAGCTGTAACACAGCTGTAGTCGTCTAGAATGCTCTGTATATCTTTATATTAAAAAGATGCTTTGCATTTCTTCTAGTGCAATGAAATTCACATGGTGTCCCACCTTATTTAATGATGGTACAATATAAAAATCTTGCAGTTGGAACTCTGTAGAAAATGTTTTTCTCTATGAAACTATGCTGTTCGAAAATTTATTTTTTTACAGAACTTTATATAAATAAATGTCTTTTGATTGCTCGCATATAGGATTCAGCTTTGTTAGGGATCAGTCCTGTTCCAGGGGATTTCTCAGGGCCTAAAATCTGAAGATTTTCTAAGCAAGAGCCAGTTCCTCAAAGCTGTTCCTGTGGGGAAGAGGAGTGACCTGTCCCTGGCTGGCAGTGACAGGGTAGCAGTGGGGCTCCTGGGGGAACTGGGAGGTGGGAAAAAAGCTGGTGTAAGGATGGCCACCTCCAGCTGCCCAACGCCTCTGCCAGAGGGGAGGGACAGGGACACAAAGAACTGGCAGGAAGAATTTTAAAGTTTTTAGGCTGCTTATAAAAGGCTGCACCATTAAGGAGAGTGCAGCTGAAATCCATCTCTTTTGGAGTTTTTAATCCTACCTTTGACAGACTGGAGGCTGCCAGTGCTCAGTACAAGTGCCTGTGATTCTCACCTCACCCCTCTGTACCTGACCCCTGTCGAGTGCCTAACCCTGAGATGATCATGTCTGATGGAATGGTCTCTGCTGCAGTGTGTGTGTGCCTGTGGTGCCCTCAGCCAGGCATGCTGACCTGGTAGCATAACACATGTCATTCATTGTCAGTCAAAATAAAGCTCTAAAATCACAGTTGTTTTTAAAGACCAACTTCTTTAATGATACATACCAGTGTTATACTAAGCTTATAAAATAAAGTTGTCTGCATGTAAATACAAGAGAAACATTAAGAAATCAATAGTGATCAGGACAGGGATTTCAATTCCTGTACAAATTTAGAAACTCAAGAGAAGATAAATTAACATACATGGCTGTGACAATATGAACATAGGTGTAGTCAACGTGATCCATTTATTGAAAAAAGAGGGCAGATCAAGATATTGACAGGAGATCCAGTCTTAAATGGGATGTGAAAAAGCAAACACCACACGTGGCTACTGAGGCATTTTTCTCAAGTATTGGATTCTTTGGGCAAGTTTGGAACACGGATGATTCCCACTCTCACGATACGGAAATGGAGGTATTGACAGCCTTACCCCAGTACCTCGACGTACAACTGGGATAGGACATCCCACTTGTAGTTTGGGGGGGTTGAAGAGGGCTACAGCTTGTGAGCACATGAAATACAGGGTTTTAAGAGCCTGTTTAGCAGTAGTGAAACTTTTGGTTTTCAACTGTGCCTTCCTAAAATGTCACAGGAGTTGCCAACCATGTTGTCCCACCTGTATTGCTTCACAGCTTTATTTCTGCAGTTACAAGCAATTCAAAACTACTGAATGGTCGAGGGCGAGCCTCTGAACTTCTTATCAAAGAGGATCTGTCCATCTTCCCGCAAGACAAACAGTATTGCACTTCAAGGTTGTATTAACTGAGTTACAGAATCTCTTTAAGGACTGAAGCATTACTTACGCACATCCATGGCGCTTATGTGGCTGCTTAAAGATAAGCAAGAGAAATTAATTTTAAATTAATACTGCAGGGTACTGTGAAGATGACAAAGCATAGGCCCTCTGTGTACTTAGATTTCTAATGCTTAAAAGGTTCTTCCACGACAAGGCTGGTTGGGCACAGCAGCCCCAGCCCCAACCGTGCCCTCTCCTGGACTCAGTGGTCCAGGATCCGCAGGTTGCCAGATACGATTTTGTTCTCTAGTAGAGCTCCAGCTGGGATGTCAATCCTGTCACCATGGTTTGCAATGATGATGACTGTTCCCTGGGGAGACAGAAGAGGAAACAAGTTCAGAAACCTGTTACCTGTTGACGTGGAAGGGGGGCATAGGTTGTCTGGAGGAGCAGTCAAGTGTCAGCTGTACCACAGTCAGAGCCTGAATGCATTTAGTTGTATTGTTTCTGCATACACATTTGGGGGTCTTTTTTCCCCAGAACAAAGGTTTTAAGCATTACTGGAACCTCTTAATTACCATGCTAGAGCCTATTGGCCTACAAGCTGAACTGGTAACTTAGTTGAAGACATGGTTGCTTTAAGGGCTCTTGTCTTGTCTGCTCGCTTTGAAGTGGAAAAATGTTTCCCCCACCCCGGGTGTGTTCCAGGAAGGCTCCTATTCCAGCTGAACAGCAAATGTGGGGACAGAGGGACAGCTCAGAGCCCACAGCCTGAGCCTGTGCCAGGTGATGCAGCACCACCTTCCACCCCTGGCAGCTGCCAAACTGCCCTAGAGAACTGCAGGTGCTGCCAGGACTATCAAGATCCTAAGGAAGAATTTGAGAGAAACAAACTTGCTCAGCTCCAACATTTACTAATAAATCGAGAACCCCAAAGCACTGCAAAAGCCTGAAAAGGGGCGGTAAGGCCAGCCTGGGAAGGGAGTTGGGACTGAGCCAAAGGGCAGAGGTGGCAGCAGTGTTTGAACAGAGATGTGATGTCTGTGGTGCTTTCAAGGTTCATAAATAAACCTCATCTCAGCCTGGGCCTGCATGGAGCAGCAGCTCTGGCAGCAACATCCAGCACCCCATCACAAGGGTCACTGTCCAGCCATGGCCTCTTCCATCTTTGGGCCTGTTACCCAACTCCCAGGAGTGCTCCTATGGACTGTGTGTACAGGCACTGCCTCAGAATCAATTGCCAAGGAGCAGAGATCAGTCAGGTTTATTGCAGCAGCAACCCCACTGCACACTCACCTTTAATGAAACATTCTTCCCAAATGTAACATCACCTGAAACCGTGAGATGATCCAGCTCCAGCATATCTGGAATACTTTCAAACCTCCGCAGGTAATCTTGAACCTTTTGGAAAGAGAAAATAAATAAACAGTAATAAAGTCATCTCTGGATTAAGACAAGCATGGGAGAAGCCTTTTGAGTACTCTTCAGGAACCTTCCCATAACCTACATCAATATAAAAGTTGCTACTTTGTAATTGTGATTTCTTTTAGAAACAAGTGTGAGAACAGTGGAACACAGAATGCACGTGGAGCACCCAGCATGCACAGCCAGTATCTGAATTCTCACAGCCTTCACAAAGGGCAAAAAAGGGAAGGCCCAGGTGGGCAGAGGTAGATAAAGCAAACCTCACTTTTCACTCAGTTATTGCTATGAGCTGTGTCTTTATTCAGAGCTGAGCACCAGGTGTTCACCTTTGTGAAGGAGCTTCCCAGTTTGACAAGAGGCACTGTTGGGAATTCGCGCTTCTCGCTCATGGTTAGAGACCCCGCGTTAAGGCTGTACAAATTGGACATCACGAGCAAGAGATCCGAGGTGGTCTTCACAGGCAGGAAACGACTACGAGGGACGTTTATCCCCAGAGAGTTCTCAAAACTCTTGATAGCAGCACCAACTGCAGTCTCCAGCTGGATAACGTTCAAGCCTCCATCCAGAGTCTGGAAGAGAAAACTCAAGTGAACACATGGCGCAGGTCCTGGCACTCAGAGCTGCAGCCCAACGCCCCCAGCCTGGCTCTGTGAGGCAGCAGTGCCTGTTACCCACCCAGAAACTAAAAGTTTGTTTGGGTCAGTGTTCTCTAAACCCTTGCCAGCTGATTACCTTTGGGTTAACAATGATCTCCATGTCAATGGCGTTCTTCTCTTGCAGCCTTTTAATTGCAGACAGAGCTATCCACAAATTGTTGGTGTTGAATATTTTGAACTTCGACACAGACTTGAATTCATCCACGTGTGCTTTAGGGACCTGAGCTATCTCCACCAGCCTCAGCTTGTTCTCGTACTGCGTCAGCGTGCCACCCTGCAAGGGGCAAGTGAGAGGGTTTAAGTCCTGTTCATCAGAAGCCACAGAAATCTTCCCCTCAGCACAGGCAGATGCACTGCTCTGTTGGCATTTGATGTTGAACCCCAGAGAAAACACACATCTTGTTTTTAGTAACCAGCTACCAGGCTACTAATTATAGAGCATGTTTAAAGTACAGTCAGGACTGCCCAACAATCACATTTCAGCACTCCAAAATCGTTCCTTTAACGAATGGTTATTGAGAATATTTTGCAAATGCTGCTGTTGTCAAAAGTCACCCTCAGCAGTACTTTGTCAGATGATGGAGCAAAAGGTAAATTAAATCTAAGTATTCTTACAGTGCATTGCTGTGCTTTTATAGGGTAAAGTCAGAACTTCCCAAGTGAATACAGAGAAAATCCAAATCCTCATTCTCACACACAAAAGAAGAGAGGCAGAGCACAGTAGCAGGACAAATTACTGCAGGCTACAAGTATTTGATACATGCCATAAACCTCTGAGAAATGCCACTCCTGGAATTGGTATAAAGCCAGGGGCTAGGGCAGGAGCAGGTGGGCAGCTGTGCCACACAGAGCTGTGCAATGCAGGGTTGGAAGTGGCTCAGGCAGTTTTCTGTGAGACACAACTGCTGCATCCCAGCCCTCAATGCTGGCTTCAAGCTTCTGCCCCCAGTGTATGTGACAGTTTGGAGAAGGTGCAGAGGTTGTGACCTGCACCCTGCACATCCCTCGTGCTTCCAGGCCAGCCCAGGCTGTCCTCATCTGCTGCTGCCCAGAGCACAGATCAAATCTGTTCCATGAATTACAACTTCCTAAACTTGCTGATTTTGTGCATCTCAAATTAGATCTGAGCTGATGTGTTAAATGGTGCCTAAAATAGCTATGAGGAGACTGGGTGCATGCCTGAATCCATGGATTCAGAGGAGGCTGGAGATGGCCACCAACACACTCAGACTCTCACCCATCTCCCTTTACCTTCACATCTGCCCGGGTTTTGTTTGTGACTTCCATGACAAATTCACAGCGTTTTCCATTGGGTGGGTTCATGAGGTGGTTAAGAATGTAAAGGTCCACAGTGGCACCCAAATTATCTATATTGGACACAAAAATATATTCCTTCCCCTCTGCAATGAGGTTGTCCAGCAGCCCAGAGTTGTAGAAGCTGGCGTAGATGTCTCCGTGGCCTGGAGGGTACCAGCACTCCGTGTTCTCTCCTGAGTAAGAGACATCCTTGGCTATTGGCAGCAGAGTTTCCTTGTTAATTCTGGGGTACCTGTGAGGACAATGGGTCTTGTTACATCCTCACCAGCATCAGAATAGCATTAAATAAAAATATTACAGTTAAGGTGCAGCTCCCTGGGCTTCTGGAGGTGTGCTTTTCCTGAGTATTCTGAACTGAAAGACCCTCCCACATTCTGAACTGTCACTGAGAAGCTACAGAACGCAATCTACTCAAGGATGTAAAAGCACAGTTCTCAGGCCACACTGCACACCAGCTTTCCTCTGACAGGCAGGCCCAGAGCATAACAAACACCCCTCTGACCCCAATAGCCACCTGGACTAGAGTTTGTTCTCCATAAGGAGAACAACTCCAGAGCCCAAGGATACTAACAGCAAATTCAGGAACCAAGGGGCCAGCAGCCAGTACACTACTATTTGTACATTTCTTGGAAACTGGGGCCCACACACCCCCTCTCCCCAATTTTAATACATTGCCCTTGACTCTGCCCAACCCCTGATGTTTCAGTCTCAGCACAAGGCCCAAAAGAGACTGAACACAGGTACAGAAGACACCTCAAACTCAAATCCACCCCATCTGGACTATGGAGAAACAAACTGTTTTCTTCTACCCCAAGTGGAGAAGTCTTTTGATACCTGCTTTGATTAAAAGTATATATCTTCACACGGCTGTGACTGTATTTCTGCAGGATTTTCTTTGTGTCATCGTCTGTGTTGAAGGAATTCATGAGAACCAGAGGAACATCGGTGTTGTAGGATTTGTTTAAATGCTGAGATGGGAAATAAATGGTAAATTCAGCATGTATTATTAGCTTTAACTCCTGATACCTGAGATTTTGGGAGAAAGAAATTAGGTGAAACAGACTGGAAATAATGAATGCATGAGGAAAAAAAAAAGAGATGCACTTATGCTACAAAAAGAATAATCAATCAGGTAAAGGAAAATAAATCCTTGTTAGTTGTAAAGATAAGACCCACACTAATTAATGTATCTTTAATTAGTGAATCTTTGTTTTTAAACCTGCATTGAGGTCTAAAATTTGAAACCACAAAACCACAAAATGATCACTTTAATTGTTGACTACAAAAGGCACGTTTTCCATCAAATCATAGCAGTCTGTCAAGGTGACATTTCCACAGTCTCTACACAGGAAGCGCTTCCACGTTTTCTTAGCAGACAGAGATGGACAATTGTATCAAGAACACATTATAAATCAAATGTCACCATGTTAATTATTTGGGAATCTAGAGCATGGAGCTGAAATACATAAGAGCATTTCCATGTGCACAACAAAGGCAAAAAAAAAAATAAAAAATCAGAGATCACAGCAGTTCTACTGAAAATAGAAGGGGCAGGTGGAAAAGAGAAAGACCCTTGAGTGAATTTTAAGCCTTGTGTATCAGCTCACCCTCCTGTGCTGGAGCATTTGGGGTCATTACACTTTGGTGGAGTCAGAGACTTCCACAGTGATGCTTTGGAGAAAGGGCTGCATCAGCTGGATGCAAATTTGAGTTTGTCATAGAACCATCCAACACACATGGGAGAACCACTCCAAACAACATCACACTGAGGCAAAAACTGTTGGCACTCCAGAAACCAGGGAGCAGGCACACCCCACCTCCTACTCTAATAACTGTCCGTCTTCCTTATCCGCTCTAAGAGGAATATTCAGCATTAAAAACATAAGCCAAAACATCCTCTCCCAACACCAGCAGCTGTTATTTTCTTCTGCTCTTCTTTCTTCAGAGGAAAATGCCAACAATCTCTTCCAGTGCAAGAGTTTAAATGCATGAAGGAACTTGGAGCTGCTGTGAAAAGCTTTGTTCTAATGCACATAAAAAATCCCTTTTTGAAAAGACAAACTTGCAGCTGGAGGAGTCTGGAACAAGCCCAGGAGTTATCCAGGCCAGACAAGCTCTGCAGTGTGACTGCTTGTGCTCCTGATCCCCCTGTCCAGGCTGCTGTGCACAGCCTGGGTCACACTTGTGCTAACACGTTGAGGGGCACAGAGTTCAGTCGCTGACTGCACCGTCCCTCTCTGCTTCACCCAGTACCAAACCTCGTCTCCCTTCTCCTCTTTCTTTTGGCAAGCCCCCACTGGATCCCCCTTAACAAGCCATGCAGGAGCAGCTCAGTGTGTGCTGGCTGCTGCAGCGTTACCTCGATCTGCTGCACTGTCAGGTCCAGGAAGGTGTTCTCGTTCCGCACCCCAATGAGGCTCTTGGGGCCTTTGCAGCCCATGCTTGTGCCCAAGCCACCATTGAGCTTCACCACCACCAGCTTGTTCAAGACAGAAGCAATGTTATCAGGCAGGCCTCTGGCCTTGATCTTCTCATAGGGCTGGATCTGGGAAAACAAAAGAACAAAAAAAAAAAAAAAAAAAAAACAACAAAAAAAAAAACAAAACAAAAAAAAAAACCCCAAACCCAGCAGTCAGATATTTGGAAAGAAATTGATTTCTCTAAAAACTTTCAAAACTTACAATCTGGTGATAAAACCCACATTTATTCACATGCCTTATGACACTAAAGAACATCTTCAAAGCGAGTCTACAGTAACTGTTTTGTTATGATACAAATAACCTGGTTTGTTACTATAATGACCTCTTTTTCTCAAGAGGTTCTAAAGACTTTGTGACACCAGGCAGCATTCGCTTCATTCAGATGAGAAGTCAGGCCAGTTACACCACTTGTCACAACCCTGTTCCTGCCCTGCAGAAGGGCCGGGGGTTTCCCTGGGGACCATCTAACTCACTGTCCCACGGGATGGCCCCTCTCCCCCTCCAGTCAGGCCACAATTTAAGAACCAGGCCCTACATACAAAGCATGTAACTTTCCTTCCCTGAGCAGCTTAAACTCATAGATTATTTTTTTCCCCTCTCTGAGGTTGTCAAAGGCAACATTTTTGGGAAAATGAGAAAATGTTGGTTCTTTAACTCAGTCTACACTGATTCTTATCCCAGCCACTACTCTGATACAATTCATTTCTCCTGACAGCATGATACAGAGTGGAAGAGAGTTCCCAGTTCTTATTCTGCTCTTTTCAGAATGTGTTCATCCAGCTCGTAACAGACCTTACAGGAAGTCTTCTACCTCATTGACAGCTGTTTCCTACAGATTTAAGAACAGTCTGGGCTACATTTGGGGCTCATGATGGAGAGCAAAATCAGGCTCATAAGAACAGTGTGTCTCACATTAGGTACTGTTGCCCCTTTACTAAAAGCACCTAAGTCAAAGAAATAATGGTAACAATGCCACAGTAAGAATCATGCCAAAACTGTTAGACCAGAATCAATACAATTATCTTTTAGCCTGCCCTTTTAGGGATTTTCTTTTGAAGAAAAGCCTTTGTGTTCCAGTGCTGTAGCATTCTAGCTGCTAGAATTTTATTTTTATTCTGATAAGAGGTGCGTAAGATCCACAGCTGGTTTCCAAGACCAAGTACATACAGAGTAGTTTTCAGAGCTGTGTTTGCTTTGGGCAAGGGCTGGGGTTCAAATGGAAATTCACGCTGCCCTGGAACAAGAGTCATGTTTCTCACTGGGATACGCAGGCGTAGAGAGGACGCCTTGCGCAATTCCAGCGTTCTGGGACACCCCGGGCAGCAGATCAGGGCAGATCCCCCACAGGAGGGAAATTCTGCCCATGGGATCTGGAAAGCCTAAAGGATGCACTGCAAGAGAAGATAACTCCACATGGAGGTGTCACGGCTGGGACAGAAACAGCATCACAATCACTGTCATTTCATGAGGACACAGGCAGGAGCTTCCTGCAAACCGCCAAGAACTTTTCAGGAACAGAAGCACACAAAAAGTGGACTCTTGCTGTGCTTTTCTTTTGAAGAAAAGCCCTGGTGTTCCAGTGCTGTAGCATTCTAGCTGCTAGAACATTATTTTAATTATGAGATTATGCTCAGGCTGAAGCACCCTGAAAAACTGCTCTTCTCATTAACAAGGAGATGATAAATCCTGGGTTTAATGTCTTGGAGGTGCATCAGGAAGCTCAATGAACATGCTGCTACCAGCAGGACATAGAGACTTATACTCAGATTTACTGCTTCCCATCCCCTCCAAGGTCAGGAACACCCTGCATTGGACTTGTACATGGATTAAAAACATCTCATCTCGAGCTTTAGCTGGGTGGGATGTGAGTCACATCCATGATGTTCTGACACTGTCTGAACATCCAAAAAAATTATCTCAACTTTCAAGTCTCACTATGTTCTTCTTGCATCACTCACAAAAAGCAGAAAGTCTGACACACAGTTCAGGGCCAGACTGCCTCAAAAATCATTTGCTTTTGCTAAAGCGCCAACTACGTTTTGATGCTTTCACTATCATGCCTGAAACCAGCTTTTGCAGGATGTTCAGAGTAGAATTCCTGAAGAAGGTAACAGTTCCATCAAGGACTCGGTTCACTGGATGTTTCACCAGTTACAACACACAATTTATGACTCAGCCTCACTAAATGTTTCAGTTTCTTCTGGCACAGGCATTGGAAACATCAACTTGGCAATAAAGCCCTGGATCTTGAAGGGTCTTTAATTCAGAGAATAACAAATGTCAAAAAGTCAAGTTCCAGCAGGAACGTTGCAGCACCAGGACTGCTGGATGCCAGAGCTATCAATCAAGCAGTTCCAGCCATGTGCAGGCACTGATATGCACAAATACCTCATCACCTACAAGCCTATCCACAGCAATAAAAATCAATTCTCGCTCTAAGGGTTTGGAATTGTGTGCTTGACAAGTAAGTGCTGATGGGGAAATCTTCAGGAAAAGCCAGGGGCAGGAATGCCATGTCTTACACATGCATGGCTGCAGTGTCACTTGCTTGAGACAGCCTGGCAGCCCTGGTTTGGGACTGCTCTAAGATGACACATGCAGCTTCTTTTGTTTTTCAGCCAATGCCACAGAAGTGATTTCTTGGAACAGCCTGGATGAGGCAATGTTGGGAGTTTGACTAACAGATTCCAGATACTCCTACTGCAAGGAGGCTTGCAAGAGTTTGTCAGAGACAGACAGAATGAGCATCAGGGCTGTCACCGTGGGCAGACCGGAAAGGAGGACGCCCCTATTAGTTAATGTGTACTTACAGCTTGAGGAAACATTTACTCAGCACCAAGGGACAATTCTGGAAATAGCACCACATTAAGAGGTCTCTGCCCTCATGAGACCCCACCTGCAGTGCTGCACCCAGATATGGAGTCCTCAGCACAGGAAATCTGTGGACCTGTTAGAGCAGTGCAGAGGAGAGCCACAAAGGTGATCAGAGAGAGAGAGAACAGCCCTCCTGTGAGATCAGGGTGGGGAGAGCTGGGGGTGGTCAGCCTGGGGAAGAGGAGCCTTTGGGCGGCCTTACAGCACCTAGAGGGGGCTTACAGAGGAAGAGAGACTCCTTACACAGGCTGATATGGACAGGAGAAGGGGAATAGTTTCCAACGACAAGGGGTGAGATTTATATCAGATCTTAGGAAGAAGTTCTTTACTCTGAGGGTGGTAAAGCAGAGGAACAGCTCAGCCAGACAAGCTGTGGCTGCCCCATCCCCAGAGGTGTCCAAGGCCAAGTTCAATAGGGCTTGGAGCAGTCTGGTCTAGTGGAAGATGTCCCTGTGCAGGGAAGGGGGGTGGACCAAGACAATTTTTAAGATCCCTTCCAAACCATTCCACAATTCTATGAACCCTTAAAACTTGTTTCCAAAGTTCAAGATTAAGAAGATATTCAGCTTTTGAGTAAGGGCATAACATTCATTCTTTTCCTTCATGATATAGCTCACTGAGGTGACAACCTGAGCTGCAGACAAGAATCCAACCTCTGGGGAAGAAAAAAACAAAGGCTCTAATAGACAAGCTCCTTTCACACTCACATTGCTTCAGATGCTCTCTTTACATCCCAGATGAGGTTCTGCATTGCTGTTCTGAGGTTAACTTGATCACTGCAGTTCTCTCAGAGGCCTCCCAGCAGGACTTTGCTATTGCTTCCAATTCAAACAAACAGATGGCTGTAATCTACATCGAGGGGATTAAGTTACACTTGCCATGTCCACATTCTTTACCTCCTCTCCCTGTTAACTGGCACTCTCAGTGAACTTTCTTCTCTGGAGACTGTAACAGTAATGGGTGCTAACTATGCGAGCTATCACTGTAAGCCTTTGGACATATGAAAGCAAAGCATCTGGAAGGAAAAAACAAGTCAGAGGTTTACCAATATAGTGTGAAATGGGTTCAATCTTCTGTTACTGTCATCAGTATAAGCTGTTACACTGAAAACATGGAGATCAGGGGTGGAATCTCCCATTGCAGAGAAAAACAGGAATACTACAAAGCAATAATTTCTGTTTCAATTTACTGACAGGAGACTTTACTTGTCTTCAGGAAGAAGCAGAATCTACATTGAGAGAACAAATACAATAGGTAACACACTAGATGGCCTATAGAAGTCTCATCAGAAATTCTGCTCCTGCACAGCACTCACAGTACTGTCCCTTGGCACTGGGCAAAAGCCTGAAACACTCTTCCCCACCCAAAGGACAAAGCCATATATCCAATAAACTATTCATGTGTGGCAGCAGCTCTCTGGCCACAGAGAGCAGGCACAGACTTCCCTAGGCATTGTCCTGGGGAGGGCTGTGAGATCAGAGAAAAGAATGAGAAACAATTCTTATCTCCACTTGCTGCACCTGTTGCTGTGCACATGTGAAATGTGTTATGGAGATTGTCCACCAAAGGGGAACTTCTTAATTGGACACTGGATGGTGTTTGGATTGATTGACCAATGAGGTCAAAGCTGTATGGGACTGTCTGTAAGGGTTAGGAGCTTCTTACTACTTACAGTAGAAGATAGAACAATGAAACAATTGATCAGCCTTCTGCAATCATGGAGTCAATGCTAATTGTTACCCCTTTGGGGAGTCACACAACATTCATAAACTTTTTTAAGCTGCAAAATAAATTAAAAAGCAACAAACCCACACTTTGGCAGATGATTTGTGTGCCTGTTTACAGATACACATGTATGTCTGTGTGTTTATAATGTATGTCTGTGTGTTTATACATACAGAGGCACATAGATACCTCAACATATGCCTTTTGCTCTACTAGGGATCAGCTGAAGATTAGACTTGCCAGAATTCCCAGCAGCAAAGCAAGTCTCCAAAACAACCACAGGCAAATAAATACACACTGCAAAGAATTTGGTGCTTTCTAGGCCATGATCCTTGCAGTGTGAAATTGTCCAAGCAGCCAAGCATCCCACCACCTCATAAAACAAGGTCATCCCTACAGGCAATTATAAATCACTTGCAATTATAAAGGACTTGCAAGATTACCAGCAAACACTTCTTCCATACACCAATCCCTGTGCTGTTGTAACAAGAGCAGGAGCAGAATATGCTCTGAGGTTTTATGCAAAAAGGAAACTCAATTGGAACTGAAGCACTCAAACTAAATATGTGTTCACAGATGGATACCTGTCCCAAAGAACTCAGTACTGCAGCCCTTCAGAAGTTATCCCTCTTTAGCCCTCCTAAAAGCTCACACTGCTCTTACCCATACTAGCTAGCCCAGTAATTCTGAAATTCTGGTCTTTATGAAATCAACTTTTATTTAATAATTCCATATTGCATACTCCTCAGTAAAGAACAATTTGGGAGAAGGTCCCTTGGAATGTGTCTTATGAGGAACCCTCTTCATTTTCCACTGCATGTCCCTAACATGACTGATGCATTAAAAAGGAGGGAGTGGATACAGCAGGGAGAGATAGAAATCATAAGGTCAGCAAAAAGGAGAAAGTATAAAAACAAAGACATTTATCTTTGCTCTCAGTTTTCATAAGCACTCAAACCCACGTCCTGTTGGATCAGGAAGTCCAAGCATCCCTAGAGAAAGGGGTATTTACTATGAAGTGAAGAAGGAAGTTTGTTAGCAGATATTCTGCCCCAGCTCTCTTCTGTGGCACTTACCAACAAACATGGTTATTTGATTTAGAGTTCATGCTAGGAAGCAAAATTTCACTTCCCGTCATGCACGCATCTCATCAGACCAGAAGTCACCTGATTTTGCAGGTCACTGATTTTGCAGAATTCTTACCTTTCACTCTCTCATCAAAAGCTATTTTGCTACCTAGCACAGGGACCCATTTGAGAATGACCAGTACAGGCCATAAGGAAACAAGAGAGATACTCTTTCTAATTCTGCCATTCTCTACTCAGCCCTCTGTGACCTGAAGTTAGTTGTTTTTCAGCAGCTTGCCATGCCTGGGAATATGCCCCCAGTCTACTTCAGAGCCTTGCCACAACCTCCAGTTGGACATCTGCTCCAGATGTCCTACCTGGGTACTTTCAGACCTTTACAGAACCTGTAAGTTTTTTCACTGAAGGTGTGCAAAACTTGAAAAATAGACAGCAGCTCTTCCTCTCCACAAAGCACCCATTCACTCACATCAAACTTCTGTAATTTAATCCCCTCTCTTGGCACAGGGAACAGTTTATTCCTTTGATTGTCCTAACTACCTTCTTACATATTTAAAAGACCTATCATCCCCCCAGAGTCTCAAGCCCCTCTACACGGAAAGAAATCCCCTTTTCTTCAGCCTTCCTTGTAAGTCATCTTATCTAGAACTCCAATTTCCCACCCTGGCCTCTTCATTAAGGGCAGGCTTCTCTCTCCAAAGCAACACTTCATTCACTGTTGCAGTACAGAAAAGAGAGACATCACATGTTTTTGAAGTTAAAAGAAAACACTCAACCTTGGAAAAACCCTAGACTTGCTCTAAAACAGCATCATTCTTCAACGCTTTACAGAGCAGCCCTGCATCTGTTCTGGAAGTGACTGGACAGCCTGCCTTTCATGGGGAACAGAGCCTCGATTGAGGCACACAGAGAGCCTCAGAGAAACCACAGGCCTGGGAGCACACAGAGCTCCTGCAATATGCCAAGATCACTAGGCTGGGAAAAGCAAGAATCCGCAGCACAACTACACCATTCGTTACACAAGAGTCAAAGGACAGCCTAAGGCCACTGATGAATCAGTAAAATGAGGTTAGGTTTAATAGGAAGTATTTATTTCAGTACTAAACAGTGCTGAAAAAATACATAGTGCTTTTTCAGCAGCAGCTCAAATTATAGGTTATAAGTTACAATAACATAGACAACATTAGAAAATCAGGCTCCAAAACCCCCTACAGTCAACTCCTTGTTCCAGATCCCTCACTTTTGCTGAGCTTCTGCAGGTTACAGAAGTTGCTAAATGAGCTCTATTACCCAGCCCACTTGCCATATGTCCCTTTCAAATTATTAAACATAAAGGATTGCTGGAAACAGTCTCATCTGAGATGTGCAACCCTCTTCTACAGGCAGGAGGGAAATGGGAACAACAAAGGTCCTCCCTACTTCTCCTCTAACACAGGTTTCCTCCAGAGAAGGCACCAAATGGTGAGGTGGCATCTGTCCCATTTTGCTCCCCTGCTCCCAGAACAGCTAACAAAATAATACCAAAGAACTTGACACATATGGTAAGCAGAACCTGATATTCAGGAAGACATACAGCATATGTCAACAAATAATTATTTCTCAGTTAGAACCCAAAGTGTTGTCCTACATGGTTTTATAGAACCACAGCAGACAGACCCATTCAATGGTGAATACATCATTTGCCTTAAGTAGCAATTATCAGTTTTATTTTCCTTACACACCGTCACTTAATCACAACTTACAGAATCTTCTGGAGGTCTTTGAATCTTCCCCCAGTCCACAGATGGTCCCTTTTCTTGTAGAAATCTATGAAATAGCTTCTTAAATCCTTCCAGGTCCTTTTTAGTGTGCTACAAAGAAGAAATGCATTAGTTAATGCTGGCATTCAATGCACACCTACTCAATCACAGAAGCATTTCTACAAATTGATGTACAATCTATTCACGAGAGTAATTTCATGAGCACTCAAGTAGATGTGCTAAACTTTAGGTAAAATTCCAGAAGTTACCAAAAGCTCATTTTCACTAAAACTCAGAGTACAAAACCAGCCTGGATACACAACAAGTCTTTTGTCATTACAATTTGGCTCAACATTTAAGATAACAGGTTTACCCTCCCTTTCTGTAATCCATTGAAGATTACACAGAACCTTTAATAACTAAAGATGATTAAACACTTAAAAACTCCGTCACCCAGTCTAGAGGGAACCGAAAGTCTCCTACTGACATTGTATCCTGGCTACTCTTCCACACAGGATCAGAGCACATCCTAAAAATAAGGACCTGGAAATCTGTGATTTATCTCCTTTCTGAGATTTGCCTCAGTGTCCTGCATCCCATTTCTCATGCTCTGAGCAGCACCCACTCCATGCTCCTTACCTCTATCTCATTTGAGTGTGCGGTCGCAAGGATCTTATCAAGTTCTACTTTCATTGAATACTCCAGCTCCTGCCGAATGACTTCCTGAAACTGTGAGGAGCCAGCTTGAGACATTGCTTGGCTGAAATCTTGAATAAAAACAAAAGAAAATTATTAAAAAAAAACCAACCCCAAACTAACTTATTTAGACTACAAACAGCCTTCAATTTTCTTTAAAAGATTGATAAACTCATAAAATTCAGTTGTGTTTTATCAGTCGTGTGCTAGCATTCCAGGAATCTAAAGTTTTTGTTCCTAGTTACTTGGGGAACAGATCTTAAATTGGGCCAAAGAATAATGACCCTTCTTTCAAAACTCAAAAGCACTCCAAAGGACCAATGGTCCATCTCCAGAAGTATCCAAAAATCTGCAGCACTGCACTTTTTCACTAGAGAAGTCATATCCTACTACATCAACACACTTTATCAAGTAGAAGTGCGAAAAATAAGAATTTTCTTACTGAAAAGTTATGTAGAAGGTATCCCTCTGCTCCACAAGCAAATATAAACATAAGCTTTAATTATTTACACAGCGCACTTTCACAAGATCTTCTGTTTGTTCCAGTAAACATTCCCTTACTTTGTCATGAGTATTTTCACACTACAGCATGCATTTCAGTTTCTAAGCAACCTAGAAAATTGGGCTGTCTATCACTTCAGCATTTGTTTTGTTTTTCAGAGTGATAAACTCCACAAACATGAAAAAGACTAAATACATAAATATGCTATAAAGTCCACCCTGCAGAAAGAACCGGCAGAGAACACGACTTTATTTTCCAGCAGAAAGCGTTGGAAGTGAGTGTATTCTCAAAAGACATTCTGAGTATGTTCTCTAAAGACCTCAGTTAATTTAATTTCTGCCAAATCCCTTGAGTGATCACTTCCCTGTAACACAGAGAGTGATGCATTGCCAAATATAGCTGGATTTTAGAAATACCCTGAACAGTAGTGCAAAAAAGGGACAGGAGGGAACTTCACAAGCGCAACAAGAGCAACACTGACAGAAAACATTGTTAGAAGAGGAACCTGCATTTAAAGTCTACTTATTGAGAACATGCATTAAAAGGCTCTTCTATTGAAAATGTCTAAGAAAACCAGAAATGGTTCATTTTAATGCAATTTTGATTTTATTTTATTTTTCTAAGCAAAGTATTGCACAGCCTCAGCCTCAGTGACAGTATCTAATCCTTGCTTTGAAGCCCACAGAAGCCATTTTCCTGACTGCACTGTTTTGCAGGTAGGGGAGGGAGAGAAAAAAAAAAAAAAAGACAGACAAGTGCTGCAGTGCACATAGTATGTGTGGTGCAACACGGGAAAACGCCAGCTCAAGATGAACAGTACACTGAACAATAGGTCCTTTTTTAAAATCCAATGCTTCATTTAGTAGTAAAAGCAGGTAAGAGTTGAAAGCCTGTTAGGCGTATCTTTCCGGGTCAAATGTGTGAAAACACAGGCAGCTCTCCACCAGGAAGCACTTTTTCCTACAGAAAAACAAGGAGGTCTGTACCAGCTCCATGCTTAACACCAAGCTGCTACAAGTACTCGCTGCATTTCCTCCCTTCGGGGTGATGCACACGGAAACAATTGCCAGGAGAAGCTTTCACATGTTTCCAATGCTCCCTGCAACATGTTACAATACACCACTTCTGCTACAACAACAACAACAACAACAGTGGCCATGTCCCGTTTCTGGCCGGCCTGTAACACATCTGAACCTCCCAGAGTGATGCAACACATCTCGTAAGGAACTCTGCAAATTCCGAGTCTCAGCAGAGACCTTCAGTCGTGCTCTGGAGCACACTGGGGCTGAGGGAGGCACAGCCAGCCTCCCTGGGCTGCCATGGAATAGGAAAAGATTGATCTGCTCACATTAGCCAAAAGACTTATGTCTACCAGAAAAAAGCACTTGGAGACAAAGCAACATCACAAACAAATAGAGATAAAAAGGCATCATAAAAGTAAATATATGTCAATGTCCTGGTTTAGGGGTCTTTTTTTTTTTTTTTTTTCTGGAATATTCTAAGTTCTTCACAAACAGAATGAGCAAATGCTAAACACGTTTGATCACAAGCACCCTCACAGGAAAGCAAAGCAGACCTGTTGCTTTTCCCAGTACCAGGCACCAGGCACGCTGAGCAGCAGCTGGATGGGACAGCTCTTACTGAACCCCAGCCTGCCAAAGCTGCCACTGCCATACCCTTCATCAGCAGCGAGGGATATTCAGGCTTTGCATTTAACATTTATCAACTTCTGCGACCCCTCAGCCTCATCCAGAGCCAGGGCGTCAGCACACAGCTGCTCAGGCAGAGCATTCCTAATGCTATTAGTCCAATTATTATTATTACAGGGAAAGAGAGAGGAAGGATGTGGCTGGAGTCCATAAAAACACGTGCTTGCCTGGTGCAAGAAAAGCATCTATTCTGCATAGGTAAGAATGTGAATTCTGTAACTAAGAGAAGTGACAGCTCTTCTACTCTTAAGGTGCCACTGTGAGGCAAAGGCTTTGAGCATTTATCTTGGAAATAACCACCAGGACTTGGGCTGCCCTCTGTAAATGCTCCCCAAAGCAGTATTGGGGCATGATATGAGTGAACGTGGCTCTCATTGTTCCTGCTGCCCCTCAGAGCTTTTGGGAAGGAGCTGGCATTCACACATCCCAGCCTGCAGCTGGCAGAAAGACAACTGCAGTCCTTTAACACAAACTGCAGCTGAATTTCACAGCCTGGGTGAAGGCTGATTTCCCTTCCCACCCAGCAGCAACAAGGAAGTTGAAAGGCCAGTGCAACTGCATATCTGAAAGCAATTCTTCCCTGCAGGTAACTAAAACTTCCTAAGACCATAATGAAAAGTAGTTACTGTGCCTCTAACAATCAGATGGAGGCTGGGGTGCTGGATAACCGCAGGAAGAGATTTCCAAGGATACACGTGGCCATAAAATCCCAAATAATGTTAAAAGAAATGCCTCTTCCAAACTGTTTCGCAATCAATGCCTCATATTTCAGCCTAAGCCCACTTTTATGAAACCAGTGTTCTTGAACACTCATCAGACGTACGAAAAGGGTGGGATAAAGTAGTGGAAGACTCTTGGGGGACCTGCCCACACAGGAAATGAGCACAGACCAGAAGAGCATGACTAAATAGCTGAGACTTCGGAGAACACTGGGCTTTGCAAAAACAGCCACACAGGATATCTCACATTAATGCCTTTGGTAGAAAGTGTTCCCCCAAGCAGCAGAGACAGGACGGCACTTCAGTCAAGTTCATGGTGGTGTTTGATACATGGAGAATTTCACTCCAACCCTCCTGCCCCCACCCACTGTTATTTCTAGCAGGCTTTTGTGCTTTGCTCTCTGGCCCCTGCCCTCACAACACGAGCTACAGCACACAGAAGAGTACTGGCAGGTTTATGATGCCTAATTTTATAACTGACGTGTAAAAAAACAAATCATGGTATATCAGAGCAAGCTAACAGAAAGGAGGACTTTGTACACTACCAGAAACAACACAAGAGGCAGATCTCCTCTTGTTCTCCTGCACAAGAACAGAACAGTGGTCACATCATACTGAGGGGCTTGCACATATTTCCTTTCTGCTGTCCTTCCTCTTATTCCACATTAAAGGCAAATAAAATTGTTAAGATTGATTAATTTTGTTCATTAATCCACACAGAAGAGAACTTCACTGCCTTGGTACTACAAGGAGGCAGCACAGGAGGGAGTTGTGGGACAAGTCAAGCAAGAACCTCTCTCATGAAAAAGTAGGGAATCTCTTGGGCTGAGGGTTATGAGTTGTGATTACTTTTACAGCCCAAGTAAGTATACAGAAAGACCTACAGCAGAAAATTATTTAGGTCTCCCTGGAGCCACAGTAATCCATAAAAACCAAGAAGGGTGGCCAGTAAGTTACAACACTCAGCTAAACTTTAAATGCTTTACCCTTGAACTCAGTGCTCAGGGTACAGAGTGAATGCCTTAACTTCCAATGATTCCGCTTAAAGTTCAAGGCAATTTTTATCTCTGGCAGGGATAAAAGTCTGTCTCTTTAAATACCCACACTATAATGTGCAATGCTAACAAACACTACTTTGAATTTTAGAACTGAACATACCCACTCAGACTCTACAAACATTTTCCTACTACCAGAGGCAAAATTTGCCAACACATACAGGACTGAAGCATACGTGAAGTGAAACCTTTATGCCCTGACTCTTCTTGACAGATGAGCACATTAGCCTGAGCTAACTCAGAAATTTGCAACCTGGGAAGCTGCTCTGCCAGCTGCACACACCAAGAATTTAGGTGTTACAGTCAGACACAGCTGAATTTCCCAGTTTAGCAGATGATCCACACGCTAAAAATATCATTTGACATGACAACATGTTTTAGTACTATTGGCCTGACCAAAGAGTATCTAAACAGTGGATGGTTTGGGTTTTTTTTTTTAAGGCTTCCAGGATTGTCAAATCTCTGGTAATATTTTAAAAACCAATTACGATCATTACATAGGTTTCTACAGCTTTCTGTTCCAGGAATAACAGCACTTCTCTGCAAGATGGCCACCTTCAGCAGTAGTCTGAGATAAGCCAATTCTATTTTAAAAGAACAATTAGCAATATATTTTCCTAATCAACTTCACAAGGGCTTATCTTGGTAACTTTCAGAGCGGCCGGTTGAGCAACGTGCTGGCAGCACTTTCCTCCTGCAGCTGCCTGCTTTCTGCCCAGGTGTCACAGGGCATTTCCAGACAGGTGATGCCTCCACACAGCCAGCATTGTCCAGCCCCGGACACCCACTCTGGGACGGACACTGATTTCCCAGAGCCTGCCAAGGCCCTCAGTTGCCTGCAACACCCAAGTCTGTATAGCAAACGACCTGCTCGTGTTCCTTCTGCAGGCAGCATGCCATTTGTTGATAGGCCTGCATGGATTTATATTAAGGAACCCTATAGGCACGTATTTCATTACAAAAAAAAAGCACACCCGCACCACGAGGAATATAGGAAAACGGGAAGAAAACTGCAACGGCAATGCACCAAAGTAATTTTTCTTCCCAAAATGACCTCTTGCGGGCTGGTTCCCTGTTTCACAGGGAATCCGAAACTCAGACCACGTACACACAAACACTCACACATGCGGAGAGGAGTAAAGGAGAACGCCGGAGCCTACCGGGATCAAAAAACGCCAAAAACACACTCAAGCCTCAGGGGGAAAAAAAAAAAAAAAAAAAAAAAAAAAAGGAAACGAAAGAAAAAAGAGAAAAAAAGCGAAGACGTTCAGCCTCGGCATGCATCCTCCCACAACTTTGCCAGACAGCTCAGGGGACAGGGGCGATTTGTGCTAGCGAGGTCCCGCAGGATCCCCCAGCCCCTGGCCGCGCACAGCCCCGGGCGCAGCCCCGCCGCCCGGTCCCGCCGTGCGCCCGCACAGCCGAACCGAGCCGAGCCGGGCCGGGCCGGGTCACGGATCACGGGCAGGGCTCCGGGGCAGCCCGGGCACATCGCAGCGCGGCGGCTGCCGCCGAGGCAGCGGGAGCGCCGACCCAAAACACAGCGCAGCCCCGCGTACGCACGGCGGAGGGGCCGGGAAAAACACAGCGCGTCAGCTTACCTTTCAGGAGAGCCGACATTTTCGCGCTTTAATAAATAAACAAGCACTTGGGTCAACGCGGAGCGCCTCGCTCGGGGGTTCCGCCCCGCGAAGGGCCGGAGCGCGGCTGCCGCCCCTGCGGAGGCTGCGGCGGGAGAGGCGGCGACCCCGGCCTCGCTGGGAGCTCCGTCCCTGCCGCCCGCCCGCCGCGCTGCCCCTCCGCCGAGCAGTCCCTCCCGGGCCGGCGGGCGGGCGGCGAACCCCGAGCAATTTAAATTTCATCAATGGAAGAGGCGGACCCGCCGCGCCCCGGGTTTCGCCACCCCCGACCCTCCCCTCCCCTCCCCGCCGGGCCGGGCCGCCCACCTCCCCGGGGAGCTCCCGCGCGGCTCCTCCCCGCTCCGGGACGCGATGGGACGGGACAGGCCGGGCCGGGCCGGGCCGGCGCGGCCGCCCCGCGCTCCGCCCGCCCCGCGCGGCCGCCAGGCCGGGGGCGGCCCCGCCCCGCCCCACCGCCGTCCCGGGCCGGGCCGCGCCGCGGGGCCCCTTCCTCCGCCCGGGCCGGGCGGTGCCGGCGGCGGCCGCGCCGAACCCACCTCGTCCTGCGGCACCGCGGGCGGGGGGCGGGGACCCGCCTGCCGCGCGCGCCCCCGCCCACCCCTCCCCCCGCGGCGGGGGCGGGGCCGGCGCCCATCCCGGCGGGCCCCTCGCGCGCCGCCGCCTCCGCCGCCGGAAGTGGGCGGGGCCCAGGAGCCGCCCCCCGGCCCGGAGCGGCAGCCGCGGGAAGCGGGGCGGGAGCGGCGGCCTGGGGGACGTGGGGCCGGCGGAGCGGCCGGGGCACGGCCCCGCTGAAACGGGGGCTCGGGGACGGCCTCCTCGCCCCACCGCGCCTGGCAAGCGGCTGTAGCCCGGCGGGACTCGGCCGCCTCTTCTCCTCCTGCCGCTGTCCGCCTGCGAGAGGGCATGGCCTCGAGCCGCGCCACAGGAGGTTCAGGCTGGCCAGCAAGAGGAGTTTCTGCACAGACTGGGTGGTGCGACATTGGAATGCGCTGCCCGGGGAGGCGGTGCAGTCACCGTCCCTGGAGGTGGCACTCGGTGCCGCGGTCTGACTGACCCAGTGCGCGGTCATAGGTTGGACTCGGTGATCCAGAGGTCTTTCCAACCTGACTGATTCTATGATTCTGTTAAGTATTCCTAATTTGTGGAGTGTACGTGAGTTAAAGCATCTCCACCCATCGCTTTCCACCCCGGGTTCATGGCCACATTCGGGTCCGGGGAGGTGCCGGGGCCCTGGGAAGCACGCAGGTGCCAGAGGCCAAGCCTCAGCTAGGCTGTGATTTCTCTCTTTGTCAGCTATCTTCCCTATTTTTTCCTGCAGACACTTCCCGGCAGTGCTGGGGCTTCCCTGTCCACTGTGGTGACGCCAATTGTGGTACATACCACAGTGACCCTGCCTGCCGTAAATACCCCCCAGCTCCCTGCAGGTAAATCACCACCCTGGTTTTTACTTTCTCTTTTATTTTTAAATCAGCTCTATATGGCCTTGCAACACATGCTTGTATATAAATCACGTGTAATGCATCACTGAATCCCTACACCCGCACAGAGTCAAATGCAGGCCAGTCAAACAGTCCGTGCCCTGTTGCCATGAGGAGAGGGCTGTGGGAATTGGCAGGGTGCTGCTGAATTCCATTCTCAAGAGATGGATGGGTGCAGCCTTGCCTGAGATGGGCAGGGCGGTTTTCATCTTCATCCCTCCTGGCTAAAGCTCCCTGTAAGTTCTCTGGGATAAACCAGGTAACCACTGGGATGAGCCAGTCCATTTGGGGGTGGGATGGCTCCCCTCTGCATCTGCCTGTTCTTTGGCTTTTAAGAAAACCAAAAATGCAAAGATCCTGTGAATTTTGCATCCCAATCCACTGGACCTGGGAGGTTCCCTTTTTTTTTGTACCACCAGACAGTACAGGGCTCACTGCCTGCTGCCTTCTTGACATCAGGGAAGATGCTCCTCTTTATGTCCTGGATTTACCAGGAAAAAAATCCTGGATTCACTCTAGAACCTCAGCAAAATCCTGATCCTTTTCTCTAAACATTGATGGGAATTATCTTAAATGCAAGATCAGCCCCACTCTTGTCCTTCCACTGTTAATGAAAATGCTTTAATTTAAACCTGCCTCTCTCTTCCTACAGCTCAGCTCTGCTATGATGTCATGCAACACCTGCGAGCCAAACACAACCTAGGTAATCTCTGGATAGGACTGGCTCAACTTTTGTACAGCTGTTCTTTGAAAGGATAATTGCAGGCATGAGTTTCAGGGTAATAAGCAGAGATAACCTTTTATCTGCCAGCAATAAAATGAATTCCAGTATCCTGTCTCACTGCAGTGGAACCAGGGGAAACTCCCTCCTTCACTGCATTTTATGGAAGGGAACAGGCAAGATCGAGCACCGGTTGTGTCAGTCAGTGTCACTGAGGAGGTAACCAGAACCAATCTGTCCAAAACCAGCAAAGTTTGGTGAAGCTCTTGAGCTGGATTAAACTCAGGAGGGGTTTATCTCGCAGCACACAGGCAAGCTGCTCATGCAACACCAGCCAGGGATGCACAGAGAGCAGTGTCCTGGCAGCCCGTCCACCTGCACCAACATCTTGGGTTAAGAGGACATGGGAAGCCCAAAGAGAGGTCTAAATGCCCCAAATGACCTTTTGTTCCCCCAGTGCCTGATGTCACCATCTCAGCCAGGGGCTCAGCATCTTCCAGGAACCCAGGGCTGCATCACAAAGGAACAGCGGGACAGAGGCACGGAACCCGAAGCATTGTCTGGATTTATGTCTCATAAATAAACTGCCTCGTAAATATGCCTTGTAAATAAAATAAATACAGTAGTAGTGATTTCTTTTGGTCTCATCAACTGAGAAGTTTACACCAGGGCAAGACGCTGCCAAAAGTACTGGTCTTGTCCCCCACCTTACTCCAGCCCTTCTCCCCATCCCAGTCTTGGCTCAGCATCGGCAGTTTTTGGCTGGGAGAGTTGGCTTTTGGATGGGCTCATTCCTGGCTTGCAGGTGGGTGGTGACAAGGGGAGGTGGAAAAGCCCTTCTGAAGACCCAGCATCACCCTTTCATCTCACTCATTTATTTATTTCTTCCTTAGCTCTCCTTACTAAGTTTCCCACTGCAGACATTTATTTTCCCTCTCTCCTTTGTTTTTCAGCCACTTCATTTATTGCCAGTGAACTGACTTGTTTGAGCTGAGAAGGATCAACAGATGAAAGAAATCTGTGTATTTGTGGGGGAAAGACAGGGCAAATGCCAAGGAAATATGGCTGGGAAGCAGCTGGAAAGCCAAGGTGTGACAGGGAAGAATAGAAAAATCTTTGTTGTTGTTGTTGTCCAAAAAATATAAATGGTAACACAGCTGCTTTATGGCCATTTCTTTCTAAATTATATATATTTAGTAGTAATATATGCTATAAATAGAGATGTATGTAAAATATACAAATTACATAATACAAATACACGATATATAATATTGCAACATGTATATATGCAATAATAAATATATATGTAGTGATATGCATATAAGTAGTAATACGTAGATGTGATTTCTATATCTTATGTGTTTTATACAGATATGATATATTTTTCTCTATTATATAAATATATATTTGCAACTTTATCTACAATATAAATTCAGGAATTTATATTATATATGTATAATTCCAGGTGCATCCAGGCATCCAGCAAAGTAGACATGATACACACACAGATCCCCAAGGATGTGTGTGTGTGTGTATAATATATTTATTACTTAAAGGTTTATATATATTTTATCTATATACATTTATATTACGGATGTATGTATTTGCATAGTCTATAAAACCTGTGTAATATATATAATTATATGTTGTAATTTTTCTTTTCATTTTTTCTTTTTTCAGTCTGAGTTTTGGCGGCAAAGGGCAGTGAGTGACTGGCAGCAGAGCAGTAAAAGGCCCCCCCGGGCCCTTGGGTGGGGCACACGGGGCACGGCTGCACCTGAGCCCTTCCTGCTCCTGTTTGTCCAGCGAGTGCTGGGATGTGCCGGACACATTCCCGGCTGCACCTGAGCCCTTCCTGCTCCTGTTTGTCCAGCGAGTGCTGGGATGTGCCCGACACATTCCCGGCTGCACCTGAGCCCTTCCTGCTCCTGTTTGTCCAGCGAGTGCAGCTGCTGCCCGACATATTCCTGCTGCTCCGGAGCTCTGTTTCCTGACCAACACCCTTTTGCAGTATTTCCCAAGCAAGCGAGGCTCATCACCATTGCTCCCACTCCCTCTTCCCCTTCCAGTTATCCCTGCGGGCTGGGGAGCAGCCGAGTTCAGACAATCCATGCTCGGGCATCGGCCGGGCAGGACGTGAAGCATTGACGAGTTTAATAGCACCAAACAGATAAAAGGTTTCAAAGTGCATCATTAAAAAATATCCCTGTGGCACTGGTCTGTGATACCCCAGGGCTTCAACATGAGGTGCAGAAACTGTGACTGCCTTCTGAAATCCTTCCCAATTGTTCAAAAAATTATAAAAATCCACATTTCATTTCATTTTAGGTTAGTTTAGGAAACAGGGTTCTCCCTGCCCATGCTGTGCTCACACAGCCATTGTTCAACTCCACATGGTTCAATGCTGGAACAAAATAAAATATTAAATTAAATCAAAATAAGAGAATATTTTTAATTCTATGTCTTTGTCTCTTTTCCACACTTAAAGCAAGGACACACAGCACACCTTTGGGGCAACAGCTGAAAGCCACTGAATCACGAAATCCTGGTTGCACCTAAAAATCTCCTGTTAACAGCCTCAGCAGGGACTATCTACAGGTTTTGGGTGCTCCCCCTTGGAGCAGCAGCACTCCTGAGTAGTAACTTATCCAAAGAGGAGCAGAACAGAGGCTGCAAGGGCAAGGTCTCCTGGTTTGGAGGGAGTTCGATGGCGCTGGGAATGGCTGGAGCTGCTCAGGCCTCACAAGGGAATGGGGATTATTTCACCCACAGACAGGCTGGACAAAAGGTCTGGAATAATACAGGATCTATTTTTACCTCCCTTCTTGCAGGAATTTTGTGGCGGCTGGCGCCTGGAGGGACACAGGAACGCAAACCGCGCTGAGGGGCTGGGAGGGGGTTTGGGAACAACGCAGCCCCCTTTGCTCTGAGGTGCTGGGGGGAGACAGCCCGAGGGAAAGGCAGGGATCCTATAGGTCCTGTCCTGCCAGCTGCTTTTCTGCATGCTGGAAGTCTTCCTACTGGTTTTTCACAGAAAACAAAACCCTCCTGACAAGCCCTTATGACGAACGACAGATGAGTCTTGTCCTTATCGCCACCCGGTTGTCACCCCTTCACATTTGCCCCTGGACCTATTCCCACCGCTATAATTAACAGCAAATCAGGTGTCAGCTTGCTCTGTTGGACACAGCCGTGGAAATTCTTGGCACAGCGCTCTTCCTTTCGGGGCTGGAAGCCAAGTGCTGGAGACATGGGAGAAAAATGGCTCATTACGCCTGCAGCGGGATGAGAGCCTTCCCCTTCCTCCTCTGCACACCCAGGGCTGGACACAGGACCTAGTTCAGACCCAGTGACCACGACTGGACTTGTGTGTGCCCACCCAGCAATCCTGGGCAGGGAGAGCATTGCCGTGCCAGGCCAGGCTCATCCACCTCCCAAGGTTTGCCCCTGTGGTCAGGCAGGTTCCCTGCAGGCAGGAGCAGGTGGTGCACCTTGGGATGCTGGTGCTGAGGGCCTGGCCTGGAGGTCTGCAAGGGATGGGGCTCAGCCACTGGGTGATAAGCCTCCCTCACTGTCCTGCCGAGGCTGGCTGGGCTTGGAGACATCAAAGCTTCCTAGCCCAGAGGATTAGGGACTAACACTGCTGGTGGCTCCTCCTGGGGGTTTGGTGAAACATCTCAGTAGATTTTGGTGCCTGCCTGGCAGCTGGAGTCAAGGGAGAGAGATGGTTTCCAGGTCACTCCACTTGGCCAAGTGGAGCATGAAGAGGTGTTTGACCAGCCAGTAATCAGGTCTTAAATGTTGGACATGCAGAAAGAAAGGACATGCACTGGGGCATGGTGAACCTGGCTATGAGAAACACCAAACAGGTGAGTTAAGAGCAAGGCTAAAGGAGTTACTGTAACTTTTCTGGTTTCTCTGCCAATAGACCATGGGGTTTTCCTAATGAGTCAAAGATCTACAAAAAAACAGAGGCCAGGTAGGAGCTCTGGAGCTGGGACCTCTGGAGGCCCCTCCTCCAACTCCTGCTGGATCAGATTGCTCAGGGCCAAGGTTTTCATATCCCAGGACAGATATTCCACAGTTTCTTTGGGCTCCATTGTTGGATCACTCTCACAGAAAACACATTTTTTCCTGGTATCCAACTGAAATTTCTCTTCTTCCAGCTTGTGCCCACATTCCCTTGTATAACCTCTGAGAAGAGTCTGGCTCCAACCCTGTATCTGCTCTGGCATTTGCCTTTACTGAGCTTGGTGACGTTCCTGATGGGCCCCTTCTAGGGCTGAAATTTCTGTTTATCCTCCCTGGACAGCTCATGTTCTTGATCATGTGAGAGAAATTTAAACTACTGACATATCCTAATACAAAGTCTCAGCTTATGAAAACAGGGAATATCTTCAAGCAGTTAAGAGACACATGCCAATAAATGCACTAGTTTATGCTCCACACCACAAGATGCAGAGAATTTTAGGTTTTTTTTTGGAGTTTAATAGTAAGTTTTAAAGCAAGATTAGTTCAAGGTAAAATTAGAATCTAGGTGAGAAGGGGAATATGTAATATTCTCATGGAACTGAACAGTAACAGAGGCTTAGGGTGAAAGAGAAGGGTTAATCCTTAGTTATAAGGGTTATAATGTAATTTATTCACAAATTAGAACAGTAAATTTATCCATACTAAAAATGTCTGTCTCCTATCCCCACATATCACAAAAAATAATTTGGCTGCATACTTACTTAACAACTACCTCTATATCTACTTTTCCGCCTGCAATTCTGTATTAACCATGTACTATCAAATACAAAGAGAAAAAAACTAGAACAAAACCAAATCTAAGCTTCCTTCTAACTGCTGCTGAGTTTATTAACACACACACAGGAATCCCTGAGGCAAACAAGGAGCAGAAATTCACAGGAAAGACCTATTGGCATCATTCAATGCTCTGTTTGTTCAGCAGCCCTTCCCTCCCATGTGCTGGGATCATGCCCAGGCTCCTGCAACAGCCCCAGCTTTGCAAAACTGCCTTCCCACCAATGTCCCCTCCAGAGAGATGACTTTTTTTTTTTCCTATTCACCACATTTCTGAATATTTTTTCTTGAACAGTTACCCAACCAGTTGGTTTCTGAGGGAAAATTAAACCTGTGCTCACAAGCCCAGGTGCAACTGCAGAACAGTTTGTCCCAGAGACGGAATGGTGCTCTTCAGCCAACTCCTAGTCCTGCAACGCTGCAAAACCAAGCAGAGGACCAACCCCAGTGTGTCCACATGATCCTGTTTCTCCCCCTGAAATGCATAAAATAAATTAATTTCTGTTTTACTTCTTGCAATGGTTGTGCCCCTTACTGGCAGAGCCCCAGCCTCCTTCCCTGTCACACGCAGGGTTATATGCCCCACTGCTGGAGTAAGGAACAAAACATCACCTGTTTTCAAGCATGTAAAAACCTCTCAAGGCCACCAGATGTTTTCTGGGCCCGTGGTTCATCTGGCAGAAGCCTATCCCATGGTGGTGCTGCTGCCAAGCACTCTGAGGGTGGAGCAGCCCCAAGGGCCAGTGCTGAGCTCCCGGTTTTCCCCTGCTCCACATCCTCAGTGCTGCTGCTGAGGGGCCAGCAGGAACAAATGGGACTCACTACTCTGCTTTGTGTTAGTGGGCTCCAGGCTGGGGTGGCAGGATTGGGAAGATCCAATGGAAAGCCACAACTGAAGCTGCTGCATCCCAAAACTCCGTGGGTAACGCGGGGCTTCCCAATAGCCGAGTGCCTCTCCATAGGTGCTTCTCCCAGACACAACTCATGGTGTGAGAGCCTTCCCGAGGTCACACTGCAGCCATTTCATGGAGCAGGGATGAGGGGTCCTCATGGGATTTGGCAGGCTCTTGCTGGACCAAATTCAGGATGGCCTCAAGCCTGGTGCCGTGGCTCCTTGGGGCTGTCCTGCCCCTCAGACAAAACTGCAAAGAACCTGTGGTCCTATTGAACCCTCCCATGTCCCTTCAGGTCCTCATAGTTAGAGAGATTCCTAAATCAGGGAGTACCAGCTGCTAACCCATTTCAAATCAGAATTGTCATCAGTGACTTATTGCCTTCATTTTGGTTTAATTTTAGACCTGCTCATTTTGGGAGCATTGTCTGAAAATACGGTTCACAATAGAAAGGAAAAGATTATGTATTTATTGCCACAAATGGACATGTTTTCATGTTTTTCACCTCTTCCATGTTCTAGCCAAGTCATCCACTGCCAGGCAAACTCCCTGGAGCCCCTTGGAAATGTTCTCAAGGACTTTTGTGGTAGGACAGTGACTCCCCACACAGCCTGCCTGGCTGTTTTACCCCTTCTCCAAAGAAAATGAGTGGATTTCATCCCTTTAGTTCTTGCCTGCTCCACACTGGACTTCCTAATCCCATCCCTGTGAAACAACCTTTTTCACAGTTTCTAACACATAGTAAATCCTTTTATTTAAGGCCACATTTTTTTCCCTTCCTTAGTTAGAGAGAGACAAAATACTTCAGCTGGAACCCCTGCTAAAATGTTTTCTTTGTTCTACTAAATAGTCATGGAGAAGCCAGATGAAACATCAGAAAACAATTTATTTCTAGTGTCCACACCACTGCGCATTAGTGTCCCTGCCCAGTGAGGGAATGGTTTGGAACTTTAAGGTCCCTTCCAATGCCAACCATTCTGGGACTCCATGATATTGCCACCAAAATCCCCAAAGTCAGAATCTTGGATGCTTTTGGATGACCTCACAGCTGTTCAGGCTTTGTTGGTGGCAGCAAAAATCCTCTTGGGGCACTATCAGCTGCCATCCTTTCCAACCAAGCTTGGGGTGGAGAGGGTTGAAGTTTGCCCCCAATACTGTTCTTTGAATGTTGAATGATAAATCTATCTGTTAAGTGTGAAACGTGTTTAATGTTTTATCCATTTCCAAGGACATGCTTATTGCAAGTGCAGCCCATGCAATGAAACTGTGCCTTGAGTGCAGTCATGAAGGGTGAAACATCACAAATATAAAGCCAGACCCTTCTGTCCTGGGTGCATTTTCACAGAGGAGGTGTCCTAAAATTTTCAGCCCTGATGAAGGTGTTGAAGATGCCATATGCCCCCATATGCCACTGGGGTTGGCTTACCATGAGCCCCAAAGATCCTCACCCAAAAAACCCCTGTCAAGGGAAGCATAGTGGGTAATACCTAAGGATCACTGCTCAACACCTCAAAAATAGAGGTCAGGATAGGAAGCCAGGTCTCTGAATGACAAGGTGAGGCCAGTGAGGAGCCAGAGCAAACAGCCTCATTCCAGCAGCAGACAGAGCCACAGCTACTGAGGGACAGGAGACCGGGGGTGCCTCCACTGCCTTGGGCTGTGCTTATTGCCAGGAGCATGTAATGCCATGTGCCCCAAGAGCTGCATTTTGCCCCATCAGCAACTCCTGAAAGCCAACAGCATTTCCCATTTTGCCAATTGCTCCTGGTCAAATTCCTCCAAAAATATCTAATATCTCAATGACTTTAAGGACTCAATGATCTTTTCCAATCTGTGATTGTGTGATTCTGTATGAAGGTGGCTGCTCCAAAGCCAGGCTTTTCTCCACGGCTAAACCACACCTGACCTGTTCAAGAGCACTTTCCCTTTTTTTTTTTTTTTTTGCCCTAGTTTTGTTAAGCTCTGGGGCGAAACACGAGCTCAAGTTTAATCTTCTGCTACATGTCTTTGCCGGAGAAATCCAGAAGCAGCCAGAAATGTTTTACGAGCTTATCAAAGGCAATAAAAGTTCTCTGCTTGAGTGAGGAGGCTTTCCCAGGATTCTGGCTGTACTGAGGGGAGCTACAGCACAGGCAGGCTCCCCAGCTTTGTCCAGAGCTGTGAGAATGCTCTCGCACGCTGCCAGGCCGGGGCTGCACGGAGCCGGCACCGCCGCATCGCGGGCGTGAGGAGCCGGCCCGAGCAGGGGCTCCCACTCAACACAAACGCCACCGAGGAGCCAAATCCTACAGCTTCCAGCAGAAAACTTTGGGAAACGATTTGTTAGGAAGGGCACGCCGTGGGAGCTGCAGTGTTGCCAGCTGGAAGCCTCAAATAAAGCAAGGAACAAGTTGATTTACTATGATGAGCAGCGTTCCGGTGTGTGAGGGGACGATGCTGTTGGCTTTGCCAGCCCCATGGATTTGACCCAGTGCTGGGCCAGGCAGCAGCTGGAAATGCTCTAGATGTATGTGTATATACAGCTAGATGTATAATGGGACCAAGCTAGCCCAAGCTTTGGCAGCTCTCACCCACCCTGGGGTCTGTATAGCCCCTATAGGGGTCCATATGGTCCCTATAGCCTCTGTGCAGCCCCCAGGGTCCATATGGCCCCTATAGGGATTTATATGGACCCCTATCGAGCCCTGGGGGCCCCTGTAGGGCCCTGGGGTCTGTACGGCCCCTACAGGGATTTTATATGGCCCCTATAGAGCCCTGGGGTCCCTATGGCTCCTATAGGGGTCTATATGGGCCCATATAGGGATCTATATGGCTCCTATAGGGATTTTATATGGGCCCCTATATGTTCCTGGGGTCCCCTATAGAACCCCTATAGGTGCCTGGGGTCCCTATGGCTCCTATAGGGATCTATAAGGCCCCCTATAGGGATCTATATGGGCCCCTATAGGGTTCTATATGGCCACACTAGGCTTTGAGATGGGGTTTGTCATTCTGCCCCTTTGGGAAGTTTGGGGCTGAGAAGAAAGTTTGAAACAAAAAAAAACCTCTTTTTTTTTTTTTTTTCTTTTTTTTTTCTTTTTCTTTTTCTTTTTCTTTTTCTTTTTTTTTTTTTTTTTTTTTTTTTTTTTTTTTTTTTTGTGCAAAGGGAAATAGGCTGAAAAAATCAAGACCAGAAAGTCAAGCAGCCATGCAAGAGGTTAAGCTGGCCGGCACTCCATCTCCAGGGGACGTGGCATTTTTGCTTGGTGCTGCTCCTGCTGAGCCTGGAGCTCAGGGGGCTGGTCCTCAGCTCGTGGCAGCTGTGCCCAGCCCAGCCCAGGTGCCAGCTGTCCTCCTTGCCCTCTGTCCCAGTGTCACTGCTGAGGTGGCTGTGCTGCAGCAGCTGCATGGCATGACCAAACCCTGCCTTCAGCTGCAGAGCCACCACCCTCCCTCGCCACAGCCGCCTCTCCCTGCCCCCAGGTGGCTCCAGCCTCTCGGGAATGCAGTGGGGTCCCCCAGCATGCAAGAATCCACCTGCCAGACCCTTTGGAGAGCTCATCCCTGAGGGACAGACATCCCAAAACTGGCATGGCAAAGCAAGGGCTGGTTTAGGCAGCCTGCAGAGCCGTGGGAGCACCACCCCCTGCCCCCGCTTGCCCAGGGTCCCTTTTTCAGGGGGCCCCCATGAGGAATGCAGTTATCACAGCCAGGATTTATGGGCACAAGGGGGCTGCAGCCCCCGCCGCCCCCCAGCAGCCCTGCACAGCCCCACACAGTGCTGCAGGCCCAAAGCTGCAATGTCTGCAGCTGAGCACAGCAGCACCCTTGCTGCTAGAGACGATATTTTACCTGCCCAGCAGCAGAGAACCCTGCAACAGACATTAAAATCCTGAATTCTCAAGGGAATGACACCTCCAGCATCGGGCTGCAGCTTCTTGGGTCCCCCCTACCATGGGGGGGGACAGTGGATTTCATCTGGCTGCCTGTGGAGTGGGGACACAAAGCCACCGAGCTGGAAACACGACAGCTTGTCAGGAAATAAGCACAGGACTTTTTTCCGGAGATGGAAGTTTGATGAGATCAGCTCACCAATTCATGTGAAGGCACAGAGCAACTTCTGCATTTTTTAGAGTCCTGGAAGATTAGAAGCTCCCATAAACTTTAATGAGATACTTCTGCAGAACCATTAGTAGAAGCTGTTGAAAAGCAAATTATAGCCATTTATGGGGACCCAAGAAACTCCAGCAGCTATTCACTCAACGAGAGCCGGCAAAGCAGCTTTCCTTTCAAATTTCATAGTCCCTTTTGTCAAGAACTTCCTCCATTCTCTTGTCAGGCTTTAATTAAATTTGTGCAGAATGGACTCATTTCTTCTCCCAAGCCCCTGCTCCATGGACCAGCCTGGAGCTGGATCCAGCCAGGCATATCACCCACTGCACTCCAGGTGCCACAATTCCCTGGGGAAAACCACAGTCCTGAACAAACCCAGGCCTCACCTGATGGATCTGAAATGATGATGTAACCAGTGGCCTCCAGGAAACTCAAATGATGGGCAATTGAATCTTTTAAAGCTAATTTGGAGGGACACCTGATCTGAGCAGAAGAGAGGTGGATATGGCTTTTGAACATATCAAATAGCTTTTAATGCCTTTGATGAAACCTGGGGAGAGGGTGAATTTCTTGGCTGCTCAACTCTCCCTTTAAAAAAAGTCACAATACATCTCAGCCTTTCCCAGATAAGAGAGCAGCTCCAGCATGTCACCCTTCACCTTCAAGAGTTGTCTGCAGGGCTGAGTCATTAATGCAGCTAATTAGAGACTTCAAGCTGATTATGAGAATTGCAGTAAGTGGAGTTACAAAATCCCTGGGCCCGATACTCCTTAATACAAAAGCCACTTTACACTGACCCAGCCTTAAAATACCTCTTAGAGCAAATGGGATCTCCATACACATTTGGAGGGACTGGCACACATCACAGACCACCAGCAGATGAGGCTGATGGGGCTCTCAAGGGCCCCACCTGTCCCCAGGTGGAATGAAAGCATCTTTCTGGTCAAAGAGAGTCAGGTCTTTCACGACAAATAAAAACAAAACAAAACATATTCAGGCAAGTACCTGAAGAGCTGGCTGATATCGATTCAATAAAAGCAGAATAAAAATGTTGCTGAGTCCATTTGCAGGTGTCTCCAGGGGTGCCTTAACCTTAACAAGCCAGTAAAACTCCTCTCAGTGTGGACTCTGACAAACTTCCATCACTGAACACTCCCTAAACTTCAGACCTATTTTGAACTGGAAACAAACCTGAAAAGAAGAGCTCAGCTTCTCTGTATAAGTAGTACTGAGAAAGGAAAGGATCTTTCTATAGTGTTTTCAAATGACTCAAAGCAATGGATTGTCCACAGAACAACATTTGAAGCCCAAGTACCAGGCACGCACTCGTGGCCTGGAAGTGACCATTTGGGCACAAGGTGCCAGTGCTTGGCTTTTTAAGAGGGAAGAGCCCTCTTACAACAGAGGGGATCCCACCAGCCCCAGCAGCCCAAGGGCTGCCCCTTCCTCAGGCCTCAGGATCTCCCAGAAGCTGCCAGTGGTGCGTCCCAGGGCAGAGGACTGCACACACCATGATCTTTGCAGGGAAAGGCCATGATCTTTGCAGAGAAAGGAAGCTGCAAGGGAAGCCTTATCCCTGGGCTAAGCACAGCTCCAAAAATATGACAGCAGTCATGAGACCCGCGACCCCGGTCACCTGATGTAAGGTCACAGCTCTGGTGACATTTGGATTGCAGCATCATCTATCACAGCTTTGAGTCAGCAAAGAAGTGCAGCCAAAGGTTTACATTTCCCTGCCAGTAAAATAATGCAGGAAAAGTGTTTTGCTGGCAAGTGTGTGCCATCCCATCCCTGAGCCTGTGGGGCAGAGAGGGAGGGAGGGAAGGAGGGAGCTGGGGTCTCTGGACACGTGGGAATGACACCTCCACTCACCCCAGGCACCTCCAGGTCCTGGGTACCAGCACTGGGGAGGCACAGGAGCTCAGACAGAGGAGCCCAAACTCTGCATTCCCTCCCACTCACTTCCCAGGGCAGATCAGCCCTGTCCTGGGCTGCTCAGGAGTAACCTGTGATAGGTAAAGGAACGTGAAAATCCAGCCAAACCAGTATGCCCAGCTGGCAGTATCGGGGACCTGGACCCTGTGGAATGGCTGGGGAAACTGGGGCTCCAATTCCTTCACATCAGGAGTCCTGCCCTCTCCAGCACCAGCACTTTGGGCAAAGGGAAGCTCTGTGGCCACCTTTGCTCCACGGCAGATTAGAGATCTCAGCGAGGACTTTTGTCCTGCAGTGGGAGGTTTTGCTGGGGAGCAGGTATGAGCTGTGGGGTAACAGTGCCAGCCCCACACCCAATGGGTTGGTGGAGGGATGGGATCAGCCTCATTCCCTCCATAAACAGAGGGAGACTCCATAGAGCTTTATTGCTGCCAGGGCACTCAAAGGAAAAATTACGGTTAAGTGGGATGAAGAGCTGAGAAGCAACCTGTTTCTGCATGGGGGGAAGAGAGGCTTGTATAGAAATAAACACAATTAGGTATGTGTATGAGCATTTTTCAATTTAAATAAAAATACATCTGTATGTGACTTAACAATCTCAAATTAAAACAAATAAAAAGATGCAAAGATTTCTTCATGTCCTGAAACCTTCCCGTCACCTGCCCAAATATTTGGTCCAGAAGAAATGCTGTTCTGGGAGAGAGAGAGAAAGAGCAGACCAAAGGACAGGCACAGTTGGATCTTGGAGCATTTTTGGATCATCTCCCAGCCACAGCCAACACAAAAGAAGAACATTTACAGACCTTCCTGCAATCACTTTGGTGACCTATGGTTTCTTATTTTCTCACCTTCATCCCTCACTTTTCTTCCTATGACTTATATCTGCAGATATTTCCCACTCTAAACCTAATTTTTCCCTAGCCACTGTCTTCTGCCATGATGTTTTTCCCTCGCCCTCTTTCTGTTTCCCCCAGGTAGCTTCATTTTTTTTCAGCTGCAACGCCTCTTCTCTCTCTGTTTCCTCTCGACCAGCTAGGAGGACAAGAGTCCTGAATCCCCTCCTTGTCCCAGATGCAAGAGGATAATTTTGGACCATGAGCAGCTCAGAGAGCACTTCCAGGTGACCTGTATCTTTGCAGGAAGGCTGTTCCTAGCAAGCTGGACCTCAGCTCAGCTCTCTGCCTCTCTGCTTTATGACGAGCAGCGTGTCTAAATTCTCCCATATATTAAGTGCTTAGAGCCTGATCCAGGGTTTCTTCTAAAATAAGGACCCAGCTGCTTCTTTGTGATCCAGCTCCTCTGAAGCTTAGGAGGGCTCAGGTGGAGACTGCAACCAAACCAAACCCAGAGACATCCAGCAATGTGTGAGTTGGCAAGCAGAGAACACGAGAACAGAATTTCAATTATCAGGGCTGTATCTCCCACTGCTGTGAATCCTGCAGTTCTGCTGTGGTCACGTCAGCAGCACGGGGTGAGGATCACTCATGACTTCAGCACAGCCCTTCAAAGCATCCCAGCCCGCAGCCTGCCTGGTGACCTTCCTCCAAGGCAGCTGGGATGTGCCTGGGGGCTAAGGCATGGATGTGCTTACAACTTGCTCTTTGCCACTTGGCCCCCAGTACCAAAAAAGAACCATCTCAAATGCATATTCCCATCTTGGGCAGGATGATTGTGAAGCTGTGTCTAACAAAAGCATGAAGAAAAGGAGCTGCAGAAATATTTTGCAGCTTCATGTTTCCCATGGCAAGGAGACGCAAGCTGTCAGCTCCCCTTGAAAAGGAAATGTCTTTGCAGGAGGAACCACTTCATCAACCCAGTCTGGACCCAAAATCCCAAGAGGAAAAGTCCAAAACCTCTACCCTGGACCCATAGGCTGTTTTCAGAGCAGCACATACTAACTCACACTGCAGAGGTGGTCAGGGATATTCCCAAATTATAATCTCTGTAGTCATATTGTACCACAGCCAGAACAGTTTTGGCCAAGCCACCCCCCCATCCCAAACCATTCCCAGCACCTCTTCTAGCTCTGTGATGGGAAAAGGGGTGTCTGAGTAGAGAGGGTGTTTTGCATAGAGAAGAGATCCCTGGTGCTTTTGGGGCAGGCACCTAGAGAGAAAGGCAGACAGGATCTGCTACAGAGTTCATTCTGTGTGCTTTGGAAGCAGCCATCTGCAAGTGCCAAGGTGGAGCAGAAGCAAAGTGGGAATGGAGGCATTTTTCTCCCTGGCTCAAGAGAACCTCTGCATTTGGTCCCACAAGTGCACCAGCACCCAGCTGAGCTGCCATGGAGGAGCCAGCACAGAGGAAAACCAAGAAATCTCTTCCCCAATAAACCCTGCACAAAGCAGAGCTGCCACCGTGAATGCACATAAATAATAGTAAACCAGCATGGGAAAAATATCCGTGGTTGCCAGGCAAATTAATGCTCCAGCATAAACAGCAAATATAAATTAGGCTCATAACAGCCTTTGTGGGGGCACTGGATGCTTCAGAGCTAAACTCTGGGCAAGGCAGCAATGCTTGTTGCTAGAAAAACGGGGCTGGGAAGGAGGGGTGCTGCCATGGGAGGAGTTTGGCACTCCATGGCTCCCATTAAACCTTTCCCACACGTGTTTTGGGTGGAGCTGCAGCTAGCTGGGCTCCTCTGTACCTTTTTTCAAGCATGTAATAAGGTAATGGCTTGTAGTTCCTCATGCACAGCTTTCCTCATCCTTCAGGTCAATCCAGCACTCCCATTTTGCTCTCCTGGAGCAGGCTCTGGCTGCGGGGTTTTGAAGCCAGGCTGGTCCCATGAGGAGATGGTTAAAAAGCACCAGAAATAGCGGGGGCTGCTGAAAAGGCAGCTCTGTGCCGGGAATGCTGCAGACGGACCTCGGGAAGGGAGGGAAAGCTGCATCACAATCCTGGCATTGATGGCCCCGCCTGCTGAGTGCGCCTTTCATCGCTGGCTGTGCGAGGGCAGACGGGGAAGGGTGAGAGGGGAGACAGGGAAGGGAGACAGGGAAGGGTTAGAGGGCACACAGGGAAGGGCTAGAGGGGAGACAGGGAAGGGTTACTGAGCCATTCCTCATCCCAGCCCCACCGGTTCCTGTGGCACCGATCTTCTTGTACCCCTTTCAGGTGGGGAGGAGAAGACAATTCTGCTTTTTTTTTTTTATTTAAAAATACACACTTGTTGGACTCAGCAGCATGCTAGGTCCTCAGCGGAATATTTTCAGTGGCTGTGAGTTGTCCTGTGGTTCAATAACAAACACAGCAGTAAAACACCAGTACATTTTCCTACTGCAAGAGACAGAGCATCTATTGTCATCAGTCCTTAAGAAATGCTATTCTTATTTGTGGTCCCTGACCTCCTTTTTTATCCAGTTGTCCCCAAATGCTTTATTGGGAGCAGATGCCAAATATGTATCATTAATTCTTACCATATATTTATCTTTTGATATTCTGCAGTTGCTGTCAATGAAATGAGAAGTGGAAATTAGATAGCCAGTGCTATTCAGTTAAAGAGATTTAATTTCCTAATCCTCTGAAGAAGGCTATAAGCAGGCAATTGTACTCATATGAGCAGCACTTGGACTGAACCTGTAAAAGTTGATCCTGTGTAATTAATTCTGCTCCTAAGTGTTAACTGGCAAAATGCAAGGAAAAAAAACGAACACCAGGAGGAATTTAAGTTTTAAGATGCTGTGGTGATTAAAACTCAACATTGCCTCTCTGAATTGTACAATCATAGAATATCCTGTGTTGGAAGGAACCCACAAGGATCACAGAGTCCAATGCTTCCTTCCAATAATTCTAACAGGAATTTTTCCTGTTAAATAATGATTTTTTTTTCAAGACTAAACTGTAAATTTGGACTTTAATGAGATCCACTAAGAGATTCACCATTTTCATGAGAAATAATGGGGCTAAGCACGTCTGGGCTTTAAAGTACCCACAGAAAACTGCAAGGGACGCTAACCAAAATCTGCTCCACAGGGGCTCACATCCAGCTGGTATTAAAGAACTGTGTGCTGCTACCAAGGGGCAGCAATTCCTGACGAAGCAAATAAATCCATCTGTAGTGTCCTGGGTCCCAGTTCAATGACAGCACATGTGTTTGACTATGCAGAGACAGAATTTGGCCTTTCACTACCACCACATGGAAAACGACTTTAGTGTGATAAATGTGTTGATGCCAAACCCAGACAGAGGATGACTTGTGCTTAATTTTCCCAGTATAACTCAGCAAACTTCTATCCACGAGGCTCCTCATGACTTTTTTCATTAAGCTGTACAGCATGTACCAAGCCCCCTGTCTTTAAGGTGACATTTCAAACCCCCGTGGAGGAGGGACAGTTGTCAGGGCTGTGATTAAAATAGAGCCTTGTTTGTTGGCGTGACTTTTCCTCAGCTCCCGGGAGATGTGGCAGCGAGCCCTGCCACCTCTCCCAAAATGAGAGATGACCCAGATGGAGGCACATATAACACCCTGCCGGAGGCTCTCTTCCAACGTGCCCTTGTTTGCACTCACTGTTTGGGATGGCAATCCCCTGCCACCAACTTTCCACCTTTTCATTCCACAGGAGTCTCCCATGGGTTGGCACGGCCCTTCCACACTCTGGGGCAAACCTAAAGACCTGGTACCACCCAAGGCCAAGTGGGAGCACCAAGAGCAATAGTTTGGGGTCCTAAGGGTGCATTTTTTGTGCTTACGCACTTCAACGTCTTTTGGGGGACTGCAAGGATTTGTGAGGAACCTCAGAGGATGACGTCCCACAGCGTGTCCATCACTTGGCGCAGCCCTGGTGGTGAACTCAGATATAAATAGAGCTGAGCCTCTGAGGCTGAGCCCACTTAAGCAGCTCTAATGCAACACCTGCTAATCACTGGCCCCGGGGTGAGACAGGCATGTGGAGCTGCCCTGCCAGAGCGGGTTCTCAGAGGTAATGCTGGAAGGCAAACCATTTTCCAACGTCACTTTTTCAAACGGAACAAATGGGATGAGGTGGAGCAGCTGTGGCATTTGTCGTGTGGGACACTGGGACCTTGGAGATGCTCATGCTGGCAGAGGCAAGGCAGAGAGGAACAGGAGTTTTGCAGGGGAAAATGAGACAAAATTATTTAGTGACTTACCATCTTCTTGAAAAAGCTCTGTAAGAAACTTCAGCTATTTGCTGAATTAGAGATGGAAAAATAACATAGATTCCCTAAAAGCAATAATCCAGGATGTGTCCCACACTGTAGAGTGGGTTGTTCCTGGGCTGTAAATTTAAAAGACAGACTTCATTGCCACTCTTCTCCATAGATGCTTTTTGACCAAATCTCACTCTGACTTGGGTAGGCTCCTGACAGGGATGTGACATTTGCCATTATCCAGACCTCATCACCTGAAGTTGTCCAAGCGTCTCCAATCTCCTCTTTTTCATCTCATCATGTATCCCTGTTGGATCAACAGCTTCCTTGGAGAAGAAGCTATAAAAATACCCTCTCCTTTCTAACGTTATGTCTTCCACCTGTTGTCCACCCCTTCTCTAAATCCTTGGAAGTCAGGAGCCGTATTTTTGGCTGTGGTGGCAGCAGACAGGACCCGTGACACCATCGCACGTCCCTCCTGAAGGTGAGAGCTGACGAGGGCTGGGCAAATGCCAGTGCTGGGAACCAAGGCTGGCTTGGCTCCAGCTGATCCGCCTCTCCCAGATGGCCATGGGTGACCATGTCTGCCCATCACCTGGCAGCCCTGCAGATGGGAGACCAGGTGAAATAAACACAACTCAGCTTAAATATTGCTTTAGAAATTCATGAGGTGGTTAGAAAGAGTGGGATTTTTTTCTCTTTGTAACCAGGGAAATCCCTGGTTTTCCTTCAAATCCAGCTCATTATCAAGAGGGACAACTGCAGAGAAAGCAGAACTTACTTTTATTAGTGTTTTTTTCTAGGAACAACAGCTCCCAGGTCGACTGAGTTTCCCTTATCAAAGGGACTTTGAGAAGTTTAAGGTTTCATCCTCAGTGTCACCGGGGCAGTGTGTGTTCACTGTGAACAGAGGACATGTTCCCCAGCTCCAGCTTCTGCCAGAGGGCTGGAAAACTCCTGGTGATTAAATATTAACAGTTATTGCAGTGCCTCCACTTTGTTCTGGATCTAACACATGCTCTTTCTCCCAGGAATGTGGTGGTTATGGTGAGCTGAGCAATGTGGGAGCTCAGTTTTAATGCACAGAACTGACTGTGAATAAAGCCTTCAGCAGAGCTGAATCCATCCTGCCATTTGGCAAGGGCAAATTGCTACATAAATAACGTAACAACATCTAATCTACCCTTCCAGCTCTGATTCAAGCTTGAGATTGATTTGTAAGCTCTTTTCAATTACAGTTCTTTTCTGTCTGTTCTACGACTGCTTGGGAATAGTTGTTTGAATAAAACTCTCCAGGGAGAGAGACCCAAACCATTCCTTTCTCACAAGCTGACACAATTTCTCTTAAAACTCTTAGAAAGCTCTTCATTGGAGTATCACTTCCAGTTTTATATGTAGCAAATATAATCTGGATTCACCTGTGAAATGGTCACTTCTTAAATGATACCAATTTGGAATCAAATAATAAAAAACAGGAGGAAACCACACAAAAAGAAGGGCTGGTAGATACTGGATGCAAACATAGTTAAGGGCTTTCTATCTTGTGATCTTCTTCCCATTCTTCTGCTTGGAGGAAAATTGAAGACCACTTCAAGTGCTCCAGTGTAGTAGCAATTATACAGCTATAAAGAGAGAGGATGTTAAAATAGTTATTGAGGGAGAACAAACAGACCAGGATTGCAGAAATGTTTCTCAGAACCCCATCATATCTTCCATGACACGACAAGAGAGAGATGGGAATGGTGTGGATTAATAATTTGCTTTTTCCTTCTGCCCCTCATGTAAATGTGACAAATCTCTGAAAAACTTGTTCCTGTGTATAAAATCTAACACAAATATGTTCACCCCAGGGAGTCTGGAAGGGAAACAGTGGTTTGGCCAAGCAATTTGTCTTTTTATAATATTGATTCAGTCAAAGTGGCATAAATGGAAGAGAAGCCTTTAAGTCTGAGTACCAAAGTGCAGCCTCCATTTGATGTAATGAGCACATGTTTTCTGGAACTGTGGTACCCTGGGAGCTGCCTCCCTCCCAATCTTCTGGCAGCTCAGCTCATGGGCTCGGATGAACCTGACTGAAGGATGGTGGCCTGAAAGATATCTCAACCTTTTTCTTCTGTGTACCCAGTGTACCACAGCAGGATATGAGTCAGGAGAAAAGGTGAAGCACTTCCTGATTGCTCCATGTTAGTTAGGTGCTCAAGAGCAGCTAACTTAGGTGCTCATGGTCTGCCTTAGAATAGCAAGGGTAGAATATCACATGGGAACAGCATGGATGGCTTGATGCTAATTTCTCCAGCTCAGACTCTTGCCTCTTCTTGCGTTGTCTTTTTGCTGCAGATTTTCTGGGGGGTTTGGCTGCATTTCCAAGCAAGCCACAGCCCCAGGGTTGCTGCAAGACACGCCAGGCATTCACATCTCGGAGAAGGAGCCAGCTGGCACCTGCTCGCCTCCAGCACCTGCACACCTGGGTGGGACCGGGCATGAGGTACGGCTGGCTGGCTGCTGAAACTGTGCCCAAAAAGGGAAGAAATTCCTGTCCTCTGCCCTGCAGGCTCTCACCTTGAGCTGTGCTGGACTCCTGCTAGGTCCAGATCCTGCTACAGAAAGGGCTGCGTGGGAATAAGGATAAGAGCCTTACAGATCCCCTTTGCTCCTTACAAAGCACATAGCTTTGTGAAATAGCTGGCTTGGTGGGGATGAGAGGAACACCCTCTTTCATGGAATTTTGGGAAAATTTCATAAGCCCTGCCCCAGCTCTGTACCCAGGGACATTTCCAGCTGTGGGCTCTCCTGTTGTCACTGCTTGAGCCTTACTGTTTAACCTGCACAATTTCCTCCTCAGCCTTCCCGGCAACTTCCATTGTTGGCTTTTGCCCAGACCTCTCCCTGGGAGTGTCGATTTGAGTCGCACAAGCAACACTTTTCCCTCTGTCTCTGCCCTCATGCTGTGACTCCAGTGAGGCAGGACACCCCAGCCCACCCCCGGCCATGCTGGCTGCCATCTGCACTCTGCTTCTCTCCTGCTTGATCTCGTTTGCCTTGCTGGTGCCAAAGCAAACACAGCGGAGGCACTGCACGACACGGACGTGGACACGGACATTTCCCCTGCCACGTGCTCCACAGCTGTGCCCTTGTGGCCTTTGCTGGGGCTTGGTGACGGCCAGCCTCCCTCAGAGACATGCTGGGTGTGACACTGCTGCTGCTTGTCTCACACCTGCCTGAGCAGCAGGCCGCTCCTGAGAGGGACATCGTGCAGCTGACATCTCCACATGCTGACCCCTTGTCTGTCCTACTTCCACCTCCCACCAGCACCTTCTGTCCTGTCTCATCATCTGCTTTCTCCTCACCAAAGGGCTAATTCACCCTCCTCCTCCTCCATTCTTCTAAATTCTCTCTATTTCTGCCCATATGCCCCTTCTCCTAGATTCAGTAGCTTTTGGGATTATCCCTCAGACCAGCCCGGCTCTCTTTCCAGCCTGGCTCCTCTCATTTCCACTTAATCAGCTCCTTCTAAGTTGAAGCGATGTCCTCATCCTCCTGGCCAGGTTGTCTTTATAACAGTGTCACACATTTCTTTTTTCTGTCACCTCCCTTTGGAGTTCTGCCACTGTTTTTGTGCACTTTGGTCACCAGTATCTTTGAATACGTCTACTTGTTTTCTCATATCTCTTGAAATCCAAATTGTTGTTTTTGACTAACTTCCTTCACTTTGCTTTCAAAAGGTTTGTTAACTTGTGCCAGAGCCTTCTGTGGGGGCAAAAACAAGGGAATTCATAAGCTCACTCAAACAAGATCATTCTCAACACATTCTAAAATGGGGGACAAAAGAACAAACCTTTTATCTGGAGTAAATGGAAGAAGATGGATGAAAAAAGACACCATGCAAAAAGAAAGGGAAGGGTGCTACAACTGAAAATGAGGGATGTCATTACAGATAAGTTGTTTGGAGAGTACAGTGTTACCTACTGGAAAGGCATAAAGTATATTAAGACAAAGCACATTAACTAACCAGGGGAAGATAAAAACTTGTCATGATGAAAAATACCAGGTGCTACTGATAGCATATAATGGATTGAAAAATATATGTGAAAAGCAGCATTGATTTTGTGTCTGGCCCTGCTTTTATCAAGGTCCATAACCAAACTCAGTAAAAATCAATAGCAAAAGTGGCTGGGAAACCACAGGGCAGCTTTGATCAGGTTGCATCTCTGTGGCTTTGATTTTCAGGTTGAAGTCACTCAAACTGCATTTCTTGACCTTTTTCTGTCTGATATTCTTAAAAAAAATATATTAAGGAGTCCCTTTGTGCCATGACACCCCAATATTTGCTTTGTCAGTGAAATAAAAAAAAAAAAAAAAGCCAAGATAAACACCGAGTAATCTTTTACTATTTTTTTACTACTCTTCTGCTCTCTTTTGTTCCGTTGTTTGCCTGAGGATATACGTGGTTTGTGTTTTTTGTACTCGCTTCCCTGACCGTTCCCTCCTGCTTCCCAGCAGTGCTGCCAGAATCCCAGGCAGAGGAGCACCACGTAGGAGCTACGTGAATTAGGTGACAGATTATTTGCCCAGGAATCACTCCCTTTGCCAAGAGACGTTTTACACCCAGGTAGGTGTGGGCTCCATCACCTGCTCTGTGAGCACACCAGGAACCAAGTGACTCATGACATGAAGGAAGTGTTTGCAGTAGGAGTCAGGAACGTGGCAGCCCTTCTCTCACGGATGAAGAGTTCGGGGATTTCATGACTGGTACATTTCATGGTAAGGAAACCTTTGCAGGCATATTTCCCACAAGATTTTTCCCCTGTAGAATGCAAGCATGATTATCTGTGTTGATGCATGTGTCAACGAAGCACATCACTGGGGTGCTTCAAGTGTCAACTCCCAGAGGTTTCGCAGTGTCACTTGTAGCCTGGGATTTGGAAGAGGAGCTGCAGTTGCCCCTTGGCTGTGGGATATCTCCCCACAGCTGATATGGGACAGCAATATACTTGCGTGCCCCTTCAGCTCCCTGTATTCCCTGTCAGCAATTTCCATGCCAGGAGCCAAGATAAGCCCACTTATCCTGTGGCCAAGGTCATCACCCAGGTTACAGGACCAGGTTGAAGGACCAGGGACTTTGAGCAGAGGTTACTCTGAGCCCTATCGCAATGCAGGCAGCTTGTAGGTTTGGAGAGACCCTCCAACAGGTATTTTTTTGTCTGTTTGACAGATATTTTTCTGTTGACTTCTCTAGTCTTGAAGGCAAAACAACCAGTGCTGAAGAGCCCCATTATCAGCCAAACCCTGTGTTATATTTTAGCATAAAAGCCTCATTCAATTAATAGCAGGAAGGGTGGGAGGCCCAATAGTCAAGTGCAAAATTGATACCTTCTGAGACACCTTCTCTTACCCACCACTCACCAAAAAGAATGAAATGAATGAATCTCTGGGGTTTTATTCCATCATCAAAGGTTTCTCTGTGCACCAAAATGAAGCATGTCATTTCTGTGCTTGGGTGAAAAGCAAAAAAGAAGGAAAGGCTGGCTTCACATCAAGGTGGTGCTTTTGGTATTGTCTACCAAATAGCTCAGAACTTCACAAAGGGCTCTTGCTTCTCCTGTCCTCTCTTTCTTCTCCTGTCCTCTCTGCCTTTTTCTGAACAGCTCAAATCCTCAAAAGGGGATTTGAGCTGTTCAGAAAAAGGCACAAATTCTGCATATTTTGGCACACAAAAGGAACTCTTCCTAATCTCACCTTGTAGAAATAACTTTACAGCAGCAAGAACTGGTACCCTCAAGTCCCATTTGCTGTCATCTCCATAAGGAGTTGGTTAGCCTTAATTGCTCTAATTAGCCCTTTTGATCTCTGGATGAAAAGACTAGGAACTAGGATGGACACTTTCTGTGCAAAAAAATGGTCATTTTTGGGGAAATTACTGTTTGGCCAAGAAACATAATTTCTCTAGATCACTTCTGTACCTCTGTCTGGCAGGCACACTGAGAACAGCAGAGCAGTGGGACCAGAGAAGGACAAGGAAAATGGAACATTTGATTTCCTGTATCGCACCTACTGCAGCTAGTGGTCCTGGAGAGAGAGACTGGGAAAGATTGGATCTTTTTCTCCCAAATGGAAGGGGAGGACAGTTTCTAGCAAAAGCCAAAAATAGACATTCACCACTAAAAATAATAAAAAAAAAATTAAAAAGGAAAAATAAAGGGTCAGAATTTCATACCCAGCACTGCGGAGTTGTGTCTTCTCCCGTGGCTCCCCTCTAAGTCCTCTCAAGGCCGTGCAGCTGCCCTGTGGGGACACCTCGTGGCTCAAGTGGCACCTTTGGTTTGCCTTAAGGGATCACCTCTTCCTAGCACCACGGCCCGTGCAAAGTATTCTAGCTGCCAGTGTGACAGCCAGGAGGAGAGATACGAAGTCAAATTTGGGGGAAGGAAGTACAGGGGACAAGTGTAGACCAACTCTTCTAACGATTTCTTTAGCACCGAGTGAAATTGTAAGTGTCTGAGTTTGAACCCCCCACCCTTTCAGATGCCTTTGACCAGCAGTGCTTGGCTGCTGCCTTCTCCTGCTGGCCAGTGCAGGTGAGTCCATGAACAGCAACCCAGCTGCACTAACAGCAGGGAATGGAGGCACTGGGGAGGTCTTGCCAGGAGTTCACTCATGGGGATGTGGTTTGGGATGGCTGAGATCAAACATTTTACCAGATTTCACTGTTACCAGCCTGGACAATAACAAGAAACTCAATTAACCCATGTCTAGTTTCACAGTGATGCAGCCAGACAGGAGTATAGCATACAAGGAGTTTGTATTAATTATTTCTCTGTTTGTGCAACATGCAGAGAAATGCCTGGCACCTGCCAAGAAAAGCCAACCTCATCTCCTGTGGCTTTGCAGAGAGAAATGGGAATGCTTGGTAACCATGTCTGACTCCTCCCTTCTCCAGGTATTTACATTTAGTGGCATCAACAAGCCCTAAACACACAGAGGTGGCCTCAGGCTCATCTCCTTCACCTCTCCTCAGGAAGGCAGTGCTCCTGCTTCTCAGAAGAGGCAGATGTTTATCATGCTCTGCTCTGCACCAGCACCAGACCACAGCAAAGAGAAGTTGCCAAACACGGTTGGGTTTTCTCATGATGGTATTTCATAATGAGGAGGATTTGTGCTTTTCTCTTGAAAGCCCACAAAAGTAGCACAGCCATCTTCACCTGAAGATTTATCTTCTCCAGTTAGGAGAAGTTAATGGGTCTGGATTACTTGTCTTGTGGTCTACTTGCTGATGAAGAGATGCCTGTGTTTCCTGCTCCATTTGCCTCTCAGGCGCCATCCCACCTGGCCATCCCACCTTTTCCAAAGCACTTACAAAGGGGACTGACCATGCCCCAAAAAGCATCCTCCAGCCAGGGCTTTCAACTTCTTTTGCAAATATCTGCTACAAGAAGCTGAAGGACAAAGGTCATCTGGCTGCTGTGGGCTCCTGCAGAGCCAACAGCAGAACTTGTTTCCTGAACTTATAACTTGACCCCAAGTGCTGTTTTTACTGGGGAATGGAAGAGAGGGACATCTTTCAAGCAATGGTAGTGCTAAGTGCATCCAAATGTTATTCTCCTTGTCCTGGAGAAGCCACCTTTGATGTAGACATCTCAATGCCATGGAGACAGGTGTCCCCACTGGTGAGAATGTGGGTATTTTGTCAAAACCTTCCCTCTCCTGTCCAAGAGTTTCCTGCGCCCCCAGCCCCTTGCAGAATGGGATTTGTTTGCTTTCTCATGGACAGGTATTTATTCTCCAGGCTTACAGGTTGAGGAGAAAAAAAGTTTTCCAAGTCTGACTCCCTCTCTACTAGCTCCATCTGGAGGCTCCAAGAAAACTTGCACTGTAAAACTACTTTTATTTGTATTTATTCATTTTATCATTTATTTAGGATTTAAGGTGGTCTTGGCATTTATGATTATGGTTAGCAGACTTGAAAAAAGAAAGTATCTGTGCAATTAAGCTTTTAGTTAGAAATTAATTAAAGACTCTGTAAAATCAAAACAATGGGCTTATTTCTGGCTAAGCTGAAGACTGCATCTCTATCTGTTCACTCCTCTATTTACCTGCAGTTACAGAGTTTTATTTTAAGCAGCTGACTGCTCAGCCTCTGCTCTAATTCAGCTGCATTTTTATGCTGCTATGCAAAGTTGCCACTTAAAGACCTGTTGGAATGTTTTTTGTTTTTTTTTTTTTTTAATAAAATGTGGTACTTAAAATATTTGCTGTTTAAGCTGCAAATAGTTACATTTATGTAACTTCCTCTTTTATACTACTGAGATATAGCTATCCTCTAGGATTTACTACCTGGAATTCAAAATATGTCTATAGATGTAAAAAATACCCTAAACTACAGGAAATGGGGGTTGGGAGGCTGGGGAGGGGGAGGAATAAAAAATGGAAATCATTCTAATAAGCTCATTCAGGACATCTTTCCTCTGGTTTGTAAATCCAGTGCTCTGAAAGCACTTGCCAGAGAAGTTCTCCTGCCATCCCTTGAGGAAAAGGAGATTCAAACCTATTGATTGGAGATGATGTGATGCCTCATAACTCCACCCAGGGGTGAAGCTCTGTGGCACCACCAGTGTAACATTGATTTAGATTCACTTGTTAGATCTGGGGTTTACAACTTCACCTGAGTTACTGTAAGAAACAGCAGGAACAGCTGTACTGGGAGAAGAATGATGATGCAAGACAAACTTGGAATCAGTTTTTTGTTCATTTGGGGAAAAGTTTTACTTCTCCTCCCTCTCAAAAGAATTCTTGCTGGGAATGGAAGGCTGTGAAGAAAGCTCAATGAGATCAGATTAGCAGCCTGCCTTGTGCAGTTTCAGGATCAGGAAGGCAGGATTTGGGATGCAGGGATTTGGTGTTCCACGACAAGGCATGCCAGCCTTCCCTGGGAGCCTTTCTGCTGACATCCAGACTCAGTGTGTCAGCTCTAATGTTCTCAGCTGCTCCATCTAGAAACCTTCCAGAAGTGGATCTGACAATTCCAGCCCTAATTTCCCCTAGGATTTGTTTCTCAAAGAATGCTTGTATGTACTCACTCAGGAGTTGCTGCTTGAAGTCCTGGCTTCTGTTCTCTCAGAGAAGTAATCAGCAAGTAATGAATGGATGTGAAATCCTTTCCTGCACAGGAAAATCTTTATATCTTGGAAATACCTTACCAGTAACTGGGGAGTAACTTCCAATAGAAAGAATATCCACCACGTGGTAGTTTGTAAGTAGGAGGATAGCAAAGCATTTGGACAATGAGCAGGTGAGAGATTTCCCGTTCAACGGCTCATGGAAGTGCGGAGGGAACACAAACCGCGCTTAAAACTCAGCGTGAGGAGGTAAATGTCAGCACAACTGTTAACTTTAGTGTATCAGGGGAGAGAGACACTCTATCAAGTGAAGAGCTTCTGTGGAAGTGTTCTGATACATTGTTAGAAGGATTACATTACAAGAAATTAGTTGTCTTTGGCAGAAGGCTACTGTAAAACAGACATCAAAAAGCCCTGAAGAGACAGATCTTCCAGATTTTCTTTCCTAAAGCTAATTCCCTATGTGGTGATGCTACAGTAGGTACGGCACAAAGCACACTACTAGCAGCATTTATCATCCTTTATTTATATTTATCAGGCATAGATGTGCACTTTTCCCTTTACTTAGCCTTTTCATACCAAGTAACATTGTGCACTGGAGCCATCTCCTGTAGCATTCACTGCAAAAACACCTTAATTCAAAATAAATTGTAGCATGGTAAGTATTGCAATGAATTCCTTTGATCCCTGAGCTCATGCTGAAATGAGATTTTACTGACTTTGCATGAAACTGCCAGAAGGCAGTCAACACACTGGCAGCTTCTCTTCCCTCCCTAATTTCTGCAGAAGTGCCCAAACTGTCATGACAAGACAGGTGTATGAAACTTTCTCCTGAAAACTAAACTCTAAGGGGCTCAGAGGAATGAGAACAGTGAAAAAAAATACAACAGTGTACACTTCCTGTCTATTTTAAGACTGCAGAAATGCAAAAATGCTTGCAACAGCTGCTTCATAAGCATTCACGGTGTTCACTCACTGTGGCCTGTGCTGCCACTTTCCATTTTCTTTCCATGGGAGCACACTCCCATTTCCTGAAATGCTTCTCTCCCCTTTTACGTCTACATATAATTAGTCTCTGATGCATCATTGTCACTGAACTTAATAGGTACAGCAATATTCTGAGAGCAGACTTATTTTTCTGGATAAGCTTACTTATTTTATATTCTGGCTAGTAAATCCTCAAAGAAAACCATTCAATTTGCTTATAATTCAGTTTAACCTTTCCTTTTCTTGTCAAAGAAGTTCTGTTTTTCAAATCCTCATAAAATGAAAATAGACCAAAAAAGAAAAATGAGATGACTCCAGGTATGACAGACCAAGATTTACTTTAGTACAAGGCAGAAACTTCTATTAGAACAGGAGAGACACCAACTCAGGCAAAGGGAAATGTTAGTCATTGCAAAAGCTAGTAATGCTTAAAGCTTAAACTAGTTTCCCTCAGTTTCCTAAAATAGGCTTTTAAGGTTTTTTTTATCTTGTACTATCAAATTGCGTTAGTTACATAACTAAAACATGCAAATAAGGTGCAACAGACTACTCTTAGTCAGTATCTGATTGAACAACTTTTAATATTTCTATTGACAAATATTGTAAGCATAACCAGAGTGAAATGTATTTACTTGAAGTCTGTGCAGTGACAGACCTGGGTCACTAAACTATCAGTGTAAAGAGAATTACTGACATTCTAATTTCATTTTCAGTTGATACAGAGGCTGCTGAAGTGATCACAGACGTGTTCCAGTAGTGCCAAATTCTAATCAAAACTCAGATTGTGCGTTAGTAGCCAAGGCCAAGGCAAACAATTATCCTGTACCATACACAGAAAGCAACTAGTATTAAATGGACAAAAACTTTGGTCAACAAACTAGTTTTACTTCTTTAATAATATTTTGCTAATAACTCAAGAGGCACGACAGTACCAGTAAGCATATGAACTTTAAAATGCACAATGGCCACAGACAGTTGACTTGGATACAGTATTGGTGCTTGGTAGCAGACCTACAGACGGCTTTTCGATTCTTCCACTCTTAAATGATTTTGTATTTCCTCCTGACCTAGTCATGCACTGGAGAGGAATTCCACAGCAGTCTCCTTCTCTTCAGTTAACTCCTTAGCAGTAATTTCCATCTTCTCACGAGAAAAATCATTAATAGGAAGACCCTCAACAAACTTCCAGGTCTTGTCCTGATTGAAAACAAACAAACAGAAAGCCCTCCATGTAAGAACAGGCTTCATTCAGTCTGCATGAAAGAAACTTTATGGCATAAAAACACAGCTTATGGCCCTAAGAACCACATCAGGCAGAAGTTAATTTTATTTCAGATAAACAATGCAACCAGCACCAGCTAGCCATGTCAGATTGTACTTGTCTAACCACCAGCACTTAACTGACAATCAAGTTAACTTGGTTAATAAGAGTCCTCTCTATGAAAAGGAGAATGCTAAACCCTCACATCTCAGCAACTGCAGTCCCACACTGCTGTTAATAGGCTCACATGACAGTTTAATAGGTTGTGCAGAAGATATATGGATTTAAATACATCCTAGTTACCTTGATCACAACTGGGAATGAATACAGCAGGTCTTCAGGAACACCATAAGAATTGCCATCAGAAATGACTCCCATCGAAACAAACTCCCCCTGAAACCAGAAAGGCAGAGATAAATACATTTTACACTGCTAGAAGCAGGCAAAATTTGCATGATTTATGATATCCTTTATCTCCTATGACACAATTTACTCCAGAAAAAGACAGATTCTTTCCTCTGAACACACATACACTCGAGGTCAGTGAGGTGGGCACAGAATGAAAACATGAGGCAAACATGCACTTTAATAGCAACATCTTACCGCTGGAGTGCCAAACCAGATGTCCCTCACATGATCACAGATAGCTTTGGCAGCTGACATGGCACTGGACAGCTTCCTGGCCTTAATAACAGCTGCTCCACGTTGCTGAACAGTCTGCAATTAAGAAAAAAACCCAACCATAACTAAATTGTAAAGCAGAAAAACCATGGCTTGGTCTACATGCTGTTAGTAAATGCCACCAAGAAAGACTGTTGTATGTAATTATTTATCAGTGAAGATACAGTTCTTTCACTAGACAAACACGGCATGCAATCCAGGAATACTGTTGTGCCAACACAAATGTAATAATGTTTCAGAGGCTCATTCCTTAACTTTACAGCGGGCTGACTACTCTCATACCAAGCAGATGCCTCAAGCTTTTCCCACCAGGAGACTTTGTGCATGTCAGCAGTGGCAGATGTCTCAAGCAACACATTGTTGATTGAGGTCTTCCGCTGAATACCAATTTGAAACACTTGCTGGTCTCAATCCCACAATACTTAATGCATACAATTTATTTAATTCCTGAAGACAATTGAACCTACCTCACCATACTCAAGTTAATAGTTTTTAAATTTAATAGTTTTGCTAAAGCTTTAATCATCTATGGCTTTAGTAACCCATTTCCCTTCATATTCCACTTAGATAGCCTGTGCTCTTGATCAATTAATACCATTATTTTGTTTTACTAACTTACATTATTATTTATTACTACTCTACTTTGCAGGCATTTCCTAGATTTTTCAGATTCCTTTTCAGAAACTGTTCTGATGATGCCACACACTCTGTGTGTGTGTGTGTGTGTGTGTGTGGGTGTGTGTGTGTCTGTGCCCATGCATGAATAAGGAAAGATCTGCTGGCCTTTTCTGGTGGGTGGGGAGCAGCAAATGGATCAATCCCACTTCATCTACAAAAATGCCCCAAAAAGTCACCATAGTGAAATGGCAATGGTGCTCCTGGGTCACACAAGTTTCACATGAGCTGTGATCAAAACTCTTTGCTGAATCATTTTAGCATCCCAGCTGGATTTTTCCAACAGAAGTTATGAAGACTTTCCTGCCTTGAATCTTCCAAGGCAAACAACTGATGGCAACAAGATATCTGAAGATGGCTTATTTAACTGAGAGAAAAGAGCTGTTTCACTACATCAGTTACATTGTTTACAATTTCAGATGAGGTAAGGATAAAGCACAGAATGAACTATAAAAAATGGTATCTTACCACAATAAAGTCTCCCTTCAGCCAGCTGTCATCTTTTATAGCTTCATAGACTCCAACTTCCTTTCCTTTCACATTTACCTTCGCATGGTTAACATCAGGATATTGAGTGGAGGAGTGGTTGCCCCAGATGATGACATTCTTCACATCATTAGCAGTCACACCAAGTTTCAGAGCAATCTAATTGGAAATTAAACATGTCCATTGCACTGACTTCAGCTTCTCAACTCACAGGCTTCTTTGAAAGCATTGCTCTGTATTTAGCATAGATAGCACAATAAGCCATTTTTTTACCTGAGATTTGGCTCTGTTGTGATCCAAACGAGTTAAGCAGCTGAAGTTTTCCTTTGGTATGGATGGGGCTGACTTTGATGCAATCAGGCAGTTGGTATTGGCTGGATTCCCAACAACCACAACCTAAAAATGAAAAAAGGAAATATGAAGTAGGTATTTCTGCAAAACACCTCCCTTCAGTGAAATGCACTGCTTGGCCTTCAAAGAAGCTATCTAAAAGTCAAGTTTTCTAATCTCTTTGTTGTCTCCAACAAGACTGTCTTTTAAGTGTGCCATTTGTAGTCACCCAATCTTCTATAACTGCACATAAAAATATTTTCCAGATAAGTTAAAGAGAATAGGTATTCTCTTTAACTTGATATCCAATGTGAAAGGGAACAAGACTTCTAGGGAGATCTCTACACTGACCTACAGCCGGGCTTCAAACCTCATGCTACCAGATATAGGGAGATAGACACAAGCACACTTTAAACCAACCACTTTTAAACACTTTCTGGACTGGCTGCCACTGCTTTATATAATTGCTTTATAATTAAGAAAGCCAGAACATTTACTTATCTCAATGTTCATAGGCAGTTAGAAGTAAAACACTGCCTCAACTTAAATCAATTTATTACTATGCAGAACTGATTTTTATTCATCCTTCATTTGTGCCTTGAATAACTTATGTCAGACTCTACACACTCTAAATCACACAAGCTGATCTGCAAACCTCCCTTTGTATTTCCCCTTTTGAAACTGAGTTCAGTAAATTTTCCACTACTCCACAATAGTTATATTGATAGTTTTTATTCCAGCTGGATAAAGAAGCAAACACGTCTCTAGAAGCCGTAGGAAGTTCATCAGCAGACATTAAAAGTCAGTTACAAAGCACAGCCGGAGTCTGGGCCTGAGATTAAGAGCAGTGGGAGAGCAGCCACATGATCCCATTAACTGTGCTGAAGGAATCTGAGAGAGAACAATTAAAATCTTCTAATGCTCCAAGTAAGATGCAAACAACCTAAATAAAGCCGATTTTTGTGCAACTGTAATTCCATATTGATATTGAAGTTAAGGGTCATTATGTTAAAGGACACAGATGGATATGAAGTAGGCAGCTGCATTTAGTTAATTCAGTTCTCCTAGAGAAGAGTGAAAACAAGCAAAAGACTGCTTATTTTTTTTAAACATGGTTTTATGGGGTTGCTTTTCAAATTGGTGGTAAACAGAGTATGTGTGGAATACAGCAATACAATGTAGGACTCACCTTTTTCACCCAACAAATTAATGACTAAATCATCCACCTATTTACATTCTGTTTCTAATCTGCCCTTGACTGTGGTCTGTTTTCCAGGGCACAAGGAAAGGAATGCCCATACAAAACAGGCTTCTGCTTGTGCAATATTCTTCTACAGTGTATCCAGGTCTCTACATAGCAGAGAATTAATGTTTTAAATTCAATTCCTATATTCACCTTGACAGTCTTTTTGGCATACTTGTCCAAGGCTGCACCCTGAGACTTGAAAATTTTTACATTTGCTTTGAGTAAATCCTTCCTCTCCATGCCCTCTCTCCTTGGCATGGAGCCAACCAGAATTGCTATGTCAAGGTCTTTGAATGCAACTTCCTCCTTGTCTGTTGGAATGACCTCTAAAAAAATAAAGGAAAGGGGGAAAAGAATTCAGCAAGATAAATAGTCATGGCATAATGCTAACAGGAATATTCTTTTGTGCATAAATAGTATATAATCTAATCTGACAATACCACCACCTTCCCCTTCCAAAAATACAAGTAACAGTCATTTGGCCCTACCTCCACAGATTAAATACATCCCAGTAAACAGGTTTTACATTCAAATATTTACGTTAAGTGGAAAACACAGGAGAAATATATGTAAAAATATACATTTCATTTGTCTCTAAAAATGTGTATATAAGTACATGTGCTTTTCTTTACTTTTACAATAAAATTTCAGTGGCATAGACCAACACAAGTGAAGTTTTGCTGCCCCTTTCCAATTCAAAGCAGAGAAGGTTTGATTTGTAAAAGAGCTGGTACCTACATCCTTCTTTTGTCATGTGTTATAGTAATTACACTAACTCCTACTTGCTCCCTTTCTTCTGCTTATTTAAAATACCAGAACTCAGCTTGTTTACATGGCTTGAGGAGTGCTTTTTCATTTTGTATCTTTATACAGATGATATTTTTAAGACTAATTTTTTTTTTTCATTTAGCAATAAATATTATATACATAATACAGCAATGATATATTTCATATATTTCATGGCTGGGCCAGAACACAATGCACATATGCACAAGTATCTCACAATTTCTTGTCCAGGTTTAAAGCCCAGGATTAGATGATATAAACCTGGGTATCTCCATTGCCAATTCTGTCCACAAAACCTATTTGATGCCATTCTTCCTAGCTTACAGGCTGAGTTAAATTGATTATATTCCACAAAACACAAAACCAAGGAAGGATCATCTAAGATTTTCTTTTGCCTAACTTCCTGCCAGCTACAGGGACTCATAAATGCAAGAATTGTACTGCAGTATCTTGTAGGTGTAAGAAAAAATTGTTTTGGCCACCTCTGAGCAGCGGCAGAGCACAGTCCTGCAGCTCCATCACCACACCTTCCAGTACTGTCATCATAGGAGTGATGTCCAGCAGCACAAGAATAAGAGGCTGGAAAGAAAGAAAAGGTTTAGTACAAGCTGGGCACAATGTGTCTTGAAAATGAATTTGTCTTGTACTCGGCTGTTACCTCATCCAAGATTTAAAACCCATTTGCAGAAAAGAACTTCAGCACAACCAACAACTGATATCTTGCTTAACAGAGGAGAACTCCCATTTTCCCCACTTAAAGAAGAAATTACTTGCATATTGGTAAATCATTCTGAGTGTCTATGAGGAAACCAGTCTCAGGCACTGCAGTTCTGACATTCATTCATTCCTGTACCAGCAGGAGCAGGGAGGCCATCCTTCCCCTGTACTCAGCACTGGTGAGCCCACAACTTGAGTGCTGTGTCCAGCTCTGGTCCCTCAGTTTGGGAAGGACATTGAGACACTTGAGTGTGTCCAGAGGAAGCAATGAGGCTGGTGAGGGGTTTGGAACACAAGCCCTGTGAGGAATGACTGAGGGAGCTGGGGGTGTTCAGCCTGGAGAAAAGGAGACTCAGGGGTGACCTTATCACTCTCTACAGTTCACCGAAAGGTGGCTGCAGTCAGGTGGGGTTGGTCTCTTTCTCAGGCAGCAACCGACAGAACCAGAGGGGACAGTGTCAAACTGTGCCAGGGGAAATATAGGCTGGATATTAGGAAAAAAGTTTTTCAGGGAAAGAGTGATAAAGTTCTGGAATGGCCTGCCCAGGGAGGTGGTGGAGTCACCATCCCTGAATGTGTTTAAAAAAAGCCTGGATGTGGCACTGGCGCCATGGCTTAGTTGAGGTGTCAGGGCATGGGTTGGACTCGATGATCCTGAAGGTCTCTTCCAACCTGGTCATTCTGGGAATTCTGTGGATTCAGTGCAGAGTTACCTGGTCTTTGCCGAAGACATCGCCCTTGGCAATGCTGTAGAGGAGGGAGTAAGCAATCTGCCCAGCTGCTCCAGTCACCAGCACTCTGACAGGTTCACCCTGCAAGGAAATGACACTGCCTTACCCACAGCTCCACACCTCAGCCTCACACCAGTTAAAATTGAGTTACTGCAGCAATAACGTTATGACTATTTAACCTGGATGAAAGCCTGTGCCTAAAAGTGGATCAGCCCCAGCTCCTGGGATCACACTTCTGGTTCTTGCTAGAACCACCAGCAATTGCTCTGCTTGGTTTTACAGAAACAGACCACAATTGCAAAAAGATCCTTAAGAATTGCTCCTGGAAAACTTGCAAAATGCCAGTAATAGCAATACATTTGAAAAATTTAGCATTCCCTTTAACAACACTGCCTTGTTAACATAAGACAATACAACATACACCCAACCATTCATACTTGAAATTTACTACAGAAGTTTCACGAGCTGTGACACTTGACTGGTTTTCAGATTCTTTCCATTTCAAGGGCTGTTCCCACTAAGCATTTTGAATGCTTATTTGCAGCCAAAGACTTACTGAATGCCAGAAACCAAAGAATCTAAGGGACTTAAAATTACTGCCTCACTAAACTGTTAGGCAGCAAATTTAACTAATCCACAGACAAAAGCCACATTATGAACAAATACAGACACTATCCATAATACAACTGTCTTTTGTCAAACTGACCCAAAACTCCAAAAGACTGGGAGAAGACTGCCAAAATGTTACTATATTGCAAATAAGAGGGGAATAAGGGTTGCCCTGTAGCAAAATGACAGTTTGCTAAGCAGAACCAGGACTGGGAGAAATCCAGAAGTTATTTAATATTGAAAATTAAAGGCTGCGAGAGTTTGGGTTGGAGAAGAGCCTGGAGAGCTTCTTCAGCCTGGAGAAGAGAAGGTACCAGGGCGGCTTTTCAATACTCAAAGGGGATTTACAAAAAAGGTTAGGACAAACCTTTTAGTAAGGCCTGTTATGAAATGACAAGGGGCAATAGTTTTAAACTAAAAGAGGACAGACCAAGATAAGAAATAAATACTTTACAATAAAGGTGGTGAAACACTGGCACAGATTGTCCAGATAAGTAGTGGCTGCCCCACCCCTGGAAACATTCAAGGTCAAATTGCACAGGTCTCTGAAAAACCTGGTCTTGTTGAAGATGTCCCTGCCAAATGCAGGGAGGTGGATCAATGACCTTTAAAAGTTTGTTCAAACCCAAAGGATTCTATGATTCTATCAAAAAGGGCCACGTGGCAGAGGACATTAATAACCCAGTATTTCGTAAACCTGTTATTTGTATTTCCCTTTTTCTCTAGAGGCAATAGGGCTGGGGCAGGTTGTGCTAGGACAGGAACAAGCAGATTGACCAGCCTGCTGGAATGCCAAGCCCACTTCTTCAGAAAATTAAAAGATGAGCACGGGATACAGATCAGGCATAACTGAATGCAAAAGAAGTGTTTTAATTGCATTCTGGGCTACTTTATTAAAAGTGTAAGGTGCAGAGCAAAGACAGGCCTTGCAATCAGTGCTGGTGATATTGCAGATGGGACACTGAGTGCAGTTCTGGAAACCCGAGTTCTGTATGCTTCTATGGTCTGTAAGATGAGGCTGAGGGAAAGCCAGTCAGGACAGAATCTGGAAAGGTAGAGGATAAGGGAGATCTAACAGCACACCACCACATCTTCACAGAGTGTTAGAAATAGCACTGCCCCCAACGCCGCTCAGCAGTGGCAGAACAGGGTGCAACAGCTACAAATTAAGAGAAAAACTCGATTATGTGGTACTGTTGCAGCAGAACAGGATACCCAGAGGGTCTGTATAACCTTCAGCCCCAGCAGTTTTCAAGGCCCAGACTAAAACACCTATGACAAGATCTATCAGTGGCAAAAGTCTCACTGTCAGGCTGGACTGGACAACTTCCAGACATGGAGCAAGAAGGAAGGCAGACTATGACCTCTACAGATCCTTTCCAACCAGCATTCCTGTCACTGATATTTATAGGAAAACCATGTGGGGCTTCCAGTGTATTCTCTCTGCAGAATCGACCGGCCAAGCACAGCTGCATCACACTAGTGTTAGATAACTAAAAAAATTAGGCTACCTACCCCATTTTATCACATACTAGATAAAATCAGGGCATAAATTATGAAGGTAAACTACTGAACTTGCAGATTTAGACCTGGCCTTCATTATGGGAATGATTCTTTAAATATCTCGTTACCCACTTGCCCGTTACACGGTGTTGAAGTGCATTATTCTCTTTTGAACCCGCCCTACTACGAGTCACGTCCCTCTAACTTCACTGAAACTCCACTATGAGGGGAAGGAGAGCAGACAATCAATTCTTGGTGGTTTAAATCTCAAAACTAGTTCTGGTACTCTATTCTTGAGCAGGGAAATGGACCATGACATCTGAATGATGAGGAGCAGCACGGATTAGGATGTCTATCAAAATTTAAAGTCAACTTTTCAGCATGTTTCTAAGAAGAATCTACATTTTATTTATATAAATGGAACAATGAACACTCTTTTAAGGTGGCTAACCACACTAGTTAATAAAATAAGTACTGAAAAGTTACAGTGCTGCAAAACTTTGGCCCGGCAAAATCCCCATCATATAAAAAGTGATCCTGTGCTAAGCTATTCCAGAACTCACACAGGTAGCAGCAAAATATGTTTTCTTTATATTTATAGGGTATCTGAAATCAATTGTGAATTGATTTCTGAATTTCCAGTGAATAGAAGAAAGATTTTAAGGCGCTTTCTTCTAAAGCAGTGTCACAAAAGGGGGAAAGGAAAAGAGACTTTTTTTTTTCCATTCTATGAACTTTAGAAGCCAGTCTAAATGAAACGTAACAAATGGCAACCTATCCACTAGCATTATGGTGAGTACTCAGCCTAACAACAGGAGAGGGAAGGAGGAGAAGATAGAAAGGTAAGAAATAGGATTATTTATTATTTTTTTACTGAGACAAACTTAGCATTTAGCCTAAAAAAAATCCCAAACCTTCAGTCATGACTCAGCTCCACCTTCTCAAAATAATTATGTTTGCTTACTACCATCCTTCCTGTTGTCCCCCATTTGGGGCTGGAGGAGGAAAACACACAAGCTAAAATAAGGTGAGGAGTGCTTCCTACTTGTTTTTCCTTTCCAAACCTTCAGTACCTTGGATTCAGTGCATTCCCCAGACCCTTTTACCTCTGCACCAATTGTGAGAATTCAGCATCAAAGAAACTTCCATCCTCTCTCCTAAATCCAGAAGCTGACTAACAAACAAAAAACTTTGGATTTTATTGTGCTGACTACAAAATGTGGATAACTCTCACCAAAAAAACCCTTACATCTCATATTAAAATTGGTCCCATTGAGTGTCTGAGGCTACTTTTAGAGAAATGAGAAGCTCCCCAACAGAAGCTGTAGGCTCCAGACATTCATGTCCAGACGCTTTAACCCGTGACTTGGCTCCTGCAGGCCTTTCATGCTGTGGTAACTGCAGGGGTGACCTTTACTCACTCTCAGGTATAAAGGAACCAGAGGACAAATTAAACAACAACTAGCTGAACTATTTTGCTCCAAAGCCTTCCCCACTCCACATTCAACCGATGTATAGTCAAAAAGCTTTAGGAAAATAAAAGAGTAGCAAAAGTAATGGTAAAAAGGATGAGGAAAAAGCCCTCAGCAACTGATCATTGCATCCCCAAGTACCCTTCTTCATCTAATCCAGCAAATGTAGGATCTCTCCCTCCTAAACTATCACAGATGAAAGCAAAGCCTCCAATATCAAGTGAGGAAGTTGAGGTCTTAGCACCCACCCCACACACTTTGGTTTAAGAACTCAGTGCTTCAGTTATTCCTGTGATTACAGCTGATATCAGCACAACTCAAACATCAGTGCCATACCTGCAAACAGCACTGCACTGCAAAACTGATTCAGGAGGTTATAAAGGTAAGGAAAAGATAACTCAAAACCTATCAAATGTTGTGACAGGAATATCCTGGCTACACGAGTGATACTTTGCATTGCTAATTGCAGTTATGAAAGATCTCCATAAAGATTATTGCTGATAAGCTTGTCTATGAAATACCACCAGCTTAACATTATTCCTGAATATTGAACATTATTCCAGCCAACTAAGCTATCCCACCTTGCTTTACAATAATTACTTAATCATTAAAATAAATTTTTATCTCTTCCAAAGTCTAGAGTCTGCCTAAGGAACTTCCCCTTTGCTCTGCCTTCTTTACAGCAGAGATGTGGGGACAATAAACACGTTTGGAAATGTAGCAGTCTCAGCAAGGCAGCCGTGCACTCGAAGAACACCACCAGCACTGTGGTTCAGAGACCAAAGCAATTCCAAAGGCATTCCTCCCTTAAGGAACGACCTTGACACAGGTGCCCTGCAAAACGTTTTCCATTTCATTGAGCTAATGGTGGCTGCACTGATAGATGATTTTATTTCAAGAAATTTAAAGCCTCTGCCCAACACCACATGCATAATCTGAACAGCAAAGGCAAGCTAAAAGCAGTGACATTCTGAAAGGTCTGGACATCAAAGTTCTTTGTGAGACCAGACCAGCCAGGTCAGCTCATCCATGTCTCAATGCTTTGAGAGTTCAAATACAAACTAGAGCTTGCTGTCATATTGTCACTCCTGCAAATCCTCATTTTAGATAGAAGGAGTGGAAAAGAAGCATAAAGTTTACAGATTTTGGTATTTTTTAGGATACAGCTGAAATAAGCCACATTTCAGAGCATGCAAGCATCCTTTCTATAGCAAAATACTGAAAGCGAAGGTTTGAGTAACAGGGTATTGAGTCTAGAAAAATACAGAGATGTTTTAATGCCTAGAAAGGAAAGCAAGGTCTCTGTGCAGGTTTATATACCTATGTACACATGCTGCAGAAAAGCAAAGCACTGCAGTTCACCTCTGTAACCTCCGAGCAGAACCAGAAGGACTCCTTGACAATCTAGCGAGTCTGAACAAACAGCTGGATTTCCGACAGCAAGCAGGGATGAACCAATAGAGACATTTCACAAGCACTTTCCCTTGAGCTAACACAGAGCCGCACCAAAACCTTTCACGCCTCGCGAACAAGGCGCTGACAGCCCCCATGTCCCGCAGGCAAATGTCGGCAGCCGCGGCGCCGGGACAAGGCGCGATCAGCCCCGGAGTGCCAGCCCGGGCCAGGGGGGCTCGCTGCCCGCACACATCCCGCCCTCCCCGCACGGCCCTGGGGACACGCAGAGGCAGAGGCGCTGCCAGGCCGGCACCGACCCCCCGTCCCCGCCTGGAAGGTCACCCCGGCGCGGCTCGGCGGGGGCTGCAGCGAGCCCGGCGGCGCCACCATGTCCGGCTGCTCTGGGTGCCGCGACCACCTCCAGGTCAGCCCTGTCCCTCATCCCCGGGCCCTCCAGGGAGCAGCGCGGCCAGGCGGGGAGGGCGACGCCATTTCGGGGTCACCTCCCCCTGCCAGAATTCCCTGCCCCGAGCCGAAGGAACCCGAGGGGCGCGGTACCGCCGCGGGCCCGGTACCGACCATGTCTGCGGGAGCGGCGGATGCGCTTGCTGCTCGAGGTCACCTCTGCGGCGCGACTGCGGCCGTGGCAGCGCTGCGCCGAGGTGCCGTGGTGGGGCGGGGCGTGCGGCCGCGCGCAGCCGCCTGGGGGCTGTAGTCGTGGTGGCCGCCAGCCAGCGCCGCTCGGCTGCCGGAAAGAACTACAACTCCCATCGTACTCGGGGGTGGCCCACCGCGCCCCCGCACGCTATTGGCGGTTGCCTCTCCCCGCCTCGCCCCATTCATTGAAGCGCCGCGCGGCGCCGCCGGGCTGGGGCCGTTAGGGGGCGACGCGCGGCGGCCTTCACGGTGCGTGCGCGCGGTTGGGAGGGGTGGGGGCTGCGGCAAGCGCGGGCATCTCTGGCCGCGCATGCGCCCTCGGCGGCGAGGATGCGGGGGGCGGTTGTGGCGGCGCATGCGCGGGGGGCGGTTGTGGCGGCGCATGCGCGGGGGGCGGTTGTGGCGGCGCATGCGCGGGGGGCGGCGCGCGCGGTTGCTGCGGTGACGCGGGGGACAGGCCCCGGTGCCGGCGGCGCTGCTGCTCCCGCGGCCGCCCCGCGAACTCGGAGCGCTCGGTGGGTGCGAGTGCGCGGCCCGGCCCTGCCCTGCCCTGCCCTGCCCGGCGGGGCACTCCCGGGGCATCCCGGAGCCGCGAGCCCGGGGCGGGCTGAGCGTTCCCCTCGCGTTTCCCGCGCGTTTCCTTCCCGCCCGGCCTCCTCTGGGGAGCTGCCGGCGCGTTCCCGGTGCTCCACACTTCATGAAATTTTGCCATCCTGTTACTGGGTCCTTCCCTTTTTATTTTCAGGGAAAGCTGAGAGCTTACCTGTGCTATTCCGCTGGTAGAACTGCGTGGCTAAACTAGCGATCACTTGTACAAAAAAAGCTGCTCGTTGACTTGTGTTTCGAAATGTTGAGTGAAGTAAATTCCTTTGGTCTGGCTGTAAGGGAGGCTGCTACCGGCAGAAATACAGAACAGAACTTCGTAAACTGTTGTTAGGGTGTAAAAGAAGGTCTTGGATAGCACAGCTAGTTTTTCCCTCAGATCATGACAGGATTCCCTGTTAGTTAAGTGTTCTGTGAAGGTCTCACTTGCCCCGGTGTGTTTCTGCAGGATTAGTTTGAAGCCTTACTCTAGTTCTTATAGTAAGCATGGATGCTGAGGCAAATTCTTCCGTCCTGCGACAGAAAGGGGAAGCCGCTCCTTTGGGGCAGGTGCTGTAAAATGGAAGTTGTGATGCAGAGTGCTCCCGTTCCGGCGGGTCTCGCTGCCGGTCACAGCTCGGAAGGGGCCGTGGCTGAAGGAGCCTTGTGGCCCTGGCAGCTCCTGCGGCAGTGCCGGGGGAGCGGTCCCGCCGGCTTTGCTGAGGTTCTCCAGCTGCACGGATTCATATCAGTCAATAACCGTACGTTTTTATTATGAATTAAACCTGAGCCGTACCCAAGCTCCCTTCTGTGGATAAGTTTGAAAGCCGGATAGCTGCAAGCAGAGCTGAGGGCTGGCTTGCTGGGAAGCGCAGGGAAGCTTGGTCAGGAGGAGGGAGCTTGTTTAACACAGTCAGAGTTTCCCAGAGGGTCTTAAGATGCTTTACCCTGGTGACTCTTAACCTTTTCTGCACCCAGACGTTGTACAGACTTAATTAACACTATTTAAGATTGTTTAGGATTTAAATATACACAAAACCTGATGTGGACCCGCATAAGGTAATTTCCCCCGACCATAATTGGTTCAGTTTAATTGATTTCTTATCAATTTCCAGCTAAATCAATGTTAGCAGGCTGTAAACTGATTTGTCTGTGTCAGCATGGCAGATTGTATTGATTTAATGTATTTCAGTTAAGAGCTTAACTTGAAACTTTCAAACTTTTTTCTCTAGGTAAGACTCTTCTTATTATTGCTCCTTTTTGGCCCAAGCTTGTGCTCCTGGAATTATTTGCTATTGGAGATAACAACAAATCATTACTTTGTGTTGAAAGTGATTTGTTTTGATGCAAAGCCACGTGTAAATGCTTTTGTTTGTCAGAAGCACTTTTATCAGTTTATCTTCAATCTCAGTATGATTAGTCCAAGTTGGACTCAGTTATTGTCTGTGCTGATTTAACTAAAAATATTGTAAAATGCTGCCGTTTATGAATGTGGTATAATTTTTAAAGTCAGCAAAACTTCTAGTATTTCCTTCTTAAATTTTGTGTCTGCTTTTTAAGCTTTGATGTTTTCCAAGCAAAATTTAAATGTAATTCAAAAGAATATTCTTTAATGCTCCCCAATGTTTCATTAGTATGAGTCTTTCGTGTAGCACTGTAAGCCAAAAAGCTGCATAAATAGAAACATTACATGCAAATGAAGTAATGGAAATTTAGTGTGCATGTGAGTTGGACTCTGGGCTAACTCTCAAATACACTTTGCAATTTTTGCACTCAAAAGATACTGAATTACGTGGAAATCGGTAATTAAACAGCACACTGAAGTATTAAGATGTTCTAATCTCCATTTTCAGGGGATTAAGTATTATTTTTCAAGGTAACTAGTAGTTTTGAAGGGTAGGCTGCCAGAATTATCTCTTAATTTTTTCAAAAATATTTTAAAATGAATTATTCTCTGTTAACAGCTGGCTGTCTTCTTTAACTGTATTTTGGATGGGATTTTCTTTTACTTCCTTGCCATCTATAGAAACGGATGAATATTTTTAGGTAAGTTTTTACACTTAATTTTCAATAATTTGTAAAGTTCTCTTTTTATCATCCTCTCTGTGTCTAGTACAGGTTTTTTATCTTACGCATTTACTTACAAGTGTTGTCACCAAGTCATGTCTCTTGTAGCTAAGTCTATGTGATATAGTTAACATTTAAAATGCACAAGACTATGTAAGAAAAATTAACTATATAGTGGCCAGGTTTAAAACTCGAAATGCTAGAGTTGAAATAGTTTTGTAAATCTCTTCTGTGCTCTGGTCCAAGGGAATAATAATAAGAGATTTTTCAGAACTAAGGTTAAACATTACAAAAAAATACTGAAATAGAATTAAGAGAATCAAAAGTTATTTTTTAAAGTATGTGAGAAATCTATAATAGATTTTAAAAAATATATAGATATGAACAAGAACTATTAAAATCATAGCTTAGAAAATTAATACAGGGTTGGGTTTTTTTAATTCCTAGTGCTAATGTCCCAAACATAATTTTTCACCATTCATTTCTGAACTTCAGTCGTGTAGTACTGCATGGACATTAAATGTCAGGAAGAAGCCAATCTATAAATTCCATTTATAATCCAGATTTTGTCTTTGCTGTGGTGAAAACTTTCTTTGTAAAAGAGAAATTTTATCTTCTATGGAAGTGGTTTAATTTTTCATTGCTTATTTTATATTTCTTAACAGCTTAGTTGGTTTTTTAATTAAAGTTGGGTAATTATCATTAATCGATGTTTACAGCCTTCAGCATGTTTTTAACAGGTAGCTAGGATGCAATAATACATCCTTTACTCATGTACCTGCTGCCTGTAAAGGGACACATGATCTGTAGCTTGCATGTACTATGTATTAGTAATCTTTATGAACTATTCATGAGTCAAATATTAATAAAAATTGTGAACAGAAAGTTATTTTTATTTGTTTTCCCTAAGTAGGTCAATAGTATGAGCAGGTATTGTAGGTTTGGCAGGGGACACTCAGAGTTCAGGCGTCCTCTGGTGTGGGTGCACGTCAGATCTGAGGTGGGTGCTGTGGTGCCCAAAGCATTCAGGGCTCCATCACTGGCCAGAGGGGGTGGTGGCACAGTGGCTTCACAGTGGCACCCCCAGAGCTGAGGGACCCTGGGAGATCTGTCCTCATCCATCACCGAGCACCACTTCGGGAGGGTTTTCTTCTCACAGTTGTTACAAGGTCTGGGTTACAGAGAATCCCTGTTTAAAACCAAAGCCAAACAAAACCAGCCCACGAACCAAACAACCACACTGGGCACGGCACAAAGACTTTGAGATATTGGCTGTAAATTCAGCAAAGTTGATCTCTGAATTATTGCAAAGTGAGCAGAAGGGTTGTGTTCCTGGTGCATGAGAAGTAGTGTTACTGGATTTTTCTACCTTAACACAAATCTATCTTTCTCTTGGTGGAACAGAGACTTTGTGACAGATCTGTGTGGGTTTTATGCTCACTAATGTCACTGTCTGGAGGAGAAGAGGCAGGTTGGTATCCTAGAGAGATGACCTGTGTTAACAATTCAAGTTCTACCAAAGCAAACCTTGTACTCTTAAAGTTAATTCATTGCAACATTAAAAACCCAACGTGAGCACCAGCACCCGTTCCCCCCACTAGATGTAAACTGATGAAAGATTAAGCTGATGTCCTTGGGAGTTTTTTAAATGAGGTAAGCATTTAGTCAAGTGAATCAATTTAGTCAAGGGAAACACATCCTACTAAAACTAAATGTTTGCTTTTTCTCTTGTAAGACTTTCTTTTGCATATGTTCATTATAACCTGATGATCAAGTTATACATTTTGAACAAGAGGCTAGCAACCATAATGATGACTTTCCCTTTTTTAGGTGCAGTGCAGATGGGTGAATCCATCTGCTTCCTTTATCCATCCTTTCCATGTCAGAATGGCTGATGAATGCTCTTCCATGCCAAATCTCTTGCACAGTTACAAGAGTTTTTCTCCTTAGGCTTAGTTCTATGAATTATGGTCACATAGTTTGCTTAAAATATTTCAGCTTGTTTTACAACATCCATGTGACTTTATTTCTGTATTTTTGCAGAACCAAATTCTTAATAGCTGCCACTGTACAAACTAAATTTTTCTCCTTTTTTCCCCCCAAGAATTAAATAGAAAATATCCTGGGAAATACTGGTGGAAGAAAAATGATGTCTTAGAGTGTTGATTTTTTGTTAATTGTATAAAATATAATTCTTTATGGATAGAAAAGACTGATAATCTCTTATCTTAATGGCATTATTCATAAGTAAAACATAACTTTCAAACTTTCAAACATGAATTTATCAGTAATAAGTGTAAGAGGCAACTAAGCACTTTGTTTCCTGTATGGAGGTTTTTCTGCTAGTTAACAGATTCATTTTGGTATCTGGCCTGCTTTTGGAAACCTTATCCAAATCAATTTTTAGGCAGCAGCAGAGTTTATGGGTGGCTTTAGTAGAATACATGCTTATAATACTGACCATATTCAGTGTCTACTGATACTTGAGTAAAGAAAGAAGAAATTGCCTTTATTCATTCTGCTCACATAAACACAAGTACTCTCTGCACATGCCTGTACTCATTCAGTTGCACACTGCAGGGCTAAATGATCCCATCTCTAAATAAAATTCCAGCTGATTTCAGCTGTGTGGACTCTGTTGTCCATACCAATGCTGCATAACTTGGAGTTTCCTGTTGCTCAAAACCAGGCATGCATATATTTTTTTGGTTTTTTTTTTTAGTTCAGTGTTGGGGAGGGTTATGTTGGAACCCATGAGAATGGTCCTCAGGCTCATACTCAAAGAAAATGTTAGAAACTCTTGGGCCTGTCATGAAGTCATTTGGAGTTGTTCTGTCAGGCTGGGATGGTGTTGAGGAATTGGTTAATTTGAACTCAGGGTAGTTGTGTGCCCAAGTATGAATGAGAAGGGAGCAATGGCCACAGAAAAAAAAGTTGGGTAATGGACCACTTATATCATGGCACAAATGGTGGAAAGATGCTGCATCTTTGGATGAAGGAGGCTTCTCCATGGAGTAATCAAGCAACAGGAATCATGGTTGCAGTTTGTGTTTTTCTAGTTTCCTTTTAGAATGATACAGCTATGCCTTTTTGCTCAACTTGCCATCTACCCTTACCTGTAAAGAGTAGCCATGGTAAAGCACTAACACAGATATGGGGAAAAAATGGACCTTAATTGGATAGAAGCCTTTTGAATGTTTTGAGTTCTATTAGAAAGGTGTTACTCTTGTCTATATAATAGAATGTGCTTTTGTTTCGTGGCCTGTAATCCCATTTATTTACAATAATGGGCCAGATACTATTTTTGGAGTTGCTTACTGTCTGATATGGGAGAATATAAAGTATTGCTCTGAAATGGCCTTTTCCTGTTATAGTTGCCTGACATACAGAGTCTGGCCTCAGTGTGTATTAGGCAAGGGAGCTAGAAATACAGCACAGTTAAATTATGGGTTTGTATCTCCAGGTGGTGCATGAATTCGTGGTTGAAGACTGAAGAAATTAATTTTGCTAAAGCAAGAAACAACAGGACATTAAGCTACTGTGCCAGCTTTAGATGTACGCTTCGAAAATTTTCTGCTGCTCAGCATTATTCAGTAATCTTTAACTCAAATTGCAGGAAATATTTGAAATTCCATTCTAACAATATCCAACAGAGAATATTAAAGAAGCATTACATTTCAAATGCCTGAGGGAAAATGTTCTCTTGCAACACCATGGGCATTTGGATCTCACTAGTATATGCAGTATTATAGTCTAGTATTATGCTTTACTTGGTCTAAAATGAAAGCCCAATTTTAATTCTATCTCCAAAAACTTGGCATACTGCAGTGAAAAATAATTTATTTGAATGTTGTTTTTTTAATACACTGCAACTAACTTTAAAGCTTCCTCATATAATACTCCCACTATGGCTTTTTGTAATCTGACCCTTTCATTAAGACTTCAAATATATTCCCAAAGACTTAGCTCAATGCTTTCATTGCTAATTTACAAGTTAAAAGATTCCAAAGTTACCTAAGAAGTTTTTCTCATTCTGTGCAATTTTTCTCTTAATAAGACAAAACTTTTGAGTATCTTTGTAAATATATAAAACACCAAACAGAGGAACTAATAGACTGTTAAGGGAAGTAATATGCAAGCTTAAAATAGGGTTTAATAATATATACACACAATTCTGGGCTGGGTAATTTGGCAAACCTGTTAATGAACTTCTGTAAAAAAAAGTGGTTATTAAACCTTTTGGGATTTTATAACCTATATATGCTGTATTTGATAGGAAAACTATCTTGGAAGTGAATCCCCAGCTTACAAGGTTTCAGGGAAAGAATAAAAGTGTATCTAAAAGGTTTATAAAATCACTAGCTTGAATTTATTACCATCTAAGTATTTCAGTATTTCAGTGTTGCCAGAACAAGGACAAGTGCCATGTTTTTGTTGGAAAAATAAGATCTGTGGTGTTTAGAGAAATAGAATAAGGCTCTTCTCCACCTGCTGCTCACTTTTTTCTGTTTGTACTTGACCATCACAGGGTCGTGTCCAGGAGAATGCCAATACTGTGATGTTTCTTACCTTCATGGAGTTTCACAAGAGGCAGTTTTTTAGCAGTAGTGGGTCAGTTGCCTGTGTAATTGGACCACTTGTGACTCCTGACAAACTAGATTGGAGGGGAATGTGATTCAAGGACTTCAAACCTGCAGAGAGAATTCAGAACAGCAGCATGCTGCACATGGTTTATTTGTTCAACACAGCCGTGTGGGACATAAATTAGTGAAGTGTCATAAACAGTACCATAGTTTAACTACAGTGCTAGGCCCTGTCCTTGCTAAATGAATGCCACTGATTCCTATAATGAAAGCTGGGAATCCTCTGCAGTGCTGGTGGACATCACCTTGCCTTCCGAGGGCCACTGGTGGGTTCTGAGTTGTCACATTCCTTTTCATGGGAACTGAGGCCTACTGAACATTGATAAGGTAATTTTTTATCCATTGTAGTTGGTCCCAGGCAGTTGTACCCAAACTTCTGAGTGAGTAGAGTGATCCATTATCTTGTATTGAATAAAATCTGAGAGATGATTATCTTCTTGAATGTGCCTCTGAGATGACAAGAGTATCCACTGCAGTGTAGTTACACCATCTGGTAGCATAATTTTTAGACAGAAATGACTAAACTTTTAAAAACTGCACCTGTAAAGGACAGTCTGCATTTTTGGAAGACACTTCGGTGGGTTTGTAATGTTGAGCTTGTCTTGCCTGAGAAATGGAAGGCTTGTAAAATGCATTAGAGAGTTGTGCTGGAAGAATAGGTGTGTATGGACTTCAAAATCACGGCATTATTTCCAATTTTATCATCAATTAAAAAAAAATTATTTCTTTCTTAATGGTTATATTGACTGTTCCTTAAATAGAAGTATAAAGAAAAGCAGGCACAAATATAAAGCTTAATGTACAAAGCTTTGCACTCTTTTGTACCTCATCGGTGTATTTAAGTAGATGCTTCCCAATCCACTCTTTTGCCAGTTTTTGTTCCAATTACAACCAGATGCAGTGAATTGCAATGAGTTGTCTGCTGCTTTTGTCACAGAATCACAAAGTGGTTTGGACTAGAAGGGACCTTTGAGGTCCAATGCACTGTGGACACCTTCCACTAGATCTGGTTGCTCCTAGCCCCATCCAACCTGGCCTTCAATCCTGCCAGGCTTGGGGCATCCACAGCTTTTCTGGGCAACCTGTTCCAGTGCCTCAACCCCTCAGAGTAAGGAATTTCTTCCTTATATCTAATCCAAATCTACTCTTTTCTGGATAAGAACTGTTGCCCTTGGTCTTGTCACTCCAGACCTCATGTAGAAAGTCCCTCTCCCCCTTTCTGATAAGCCACCCGTTAAGTATTAATGGGCTATCATAAGGTCTCCCTAGAGCCTTCTCTTCTCCAGGCTAAAAACCCCCAAGTCTCCCAACCTTTTTAAAAAGGGGAGCTGTTCCTTTCCTCCAGTCCTTTTTTGTGGCTTTTTTTCTAGACCCATCCGTAACAGGTCCTTACTTTTCTTTGCTGGGGGCTTCAGAGCTGGATGCAGAACTGCAGGTGGAGTCTCAGCAGAGCAGAGTAGAAAAAGGGAGTCCTCCTCCTTGACCTGTTGGCCATCTGTCTTTTTACACCACAGCCCAGGATGCAGTTGGCTTTTTTTTTTTTTTTTTTTTTTTTTTTTAAGATATCGGAAGATTTCCTTTGTAAATGTAATTAATAAGTTGAAATTGAGACAAAAGAGCCATAGTGATGTAATGTCAGTGAATGAGGTGCAGCTTGTGACACAAGTTATATGAAAGAAAGCCCAGAATGTTCCTGGAACCCTGCAGGCAAAGTCCCCTACCTCTTAGGAGTGCTGTTAACTTTGTTACTCTTCAACTTGTGGCAGAGGTCTCTTCCTGTGGAATTCAGTCTAGGAAAACTTGTACTGGAAAACTTGTAACATAGTGCCATTCTTGTGTTAAAATACAAAAGCAGGACAGCTATGAAACAGTGATGTTGGTGGGAGTTTCATTTGAATAAATACTCAGGTAGTAAGCAGACCTTACTCCTTGGGAGTAAATTAAATATTTATATTCTGTAGAGATCTTGCTGGAGTAGCTTCTTTGGCATCTGTCAGTGATTATATTTAACTTTATCAACTTTTCCCCCTTGGAGGGTTTTTTATTTGTTTTCTGGGTAGAATTTTTTTGGTATGTGGTATTGGGAAACCCCTAAGTGTCTTTTTCTGTCTGTCTGCTTTGTAATATATCAAGTAGTATCCCTATTTAGTAAATGACTTAATAAATGAATTTCACTCTGTCATGCTTGTTTTCTGAATCCGATTACCAAAACTGCAACACTTACAGCTTGAGCATGTGGCTGAGCTCCAGTGCAATGACACACAGTGTGCAGGTGGTTGAATATTCCTGAACAAGCAGCTGTAAAATATGCCACCCATAATGCCAGTGAATAAATGCCAACTTCAGCATGAGTGTTCTTTTCAAATGTGCACCTTGCTGAGGTTATTAGTCACTCTGAATTCAAGGACATGTGAGTGCAGACTTTGCATAAAGCTCCAGGAGTGGCCTACCTGTGAAGTGCTGCTGCTTGATTTTCAGGAGATGGCATGCTGTGAATTTTAAAACTCCCTCATCATGAATGAACTGCAGCAAATGCCATTTTCTAATTGAGGCCATGTAAGTTAGTTATTCTACTTGTATTTCTAACAATGAAGTTTAAAAAATCTCTTTGCTGAGATCAAAGAAATGTTATCATGAAAGGAAATACTGCAGTATTTGCTGAATAGGGCAAGAAAACTGAAGAATGAAAATTCTGCATATTTTCTAACATATATATAATTGTAATCCGTTTCATGGATTAGTGTGAAGATTATGCTGTTGGCCTTCTGTTTAAAAGTAGAGGAATAAGGAAAATGGTGAAAATATTGCTGCGTCCCTTAACATGAATGTGGACGAGAAGGAAGCCTCACACAGAATTATAGCAGCAGCTGTGACTTTATTTTGAGCAAACCCAATTCAGACAAAGATTTTGGGAAAAGAAATCCACAGATAGAAGTGAGACAGACTCTGAAATTGTATCAGTCCTAAAAAGACTTACGTAAAATAAAGGCTTGAGTAAAATACAGAAACTACTTAACTCTGGGGAAATTCCTTCCCCCTGCCACAGCCATTTAGTGGTTTTGTTTTGCTCTGCCACTTGTGTGGATGAGTTAATTAAATTGTATCTTTTACATCTGTGAAAATGGAGGGAGCCAAATGTTGCAGCTAGCTAGACTGGTCAGTCACAGCTCTCTTTGGAGACAAGATACCTCCACACTGCCCAGATGAATGCATTTTTAAACAGTGTTTGTTATAGGTGAGAGATCATGGGTGAAGCTGTGGTGGGGTGACCCTGGCTGGACATCAGGTGCTCACCAAAGCCTATCTCATTCGCTTGCTCAGTGGGACAGAGGAGGGAGAGAAAATACAACAAAAAGGTCAAGGTAAGGACAGGGAGAGCCAGTCACTGTCATGGGCAAAACAGACTCAACTCAGGGAAATCAGTTTAATTTATTATCCATCAATAGGATAATGAGGAAATAACTGTGTTATTCCTGAGGCAATGGAGCCCATTGCTGATGGGCTCAGCCTTGTCCAGCAGGGAGTCACTGCTAGACCCATCTGGCACTGGCTCTGCTGGAAATAGGGAAAGCTTCCAGCAGCTTCCTTCCCTGAAAGCTCCTGCTAAAACCTTCCATGCAAACACAGAACTGAAGTGTTTAAATTTTTAAAAAAAGGGGGGGAAGATGATCTTTGTGCTGGAAATTGTAGTCAAACTTTGTTAATTATGAAAGTTTTTTTGGAATACACAGTATTATAGGATTGTAAAAGCTGATCTATAATAGAGTCACAGAAATCATTGTAATGGGCAACTGCTATATATTTTAAAAAATTTCTCGTTCTACTAATTTCTTTTTTTTTTGAAACCTCATGAAAGCAGGTTGCCAGTGATTGACTGATGCTGTAAAGGCATCCTTGTATGTCTGTCTCCAGAATAATTATCACATTCTAGGTTGTGTGCTCAGTACCACTGTTTCCATTAGATTGCCATTTACCCGTGGTGTAAATTGGAGCCACATGAGAAATGGGTTGATAGAAAGATGGGGTCAAACTGTGAACTGATTAATAATTAAAAGATCTGAACACACCACTTGAATTTTTTGGCATTGTCTGATTCCTTATTATTTCAGTTTTCAAATTTTATTACATATCAAGGTAGGCAAGCTTCTGTGAGATCTTGTATTTTTGAGGAAAGGAATAGAGAGAATGTGCACCATTTCAATGGCTGTTCCTAATTTGGGGCTGCCAAACCAATGCTATTCATGCTGACATTATGTCTTTTCAGGCAATTAAGTAATATATATTGAGGTAATTAAAGACAATTGCTTGTAATAGCAGAAAATTATTATAATAATTTTGTTTTCCAGATAACAATGTAGATTTATAATTTCTGTGACCACATCCAGGGTTTTACTACCAGAATTGACAGGGGGACCATAAATAGTTGTTATTCCATTTTGATAAATGTCAGGGGTATAAATTTAAGTCTGTTCTATTTAAAAATCCATGAGGACAGGTTATGATCCTTATGTTAAATGGATCTGCAGCAGTTAAACCTAAGCCCATTCTTGGTTTTCATAAACTTCTTCATCTTTTTTGCACCTGTTGGACACAAATCAAATACACAGCTTGAAAGGGCATGAACCCTTTTTTTGAAGGTTTTAAAATAAGAATTTAAATTAATGTTGAGGTGAAAAAAAAGCAAGTTTCAAAATGCTGCCACTTTGCAATGATTTCCTCAGGTAACTCCAAGCCCATTAGCAAATTTGGTTACTTGTATGCTATTCCCTCATGTTCTGTGACATTAACAAGATTCTTATAATGACTTTTTCTCCTCCAAAACTAGGAAGGCCTTTGTTGGCAGAAGCTGTTTTAAAAGCTATTTTAAAATCAAAACAAAATACATCTTTACAGCTTTCAATAACATAGCCTGGGTGTGATGCAGTCAAGAGGTGCATTTAATTTAATTGTCAGTAACCTGGGAAGTTGTAACAAAATGTGCAGCTTGGGCTGTACTGAGAGTTTCTATTCAATTGGACTTCCCTTTTCTTTGTTAATGATTATGGCTGAAAAGCTTCATCAGGGTGTAAAGAGCAGTCATTCATACAAGGACATTCATATCTATGTTTGTTGATCTTTGATGATGTGTTTAGTTGTTTTTTTTAGTGGGGTTTTTCAGTTTAGAGGTCATACAGACATAGTGAAGTTATCTGCTGTGTTGAGAATTAATGCAGATTATTCTGATGCCATTCACACTAATTGTACCATTGCCAGTTTTTTTATTATGTTATGTTTTGTTATGTTTTCCCCCTGGACAATTGCAGGCTTTGTCAGTGTATATTTTGGTTATGTACATAATTCTGCCTATTTTAAAGACATTTCACTCATTACGTTAAAAATCTAAACTTTTTAAGTGATGTAAAAATACCTGGGGTTTCTAAGTATAATTGCAGGGGTTTTATTTAAAGCATTTTAATCATCTCCAGTTTTGCCTGTTAGCAAGGTCCTTTTTATCCTAAGAAACAAAAAGTGAAAGACAAGCAAATGGTTTGAGATTATATGGATAATTAAGTTAATGGTCCTGAAATAGAACCTGAGGAATCAAAAATGTGGTAGAGGAGCAACAAGATGGTTTTCTAAATGCTGAAGGGTTTGGATAGGACATGCAGCAGAGTGACTGAGGGAATCACAGCCTCAGGGGTTCACTCTCTGTCTTAAGCCAAAGCTGAAAGTACAGCAAGGAGAGCCCCCACCGTGCCTGTTGTGTGCAGCCTCTGATCACAAAGGTAGTGCCGGTCATTGGCCTCAGAAAGGACCTGTATTGGAGGTATTGAGTAGCTTCAAGTTCTGAACTTCTGTCCCTGCTGAGGAAGCTGCTTCTCTGTCCTCAGCTCCCAGGTTTCTTGCTGGGCTTTTGATGCTCTTTTTGCAGGGGTTTAGCGGAAGTTGCTGTTCATGGGCCCGAGTGCTTGAGTTTGAGTCTTGGCAATAAGCCACAGAACACCCTGAGTGTTGTCACTCAGACAACTCCTCCTTCTTTTGAAGTTATGAAAGCAGAAATAGGGTCCCTTTGGAAAAGGCACCTGAATGGAGTAGTTGCCCTGGCAGAAGTTACTTGGTAGAGGAAAACAAAGCCCAGAGCGCTGGGAATGTGGTGCATTAACATCACCACGCACTAGAGGGCCCAGCCTGCATATAACCATTTCCCTAGAAGGAACATGGGAGTAGACTGAAGGAACTTCTGAGAAATTACAGTGATATTAGGAGGAGAAAGAGCTGTCTGAAGCCAACAGGACTGAGTGTGGAGAAAGGTGATAGAGTGACAAATGCATTCAACCTGAAAATGTAATCAGACAAGCATGTTCCCCTGCTGAAGAAGGGATTTAGCAACTTTGAACTCAAAATCATGTGATTTTTCTCCCTCCTCCTGGCTAGATTAAAAAGGGGAGTGATGTTTTTAATATTATATTGTGCTTAACAAGCCATTGCGTGCTGTGTCAAGTTCATTTTCCCTATCTGCTCTGGCTAAAACCCATTGCTATCTGTAGTCTAGCCTGAAGGTGACAAGAGATTTGAATCATTGTAATTAGGCACTCATCATGCTGCAAAAAGATACAACTATCTTGATGAATCAGTATGAAAAAAATAAAAAGCTGTGGGTTTTTTTTCTTTAACTGCAGTTGGTGCCTGGAAATGTGAGAGCAGGAATGAGCTCAGCAAGAACTGAGGCAGCTTCCTCAGCATGACAACTGTTCTCTGTGCAGGAAAAATTGAGTGGCTTTTGCCCCTCCAAGTCCTGTTGACACCTTCAAGTGTTCTTGAACCTCTCCCAGGTTTTACTTGACAAATATTTTCATGTGTGCCACTTCTTTCTGATTCTGGAAAATACACAGAAAGAATTCACTTTCTGCACTTAAGCAAGAGCTATGAAATGAGGTATTGTTTGCCTTTTAGGATTGTTGCTCCAGGGCACACTTTTGCTGTGAAGTATAAGTGATGAAAAAGTGGATCTGCCCAGGTTTGTGGTTGGATGTGGCAGAAATAGGGTATAAGGAGCTTTATCCCTCTGGGGAAAGGCATATCCATGCACACCAAAAAGTAGGTTTTGTGACACTTATTATAGCTTTGTATTAACAATCAAATTTTGTTCTAATTTTTGCCTATGTTTTAGAAAAGGTGCAGAAAAAAATCCTGAAATACATATGGCTTTCACCAGGTAGATATCCATTGCTATTTTCACCTTTTCTTTCTGGGGACAATGAGTTACCCTTCATTCTTTTTCTCTGAAGATACTTCATCTTATCACTCATCCATGCATCTTTCCTCAAAGCCTGGATAACATTCCTTTTTATTATTAAGATGTTGCATTGTTCGAAAATGAATCAGGGAATGACATTTATTGCCCAGTAGCATGCCTTATGAACAGTGGAGTTTTGTCATAATCTCAGAGTGTCTAAATTCAGGGTTCTAGTGCCAAATTATAAGTGCTCTAGTTTTCAAAAGTGAAATGTGACTATGGATTTACGTACTTATTTCAGTAGTGGCAGCTGAAATGTGATAACATACTTTGGGAGGAGCAGGGAGCAAGCAGAATGTTGCTCACCCTACCTGACTACCCTGTAATAGATCTTTCAGAGCTTTGAAGAGTGGGTGTTTCTAATGACTATGTTGTATCGTTTAATGGATAATTTTAAAAAGTGACACACTTTTGCAAGTCAGTGTTAAAGCTAAACCGATTTGGAATGTGCCAAAAATAGACTTCAAGCTGGGGTTTGCAAAAATGTACTCTTCTGGAGTGAGCAAATACTAATTCTGTTGGTCATGAAAACTGTGTCTTTGTCTCTATTGAGATTGTGGTCTAAATCAGTAAATATGAAGCACTAAAATGTTATATATATGTATACATACATATAGATATATACTAGAATTAATTTGGCTTTGCAACTTTAGGTATTTAACAAGAAATGTACCTGACAGTTTTCCTTTCTTCCAATGATGAACTAAAGACTTAGCTCAAAGTAGCAGCCCTAATTTGCAGCTAGATAACAGATGCATTTATATCCAGAACCCCGTTATTTCCCTTCTTGGTTTCTTTATCATCACCTGACTTATATAAGTAAAATCTGCTGAGTAAGTAATTTTTTTTTATTGTCCCCTGAAGGGACAAGTTCACATAGTCTCTACCTTCCAGTTCACACATTCACTACCTTCCATCCTGCATTCATTTTTGGGGCATGTTGGCTGACTTAATGCATTTGGTGGATAAGGTAGAGATCTTAAAAGCTTCAAATGTGAATTTGTTTTTTTAAAATTCAAGGAAATGCAAATTGGTGTTCCCTTCCCCAGACTGCTCAGGAAAAGACTGTGACCTGAGCTCAAGGATTTTTTTCAATTTGGCCTTTGGTACCAGTGATTAACTATGGAGGTCCTGATGGCTAGAGGGCTCCAGAAGCCATGGTGAGCTGTTTTGTGCTTGCCTGGCACCAGAGTTGCGTGCAGTGGCAGAGGAGAGGAAGGAGAAGGGAAATGAAGGGCATGGCTACAAAACAAGTCAACGAGCTGAATATAATGTAGAAGGAATTTGGGAAACTCAAGGGAAAAGTGAGGAACCTAACATGGAGGTTTGGGAATATGAAGTTGAGCTTGAACATCGAAAATGCATGGAAAATCAGACAAGTTGCAGTATCCTTCACTGTTTTGTCTGTCCTTTAGATTACAACCTCTGTGTGTTGTGCCATAGAAGAACACTGAAAATAAATTTTTAAGTACTATGTAATTCTTGTTGCCATTTTGTTTTCAAAACTCACTTATTCATCATGGGCGATGTTTCCTTTGTTTTCTGCTGACAGCAGAATGCCTCCTTGTTCTTACATGTTGATATATGGCTTCGTTTGAGGGAGATTGTTGGTGTTGCCTTTAGCACAAATGATGTATACATTTGCATTTCTGGAACACTTTCAGAGTTCCCCATTTGCTTTTATCTCCTTTACAGAACGAGCAACTATTTTCTGGTTTATCTTTTCTGAAGATCAGCGTAGATTGATGATTACAGTGTGCAATAAATTAACTTGTCAACTTTTGCCACATTTCATGTTTAGGTTATATATCTGAACAATGTTGAAGATTTATAGAAAACTTTAAAAATTAATCTGAAATGTAAACACTTGAGAACAAAACAGTTTTTTTTTAAACTGGATTTTATTTCTAAAAGACTGCTGCATAAAATTGTATATCTCTATCTAGAACAAGCTTTTTAATTTTAGTTGCTAAAGGGGTTTTAGAGTGATTTATTAGACACCTGACTGCAAAACTAAAAGTATATTGTTGTAATCCTATTGTTGTCTTTATTTGCCTAAACCAGAAAAACAGGGAATTTGAAAATACAGTGTTCATTAGAGTAAAAAATACAGGTTTTTTTAATAATTTTTTGTTCTTCAGTTTGCTTTTAAAGGAATTTGTTTTCTTACTGTATTTTAAAATAGGCTTGAAAAACTTCACTATAGTCACAATGTAATTCTTTGTTATTTTTTTATCTGAAATTACTGCATGGGTGGGAGAAATTTGTAAATTTTACTTTTTCAGTAGTCTGATGAATGGCTTATTCACTTGTGGGCAGCATATTTTGTTTTCCAGTTGCAATATATAGAAACAGTTTAGTTCTTGCCTCTCTGTTCCATTTTGGCCTTCTAATCAGAATTAACACTTTGAATGGATCAGTGTTTTGACTGGAAATATTATTCAAACTGAGCCTTTTTATCCACAAGTTGTTTGGAGTGAATTCTTGAATTCCACCAGAAGAGAACTAGGCTAACTACCTTTAGCAGACAAATTTTTGTTTTTCATAAAGAATAAACCATTTTCAGTCTAGCCACCCATTTCCTTTTTTTTTTTTTTTTTTTTTCTTTTTCGAATGTCTTGGTCTGAGGTCTCAGAAGAAAATCCATGGAAATTTCTGTCAAGGTTTCAGAGGATCATAACGTGATTTAAAAAAAAGAAAAACAAGCAACAGGCATTTAATTCCTGGTTCCTTTTTTTTTTTCTGTGTCAGTCTGTTACATGTGGAATTTCAGTTTTATCCTTTCAGATTTGAAAAGATCCCGGAGTAATTTTTCTTCTTGAATTCTGTTAAGCAGTAAAAGACCCTAAATTTTACGAAAAATCAACCTTTTAACAACTCTCTGAGAGGAAAGGTAAGGGTTCTTCACCTGGTCTCCCCCTACCCCACTACCTTCTCCCAAACAGGACCTTCCTTTAGCCCTTGGGCAGTTTTCTCCCCATTCTTTTACCATATAAACTTGATTACATGTCTCTGAATGCAGTTTAAGGGATTCCTGGGCAAGGGGAAGTCAGACCTGAAACAGGAAAAGCCTTTTTGCTCCCTGGAAATGAATTTGAATGTTTACCTCTTTGCTCAAGGTAATATTTGTCTTTTAAAAGCAGCACCTAACTTTTTCACTTTGTAGTCTTTCCATTTCTTTTGGAATGTTCATTCCTAAATATCTCATAAGTTTCCTTGCCTGTTGAAATATCAAGAACTCTGCTAACTGTGTTTTCTTTGTTACTGGTGTTTCTTTCCCTATAGCTGTTTTTGCTTAGAAGTTGTCTTGATTTCAGACCTGTTTTCCAAGAGCTCAGTTATTGTTTTTTTACTATGGATAAGATTGACAGCCAGAGGTTCTTTACCATAATTATTGCTTGAATTGTCCTGTAAGTTGGAGTTTTCTATGTTTTGGCAGGGCAGGGATGTGTGTTAGTACCTCTTTTGCCTGTTCATTGGGTTTGATGTATTAGAAACTATCAAAGACCAGAGTTTATTGTGGTGGTGTTACTGATGCAGGCTGAGAATTAAGCCTGTCTAGTTTTGTGACTGTGGCTTTCAAGGCTTTTAAGTGTTTTTAAGGGCAATTCTGTGTTGCAAAGAAGAAAAAATATCAATTACCTTGTAGTGAACCCTGGCATCTCTCCTCTCTGTTTGCACTGACCATGAGTTGCCACATGCATGGCTTTGGGAGATTGGGAAGTACCAGCAAAATCCCAGCCATGGCTGCTGTGGAAGAACACAAATACATGGGAGCATTGTAATGCATTTAAGAATTATTTCCTTTTAATCCACAGCAAATGTCACAAGTTTCCTAAGTTTCATCACTTCCCTGAAGTGATGGTGGGATGTCTTTTTTTTTTCTTTTTTAAAGTGGCGTGTGGTAACTCAGGTTGAGCAAAAACCTTGGCCTGGAGCAGAAAATTGCTAAGTCTTTTACAATGTGATAGATTTTTCTTTCTATTTTTTAAAGTCTAAATTCTAAATACTCTTGTCTGCTTAGATAACAAATAAATTGTACAGTTCTTGGGTGTTTTTTTTTTAATGCTCTTTTCTTGTACCTCACTTGATTTATGCAGCCCCTCTGTCACTTCAGTGAGAGAATGACCATAATTATTTTAGCAAAATTTCTAAACTTGTTGAGGGTTGACTCCACTATGCTCAAGGTAAGAGCCACCATTTATTATGAGTCCCTCATTTGGAACATCCTCTTCTGGACATTGCTGATGAAGTACATTCCTAATTCTTTAATTCTTTAATATCATGAGCCACCAAGGCAGTCTTTGTTCTCCTGATGTTACCGTGTGAGAAGCCTTCCCAAACATAGTGCTATGCCTCTTCCAAAAAAGTGGAATTTTGGAGGGCTTTCCCCACTTTTTATCTGCCTTCACAATATTTTCTCCCTCATTCTATGCATGATTAATGAGACAAAGGAAGATTTGAGCCTTATGCAGAGGTAGTCAGTTTGACTGGAAGTGAGAAGTTACTTTTGCATTTATAGTGTGTATTTAGTGGCTTGGGATGACATCCTGGAAGTTTCCCCTCTCAGCATGTTTGCTGGCATATGTACTGAGTTTGCTTTAAAAAATGGTAATAAAATAAATCTTCCTTAATTTTAGAAGTCTTTTCACTTCAGGTAAGTTTTGGTGACATCTGTATTTTTTCTCTTTTTTTTGTCAACAAGTGTTAATATCAATGTCATTAATATCAAGGCTTACTGGATATTGATTCTATTGGAATAAATTTTAAAGTTATCTTTGTGTTGGGAATAATTTCTGTTTAAATTGCATAAAAGTCAGTCTTTGTTGTAACTGGGAGACAGAAAAAATACATTGAGAAAGCTTTGAACAGACTTTCTGATGCAGGGCCAGCTATGTCAGTTTGTGATTAGATGAAGTACCATAGATTTATTAATGGGACTGGTAAGAGGAATATTGTTATGGCAATATTGAATTAAAATTTTATCTCTTTGTTCTCATTGGGCAAAAATCATTGTAGCAGATTGGAGAATGGGAATTTCACCCCATGATTTTGTTTTCTGTAAATATAAAAGCATGCAGGTGTTTACAGGCAAGTGAATGGGTCTCCATATAAAACGTGGGGTTATGAGAGATATAAGAACTGCGTAGTATGAACGGGCGCTTTGAGGCTTAAACTGCAACCAAGCAAAAATGTGCAGCCTTCCCCTTTTGTCTATAATAGGGTCGACATTGGGAACCATGATCCCTTTGATCTTTACATAAAACAGATGAAAATGCATAAATTGCGTCTAATCAGAGATGAATTAAAGGAAAATAGCCTCCCGGAGGACAAAGCACCCCAGGCACCCATCAACAGCCTTACCAAATGACAGACCTGGAGGAGACTTCAAAGCTGCAAACACAACTGCCAGTGAAATCCACCAAGAATCAAGATGCCATTTAAAAAAAAAATTTAAAAAATTCACAGTTTATAAGTGCCCACAACTCTATAAGAGGAAGCGGCAGAAACACACTACATGGACTTGCTTTTTAAGCCACTAAATGTTCTTTTTCTTTTAGGAGGCTTGATAAAGGCAATACTTGCTTATTTAATTTGGTCCAAAAATGTGCTCAGACATGACAAACATTGGTAATTTTAGTGTCAGGTAGGGTTTATTCCATTTGAGTGGCCTATTGTTTCGAAGCTAAAGTATATGTTTTAGTGGAAGCAGATCAGACCTTTATTGTAATTGCTTCCTTGGTTGTCATCTTTATTTGTCCCTGTGAACACAAGTGTGGTTAACATTCCTCAAATTGCAGAAGAAGAAGGAAATGTAAGTATTAGGTTTGGTTTTGGAAGGGAGGGAAGGAAGATTTGAAGCAATAATTTTATTATGAGCATTTTCTCTCTGTGGAACAAAGAATAACTTCATCCCAAGTCAAATCAGAATTCTGATCCTCTTCTAGCTCAGGTAACTAATTTAAATACTATTTATATATTAATATCAGTAATGTTCAATATAAAAAAATAGGCTTGAATATGGAATAGTAATTGCTGATTTGTTTCTAGAGAGGTAACCCAAACATAAACATTTTTGAGGAAACCCAACATTTCACATTTTTGTTAGCATTCTGTTTATGAGAAGATATCAAAACTTAAAGTTTTTAAAGACAGAGACTAACCACAATTTTATTGAGTACAAAAATTCCACTTTTGATAAAGACTGATGTAGTCCCTACAATATAAATATTGTTCTAGGAAGGATTTTACCTGCTACCAATTGTATACTTTGCTTATTCATTGTGTACAGCATAACATCTATATCCAAGCCCACTTAAATTTGAGAGTCATTTAGTGACATAAAAAGAACAAATGACATTTCCAATATGTAACTGACAATGAAATTGTTCAGTAGGCTGAATTACTTGCTATAGGTGAGATCAGAAAGGTTGCCTGATTCATTTTGTAGGAACTTATTTTCAGTTGCTTCTGACCTTAATTGCTATAAGTGAAGTATGTTATGTCTACAACTCTTGATTTTTGGAAGTAAAAAGATTGTACCAGTCTGTTTAAGGATGAAGCTAGGAAAAATTGCCAAGCACTTTCTTTCTCTTAACATTTTTAAAGGTTTTCCCCCTTCCTGAAGACACTGATATCTCTGTTCCTTGGAGCAGACATTTAAAATAGGTTTCAAAAAATTGGACTTTGTCTGTGGCTTGTGAGACCTTCACCATTTAGCTGTCCAGAGCTTGCATCTTCAGAGAATGCACTTGTCTCACTTTTGGGCCACTGGCCCACCTGCACGTGAATGAGCAGAAATTGACTCCTGGCACAGCAGACACAGCTGGACTTTCTTCAGGAAGACTGATCCTGACTGATCCTATCAATAGCTGCACTGAAATGGCAGGAGACTGTAAGGCAGAGCAAGAAGTCTGCCTTGTTCTGTCAGGTGGGATGAGAGCTACAAAGAGAAGAAAGTGAAGTCTGAGAATGAAGAAAAGAAAAATGTCTTGAATAAAACTTGACGGCCTGTACGAGCAAGAGCCTCTCTGATTCTGGACTCCTTCCCAGCATGAAAAGAGAGGTTTTGTGCCACAGCTTATACAGAAAACTGTCCCCTTTACCTTAGTTTTTGCTGTTTCTGCCTAACAGCAAAGCCTCCTCTTATATTGAGTCATACTGCATCGATTGATCAGCACATAAAGCCTGAAAACAAAGTCAGTCATTCTTTCTTTTCATGGGTCCCTGGAAGATTTTTGCACATAATACGCTTCAGCTCTGCTGTTTGTTTCTCCTGTCCTAAACTTTTTTATTATTTTGGATCCTTTGAACTAGACAGGGCCTTATGTTGATGGGACACCCATCTGTGTCATAGCTTGGCAAAGAGAAATCTCAGTTCACCTTGAGTGAAAGTGGGTGTTGGAACATGTCGATAGTGTTTGCCTTCTATAGGATATCAAGTGGCACGGCTACAAATTGCTACTGCATGGCAACACAATAGTTTAACAGGCTTTTTTGTTTTTCAAGGGGGAACTAATTTTCTTAAATCCCCTTCCTGAATGCAAAGGAATTTTTACTATTTCTTTCATGTTTGCTATGTAAATCTACATGGAAAGGAAGGATCATGTGTGACCACCTGCATTAGGCAATCAGCGTGATGGATTCATCAAACTCTCAGCAATATCATCAGGCTCCCCTTAAGGTGGATTGTGTGTGTTAATCAGTCAGTGGGTGCCAAATGCTGCTACTTGTAAACTGGCCTTACTGGGGCATAAAGTGCCTCAGGGATGTGATGCACAATCTGGGGCAATTTACCTTGGGATGATTGTTGTGGTTCTTGTCCTGCCTCTGCTTTGGGAACAATTCAGTTGCTTACGTTGCAGGTCCACAGGGTACAGTTGGCAAATGGAGGAAAACTGAAATTGGTGCAAGTGCACCATGGGCACTGAGCTGCACCTTGCATCAGTGCAGGACTGTGAAATCCCAATTTCACAAGCTGCTTAGCCATTCTGCAACAGGGTGAGAACCCCTTTGTTGCCAAGGAAAAGAGAATTAGGGGTACAAGTGATATTGAGCTATTGTGTTTGTGTGGTGGTAATCTGCCCTGCTCAAGAACTGGCACACTGAACTAGAGCAAATGTATCCTTTAGCCTTCCCCTCAATCTTTCAGCCTTCACACTCAAAAGCAGTGTATACAATGAATAAACTATTTAAGGCCTTAAGTACTGCAATGCTTGGCTCTACAGAGAAGTCTGGTTCACGTTCTAGATACCCCCTCTAGAAACAAAGGTATTTTTAAAGGAATTTATGTACAGGATTTCTCTACCTGCACGGAAATCAGGGGTTTTGCAATTGGGATATAAAGGACCCAAATAAAGAATTCTCAAAAACTTAAAAACTTCTTCAAATCTAATAAGTTTGTTTATGTTGAACAAGAGCCATGGCTCTGATGTGCATGCAAATGCAATTGCATTTTGCATGCAGTCAATGGCAGTTCTCTCTGATTATGATAATTTGATCAAGAGTATGCATTCATTTTTCTGCTATTCCATATTTACTTTAGGAATTGGGTAGTGGTAGTCTAATGTGAAAGGCCTTCTTGCTGGCAGGGATGGGATGTGTAGTGATTGCAATGCTTCTGGGTTTCATTGTAGAAGCCTGGTCTTTAACAGCTTTTAGTATATCTGCTTGTCAAAATACCATTCTTCTTCTTTTTCTTCATCATTGTCTTTGTCATCATCATCAACTTGGTTTGGAATTTGTCACCTTTATGGCCTTTCAGTCCACAAAGATGGAGTTATCATGTGGCCTTGTGCTAATTTGTGCCTAAATTTGCCTTTTGATTTTCATTTGATACAGTATGCCTCATTTTTCAGGGCTGTGACCAAGCAATGCACTGTATTTAAATTTTCAGATTCCCTAAAATCCCATTTTATTCAGAAAGGACAAAGATGTTTGTCAGAGTCTTCTGTTTGTTCACTCCTTTGTCTCCAGCGGCTGAACAGATACCTACAACCGTTGATAACCATGACCACTGATAACCATTGCTCTGTCCCCAGCCTTTTCTTCAGAGAGAAAAAAAAGATTAGAAAAAGCTGCTGTTTACCTGCCTATAACTCAGTGCAAGATGTTTGGGGCATGCTAAGGTGCTGCTGCTGATTTGGCCTCCCGGAGGGGCTGGCAGAGGAAAGGTTGTTTCCCCTCCTGAGCATATGGAGAACAGAAGAGCAAAGCCTGCAAGCGTGGCTTGGTCTGTGAGGAACTTGTCACTGGGAGGTGCCTCTCATTCTTCCAGCCTCTGCTGCTTATAAAAACAAATGGAATCATCCCAGATTATCGTCTGGCATATTAATGTAAACTCTGGTTGGGATTACTTTTAATATGCCAGGCTTGTGTTTGTTCAGCAACTCTTACACAACATCTGTGGTATTGGAGTGCAGGGGGCTGAAGAGTGGGGAAAAGGAGTGAGTACAGATGTTTCAGGGTGGATAATTGGGAGAAGATAGACTTGCTAGGTCACACTGTCCGCTCAGCTTCTACTGCTATGCTGTGGAGAAACAGGACTGTTCCAGGCACGTTGTGAGGTATCCTCTCCTTGTGGAGCTGTTGTGCCCCACTGACTCCAGCTGAAAAAGCCTTGCCCATATCAGAGGTTCTCATTTTATCTCTGCTGAGAATGCAGTTTTAAGAGTCATCTTTTTGGCAGCCCTGCCAGCTGACACAGCTCTCATTCTGCCCTTGCATCACTAGCATAATTGCACTGGCAAACTGCTTGTAGGGTTGCTTGGTGCACTGGTTCATGGAATTGAACTGGTTTTAAATGGAACATTTTCCTTTGCATGCCTTATAAGCAGTTGTACCAGCATAGCTGAAGGAAAATCAGCAGCTTTGGCTTTTTTTGAAGAGGTCTGTTGTCAGGACCTTTGCAGTCTTGGAGCTCCTTTAAAGATGTAATGCTAAAAAATTTGGCAAAAGGTGTGCAGAAGTCTGCGCAAGAAGGTTTTAGAAAACTGGTGTTTCCATGATATTGGTGACTCAAGGGGAATGTGTGACCGTTATATCAGCAGCCTCAAATACTGTGCAGTGGAATCCCTTGTAAATATCTGAGGGTATATGTAGGGTTTTTTTGACAAAATTTACCTTTATAAATTCTGCCTTTACTTATATTGAGCAAATGTGTCTTGAGTATAGCCAGTAATATAAAGATACAGCTGGGGTTTTTCATTGTAGTTGTTGTTGGTTGGTTGGGTTTTTTTACCACCAATGAATTACATTAAGATGAAGAAGAAAATAGCAGGTGGAAGAGCAGAATAAGGAGAAGGACTGCACCTGAAGCAAGGGTTAGGTTTGTAAGGAGGAGCATATGCGATATAGGAGAACCATTAACATTTTAGATTGTGAAAAGTTGATTATTCTGAATCCCAGCATCCAGTGTACTTGGAATAATAGAATGCTTTTATTGGAAATGAGGAGCCTGAAGAGCATGGTGCACAATGCCTTTAAGAGGGGGCTCAAAGAATTAGGTACTGCCAAATCAGCATTGAGAAGAGGGACACTGGAGCACCTTAAGTAGAAATGGAACTTTTGTGGATGTTATTTACTAAAACTGATTTCTTTTACTGAGAAATTGTGAAGAACATGGTTGGTTTCCCCAAGAAAAGGTGACAGATAATTTTTTTTTAAGATACAGCCTAGGTGTAGTAGTGAGTGAGTTTCAAAGATTAACGCTGTAAAATGTAAGCAACTGAACCATTTTTTGGTACAAAATTACCTCACTTTCCACTTCCAAAAAAGAAAAGTTAGCTTGGTGAGGACTTACTCGTGTTTCAGCTCACACAGATGAAGAGTTGCAAAGTTATTCACAACTTTAAGTAGAGTTGTAAGATTAGTAAGGTGGTTTGCCACTTCTAAATGGCAAGGCTGCCACCCTGCCCATAACAATAAAAGGTTGGGTGCTGGATGACACGTTTTACTAATACTATAATGTCTGCCTTTAATCTTTTAAGTAAACATTTTTTTTCAGACTTACATTTTTGAATTATCCATTTCTCGGATAATGGTTTAAGATACATATGTGTGATTTCCATTTAACCAAGCAGGTAAATCCTGCTTTAGAGACAATTTAATTGACCCCAAAATAGCTCATCCATCAGGATCTAAGCATTTCTTTTATATGAAAAACAACCAGGGACTAAATTAAAAATGTGCTCACAGAGGCTTTATTGTAGGTAATTTTGGGTATGAATGACACAAATTTAAAGTGGCAGAAAATGGGATAAGTCTAATTTGAAAGAAATAGTTATATTGTATCATATATTTCTATATGAAAAAATAATATATTAAAATTTTAATTACCATATTTTATATAATTGTATTGAAATAAGTTTATTTTTCATCCACTGTGAGGGAAAGGCATGAAGTTGAGGTCAGCACAAGCATTGGAAATTGGTGTTTGAAACACAAGGTGGTGCCATTGTGTAAAGTTGTGCTTCTGTGGAGTTTCTGAAGGCAGTGAAGGTGAAAATGGTGTTTAAAAACTTGAGAGAAATGTGTGCAGAGAAGTTAGCAGTTTTAAATGAAAGATTTGTAGCACAGGATGAAGGCGAGTGTGCCTGCAGTTCTGGTTTTGTGATACGCAGAAGGAAAAGGGCTCTCTCAGGAAAGAGCTGTGTGATAAATTGATGTTTTATTTTGACTTTAAGTCTGCTTGCAAGTATTCCTTTTTTGGTTTCAAAGGTGGAGAGAGAACTTAGCTCACAGTGTGAATCTAGGAACCATCTCCTAGCAGCTTTATATTGTGAATATATCAAAACAAGCTTCCCTTGTGTTACTTCAAATACACCCTAAAATGCCTTAGGATTAAAGCAATCATCTGTAATACAATATCTGTGGCTCATCGTTGATTGGCTCAAAACGTGAAATACAGCTTTTTTTCTTGGAACAGTCAGTGTGTTTCCTTCATTGTCTGCTTTACTAAAATTCTGCATTCCTTGTCTAATCCTGAGATATTAAAATAATTAAGTGGGATAGTCACAATTTCACTAATGAAGCATAATTGAGCTTTGGAATACGTTGATATTAAAATTAAAAAGAAAACATAAAAATGGATTTGCTGAGCATGTGCACATTATTCCTATATATTGCTCCCTGGTTTGGGCAGTAACTGGGGAGCTGGTTCCCTTAGGACATTTGGGCTGTCTTGCTAACAGTTTTTTTAGCCTGCAAATCTTTATCACAAAATGTGTGCAACTCTGCTTATTGCATCTGTGAGAAGAGTTACGTCTAACCAAAGTAATCATTATAACTTTAAGGTGTGAAAATTTGATTGCATCAATGTTTATTCTTTTAGGTAAAGTGGTCTAAAGAAAATCAAAGTTTTGCAATAGCCATTCAGATCTGGCTGCTATATGTAAATGATACATTTTAGATTAACTTGTTGGAAGAAATGTGTTTGACTTTATTCAGCAAATGCTATAGAGTTATTGTTCCTATTGAGTCGGATAAAATATTAGTTAATGAGCTTTGTTTCTTAAATATATCAGGTCCTAATAACAATTTATGTGACCTAGAAAACACCAAAGACTCGGCATCAATTTTCAAATTACTTCTTTCTTTCAGACCAAGAATCCTGTACTGTAATAATGTCTTACACACAGGGTTGCTTATTATAGATGTTGCATGCACTTTAACTGCTGTGCAAAGCACCTCTCCCATGTAATTACATAAACATATTCTTAATTAATATGACTTGTGTTAGCGTGATCGAGCAATGGAATATTTTTTGGTGTGCGTTTTGCAATCCTGAATGAAGGCTGACAGATGAGGAAAGTAGTTCTCAATATCACATATCTCATGAAGAAATCCTTGGAAAGGACAAAGGCCAGGTCAGCTGTGAGACTTCACAGTAATGAACTACCTTTAAAAGTCCTCAGACGTATATTGATGCAGGAATTGCAGTATCCAGGCTCTTCCTGACCCTGAAGGATCTATAGAGAAAGGTGTTGTCAGATATGAAGAGCACTTGGGGGAACCGGAATAGTTTGTTTGCTCCATGTGGAGCAACTTGACTCTGTCAAAGTGAAATGCCTTTCTATAACTTCAGCATGCTGGAGTGATGTATTTTGTGTTCCCTGCTTTTGTAATTTAACCACGGGGTATCCTGGAGGTAGGGCCTGTCATGCAATGTTGTGTTACTCAGTTCCATGCTGTGGATCAGTTGCTTTTTTTAATGTGTTTGTGCAATTCTTCATATGTCAATGCCTGTCTTCATATGTCAATGCCTGTAATAGTTGTAGAAATTTTGATATTGGGAATGAAGCTAGAAAATTTATGGTTCATCTCCCCCTGTCCATTAATTTTGCCATTCCATTTTGAACTGCTGTAAGGCAGCACAGAGCATATGTCATAGATCATGATAATTATTAATGGAAATTAGATTGCACATGTTTAGTCTTGTAGAGAGATGTTTTTGGGTCTGTGATTTCATAAAACTTTTTAAGTTATGGCCATACCGCTACTGAAGAAGTGGGAGCAAGTAGATGAAGAGGATAACTCCTTCCCCGGGATATTTATCAGAAGCTGCTTTGTTTGGTGGAGCGCTGCTTTAGGGATAGATCAGCTGGTTCTGATGTACATGAAGAAGCAGTGTAATGATGCACAACTGGGATGACCAGGAAGCAAAAATTCAGTGTAACATAGGCCCCTGACCGTCTCTGAACTCACTCCAGTGAGTTGGGTAGACAGGGGAGCTCCTGGCAGTGCCAGCAGGCATTTTGCCATTTCCATCTGAAGGCTCCCTTAGTTGCAAACTAGTTGAATATTGGGAAACAGCTCTTGGAAATTTCTGGAACAGCTGTTGTGGAAAGTTCTGATGCTTTTAGGGAGGAGGCCGCTGTGAAATGCAACAGCAGTGGGGATGTTTTATGCTCAAAACATTTAAATGATGTTGGGTAAGCAAAAATGTCTATCCTCTCTCCCCTTCTCCCATTACCCTATGCAAAAAATCTTGATGGGAAAAAGTATTTTATAGGGTGCCACGAGCAGACAGCATCAGGTATGGACAAATGTAGTTAAGGCCTCCAGCTGATACCGCCCATGGGATCAGGTCAGAGGAGAAGGGATGTCTGCAATTTAGTCACTATGGATAAACCTGTGCAGGATGTCTTGACACTGCAATGTCTTGAGCAGGAGATGCTAAAGACTTGTGTACCGAAAACCACTGGACAAAAAAATTGAGCTAACACTGCTGCTCTTTATCAGGATGGCACCCCTCTGTGGGGATGCAGTGATGGAAAGGGAGCATCAACTGTGCACCACTGGGAAAGAGACACTGGACGTAGCAGTAGGCATGCCAAAGTCTGTGCCTTTTTTTTCTCATGAGCTGAGGGTATGAAAAAGATGTGGCTCCTGTAGTTTCTGTGTTTCTCATAGTACTGGAAGGATGCATTCCTGGTTGTCTTTAAAGAGAGGTTTCAGCAGGTCTACATAGTCTTGTAGTGTGCACAGGTATGGATGCAAGACCTGCTCAGATGTGAAGCAGTGCAGTGAGTGATAGGCTGCCTGAAGGGTAGGTAGGAACATGTCTGTAAAACCAGAAAACCAACAAACATACTCTATAAAATTATTCCTTTTCATTTACAGTGACATAAAACATCAAAAATTTAGCTCAATTAAAGTATGAGGACATCACTTCAGGGAGGTCAGCTTAAGTGCCCTATTTGAATGTCTTTTTTTAGACAAACCCTGTGTTCTGGTGATTGCCCTTCCTCATAGATGTATGGCTTCACTAGAGCCATACTCATTTGGCTGAGTTTTCCCATGACTGCTCAATAACAGTACAGAGAGAAACCCACAGAGAATTAATCCAGTCATGGTTGTGCTAATTTCCAAAGAAGCAACTGAAAATAAGGGGAGTTTGTAATAAATGCAATATAAAACCTGTTTACATGACTGATTCTTCTCCCACCCCCACCAGTCTGACCTTACCTCATTCCAGATTTCTCAGTTCTAACTGAAAGCATTTTTCTGAAGAATGCTACCAGGAAAATTCCCTTTTTTATCTTGGCTGTGAAAGATTTGTATGAAAGACCTTTCAATGGAAAGGGGGAATCTGTCTAAATGTGTTGCTATTGAAAGAGGATTGGTTTATGGTCGCATAGTTTGATATTCTTGGGAGGACTATACATTTAATCTTTGATCTAGAAATGATTTCAAGAGTCTGCTCATAAGCTAAAAGAATTTCTATCTAAATGTGCCATCTTCAGCTCCAGGTATAACCAGAAGAATTATACTTTCTTCTGAGTGAGTTTTCTCAAATATGGTTTCACCAGATACATTCAGGGGGTTTCCTCTTTCTTGATTTAGCTGGTTCATTTTCACACAAAACAATTTGTACATGTTCCATGTAAATGATGTTTTGGTTCTGTATTCAGGGAGGAAGTAGATTCTCCTCTTTGAGATTATAGTGGTAACACACTGTCACTGTTTTCAGGATAGATGCATAAAATTGGGTATTAAACCTGATGTATTCCAGTCTGATCTCCAAGAAGAGTATTCAAAGGAAGGCAAAGTAAATATTTTATGTACATAAAGAGTATTACTGAAGATTTATTCCAAATTTTAGCAAGTGAATATGATTTGAAGCAGTTGTTTTGGCACTTTTTTTAAAGCTGTAGTGGAACTTGAAATTATGAGCTTAACTGGGAAGGTAAGCTTCTAAATTAGTATTTTAAAAATAATAACAGTATATTTCTTGCAAATGGGAATAGAAAAAATGATGGCAATATGTCCCTTACCCCTGCTGATTTTGGTCCTAGAAGCCCTTCCCACCTTCATTATTTTCATAGTCAAAGTAACAAACATTGTTCCTTATCTTTACACAGTGCCTCAGTCACTGCTTGCAGAGACTTCTGTTGATCCAATTGTATTTTGGCTTTTTGGTAGGTGTATAGGGTAATTTCCAATTCTTTCAGTCTATTGACTTTCATTAATTCTTATATCTTCAGAAATATAAGTATTAATACATGCTGTTCTCAGTGACAGTGAATACTGTTCAATCACTGTTTGTTTAATGATAAGAAAAATCCAACTCAATCTATATATTATTTCTGTGAAATATGCAATTAACTAAACTCAGCCTTTATGCAGTAAACATGCACTTTGGATAATCTGTTCAATGAGAATAATGCAGACATTACACCCATCCTGATATGCAGAAGATGATCCATGGGGGGAAAAGATACATGTGCATAAGTCAATTATTTGAGAATAGAGTCCTTAATTTCTTCAGGCTCTATAAAAAGAATTTTGGCATCTGTACATATTTATTTTAGAGATATAGGGGTAAATCTTCAGCACAGAGCATGGGGAGTTAACCATGGAACATTCATTAATGTTAATGGGATTTCTATGGCTAATTCCCCACACTGAAAATTTAGCCCAAAGAGATTTGAAAAGTGATGTTGAGAAGCAAGTTGGTCGGTTAGTCTCATTACTCTCATGTTATTAACTGCTCTATCTGCCACTGGCTTTGTATGAGCACTGAGATATTATACTTAACAGTTAATAATAAAGGGCTGTATGCTAGAGTACATATTCTAGTGTGCAGGTAAAATAATGCAGTTATATGAGTAAATTTTGGGTATTTTCATTGAACAAAACCCCTGAAAAACCATACACTAGAAGGGAAAAATACCTGTCAAGGCATATTTTTAGACAGCAGAAATTGTTTACATTTCTAGTACAGCTTTAGCACCCAAAAGGATTTTTTATTTTATTACATAGTATTTTACTATTGAGATGCAACTTCAGAGCTGGCCAACTTGTGCAGGGGATTGGATCCACTGACTTCCATGTTCCTTCTAGCATAAATTATTTTAAGATTTAGACTTAGTATAGCATTTTTCTTAAAGCCAGTTAATTTTTTTCTTTTGTAAAAGTTAATTGAGATAAAAGGAGAAATTCAATTTCTGTTTGTCTTTAAATTTTGATGAATGGTTGGAACCTGGGAGGACATAAGAAGCTATTTTATATGCTAAATGGAGAATATTGTTTTAAAAGGAAATACAGGCTCCAATGAAAAAACGTTTGTCAGATTCATGATGCTCTTTTTCTGTTTTAAGGATATGCAACAGGGACTGTAAGTGAAATGTGTGCATGTGCATACATATTTTCACATTTCCCTTTATATATTTTTTTAATTTTTTTTTTGTCTTAGCAGTTTTCCTTGCTTTTTAGGGGAGCTATTAAATTGCTCTTCCGGTTGTGATTCAGAGCAGTCAGGAGCCAGCCATTAGAGGGTGCTTCTGCACCAAGGAGCTCTCTTTCCTTGAAACCAAATTTACTTAACTTTAAGTATTTGTAGATTAACAAGGAATCATTTTATGTTTCCTAGAATTATCCATTTTCTTTTTTAATTTGCATTCCTTCCTGGACTACTGTTCTTGGAATTCAGAGGATTAAGATGCTGATAACTAAAGGTGATTGAGAGAAGGTGGAATGATTCAAAACAGCGAAATTATTACATTTCATAATTGTTACTGTAAAAATGAAAGAAAATATACATGGACCCCATGCAAGTGAAAAATAGACTGTCTCTTACCTAATTAATGACAGAGATGAGCATCTGTACATTATAGCACTTGCCACATTATTACTGCCTTGTTTAGAAATACATTCGTTCATTAAAACTCCACTGCATATATTTGCAGCAAGAATAGTAAAATAGATGCAGTTTGCAAATTTCTGCCATTGCTAGTAAAGATTTAAAAATAAAACTCTCAGGTTTTTTTTTTTTCTCTAGAATCATCATGATTCCTCATTCAGCAGCAAACTTAAAAATGCTGTGTCTCTCCTGTAAGAATGTGCAGGCAGCAGAGTAGGGAACCGGATTTATAGCCATTTGTCCTAGGAATACAAATTTAAAGCCTGCACTTCTGACCCAGGACATTGGTGCAAGGTTAGTGAAGGAGAATGGAAATAAAAAGATTTCTAAAAGAAAATTCTGCTGTTATGGAATCCGTTCCTAAGACTGATTGAATAAAAGCCATTAAAATTCAAAAGTAGAACATAGCACAAAGCATTACATCTCAGTTCTATACCCAGGAATGGTCACAAGCACTCAGCAAAGAAATCTGCCACCTGCAAGTCTTTGTTAAAGCCAGCCCGTGGAGATGGTGATTCTGAAAATACTGTTCCTGGAGAAGTTGATACATCTTTGCACTAATTTTCTGGTTCAAGGTAAGGATTTCTGATATCCAACAGCTTTTGAAAGCTGCCCAAACTTCCGAAGACCATCTAGACCAAAATGTTGGCACACAGCTGGAGGAACTGACACAGAGCTTGGAAAGGAAAGGGATCAAGCCTTCTTCAGGAGCTTCTTTAGGGGCCATATAGCCAAATGTCCCTTCAGTCATGAGTGTCCACATCTTTATTGAACCAGTATATGCTGATATGCTCATAGTAGCATATTTACACAGAGGGCTGTGGGTGCTGCTGTCTCCAGTTATATATGTAGAGCGCAGTATCTTTTCTGAGATTGTGAGGACCTTTCTTCTCAAAAGGCAATGTTTACATTGCAAGAAAGAACACATGGAATTAAAATGGGTGAATCTTCCTGACGTCACATTCACTAACAACTTGGGAATTTAGTATTTGCATATATATTTAAGTAATGTGAGTTTCAGCATCAGTGGGTGTGCATTGTGAAGCTGACATACATTGTTGTATAACTAATTTAATTCTAATTCTTCCATGAGATTATGTGATACTCATTAATGTTCCTTTTATCTGTTAAAAGGTGTACATTTTTGCTTTAGTGCCTGTACTGTCTAATTCTGACTCACATAATTTTTTTTTTCAACTTGAGAGTGAAACCTAGGCAAAAGAAAAACATCTTTCTTTAGCATGGACTGAATTTTTGGATACTGTGAATTACTGGATATTGGATATCCTGTTGTTTCTATACAAAATTTGGACCTTCTGAATAAACAGATAGGTAAATGGAAGCATGTGAGTCCTTTGAAGGTATTGGGCATTGAAGGTTATATTGTGTCATTTTAAGGGTAGTTGTTGATAGATTTTTCAAAAACGTTTTTAGATGAGACCTATGAAAATAATATAAGAAGATACTAAGGAAATTTGTAATGCAACAGCTTGTAATGTTTGTCCAGCAAACTTCAGCCCCAATCTGATGTGTTTGGCACTATCCTTGTGCCAATCAGAATAGGATTGTACCTTGGAACAAAATATTGGTGTGCACACTCCTCTCACGAGGAGCTTGGACCAGTTGACCCAGTAGTGGTTTTTCTTCTGAGCTGAGTGATAACAGGATGCAATTTTAAATTAGAAACTCTTTGAAAATTAGCTACATGATTTTTCTGCTCGTAGCATATTTGAGTAGCTATTGTAAATCACTGGTTGAGTTCACAACTGGTAGTTTAAAATTAGAGCCAGGTAACAATGACTGATTAACTGAAAATGGAGTTTACATAATCTTATACTTTTGTAAGCTAATTACATCTTCTGCTATTATGCTTTATAATTTTAACAGGATTGATTCCTTCAGTAAATATTTCTTGAATTAACAAGAGCTGCTTCATATGTTTTTTCCAATAAGTACCATAAATCCATTACTTGATGATAGAAGTAAAGGAAATAAGCATTGTAATGAAAAGAAAGGATAGATGAACAAATATACCGGACGCTCTTACTGGTGACTAAAGATAGTTAGGAGGCGCATTTTTTATTTCTGTGTATCTCGTCTCCTTCAAGTCTGTCCACTGAAAAACACCCTCAATATACAGCTGAATTAGTAAGACAATAAGCCTAATGCCAGAGAACATATCACCAGTATTATCTGAAAATACAGGGAGAACCTTTCACATTTCTCTCCATAATTTGACTGTGTTGGGAAGAAGCTGCACTCTAGCTGGTTGTTTCTGAAGTATTAAGAGCTGCCTAAAAATCCATTTTACCTTTTAATTTTCATTTAATACATAATACCTATGACTTCCACCACTACATAATTTTACAGAAGCTAAGATGAACTACTGGTTCATACCATCCAGAATTTAGAGCTCTTGCATACATGAAACTGGGGCTGGTGATTGAAATTGCCTCTCCAACAGTATCAATATCTAGTATATCAAATAAAGCTGCTCTAATGTTCTGCTATTTCAGGCAGATGAAGTTAATCATAAAGTGACACCTAACAGTATTTATCCCATGGTGATGGTATTATTAGCAAGAGGAAAGTTTTCCTTGAAAGTGTTGGATGCTATCCATTATCTGTGTGATATCTTTGCAGATATTAGAACTTGATTTCTCTTTACTGTAGATACTCAAATGTATAGGAATGGTGCTGGAAGTTAGTAAATCTATTGCCATTATGTTGTAGGACAGCTTTGAGACCAAAACCTGTTTTAAGTAGTGGGCAAAGGCAACAGCAGGGATCTAACTGACAGCTGGTCTTACTCGGCTCCCACAAGAGGTAGAATGAAGCTCATCTGAGCTTTTTGACCAATTTGGGCCTATCTTGTTTGCATTTTTAACGAGGTAGTTTTCTGAAACTAGCTGTACTTGCAGACTGATTATTTTACTGCCGTGGTTTTCTCAAGAGTGGTAGAAGAGTTTATAACTCAGTATTAAAATCTGTGTATATTTTAGTTTATATACAACCCACTGCTCAACAGTTTCATTGTAATTATGAAAATGTTTAAACAAATGCATTTTTTCTTCAAAGTTATTTTCCCTTTTGCATATCTGTGTAATTAGAACACAACATAAACTATACTGTAACATTACAATCAGGAATTAATTATTGTAACATGAAATTTTCATTTTTTTTCCTAACTGCAAAGGTGAGTATAGCTTAAAATTGAAAAAATACAATCCTTTTCATAGAAACTTCTTTGAAGATCATAAAGGAGTACAAAAGAAGAAAAGCTTTTTGTTTGTGTTTGCAATCAAATCTTCCTTAAAAGCAAGTCTGACACACAGGCATTGTAGTTTTTTTAAACATTACATTGAAGAAACCAAGATACAAGTCTCACTGGATTAACTAGAATTCAAGTATAGCAGAAAAAAAAATTAAAAATAAATGCTCACAAACAAGAATCTCAATGAGCCTTGCAAAAGGCTATTCAAAGGTGATTTTCAAATATTAGTGAAGCTTAATTTATTGCTTGCCTAATTTATTGCCTGCATCTAAACAAAATAGGTCAACATAAAATAGCTACTGGAAATTATTTAAATGTGAAAACATTCTAAAAAGGAATGCAAAAAACAATATCTAAAGATGTTGTAGATCTAAAAATAATCTGTTTGTTTTAGTAAATTTATTCAACTCATACAATATACTCAGAAATACATTTCTATTTTTTAAAGGCAGCTTGCAAATTTGCAAGATTTATAAATGAAATCAATGTGTTTACCAATATTCTTTTGAAAATTCTTGAAGCACATACTCTGTGAACATGCAGAATATAAAATGTTAAAGGCCAGAGCTGTACAGTTCAGCAAGAAATTAGTTGGTACAGCTCATAAATGGAAAACAAAATAGTTGTTTGTTCTGTATTTTTGAGTGCTGCTCTTTACCTGACATCTGTACAGATCTAGTTAGTTGTGCAATAGCTGAATCTGAAATACTGCATAAAAATATAGAAGACTCTGATTTGCTTACTTGCAAATATATTTAAAATTCAGACTAAACTGTGGTTTAACCCATTGCTTTGGACTTAGTTGTTGTTCTGATCGCTGTTTATTTCATAGCAACCCATGCTGCAAGGCAGCTGATGAACTAGGTTGCCAATGCATAGAGGAAAATGGAAAGAAACAATGTACATCTGCTGTCTGCAGCACTGCTGTAGGCCCACACATTTACATCATTCATTTTAATGAGAACTAGTGTTCTAAGTTTAAAGACCAATATAAACTTCCTTGCAAACAGGAATTGCAATAATGATAGGGCAGTGGAGCAAGGACTTTTCCTGTTCCTGGATTATTTGTAGTCCCTTCCACCTTCTTTTTGCTTAGCTTAAAAAAAGAGAGATTTTGTTTTCTTCTTCTTTGGCTGGTGATAAGAAAACACTGCTACAAAATTTTATGACCTACTGACCTTTAGTATTGAAAAATTGGGTTATTTACAACAGCAATCACTATCTAAAAGAATGTCGTAAAGCAGCTTGACATTTAGTACTTCTGTAATTGCCTTATGTTGTGTCAGCACTGGATATCTGTAGTTTGGATCGCTTATCTACTATCTGGTTTATATAAAGGCCTTCAGGGTCTTTATCAAAATGTGTATATGAACTTTTCACTCTGTGAAGTAAAAACCCAGGTCAATTATATCTATTTTCTGTGACCTTCTTAACTTTTCACACCCACTCTGTCTGAGAGTTGTTACAGATTGTAATACTTGCCTGCAGTATCAATTGGAGAACGGTTCTTAGCTTCATTAAGGTTGTCAGAGGTGTGGCTGATACATAAACTTAAGTGTCTTCTTGACAAATGGCATTACCTCCCTCAAATTAATTCTGCTTCACCGTTGTTAATCTTATTATCTGTTCAGTTAATCAATAGCTGTCTTTCGAAAGAGAGGACCAATAATGTGGATTGGAAGTGTGTTTCTGAAGGCAGGAGCCACAGCAGTGTGGCAGAATTCAGTTCCTGATCCTGTCATCATCTGCTTGAGTGATAACTCAGCAAAAACCAGGCCTTGGTTTGACACATGAACAATCAATTTGGTGGCAACAAGTTACCCCATATAGATTTTCTGTAGTATTTTTGCACGTGTCCTTGAACTTCAGCACCTTCTATCTAGTAGACAGAGTTTTTGGTTCAGAGCTCAGAGGACAGACTGGACAGCTGTCTAAGCCAACAATTCCCATTCTGTATAATGGCCCATGTGCCTTTTTCCCACTTAATTGTGCAAGAAATAATTGATATCAGCTGGAGATAAAATGTTTGTTTTGTTTTACAGAACAGTTTTTAGAGCATTTACAGATTTTCAGTGTTCTTACTTTGTGTCAAATAATGTTCTTAAGGAGCTATATGTATATTTTATAGTTAAATATGCAAAAATATTAAAGTATGAAAATTCAGTAAATAGAACTGATATGGCAAAAAGAGGATTATTTTCAGATTCCCAAAACAATAAAACAAACTTCACAAAAAATAACTGAATGGAACTTGATACAACTTTACAGCATATGGGAATAAATTTGCAATGTATAATTTTCATGCCAGAATTCTTGAGTTATCAGATAATGTATTTCCTTTCCATGATTATTCTGCAAGCCATATTTAGACCTTTCTTACAATAGAAGTTTCAGTGTGTATTTTGATACAGAGTGCTCCTGTGTGTTGTTCACCCATCTGCAAAATAGTTTTCCTATTTAGATTGAGGAAGTTAGAGTAATCAAAAGAATTTTCTTCGTTCATGTGTTTGGCAAAAATATTCAGAATCATTAGAGTTTGAAGAGAAAAAAAGTAGCACCAGTAAATATTTGCCCTGAGATTCACATGTATGATAATTAATCAGCTTTCTATTTGTGTTTGTTGAAAATATTCTTAATATGAATTACTATGCACTGAATAGATTTACAGAAGCATGCCTGTTGTTCTACTTCTTGAAATCAGAGGTTGGTCTTAGTGACAGGGATCTGACTTTCATTTATACAAAATCTACAGTTGTTTTCTCAGTGGAGAAGGGATTTAAAGGAGCAGTAAATGAAGATGAGAATGAAGCCCCCTGTGCTGCTGAAGATAGCCAGCATCTCGGACAGGGGGTTTCAGTGCCAGGAGCAGAAACTGTGAGAAGGGACTGGCCTAGGCTCAGAAAGAAATAACTGCAGGTGAGGGGTTGGACCTCAACAATCTAAGAGAAAGAGAGGAAGAGGAGTCCAAGCCTGTTTGTGCAGGGGAAGGTGCAGTGGGAGCAGAGATATGAGGGAGCCAACACAAGAGTGGGGACTACCAAAGCCAGCTTTCCATTACAGAATGTATTAATAGCCCACTTGATTCAAACTTGTATTTGTTGATCAGGTCAGGCTTTTGTTTGTGTAGCCATGGTGGTTTTGATCTGATCAGGAGTGACAGACCAGCATTCACTGCTGTGCTTAACCACAGTCTCACTGGAAATGAGCCTCCAACCCAGGTGCAGTTTGCAAGGCCCTGCAGAGTTGCAGTGATGGTACACATATCTCAGGCTTTGCCACTGCAATGTGAAGGATGGATACTGGAACCTCTACTTACCAGAAAATAAACCCAAGCTTGTGCAATTAAATGCATGAAACATTTAAGACTGCAGTCCCAATAGCTTATTTCCTGCATGGGTGACAGAATTGCTGTCCCTGAAATCCAAAGAAGGAGGGTAGATCAGAATGCCACCTTTGCACAAGTTTAACTTCTAACCTAGCTAAAATTGTGTCACTCTGTGCTATTTCCACAGTGCCTTACATCCAAACATTTGTGAAATTTAAAGGTGGGGTGACTAAAAATTCCAAGCTGATCTTACCAATGGGCCCATGGAGCCTTACAACCTGATTGGACTCTTGTAGTTAGTAAATTTCCACACAGGGGCAAGGAACTGTTCACATGTGCCCATCTCATGCTCTGCTCTAAGCACGTGGGCCAGTGTCAGAGATGAGAGCTTGGCTAGATCATCCAGCTGGGCACACAGCTCCATTCCCCAGCTGGGATGGATCTACAGAAAAGCAATCACAGCCTGAGCTATCCCTGTGTGTTCCTCAGTTCTGGTGCACAGAGACTTTCCTTGTGCCCACATGCAGATCGGGTCAGCAGTTTCAGGAATTACATGTTTTTGACTTTTTTTTTTTATGAGAAAACAAATCAGATTACTCCTAGCTAATTTAGATCAATGGATTAAAAACTTGAGAAGGTTAGACAGACACATAGACATAAGTATCCTTCTTAAGCATCTTTCTTAAGAAACCAAATTAAAACTATCAATATATGTATATAAATTAAGCATTTTCTTGTAATTGCTGTGCTACTGACTTGGTCAAAAAGTAAAGTAAAGGCTTGTAGCTGTGAAGGAAGAATCTGGATTGTTTCTATTTAATGCCAGACTACAAAATGAAGTTTTACAAATTCTCATGATTTTACTAACTTCATTTCAGTATGTGTTTTATAATATATCAAACAGTTGTGGCTTCATACAGCTATAAAAGGATGAAGTCTGTCTTGTAAGATTGGGAGAATATTTTGCATTTTTTTATCTGTGTGAGCATGATAGAGAAAAAATTTAACTGGTCTATTTTTAAATGAATAATTACACTAAATTTTAAGTTGATGTAGCTAAAAATGTAAAAGATAGTATGTCTAAAATTTTATTTTATGTGTTTTACACAAAGAAATTGTTGTATCAACAAAAAGCATACATCAAGTAGCTACTGATCTAATGCAGGTAGTTCAGTCTGAACTTTAACTTCCAGAGTCAAATAGTACATTTTTGAATCATATTTGTGCTGCAGGGAGTTTCTCTCCTTGGTGAAGGACAAATTGGTCACGAAGAGGAAGAAAAAACTGGCAGTGATTTCTACTCCAAATATTATTTCACAGAAATAGAATTTTGTAGGATGCCTTGATGACTTACCTTGTTTGTTGAACATTAGGTATCCAAGTTAAAAATTAGCCATTGTGAGTGAGCTGTAGCAGTGCCAGAGATTGGATGTTAACCTTTGCAAGGTGAAGGAAGGGAGACAGAAGTAACTGAGGGTAATCTGCTCTGGCATCTATAGCTAGTAGAGCTATTGTGTAATCAATCCAAAATCAAATGGAAAAATATGTATTTTTATGAATTAGAGTTCATTGCGCCTATTACACTTTCCATTTCTCTGAAAAAAATTAGACCCTGGGAAGATGAAAGCCATCTGGATTCTGCACCTGGGATGGGGCAGCCCTGGATGTACAGCCTGGGGAATGAGAGGCTGGAGAGCAGTGCCATGGAAAGGGACCTGGGGATCCTGGTCCATGGCAAGGTGAACATGAGCCAGCAGTGCCCTGGCAGCCAGGAGGGTGACCTGTGTCCTGGGGGACATCAGGGACAGCATCCCCAGCCAGGCAAGGGAGGGGATTGTCCCACTCTGCTCTGCACTGGGGCAGCCTCACCTCGAGTGCTGGGGGCAGCTTTGGGTGCCATGGTATAAAAAAGACATGAAGCCATTAGAGAGTGTCCAAGGGAGGGCACAAGGATGGTGAAGGGTCTGGAGGGGAAGCTGTGAGGAGTGGCTGAGATCACTTGGTCTGTCCAGCCTGGAGGAGACTGAGGGGGAACCTCAGTGGAGTCTTCAACATCCTCATGGGGGGAAGAAGAGGGGCAGGACCTGATCTCTTCTCTGTGGTGACAGGACTCGAGGGAATGGCCTGAAGGTGTGTCAGGGGAGGTTTTTGTTGGATATCAGGACAAAGTTTTTCACCCAGAGGGTGATTGGTCACTGGAACAGGCCAGCCAGAGTTCAAGAATCATGCAGGGCCAGGAGTTGGGTTTCAATGTCCCTTGTGGGTCCCTCCCAACTCAGGACATTCTGTGATTGTTTCCATGGAGTAGGAGAACACAAAAGGGTAGCTTGTGACAATTTTTATAAAAAAATTCCTGATATTGTATTATTTGCCAAAGAAAATCTGATTACATTTAAGTAGTGAAAATGGATTCTGTAATGTTTTCTTTTATTTGGGCATTTTGTCCTATAACCTCTGCCCAACCCCATATCCAGAGCACCTCATCTAGTACATGTATGGATGCCATTGCAGCAGTTTTGTGACTTTGCCATAGCATAGAGGGACCTGCTCCCGACTGACTTTGTATTTTGTCTTGCCTCCACTCCTAGGAGTGTGCCCCAAACAACATCAATATTTTGGGGGGGATCTCCCTTGTTTGCTGCTCTTTCACTAGGAACGCTGACTTTCTGGGAGTACATTCCTGGGCCCACCTTCAATGGAATAGGCAGATGGTCATCACTGGCTGCCCTGTATCGTGGCAGCTACAGGGTTTACTCTTCTAGGGACACTTTGGATAGTGTTATCACACTGAGCCATGCTTCTGGCACATGAACTGCCAAATTCAGATAGTCTCTTGTAGTCACCATCTCCTGTTCTCCGGTGATGCCTTGTGGAGGCTGACCTAGAACAGAGACTAGATGGAGTTAAAGAATAAAGTAGGGATTTGTCAAAAGGCCTCAATGGATACACCTTGGGCAGCACAAGAGCCCAGCCAGGGCTATACCCCAGATGAACCCAAAATGGTCACAAAATGCCCAGCCAGTCACAGGGTCTCACACTGGTTCTGGTCTATTAGCATATTGGAGCTAATTGTCCAATTACAGCTTTAGCCCATGAAGTCACATTGTTCTTGTTTTTCTCTCTTCATTCCACCATTGTTTATGCTCTTGGGCCTGAGATCTGGATCTGTTGTCCTTCTCCCAAGTAGAGAAGGAATGGTTTTGTCTCCCTGCTCTGTGAAGAGAGCTTACCATCCCCCAGTACAAAGCCCAGACCCACATGCTAAAGCAATACAGATCTGAAAAATAGAAAAGCTAAAACCTGAGGCATCACTAGACTGCTCCTAGTATGTTTTCAGAGGATGCACTCACCTTGGGAGCTAAGCACTGCCTTTCACAAGTACCCCACTCTCCCAGGTGCCTATGGAAAGAGGAAATGCAGCACCAGTGCCCTGGATCACTCATGCAGTGCATTGTTTCTAATTATTTGTCATGACAGAACCTATATTGGAGGTGTCAGAGAGGACTCTTGATATCAATTTTAGCATTTGTTCATGTTATAAAGTGGCAGGGCAATTATTTTCTGCATGAATAGTTACCAAACTGAAGATTTTTTTTAAACCAAACAATCCTCACACAGATACTGGCACAAGCTGACCATTGCAAAACATCTCCATTTGTCAGTAAGCTTTTGCAACCACTAAAATATCCCTGTTGTTTGTGGTGGCATTGTGAAAGCAGACAGTAAATGTTGTGTGAGCCAGAAAAAGAACCAGCTGTTAAGCTGAATTCCAGTTTTACCTTAACAGGAGAGTTATTTCAACCCATTTTTTTCTAAATTCTAATCAATTTTAAAGGGGGAGGGATAGAGTGCTTAAAGATCAATGGGAGGAATTTTTCTATGCTGTCACACCTATCTTCTTTGCAATACCAGGGCCCAACTCATAGAGTAAAAGGAATATTGTACATTCTTAGAGGCGTTTTTCAAATACAAAAAGATCACTTTGTCGTCATCATCCTCATCCCCATTGTGCTGGAGTTTAATGATGTGGGAAATGGTGAGATATTGTTGCATAACTCTGAAAGCTGGCATGTATTCCTTCAAAGGGAACAAGAAAAAATAATTCCTCTGAAAAAAGTACTCAGACTTGAAAATGCCATATTTTGATATACAGAAGCAAGTTTTCTATCTTTTTTATTTTTACAGTAGAATGTAACTAATCAGAAAGTATTTCAGATTAGAGTTTGTTACATTGGAACAGTATTTTTGGGCAGTTGTCCATTTTCACTGGCACAACAGTAACAAGCATTCCAATAATTAGCTGGTTAGTGAGTGTTCAGAGTCCAAGGAAAGGGAGAAGAAAAAATCTAAAGTCTCAAAATTCTAATAATTGACAAATCTCTTCTCCCTTTTTAGATACAAGGAGAATTTTGCTTCCTCTTCATTATTCAGTGTGAAAGGGTGTTCTTTAGAAGTCTGAGTTTTTAACATTTTCTTACAAAATTTCTTTTTTTCACATTTTTGAGGTCAAATTTCTTAAAAGTATGCATCTTGGACACTGAGTATTTAGTGTCCATTTGAAAACTTACTTCTGCTTTTTGGCAAGTTCCCTCTCTGTGTCTGACAACAAAATATAAGGACTTGAAATTCTTTTCTGACCTGTCAGGTGGGAAAGCACTCAGCAGCATTAAAGCATTATGGGATGGCTTTATATTCAATAGGAGGACACAACTTGAAGTGTCTATGGAGCCTACATTAAGAGCTTTGGAATAATCTGGGCTGTTTACATTAAATTGCCACGCCAAAATCTTCTAGTCTTACCTTGTTATTTTGTGTTTGTGCAGTAAGATTTTGGTAGTAGGGGGAAGATTTTATTTTATTTCTCACTATCTTGTTTGGTATTAAATTAAACTGATTTCCCCAAGTCAAGTCATTTGCCCATGGTGACAGACAGTCAGTGATCTCTCCCTGCCCTTATCTCACCTCCCTTTAATTCTATTTTCCCTCTCCTGTGCTGCTGACCAGAGCAGAGAGAGCAGCTTTGGTGTCCAGCCAGGGTCACCCCAGCACACCTTGCTTTGGGGCAGATGTACCTTCTCTCCTGCTGAACAGATCATCTACCACTTGATGGTGTGTGAGTTTTGTTTTAGTCAGGCCATGACAGGATTTTGAGGAGCTCACTCAAAATGATGACTTCCTATCAGTGAGAGATTCCAATCTAGGATCTGTGGGCCCTGTGGAATGCAAGTTTGGTTTCACTTGCTAACATAAGTAAGTAAGTAAGTTAAAAATGAGAAAACAGATAAAATTAGATTGTACAATCTCCTTTTACTTTAGTCCATATGGTAAAGGAGAGGCTGCCCTCATCTATATTTATACCAAAAATGGTTCTCATGTTCAACAGACCACCATGCTCCTAATCCTCTATTTTTTTCCAAACCTCATTCTCACCTAAGATGAAAGTATATTCTTTTACTAGGTGTGTGGTGTGTGTTGTGAGCTTTTTTTGTTTGTTTTGGCTGGTTTGTTTTTGTGGAGTTTTTTGACAGAACTGTAGGATTTACAAAGTCAGCAATGTACTTTTTGTACATTTGGGGATCAGTGGAAAGAAAATGCTATTTCCACTTGGTGCTATTTCAGTGGATTAGGCAGTTCTTCAAACATAAATATTAGCTTGAGTGATAATACCTCAAGGTCCCCCAGCTTCCTTGGTGCTACCTGAGATCCTTGCACATCATAACACTCTTGACATAAAGGTCTGATACTCTATGTGATAAAAATTTTGCAATTATTATCTAAATTGATTCATTATCTAAAAAGCGCTCATGGGAACCAAAGACACTACTTAGAAAATATATAGTACCATACTAGCAGTGGTTCTAAAGGTTGCTGCATTGTGTGAACACCTCTGCTCAGTCCAGCTTTCAGTGGGTGCCCAGGTTTAGCAGAAGAAGTGAAAATAGTTGGTCTGGTGGCCCATTTATGACTACAACACTGCAGGAAATCACTCAGGAGAGTCTGCTGGTTACTGTGTCTAGGAAAATTCCCAATGCTCCTTTGAAACACAACATGTCCTCCACTGGGAACATTCAGAGGGATTGTTCACAAAAACCTTTGCAAGCATTTAATAACAACGTACATAATACTTCAACACGTATTCTATATGCTTCACATCTGTTGTTTTGCCAGTTTTAACTGATATAAGTGATTTGGGGTGTCTTCATTTAGAAAGACATAATTTGTTTTGACACTATAACTAATGCCTGCAAATACTGTGTTCAAAACTGTTTCTTTAATATATTGACACTTCCCAATGTACAGAATTTTAAAAATTTGGCCTTAAGGTCAAATTCTCATATCTAAACCACATATTTAAGTAGTGGATTCAGTTTTGCATATGTCAAGGTAATAACCATACAGGAAGAGTAGATGATAATGTGTATATTAGAAGCATCAAGCACAAAGTTATTTGTTTTAGTGAGAGCAGTTGTACATTTAAAGAATTGTTTTCTCTCTGTGTTTAATGTGTATGTGTGTATTATGTTACTTATAGAGTCTTTCCCAAGCATTTTTTATTTTAATTGCAGTTTAAATCTACAACTTACATGTAACAAAATATCATCAGTGCTAGGTTCTTCCAGCACTTAGGTTCCAAAATAATTGCCATTTCAGTGGTGATGAAGGGTAAAAAATAATTGGCTCATGCAGTTCCTTTCCTTCTTTTGCTAGTGCTAAGGCTCCATATATTACCAGATGTCCTTCTGCCTGACTGAGATGTTTCTGTGGTCTTTGAAGACCAACTTACATATTAGAGGTAAGCTGTTATCTGTTACCAAAACAAATCATCAAAGTTTGTTGATGGATATTAAACTAATATAAAATTCTGAATACCCAAATGAAGTTTTTTTTATACTTAGGAGAAAGAAAATTAGCAGCAATACAGAGTTTGAATTTGGTCAACTTCTTTGCTTTTCTTGTCATGGAACTGGAGCATCCTTTCAAGGAAAAAATATTAAGAATATATTTGATTGGATGTATTTCCGTTCTTGGGAAGCTGTGGCCTACTTGACTGTGAGCTTCAGTTTAATGACTAGTTTGGGTGAATGATCCACAGTCAAGTGCACTGCAGAGACATTGTGATTTGTACTCAATGTGAAAATAACAGATTACTGCATATTTTGGGTATTTTGCATATTCCTTGATATTTCATGCTTACAAGGATACATTTCTCTTATTAATTGATTATTCCAAAACACATATGACTAAATCCTAGCCATGTGTACATTACCTTTATTCATCTTGCCTTGCTAAAATTCCTAAAGTATAATTATTATAAAACCCACTAGTTTAAAAGTGGGCAATATCAAAATATTATTTATGACACATCATGTCAATTGTACTGTACAATAATTTTATCAAAATATTATTTTGAATAATCAACTGATATTCAGCTGAATGTTATTACTCAGATATTGACTCAGTGTGCCTTGACATCCCATCTTTGTGTGAGAACTCTTCTATGACAGCAATAACATCTAAAACTCAAGAGCTGTATTTCATAGAAAAATCTGATGGTTAAAGTGAAAACACAGTTGTGATTTATTGTAATTAAAACTCTGCTGTGGAGTACCATGCCTATTTTTCACTTTTGACCTTTTTACTTCCATTTATTCATTGCCTAGGTGCCTCATTCAAAAATTCTGAGGCAGAAGGGAGGATGATGTCCTGGTTTAAAACCTGCCTGCCTTTTCAGTGCCTTCCTACATTTTTTTCCATGTAAGGAATTTCTCCCCGTGGAATTTGCCTGTCTGACTTTAGGGGGACACAGATGCAGTGAAAAATTAATTATTTTAAAACAAGGCAACATAATGCTGTACTTAGACATGCCCAATGGAGCTTGCCATGGCACCCCTAAGTGTTCACCTGTCAGCCTCATAAGGAACTGACTGATGGGGTTGCAGCCCCTATGTAGCTAAAATATCCAGATTTCTGTGCCACAGGAACCAACTAGATGATAATGCCTGTAAATTAAGAATATTGGATCATTTGAAAGAGCAGCTTTATGAGTTCAGTTCATGAATCTTAGAGAACAACTCCAACCTCTTGTCATTAGCTCAGCTGTGTAAGTCATCAGAAAACATTTAAAAGTTATTCCAAGATACATTTTTCACCATGATCCTTACTTTTCCTTGTGAAAGAACACAAAATATGCTAATTAGGAAGGTGGTAAAAATACTTTTCCATGTGTGCAGCTGGAAGGGAATCAAAGTGTATGTAAGGGAAATGACAGCTCCAAATAAATGGAAAGGCTTGTCACATCCTTCTTCATGCCTCTGCTGGTTCTTGAAAATCCCAATGGTATTCAGGCTATATACTGTGCTTGTATTTTAAACCAAACATTGCTTTAGCAGGCAAAAATTGAGGTGCTGAACCTTGCTTTCTAAGTTGTGTTCTGTTTCTAGTAGTTAATTCTGTTTCTAGTAATAATTTAATGTATTTACATTTAATTGTACAGATGAAGACATTGGCATCCACCAGTACTGTGACAAGAAACAACCAGGTAAAATATAAATACTGAAACTGAGCAAAACTTCAGGATGTTCAGTGTTTGATACCAACTGCTTGCTCTTAAAAATGCAGCTTCAAATTTCTTGTTAGTATATACCTCTGTATTTCTATGGAATAAGGAAACACAGAAAGAGTTTCTCTCTCCAAACTTATGTAGGAATATTTTAAAACTTTTTAAACCACAGAAGGGGGGAAAAAAGGAAAAAAAAAATCACATAGACCCAACCGTTATGTAACTAAAAACCCCAGTGGGATTTTACACTCTGAATTCTTGCGGGGTTTAAGATATTTTGTGTTGTGTGGAGCCTCGGGCACGGCCCGGTGACCGCCGGGATCCCAGCAGAGGGCATCTCTGCCTGCCCTCCGGAGTGGCCATTTCGGGCGGGCGATCCATTGCCTTGATCTCATTAATCCTGCCGATCCTGCGAGTGTCCCCAGGGGCCGGAGGGGCTCTGGGGCTGGGGTTCCCCCCTTGCCGCCCGTCCCAGCGCTGTTCCCCTGGGGCTGACGGACCCACGGGCCGGCGGACCGCGCTCCTGCCTGCGGGGCTGGGGCTCGGCCGTGCCAGCCCACCGGTGCCAGCCTTGCTTTCCCTGCCAGTCTGGCACATCTGCCCTGCAGGCTAAAAGCACCGGGGCTGCCTGGAGTGGTTTGGAAATTTCTCTGTTTTATCCAGCTGTGCTGGTCTTCTCGCTAATATTAATATTTGCTGACAGCAGTTGTAAGGATTAATTCATCTTTTCATCCTCTTTCCTTTAGCATCACAGATGAAGTACACTTACTTAGAAGAGAAGCAAAAGCTAGCAGAATGTGAGGATATTTTCTGAGTTTCTTCTTATAGTAAGATCAAATAGCAAATTTGGATTGGTTATGCCCCTGGAAGAGCATTGAAATAACCTCAGACTGCTTCCAATGTAACTTTCTGCACATGTCATCTAAGACTGATGATCACAGAACTACACAGCACAAAACAATTGAAAATTTGTAATTTTTCCTTCCTGGTATATTTGCAATCTGTTGGTTTTTTTTTCCCTGTCACTAAGCATGGCAACGTTTATTGCTTTTCCAGTTCATTGTCAAAAGGAATCACAAAAATAACCCAGATTTTTCCTTATGAAATTTACTTAGCAGATGAGCAATAAACATCTTCCCAATTGTCTCTGACCTTGCAACACCAACTGGCTTAAAACTGGAAATTGTAACTAAAATACTTTCAGCCAAATAGACTAATAATAATAACTAATAATAGTTCCAGACTAATAATCAGTTGCCTTCATAGAATGGTTTTAGCTTTGAAACATTTACACTGTCCCTGCATCACCTGGTTAAAGGCAATTTCAGTTCATGCTATCACAGAGCAGTACTGTGACAGTTAGTAATGTTTATGTTAGTACAAACTTTTCTTTAGCTCAAGTTTTACAACTCCTGCATTGCTCAGAGTGTATATTAATGTTCAAACATTATTACATGACAACCCTGAAAAATCAAATTGATTTTTTCGATAACTTCACAGCTTTTTTCGATAAAGCCACTTCTGTGCTGTTAGCTTATCCAAATGAAAATTCCCATGGAATTGTGCATGCATATGAAGGCAAAATGTGTTCTGGAAGGATTAGTTCTTCCCATCACTGCAAGGTGTGTTTGGAGCAGGCTGAAGCCCCGCTGGGGATGGGTGTGAAGGTGCAGCCATGTGGCAAATCCACACCTGCTGCAGAGGATGCTGTGTCAGGCAGGGTCAGTGCAGCTCTGGGAAGGTGGGCAGGTGAGGGAGGGCTCTAGGCAGGGAGGAGCCTCACAGGTTTGCATCACTGTGCTCAGTGTAGTGGTATCCCACAGGACTGCATGTGTGAAAGGAGGAGCAGGCCCAGATAACCCTTGTCACCAGCAGCCCCAGTGGTGCCTTTGACATGTGTGATGGGCAACAGGACTTCAAGCGGCTGCACCTTGTCCCTGGGAATGCAGGGGTGCCTCTGGCATGGACCCTGCACAGCACATTTTGCAAAGAGGAGCACTGGGAAACTTTATTCACAGCTGTTGATTTGTACAGATAGTTTGGTATCTGTACAGGCAATTTCCCATTTTGCATATGTGGATAAATATTCCAGTATTTATGAAAGCACCCATTGAAAATGTGATCTTACATGCCTAATTAATATTATCATAACAGTTCCACCAACGCTGGCTTCAGTCCAATGAAACACAAAGAGAAGTTGTATGCTGGTGTCCTCTTTTGTTGATGTTTGAAATCCTTCATTTTTTCACTGTATAGCACTTCTATTGTAAGCTGCTTTTTGCAGGGAGGTTTAAGCACAACTGCTAAGTCATTCAGTCTGGAAGTTGGCATACAAACTGACAGCTTGGAGCTCAAAACTTTTCATCGGGTTTCCTTTAAATAGGAATAGATTATAAACAATGTGTTCTAGTTTCTCATGGTTTTATTGTATACTTATGAGCAGAAAACTGCTCACTTTTAAATGAAGAAATTTCACGAGTTATTAGAGCCTGATTCTCAGCCATGAAACAAGCCAGTTATTGGCAACTCCAGAGGAAGCTTTGCCTCCTGGTTGCTCAAATTAATGTATTAGGCCAGGATTTTCACAATAGTGTGCTGAACACTAATAAATTTGTTAAAGGACTTCAGCAGTCATGCAGCTTTTTCTTTGCTTGACTTGGCAGATTCTTCAGACTAAATTTGCAAGAAAATCCTATAAATAACTAGACTCCATAAGTTATGGTATTCACATTTGCCTGTAGTTAATATTTCTATATATGCATATATTCATGCATATATATTTTGCAGACATGTTAGTGCCTGCTTTTTGAAATTAGGCAATGAAATGTTAGTTCAGAAGAATAGAATCTATTTAGGATGCTTGAAACTTGAAACTGAATTAATATACTGAACAGCAGATACTTTTTCACTGCAAGTGCCTAGCAGCTGGGTAAGCTTTCCGTACAATTACCATGGGGAAATCATGGTCATTGTGGATAGAGCCTGCCAACTGTTCCTATGATTGAGCCTTCCAAAACCAGACCCTTTGACAATAGAAACCATGGCCATTTCCTTCCAGCTGTAGGTAAGTTCTACATGTAAGGCAACTCCTAGAAATCTTGGATTTGTGGAAGGAAGTTCAACTCATAGAACTTTTTTAAAATGACACATATAAATGTGTGTTTGCACACACACACTTTATATGTATACAGTCACTTACATATACACATTTCTCTACCATCTTTATTTTTTTTCCCCTCACTTTTATTTGACAGCTCGAGATTATCCTTGGATCCTGAAAACCAAGCGAGTGGACAAACTGCGAGATGCACTCAAGGAGGTGGAGGTATGGTTCAGAAAGGTTCAAGCACAGCAACATCTAATCTGGTTTTCAAACCTCTTTCAACAGCTTTAATTTTCATAAAGATCCAACTCTCCCAGTGATGATAAATGTGCTTTTGTCTGGTGGGCTCTTCTGAAACAGCTGCATCTTTGTGTGGCATTTTTCATCTGTTAACTGGAAAATCAGAAGTCTGTTAACTGATAGTGACAATGTGTGCTGCCAACTCCATTCTCTGTTTTCTGTTGTCCTTTAGGACTTAATGCAGAACACTCCATGTGTGCTGAGCAAGTGGAAGAACAAACATACCTGTCAGGTACAGTGTCATCAAAAGGTCTTGCAGTGTTCAGTTGGTGGTGCTGAACAGCCATTCAGTGATGGGAGCAGTAGTGTTAAAATGTTAACACAGAAAATCACTGGAGTTTTTTTAATATGTGGGCCCTTGTTAAGTAAATTTGGTTTATTTAAATTTCTACCCTGGAAAAAGTCCTTCAAAGAAAAAGCCTGGGGTTTATCAACACAAAGAAATTACATTAAAAGGCCCTGATTCTGTGAGATGATGATGGTGATGATTACTATTATTATTGTTAATTATTGTTATTGTTATTATTACTATTACTGTTTAGGGAAACTGAAAACATCCTGTACCTCAAAACAGCAGGCTGAGGGAGCAGTTATGTATTAAAATATATAGACAGGTCTGGAATCTGTGTTATATTATTTTTATGTCTTAATTATCTATTTACCTGTCACAAATCTTTTTACTTTATGCTTGTGTAATATGGAAGGGAAGTTATAACTCTAAACCAACAAGATCATTAATCAAGTTATGTGATAAAAGATATTGTGACATGTGGCACACAAATAGCTATGTCTCTGGCTATATGAGTTCCACATTTTGTGTACAAGAAACCCCTTTTCACATCCTCACTAAGACAGAACAGTAGAGCAGGGAGGAGAGCTGAACATGAAGTGCTCCATAATCATGTGCTTCTTCTGAAAAACATATGTAGTGAATTTTGTATGTTTATACAACCTTCATGAGGAAATGCATCATATTTGAAACTGCTTTGGCATGGGGAATATTTGTCAATATTACTGTTTCAAAAAAGGAACTTTGTCTTCTAACTTTTTTGCTTTTTCAGACTCATAATTTTTTCTTCTTATTCAAGTAGTTCCAAATGTGTGTCAGCAGAATGATTGTTAAATATCCAAACACTGTACAGCTAAAATTCTAGAAATGCCTTTGAGAATAGCAAAATTTTTAAATGCTTGATATGCCAAATGGTATGTAGTCTTTTCATATCAATAATAAAAATATGATTGTCTAAGCTACATTTGCCTATCAGATCTTACTGCTAGTAAATGCATATCATTCACATACAAATTACATAGTATACATCTGTGAATGTTAATCTTCTAGAGCTGATTTAAATATTAATTGCTAATTTGGGGGAATCATTTTTTCCTGTTATTATTGTTCTGATTAGGAAAGGAATTTGGTTAAGAAACACCAAGTCAATTAGCTGTGAGTGCATTAATTTGCATCCCAGTTTGCTGTCTCTTCATTTGCTTTCCTTGTCCATTCTCCCTTTACCTTTTCCTTCCCCTCCCATTCATCAGCATCCACCTGCAATGTGTACAGTGCATACTTTGGAAAAGTAAACTTCTTGCCAGATGTGTTGTCCTGCCTACATAATATAACACCTTTGGCTATCAGTTCTGTATAAAATTCTTCTTTATTTTTTAACTTCACATCCTCTAGGTTATTTCAGGCTTACATCAACATGAATGAGACAAATGCAATTTAACTTATTTCTTCTATGAGATGGGAAATAAATAAGATGGGTGTTTTCATCTTAGTGTATTAGGTATTGAACCATATAAAGGAGTAGTTTAATAAATTGAGTATTTGGGGTGTTTTTCAGATGGCTTCTAAGAACACACTATAAGTGATGGTACAGGTTATAACATAACCAGCGTGAAAGTTCCAGATAAAAATCATAGTAATTTCTCTGTCCTTAAATTCTGCTTTTGGTTTCTCAATCACAAAACAAAATGTTTTTGTTTAATAGTGACTGATTATTGAAATCTCCAACAAGGGTTAGAGTGTTTTGCCAAAACAATTGTGTTATTCTACTTTCTGTCTTCCTGAAAATAAAAGACCTCCAACAAATGAAAATAAATAGAGAAAAATTAATCATTTGGATGAGTCTAGAACAGAAAAGCTGTCTTCTATCAATTTTGATGTCAGATAGTTTGTTTTTCTGCTGCTCATATGTTTTTGAGCATTTGGCAGCAATAATTGAACTGTCCCTCTTTGATGCAAATGTTGTGAAGCTTCTGGAGAAGATGTTGTATATTTATTTTTAATTCTAAGTAGAATACTAATTAACTGTTTCAGCAGAGAGTGCTTACCACGCAATGATGTCATCTGTGGCATAACACTGATGTATTCACAGCCTTTTTTGGATGAATACCAGGGCTAGTGGGAAGAGTCTGTATTTGCATTAACTTTGGAGAGTTAAAGCAATGTGTCAGACAAACAGCATGAAGAACATGTAGGAAATTACCCTGATTTTCTTAATTTCAATGTTTGGGCCTAAATTTGATCATATGGTTTTAATTATAGTGTCTATTTTTCCTTTGGTTTTAGTAGCAATACAAGGTCAAACAAACTTTATAGAAATTAAAATATTTAATTCAACAACCACATTTTCCCATTTTTGATTAAATGTTATTTATATTTGAATCTGCCATACCTGTAGCTGAACCAGAAGCAGTTCCCTTTGTATTGTAATAACAATGTGCCATCCAGAAACTCAGTGGCTGCTGTACCTTGAGCAAGACAAATGGAATGAAAACTGAAAGGTGATGCAATGAAAGCAAGACTATGCTTTAAAAGAGTAGTGTGATTTCTCTCAGATTTTGTGCAAAACAATCATAAGGCTGCTGCCAGTGTGCCTTTTGTAGCCTAAATATACAATATACTACTATTTCTAATCCCTCATTCTTCCTCCAGCACTTCCATCTTAGAAGTGGCCCACAGGCAAAAATTGGAGGCTGTAATTTTAAACGTGCATCTGCCAAAATTGAGTGTGCAGTCATGTTAACTGTTCATGTGCAAATGGCCAATTAGACTCCATGCAAATGCCCCAATGAGAAATCCAGTTGTCTTGCCTGCAGATTATCTTGTCCCTTGCATGAGTGTGTTTCTCAAAGTTGGCTTTTCTATATGAGTTTGCCTAGAATGACCATAATACTGGCCAGTATTTCAGTATTTCATTTTATGCTATATTCTTTTTTTTTTTTTTTTTTTTTTTGGTGTGCAATCAGTGCAGAAGAAGTTTTGTATTTACTTTCTTGTCCATTGCCAAAAAACCCCAATGTCCTTTATTTTTGCAGTCCTAGGTATACATTCCACCACTACTTAGAGCATCTGAAATAGATGATGTGCCAGTTCATGTAAACATAAGCGAGACAGTACAGGGATTTTTGTCAAGGAGCTTGCTCTCATATTTAGAAGAGCTTAGTTGAGTCCTAAAGGACTGAGGTCTTTAGCTCTGTTCCAGTAGGGTCTGAACCCACACCATTTCTGTATGGTACTTCTGATCCCCAACTTTGATGACCTGTGTTGAGTTGCTGAAATAATCCTGTAATCTTCAGTTAGCTGATGTCAAAGGAAAATAAATAAACCATAAAAGAAGGATGACAGGAAAAAGACAAGAAGTCTTTACAATAAGATGCCACTGTGCTCTTCAGCTTTCCCTGCCAAGGAGTAATAACCTAAGGAATTAATTTTATCAGTATTGTTGAGTTTACTCAGCTCTGATCTGGCTGCTTCTTGTCTTTGTCTCCTTCTCTAATTCTTTGGAATGCTTTTAAGTTTTGCCACAAAATCATGAAATCTTCCTATGAAATGATGCCATTGCTTAAGGTTTGGTTTTACAATATAAAGCAATAAAAATAAATGAGATCTAGCTGAAACATTTGATTTCCAAATTTTTTTTAGTTTTACTATTTGCATTATGATGTTGAATTAAGCACATGCCAACATTATTATACAGTTTATTGTATAAAAGCCAAGCACTAGCTATGAATCATATCTGTTACCTGCTAATGAAAAAGATTTATGTCTACTTTGCTAAATTGTTTTGATTTTATTTAGTTGTATTTTTGTTGCAATTTACATATGTGTATAAATAGTTTTTCTGTTGCCATCGTCAACATACTTAGAACTGGATTCTGAACTGAGCTCCACAGCAATATTTTCTTGCTTGTTCTGTCAGTACAATGCCCATTAGCAAACTCATTTAGCAAGGCACATGGTGACGTAGCACATTTGATATCAAAACCAAGACATTCTGTCTAGAATATGTGAGAAGCCAGCGCCCATCCCCTATTACTAAGAGGAACACTGCCCTCATATTAAATTCTTTTGGTTGCTTTTGATCACAACCATTAATGTGTTGTGTGGTTTTAGATATTTGGAGCTAGAAGTACAAATGCATTGATTATTGTGAAACAGTAACGTGTAACAACAATAACTTCATCTGTAATAAGGCATGCAACACAGTAATTATGGTGGGGTGGCTAAGAAAGCAATCTGGAATGAAGAGGTGGGGAAAAACCCTGGGAACCTGCTTGAACAAGAAGTGCTTTGCAAATCTCTTCTCCTTTTGCATATTCCTTTGTCAGTTGGGCTCTCTAAGGGAAAACAGTTTGCAGCAATATTTTTTACAGGCATATTTTCCTTCTCTTCCAATTTTAATCAGATAGAAGCAAATCCTGGCTTTGCTCCACAGGTATCTTTTTAGGTAGAAGAGCTGATAAGCAGCTGAGCTGCATGAATGAGGAGTCAAGAGCTCAGGCTTCTGAGGATAAAGGGATCTACTTAAGTAGATGCTTAAGTTGTACTAAAGTCTGTAAGTCATGAACTTGCACTTAAGTCCTTTGCTTAATAAAAACTATCTCAAATATATATTAGAGCACTTTGCTATTGGAGAAGGGAAGAGTTAAGTCTTCTCTTGAGTATCCTCTGCTGCTTATGCCTTTCTTGCTCAGTGGAGAGCAATTTTTGGCATATAAAATACATAATCCTTTCTATCAAAGTCTCCACATTCAATTCCTCCGTAACAGAGAAATTAAGTGGCCCTTCCTTCCCAGTATGGAGAATAACCAGGTGCCCAAACTTTTTACGCAGACTACATTCAAGTACAAAGTTTCTGCCTTATTCTTCCAATAGGTATGAAGTCATGCTTTCATATTTTATTTAAGAACACCTTGTGACTCTTTAAACTCTGGAGATAGCTCTTCTGATTTTATTTTTCCCATCACAGTACTTCAATCTGAAAAATTTACAATGTGTTTCATCATTGTGAATTTCTTTCCCTAATTTAATATCTCTTAGATGGAATTATGTAGTGCCTTGTGTAAATAATGCCTCTTACATTGGCTTTTATTCCTTAGCATTTATGGGCTGTTCCCTTTGGAGTTGGATCACTGTGTATCCCTGTTCAAGCCAAGTTTGCAGTCTTCCTTATTTGCTTTATATTCATTCGTGCTTCTGACTGGACTGCTCCCATCCACCAAAATATGAGTTTAACTGGGCAAGCTTAGGTGTAACAGCACCTAAATCTTACTATCATGGAACAGTCTTTGCACAGACTACACAGAATGTAGCAAATTGAAACAGTGGTTTCAATTTGAGCCCATAAATATTTTCTCTTTTATGGAATATTTTTGATGAAAGATAGCACAGAATCATAGAATCATTTAGGATTGAGAAGACCCTTAAGAGTGAGTCCAGCTGTTAACCTAATGCTCCAAAGTTCATCACTAAAACTTGCCCATAAGTTCTACATCTACACATCTTTAATACCTCCAGGGGTGGTGACTCCACCTGTTCTCTTTAAGCGCCTGCTTGCACTTCATGGCAAACTCTAAGAACTAATTTTTAAAAAACCTCAGTTCTAATCCAAAACATTTTTAAAGGGAGATGGAGGAAATACTAACCTTACATGGCAACATAGTGTGTAAAGTCTTTGATTAATCTTTTCAATTTAGACTCTAAAAGTTCCTAGAGAATGAACTTAAACCTATGGACCAACTGCACTAAGTTATTGTAACAAAAATTTGTTAAAATACAATTTAAGATTTCCCAAATATCTCAGAGTTCTGAGGAAAGTAACAAGAATGAATGTTTTGCTGTAAAATGAAAGAAGGAGGGAGCACAATAGGAGAAACAATAGAAGTAATGGAAATGATACTACATTTATCTACTATCTATGATTCTGTCATGCCATAGTGATATCACAGAGATCTGTACAGTACTGAAAATCCTTAACATTGGTTTTTAACTAGTTTATAGATGTAAAGCAAAGCATACCCATTAGCATAACATTTATATATTTATATAAATGTCTCGTGAAACACTGGGGAGGTTTTCATTGATTTCTAGTCTAGCTCTGTAACAGGTGTGATTTATGCCATTAGCAGAAAATTAAAACATAGGCATAAAGTGAATTTGCACCCTGACTGCATCATCCCTCTTGTTGGCACATAACACTGAAAGACTGGGGGTGTTTTACTCTCCTCTGTCAGGCTGTTTACATCACAGTTTGGTAGCTCCTGGGTTTCAACCCTCACTTTTTCCAGCAGGTTTTTTGGACAGTTACAGCCAACTGTAGTCAAACCTTGCTGGACTTCATGTTACCAAGTTGGAAATAAATTGTGATTTTATCTAATCTAACTTCAACATAAGGAAAAATTGAAGTTTTGAAAGATTGTAATAAAAGCTGCATGAGTGTAAGCGTGTCTAACATTTTTACTAGGACAAAACCTTAAAGGACATCTGTCATGACAGGGAATATTGCAACATTGACTATATATATCTATCAAATGAATGTATGATTAGACTTTGGCAGGATGGGAATTAATTATTTGTTCTTAGAAATTCATTTCACATCAGAGGGTTTTATTTGTTTCTACTTCACACATCACTAGAATTTATTTTTAAAATATGTTGATGAAAGGTGCAAGGGCAGGAAAATAATTTCTTTACATACACTTGTTCTGTTCTTTGGAGAGCTCAGAGGTAATGTAGCAAAATATGTATAAATGAGAATTTCCATAACTAAATTATTGGGACCAGAGCACTGCATAAGGGACATGCCCAATTGCTGTCCCAAACTTTTTATTTATTATACAATCCAGTGGATTTCACTGCATGAAAATTCTAAAGATTATATCATGTTTGTCTCACAGCTCTAGCACAGAACAAACAGGATATTTTTTTCTGCCAAATTCTCCTACAAGAATAAGTGTTTCTTTAGTAGTTAAGTTTTCTCAAAGCACAGGGATTTCTTTAAAAATCTACTATTAGGTAGAAGTAAGAGCTGGAGTCCCAGATTCCTGGCCTTTGGAGGACCCTCTAGACTTGTCTGCAGAGGTCTTTCCACAGAGAATTCTTTTTATGGGCTCCGTTTTCTGAATTCCTGTGCTGTAGTAGTTACATTCAGAAAATGACTAATGGTTTAATTATGCAAAAATAAATGTTTTTCATAACTCCTCCCACAGAGCATTCTCTCTGTCATAGAAGATATTGCATAAGAAGGAACTGATAAATACTGTGACTTAGTCTTTGAGATTATATGTATCATTTAATTTAAATTAATTAGGCATGAATATTCAATTAACTCTGAAATAACCCTGTCCAATAGCTTAAATTCTTTCTTTCTAAGAGAGACATCTAAAATATTATGTCACCGAGTGAATGGATTTATTGGGAGCTCACAGCTATCTCTGTGGTAGGGCGCAATTATTTATTTAAACAAAATATGAATGATCAGAAATAACAGGAACAACAAAAAGGTGCTGGTTTTAATTTCTGATAATGACATAGAATTATATTAAACCCTACGTTACATTTTTTACATGCAGGCTATGCATTTACTTTATACTGAAAATATCAGGTCTATGGATGATAGAGTGATCAGTGTAATTCCCTCCCTCTTTCAAAACAGATTTTTCATCTCTGTTTTTAACCGAAAAATTCAGCATATTTTATGTAACATTTGGGGACTCAGCTACTTCTTCAAGTGTACAGCAATTGTAGTTTTTGTACCATTATAATTCAGCGTTGTGTTACATCTCTCTCTTTCATTGAAAAAGCTTTCAAAGCCATTATAAGACATCTTCACATCAATATTAATTCATTTTTGTAATTTTGAAAATTAGATTACTACGTAATGGACGGCTGCTAATATGTACCTTGGAACGTTTCACTTTATTCATGATTTTTGATGCCTTGTTTTCTCACTCTTTGGATTCAGCTCCTCTTTCACTCAGGTATTTTGGTGTCCCTAAGCCTTTCTGGGCCACAGCTGGAGAAGGTGGTGATTGACAGGACCCTGGTGGGGAAGCTCATCTCCGACACCATCAGTGATGGTAATTACACCCATGTGCAAATCAATTGCCTGCATTTACAATAGAGTAGAGAAACAGTATGTCAACAGGTAGACTAATTATTGCCACTGGGGACTTGCAAACACAACAAGTAATTGCATGTAATGCTATAGTTACAACCCTCAGGACTAAGAGCACTTTAAGAATAATATTTAACATCAAAGTTTTCAGGCTTGTCAAATGCTGCATGGGTTTCTAAAGTCCTGTTTCTTACACACTGTAATCACTGTGAGCATGCCATTTGAACTTGTCATGTTTATTTCCTAAGTGGGAAAATGGGACAGAACCAAACATTAGCCAATTGAATAATTGCATGAGATAGTTATTGTTAAAGTTCTTCTTGAAAAAGACTGGATAACATTAGTTACATGGAGGTGTTTTGATTTAGTTTCTTGACACCCAGAATTTCCCTATTGTTACTAACTAGTGACTGCAGAAAATTAAGTTTTCATTTAATGCAGAAGAAAACTTACAAAAATGTCTCTGTTTTCCACAGCTTTATGATATGACTCATAGCATTGAGAAATCAACTGGTATCTTGGCTTCTGCAGAAGCAGGAGTATGAAATTTTGGTGTGAGCCATATTACATGTGCACTACCTTCCAAATTTTTTGGAGTAAGCCCACATTACATCCTTCTAGTAAGAACATGCATTTAGTTCAAGTTTGATCTCTAATGATTTAATTTTCTCTCTACCCAGGCATCTATTGAATATTGGCCTAGATTTTAAGAAACTCCAATACTGTGTGTCACTGATCTTTTCTTATCAATATATGGTATTTTAGTCTTGAAAATTAATATTAATTTTCTACAGAGATTTAACTGTATCTGCAGAATCTTTATTTATTAAAAAAATTTCACCAGGACCTCATTTTTATGAACAAATTACACAGAGAGAATAGAACACATTTACTATCTTGTCTTCTTTTTTTCACTCTCCACCTTAATTACTGGATTGCTAATTACATCTGTAATTTTTTGCGCTCTGCTTCTGAGGGGAGGATTTCCTACTTTCAGGTGACAAAAAGTAGGAAAGCATAGAATCTAAGGTTATTCCTAAATTGAAGTAGTTTGTGGAAATTATTTGGAATACTTTGTCTTTAAAAAAACAATAAAAAATAATGTTGGTCATGCCTTGCTTTGGCTTAATATGTCATAGAAATATTTGTTCAGAAAATACTGCTAACTAAATGAGCTTACAACTAAAACAACAATAAAGCAAGAAATATGTTTTGCTACATTTGGACAACTGTATTTATTATATAAATAACATTATATAATGTTTTGTCCTTATTTTCACCTATTCAGGATTTTCTTAAACCTCCATGTTTGCTAACAGACAAGCCTGTAGGTGAAATAAAACTGCCTCTGTTCAGTAAAAGCAAACCACTCAATAACTTTAATTGCAATGCAGTTTTTTATTTTCATGAACAATAAAAGAAGATGCTTTTGTTACCCACACAAATAGTGCTCAAAATACAAATTTTTATACTGAACCATCCTTGCATGAGAAACATGAGATAATGTTGTCCTAGAGGAAATTAATTTTAATTCAAAGAAACAGCACATCTTTCGAAATCTGGCTCCACATTATGGTTGTGATTATAAAGCTGGCCAAGAGAAATTCTACATTTAGCACAAGAAGCCTGTATAAAAATAATAGTTCTTTCTTCAGCAATTGTGTATATGTAGAAATGGATAAGGGTTACAGTCTGCCAGAATTAATTATGAAATTTTGTAATTCTCATTTGGAGTAGCACGTCCTCTTAACATTTGGAATAAAGGTCAGATTGTGTGCAAAAAAATACAGAATTACTACTGTTTTTATAATCCTCTTACATCTAAGAAAGTGCTCCTGATTCTTATTATTTATAGGCAAAATTTCATCAGCATCTGAGGTGTGCTGCAGCTCGTCTTTAATGCAAACTGTGTCTGTGAGGACATCAAAATGTTTTAACAGTGTGCATGCATATTGAGGATACCATATTCAGTGGTTTTCAATTTTCATGTGTTTGCAGGATCTCAGTTATAGCTTCTGAATCACCTTATCAGATGTGCTATCGCCCTTTTTTTTCCCCAAAAAATGTTAGTGTTAATGTTACATTTCAAAGGCAATAATTTGGCTCTAAAGTCTACCCTTTAGCATTTGCATACCAGATACTTCAGAGTTGTGCCAGGACATGACTGTTGGAAAATGCAAGTGGTTATAAATCAGACTAAAGAAAAGCAAAGCTGAGTAGCTAGTTTTCCATGCCTATATGTAAGACTAAACTGTCAATCTACTTAAGGATATGTAAAATTTAGATTTAAGAATCTGGGATATAAGTAATGATTTTATTTTTTTTTTTAGTTTCTTTTTCAGAGGTTGTTCCACAGAGTGTTGTTTGTTTGTTTCTAAATCTGGTTCCACTTTAATTGGCATTTTCCTTTTAGAAGAGGTTTCTGAGTTTACAGTCTGAGCACAGCTTCATTTTAAACCATGAGTGATCTGGTACTACTTACCCCAATGACTCATTTCACACTCACGCATCTCTTCAGCTGTGGATGCTGCTTGAATAACTGGGTAACTCTTGGGAAAAATTCTCAATACAATTTTCTAAGTAATTTTCATTGACAGATTGGTTGACCACTTTTATATTGAACTAATTTGGTCTAGCACCCCCTTATGGTAACAGTGGGGATTCCATGGAGTTTTTCCAGACTCCAAGGGAGTCTCTTCCATCTTGATTACTTGTATTGTTTGGGTACCCCCATGTGAAGCTTTCAGTGAATTCATGACCCCTCTAAAGCCTTGTTCTGCATGTAACAACCTCCTTGGTGTCTGCAGCAGCATCAGGAACCTTGCAATGTCAAAATACCAGACACACCTCAAGTACTCATTTGCATTTATCACCCTTAACACAAGCTAAAGTGATATGAGGTCCATTTGCAAAATACTGGTGGATGCAACCATAAGAAAAAAAATAAACTGAAGGCTGAATGCTGAGATGACAATTAATGTGGAAGGGCATAAAATGTATATTTGAATGTAGAGGCATTTTGGTATGAGATAATTTATTCAGGTGTATGTAATCAGAGTATTCCTTAGGCTTTATTTCTCATTTCCAAGAAGGTCCTGACAGGATGACACATTGATATATTTTAGGACATTACAGGGCTTTCAGTGTAATATTTAAGGCACTGTCTTGAAAAAACTTGCTTTTTGCAGCATCTCAGTGGAGTGTTGACTACTTTGTTTTGTTCCTAGAGACAGGTATTACAGTGCTGACAATTTTTATTTGTTTTTTTTTTCAGCTGTTCTTACGGACAATTTCATCATCTTGTCATTTGAGGACCATAACCAACTCTGCTTTATTCAGTTTACAAAGACAATGGATTCTCCTGATATAAACAAAAGACTGGAAAAACTCTCTTGTTTGGACTCTAAGGTATAGCTGCCAATGGTGACTGCAGATATTGCAGGAACTATACATCATGTATCACTGGTATTCACTGATATTGTATAGCCACATAAATTGCAAACCTTAATATAATTGTCCAGAGCAGCTCAAACTCTAAAAATGGCGGTTACTGAAAAGTCAAAAAACATTAGAATGGCATTCAGAGTTAAAGAGTTAAAATACTGTACCAAGGGATCCAGATTTCTAATGTGTTTATTTTCAGGCTCAGACACACATTTGAGTTACCCCTGCTTGACAGATTACCTTGTGTCCATTGAGCAGCAGTAAGTGACCCTTGGCACATTCTTGGCATTTAAGGAGCATGAGGCAAAGTCTGTAATGGTAAACCTCAGTGTAAAAGATTTAAGTTAATGTGTTTTACCTCTTGTGTGTTGTGGGCTGACAACACACATGGTCACTTACTGTGTCTCAGCTGATAGACACAAACACATGAAGCTCTGATAATTCAGTCATCTGTCTGAGGTCCATCTGACTTTTGTAATTCTTTGCAGAAATCCTTATTTCCCCACTATTTACAATAATGGTGTTGTTGGGAGAGTTGCTTTTAGAATTAAGCCACTGAGTAAGGAATCCAGATATGGAAGCTGAGTTTCTCACCACTGGCCAGCTATGTGCGTGACCGTATGCAAGTGACTTGGTGCCTCATTGTCTCAATTTACTAGTTACACAGTGAAGATTGAAATACTCCATTTTTGCAGCCCTTTTTGTGGGAGTGTGTCTTCACTACAGTGACAGCAGCAGTGGAAAGGTAGCCTAGAGAGAGCTTTAAACTGAGCTTTAGACTGTCTGAGCTTTACCCAGTCTGGAGGTCAGTGGAAACCAGCTAATCTCAAGATTTATGACATTGTGATGTGGATGGATGGGGCTGGGTAGACATAACTTATTTCAACCATAAGCACTTTGGCATCAGGACACCACTTCCTTGGGTGGAAGTGCTTGGTGCTACAGCAATATGAAAAAATAATCAGCCAAGGCAATTAACTTTGAACAGTTGAAGTAGGGAAGGGGCTGCATCCAGTTCACTGCAAGAATGAAGAAGGGTCAAGCCTTTTCCCAAGAAACACAGAAAGATGTTGTGAGCAAAAGAGAGAGATTGTATTTATTTCAGAGTGGATAAGCATTAAAGAAAACAATCTTGTGCTAGCAAATATTTTCCCCTTGACAACCCCTCAGTAATTTACTTCCTCACATAAGGGAGCTTGCAGATGCAAGGCAAGCTCTTTAAGGTTATGTTTAATTTAAGTTTTGCCATAATGTGTTTTAACTTGCTTGGTAGACATACTTTCTGCTAGGATTAATATCTAATACATTTTCCAGGCTGTTTCAGTTCAGGGCCTCTTTTCAGCAGTGGCTTGTGTTTGCAAGATTGATCCAACCTCTATAACGTGGATTTGAGACAGTTCACTGTTCACTGGGAACTGAGCTGATACATACTTTACTTTAAAATGCTGTGCCTTGTGCCTGGCCTGTGGTGTTCATTGAGGCTGTACTTTGGGAGCGAGCCTGGTGTGTGATGGGGCTTTTTCCTTAATAGCACGAAAGTTTAACGAAGAAGCTGTGGTGAACTGCCTTTGTCATTGAAGTGTGAGGGCCACAGCTCCTGATTTAATGTTTAGAAAAACCAGAAGTATCTGCTACACTCCTTAATAGGGTTGTTAAGTTCAGTTCTTTGCTGACACAGCTGAGCTTCTCAAAACACCTCCATGCTCAACGTTAACTTTGCTTTCTCTTAAAATCAGTGGGAATCACGGTGGAACATTTCTCCACCAGCCAAAAAAAATGCATTTGCATTTTTTAATTGAATGTTCTTTTGTGTGAGGCTTGCTGGTTAGGCAGCTAAATATAATTTTTATTATCTTCAGAATTGCACCAGTGTGAGACTGCAGAAAATATTATTCACTTCTGCAATAATATTGTGTCAGCTCTCTGCATTGCTTTACTGTTCTTCATGGCTGATTTTGGTCAAACTTCAAAAGCTGGAAGATCACAGACAGAGTAGTGTTATTCACAGTAGAAAAGTAAGGTGGTCCTGAATTGCAACTGTGCTAACTTGTAATAATTTGTAACAATATGTGACAATTACAAGTGTTGTGGGTTTAGGGGAAAAAAAGGTTCTTTTGAGTTGGGGTTTTATTCAAGAGAAATTGAATGAAAGAGGTAGCATGCACTATTATAGAACTAACACAGGATTAAAATCTGGAGCCAAGATTCAGGAAATTTGATTGTAACCTTCATTTCTGCCTGTGACTTTTGGCATGGTCTTGAGAAATGTAGTATTTGGGTTTACAGTCCCATTTCTACAATGAGGAAAGTGTTTGTAATGATATAATTACATTTCTGTCATATTATCATTGTAATGATAAGCAGCCTCACATTGTTCAGTGTCCAGGCTCATGGTGGGCAAAATTGGCAGCAGTGCTGGACTGCCAGAGTTCTGTGAATAATAAGAACAAGTCAACCATGCTTTCCTCCTCAAAGCTTGATATTTATCCAAAAGTCAAGTTTTTTATGCAATGCATACCTAAATTAATGAAATAATCTCTCTATGCTCTTCCTTTCTAATTGATTCCACCTTGAATTTTATTTGCACTTTGAAACAATAAAGGAAGACTTACTACATGAATCACTACAGTCTCAAAGACCAGCAAAATATAAAACCAACTATTATTATTATTTACCTTTTCACAGTGACATGAGTTCATGTTTGAGAGTGACATGTCTAATGCAAGACATAAAGGTCAACAAAGATTTGTGGCTGGTATGACATGTGTGGTTGTTATGAAGAGTTAACACTACAATACAGGACTAATCGATACTTGTGGAAGTATTTGTGCTTTTCCAGCCTAATTGTGTTGTCACCAAATTAGCTATTCTAATTCAAGTAGCAGCTACCACCTAACTATTGTGTATATTTTATCTTTACCCGTGAAAATATTTTGACCAGTAAAACACAGGATATTCTAAAAATATTGACGTTTTTCAAGTTTTTCTATCTGTTTTTTTTTAAATCCATTTCAATTTACTGAAGGAGACAGAACAAGGAGTTAAATGTTTACCATGAGAGAACAACATTGGTAATTACTTTGATTTCAGTTCCTTTTTATGTGTATTCATGGGATGAAGAGGTCAATAATATTATGACCATGCAAATAGAAAAGGGTTCTTTTTGACCATATAAAAAACAGCAAAGGATTATTAAAGCATTAACCTTGATTTTAATGGCCTTGGTTGAGAGCTGAGATCACAATTTGGATGAGCCTGATTATTTACTAAATACAATACATAAATGCAACGGGTTCTTAACACCCATTGCACTCTGGCATTATCGCATTACTGCCAGCCTTTGTTGCCTTGCAGACAGGAATATGAAAGCAATCTGTCATGTAGTGAGACTGGCTCCAGAAGCATTTCTCTGATAAGAAGACCCCCTGCCCTTTGCTAGTGTCTGGTCCAGTAGGCTTAGCCATGCGCTTAATCCCCAGAAAGTGGTTCGATTATTGCTGACCAGCAATGGCAAGATAGTTTTTTTTTCCCCTAGCTATCAACCTTCCATTAATTCCTTAAGCAGAAATGCGGTGCAATCTATATTTCCTTGGCATGTGTCACCCAGATGGTGCACTGCTCATGTTTTCAAATAACCATGCTCCAAATAACAGAGTTTGAATAATAAATTCCACAAATCCTTCCTGAGAAAGAGGCACAATTCTCAAGAGCTGCATAAACTTTACGCATGATGCTGTAGCTCATCCACATTATGCAGAAAAGTATATGTTCTTTTGCAAAGCGGATGTTTGTGTTTCCATTCCTTAATTTGGGGAGGAAGAAGAAAGATATGTTTGCTCAAATACTGTAGAATATATTTAATATTTGATTATGTCTTAAACACTAGCCTTAGCTCCGTGGTCAGCTTTGCAGAACTTGTCATTTAATATGGCTAAGCTTAAATCCTGTGTGGAGGTCGATGCTGTCAAGCAACCATGACTGTACATTTTGGTATTGATTGGAGTCATTGCAGTAAATTCCTTCTTAACTCATATTCCTTTCCATCCCAATCCCCTCCCCACAGATAAAAGAGTGAGCATGTCTTTCTGTCTGAGGAGATATTTTTCACGTTTACAGACAGCCTCTATGAAGATATATGTACGCAAAGCTCTGTGTATATATACATTCTTTCTCACACATCCAAAGTAAATGCTCCCATTTGCTCCTACCATGCTATTTTATCGCCTCCAATATTTCCTGCATTTTTTTCTTCCCTCAGATCTCTTATGTTGATATACTTGGACCAGAAGGTAGAAGGATGAAACGTCACCTGGCAGTAAACTCTATGCAAGATCTGGTCATTTGCTGGTGGTCAGCAACCAGTGATGGAGCATGGCCTTGGTCTCCTATTTCCTGTCAGAGGGACAGAGCCAACCTATTGCTGTTAGGCTGTGCACATGGCAAATTGGAGGTAAAGTGATGAACTGTCTTTTCCATGATTTTTTTGAATTTGCTAAAGAAAGAGCTATTCAACTTAAATGCATATTTGAGTAGATATAAAGAACAGATATGATTAAAACATAAGACAGGAAGATCAGCCATTCTAATAGCAAAAACAAAACAAAGGTTTGTTACTTAACAGAAAAGCACCTTATTTACTTTGTTTACTATTTTCACATCCAAACTGTCAACCAAAGAAATGTAGCCAGGAAATTAGGTCTTTATCATGAAATAGCTTTGGTGCTGCTGAAACTGAAAATAGAAGTGTCAGAGTTCCACTAGAAAACTCTAATATGAATTAGCAATTGTAACTGTTGCATGTGTGTCTGTTGCAATTCTTTTCATTGTCTGCAATGCTAACTGATAGACAATTTGCATCTCTTTCAAATGTTTTTCAGAAAATATTAACTATGCCCAGATGGTGGTTAAATTTTTGTTACGAGCATTGGTCAAATTAGGGACTGATATTTTTCTCAAAGGAAAACTTAAAACACACCATCTACAGGTGGGAATGTAAGCTATGAGTTAGGACAAAGCTACAACTTGCCCCCCTCCTGACACCTGCTTAGCTTACATTGATAGGCAGATGTTTTCATTTCAATTATTTAATTTTTGTTTCTTCTGCTTAAGAATATTTGAATCCAGTTTGTTTTGTTAGCTTCATTTTAATATTTCTACCTATCTGAGCATACTCTGAAAGATCTGGAGCCTGAATTTGAAATATAAAAGCTTTTCTGAACAAACATCTTTTATAGATGTTTCTGTATTTGGAATTTTATTTTTAGTTTTTCTTTTCCCACTTCTAATATGGGCTAAAAAGGCACTGATGTGGGAGAAGAGCACAAACTTGAGGATCAGCTGTGGAATAGTTGTTCTGGATTAGCTATTGTAGACTATTTCCCTATAGGGAAAACCCCTAAGTAACACTTAAGAATAAGCTACTTTCGCAAACAGCATCCTCCTCTCTTTAATTAGGGAAGATGTAAATGTTTTAATGTCTTGAAACTATTACTTTGATAGCTAATATTAATTTAAGTGAGATTCTTTTCCCTTGGGATTTTCTACCTATTGAAAGTGAAAAGGTAGCTGAGACAGCTTTTCTTTTCTTATTTCTGTCATTAGTTGCTGTAGAATTGAAGTTTAAATTACCTCCAGCTCTGCCTTCTTTACTTCTTTTCAATTGACCTCTCTCCACTTGCGGTCATCTTTGACTCATCTCTCTCCTCTGCCTGATCTACACCTGCAGTTCTCCATTCCCCCTGCAGCTATGCCAAATCACACAGAAAAAATTACTCTGGGAGCTAAAATGTGAGGCTGTTCTTTGTAAGCTTTTCCAGCCCTGTGCCAGTTATTATGAAACTTCATCCTACTAACATTTCAGAGCTTATTTTTTACCATGACTTCTGTATGTCCAGGCCTGGAGAGCAACATTCCCCTGCCTATTTTATTCCTTTCCATGTCTTCCAGAAATCTCCCTATTGCCACCATAGCAGTTTGCAGTCTCTGTTTCCTGAGATGGTTTTAGAGACTCTTTTCTTTTAAGAAATTAACAGAAACCACCCTATCAGTTTAAAGCTCTCTGTGTTTCATTTAATATGTTTTAGGGAGATTTTCAAGTCACAGCATTCCCCTGCATCTTTCAATACACCTTGTTTTATCCTTTTCTGGTTTAAACTCTGGTATAGTCTCAAGTACATCACCGGTGCTTTACACAATAGTGAAGATAAACATTCTCTGAGGCTTTAGGCTTAGAGTCATAATAATTTTAATTTGGCTCATATTGTAACAGAAATATAAGAAACTTCTTTTTAAAAGCAGCACTGCCATATTTGACTGTTCAGTTGCTTTCCCTTTTCTGATTCTTTGCCTGTCCTTTTCTGTTTTAATTCTTAGATCTTCAGATGAAATTTATTTTCCTGTATTTATCAATAAAATACCAAGCACTATGCCAGGGCAATGGAAAGCTAAGTCATATATGAGTGACAAACTGTCTTGCTGTTTTTCAGTTAGAGTGTTCCATGTATTCAGCTCTTGGATGCTCAGGAAGGCTCAGATCACTCTGCCTTTACACTCAGCCTGTATGTCCATGAGGAGTCACCCATGGTGCTGTTTGATGGAGGTCCTTTGTTTGATTTCTATAGAGTTCCTTATGGGCAGGGATTAAATTCCTGTGCATGAATGGGAGAATATCATAACTCAGAAGCTCTAGAATTAGTATCAGCCTCCAGTCTTCGTTTAACTGAGGTGCATTTTTCCCCTACAGTCTTGAAGGGAAACTTTAACTTAACACCTTTAACTTCTGAAGGACATTTGATAGCTTATACGTGAAAAAAAGCATAGTTAATATTTCTAGACACCTTGTAAACAGTTACTCTCTAGGTCAGATACCATAAACAGTCAGTGGTTCTGTAATCATTATTTGCCTCTCATTGCCTCTAATTCCTTGCAGTTTCTAGTATTCCTCAGGTATAGATTTGAAATAAAAACTGGACATGCCGTTGTTATTCATGAAAATAAATCTGTATTTATCATGTTTGACCAGTAATATTAATTTACTCCTGGTGAAAGATTACTGTCAATACAAGAAGAATTAAAAGTGTGAACTTATTCAGTTTAGAGCATTTATCAAAATATGGTAAAGTAATAGCACCAACATTTTACTTGAAAATAGTAGCATCAGCTGGATAAAATACCATTATTATCTGGAATTAGGAGAAAAACAGAAATTGCTGAGCAACAAGACCATAAAGAGCTGTTTGGCATGTTGGGTTTATGAAACCAAGCCCAAGGAAATGAATGGGTGCTCACCACAGCCATCACCTCAGTGCTGACTTACAGAAACCACAAAACAACCTGCCAGCTGCTGCCACTCCTGCTGCTGGGGCAGAGCAAAGGCAAATGGGCACTTACATGGTGCTGCTTCCTGCCTGGAAGAATTTTCTGAGTGATCCTGGCTGCCCACCAGGAGACTGCTTATTAGGATGAGGACAGGAATAGCTCTGGGATGAGACAGCTCAAGCCCTCACCATGATCATCACCTGTAACTACACGTTCTGTGTTGGGATGATTCACACTGCACGAGGAGTGTTTGGGGCATTGTGTACTTCAGCAGCTTCTCAATTCAGGGAAGGAAATACATTTTACTTTTTAAACATACTAGAAATTTGATTTGAATTTTGCCACAGGGCTTTTTAATTTTAGCATTTACTACTGTTAAGGCTACAGGTAATCACTATTCCTGTACAAACAGAAATAACTTTTTCCTCGCAAATCTTGACTTATTTTACTGATTTTTTTTTCTGAGATCAGGGTTTACTGTGTTGAATGCTGTAAGATTTGGTGAAGAATTGTCCCTTGAGGAATTCAAGGTGCTTTTCTCTGTAGCATGTGACCTTGCTTCGGTGTGCAATGCATGTTGCTGCAGGAGGGTTTGTCTGTTGGGCCTTTGTCTGCTTTCCTTTGTGCATGGGCTTCTTCCAGTAAGCTCATCCATTCTCTAATTTATTTATTTAAGTATTGGAGGCTTGTTTGGTTTATTTTGTTTGGGGTTTGTTGGGTTTGTTTAACCTTAAAGTACCAACGATCAACGAATGTTATTTAAATTGTATCCCTGTGGAGATAATGCTGGCGTTTTGATTTCAAAACCAGAAGAGGAATCTTCCAGAAATTATTTCAGACAATTTGCTATGAATGAATAGGATCTGATGTGAAATCATCTTTGGATTAAATGCTTTGGGAGAAAGTTGTGTTAAAATCAACATGAACTTTATTCTGCAAACACAAATTAACAGGAGGTGCTGATGCCAGGGCACAGTTACTGTAGCACTTTGCATTTTTCTTCACCATTTTTATTTTTACTCCATTTAGTGCTAGTGGGAATGACTGAAATTATACTTCAATCTTGTGGAAAAAATAATTTCCCTGAGAGAGAATATTATTTTTCTTTCTCCCAAGAGATAATATTTAATAGTTATTGCTTTCATATTGTGCCTCGGATTTGTGAAATAAGCACAGCAGATCTTTTCTGTGTGAGCTGTCCTACAGTTTCTGGAGCGCTCAGAAAAACATCTACCCTGTGTGTCTAAATGGCTGAAATACCTCTCACACACATACAGCAAAGAATGTGAAATCCTCAGTGTCACATTGTGTTAGAAGATCAATGAATAATACAGGATAAAGATGATGATAATGATGATGATAAATTTTGAAAGAAAATAAGAATAAGTGTTGACTGAAGATCTAAATAATAAGATTGCATGTAGATCTGTAGATACAATGAAGCCAAATAAGTAACCTGGAGTAGGAGCTTTTCATTTTTATTTAGAAATGTTTTAAAACAGGGTGTTTTTTTCCCTTTCAACTTCACTGTGCCATATTTAAAACTATTTTACTCTGATGTGCACCACACTTCCCACTTTACATTTCTAATTAAAATGTTTGTTGCTATTTGGAACCTCACTGTGTGAAATTAAATAAGCACTTTTTTAACATCCATAAAATAAATCAAACATTCTTTTCTCATCTGAAAGACACACAGTTCAGTCACAGCAAGGCTATTTCTCTGTTTCTTTTGTTTTCTTTTTTTCATCTGCCTGGTAAGCCAATTTTCTGCTTAAGAACTACTGGTTAAAACTCTTACTTGTTTTGCTATGTGGACTTTATCCTTTCCCAGCACTCTATGCAAAATACTTCAATTTTAAGTGTTCAAAAAATTTTACTGAGAAGAGTGTGATAGCCCACATAAGCTAGCACTATTATTTCTCTCAAACATAAAATGAAAGAGAGTGTTTAAAATAGCATGGCAGGCCTCTTATTTACAAAGACTAACAGATTCCTTTACTTGGATTGTTATGATTCCTGGCTCTAGGATTTGGGAACCTGGCATGGATAGCATCCCTCATCCTGCTGATGAACTGGAGTCCAAGGCAGTACTGCAAGGGGAAAACAATATAAATGTGCAGTAGTGGTGCATGACTGCTACATTAATAAAGGAAATATGTATAAATTACATACAAAGTATTTAAATGCATGTACTGTATTTTTGTAGCATTCATGTCATAAAAGTTTTACATTTTTTAATTAATGTATTTAAAGAAAGTAATTAGTTTTACTTCATGGAAAATATTTCCAGAAACCTTTTCTTGAAATCCAAGACTGAGTGCTTAGTCCAAGCTTTATGGAAAGTGTAGAACACTGAATGGACTATACACCCTACCTTGTGATATGACAGCTCTGTCTTTTCAGACCCATTGCCCTGTCCTCTCCTCCACAAATCTGACACTTGTTCTACCCATTTCTGAGGAAACTCCTCCAGCTTTTGCTTTCCCATTCCATAAGCAAAGGTTTTGTTAAATGATTTAATGTCACCTTTTAGGGTTCCAAAGAACTGCTTCTTGTCAGGAAGGAATCTCAGTGGATTCCTTTAAATGGAAAGCTAAAGCACTATATGCACTATATTTACTACCATGTGTCTACATACCAGATGGGAAAACAATTGACAGAATACCATCTTCTTGGGGGAAAAGAAAAAAGAAAAGTTTTGATTATTAGACTTATCTTTCAAAAGCATTATTAAGGTTTCTGTAGTTGAGTGTCTCTCTGCCTTAGTTTTCCAGTTAGTGGCATGAAGATTGAATAATAAAACTCATTTCTGACAGAGAAACCCAAATCTTCCCTCTCAGATGGAAGAGAATGTTCATTTTTGCCCTTCAGAATGCTGAATACCAGATACATTCAGCAGAACTGGAAGGCAGAACAAAGAGGTCTCTCGGCTTGATTCTCTTTCTGCAAGAGGCACATGAGGCCACTGATGCATGAGAAGCAGCTTATCTGTTCCAATTTGGGGAGAAATGTTTCTCTGTTTTCCATCAGAATTTGAGCAGCAGTGTCTAGAAAGGTTTCATTTAAGCCTTATGTGTTTAAACATTATGCCAAAGCTTATGTTCTGAAAGGCAACAGAGAGTTTCTCTCCTTGCAGGAATCTTTTCCTAGTTTAGAATTATATACAGCAACCAGACCTACCCTAGACTTCATTTTAAGGATTTGCTCTCAAAACTTTGTGAAGCTAGGAAGCTTCTCATCTCAAGACTCATTAGATTAATCTTCCAAAATGGAAGATTTTACTTCCTTTGAAGTTCTAGGTGGTGATCATAATTTTGTCCTACTTTTGTTCTAAGAAGGCAGGACAAAATGATGAATTGGTTGCAGTTTACTTGCTGACTCTCCAACAATCATTTGGCAACATTTCTTTTTTTGTGACTGTTTCCATAGCTGGTTTCCTCCAGTCACTGCTATGGAGTTGAAAATTCCATGTTTCACATATTTTCTTCTTTATTGCCTAAACCTTCAAGGCCAGTGTCTCTTCCGAATTTAATTTAATTTGATGAGAGCTTTCAGGCTCTTATCTCTCATAGGCCTGATTATTTTGTGGATCTTCATGAATTTCTTGGAGCTTTTGAAGAGTTGTCCAGAGGAAAAGACTGGTTTGGGGTCAAAATATGTAGCAGAATAATGCAGTGCATTGAAACTTCCCACAGGAAGACAGAAAAGTGAGTCCAAGAAAGCCTCAAGGCTCATTTCACTGAAGTTATGGAAGCTTTGAAGACTTGCTTGGGCAAGATTTCTGTTTCTCACATTTGAAAGGAGCTACCTGAGTCTATACATACTCCTAGGGAAAAATGCAGAACAAACAGTAACACTTCACTTTGTCTTTATTTGGGGTTAGAGAATTCTGTGGTCACAGTAATCCTTTGTCCACAAATAACCTCTTTTAGGAGTTTCCTTGTCCTGCAATTTAACACCCTAATAAACACACTTCAGCACTTCTAACATCTGCACAGTCGCCACTGCAAGGTTTTGTGAGCATAAAATGACTTGTTGCAGAGGCTAAGCCAGTGGTGAGGGAATGGTTGAGGTGAGAAAGTGTTTTTCAGATTAGAAAAGTATTGTAATCTTTTATTTCCTCTTTGACACATATTTTCATGGATCTCTGTTGAGATTGGTTGGTGTGGGTTTCACAGGTTAAATGCATTGGCTTCTGCATCAGATGCTTTTGCATTAAGTGGTTCTTTGCACGTCCCTAGCTACTCATCTAAAAGTAGCAAAGATTTTTGTATTAACTGTCATCTGGTTTCCAACCAGAGCATTGCAATAATCCTTTTCTTCTCTCTTTTGAATGAGAAACCCTTTTGCAGACAAAATAAGTAAACTGTCAGAACAAAAGATCCTAATCAGTCTGATCAAAGTCCCAAAAAGCTTGTTTATAAATTTATCAGTTACTTTAGAAGTAATGGATAGTATGCCAAAAAAATATCTGAATTTCTTATTTTCCTTTACAGGATGAAGGGCTAAATTGCATATTCAGTTGGTCTTGTGATCTGTGGAAATCAAATTTAAATTGCTCTAACATTATGTGGGCCTTTCTGTTTTCACCCTGAAATGTCTAGATTTCCTTCCTCATCCTCTCTCTACCTTTTAATCACATTTTTTACTCCTTTCTGTGCTTTCGTACCACATGGACTCAAGGGGCTTCCAAAAGTTGTGGCAGGTCAGCAGCTTTAATTTACAACGTGGAGATTGCTGTGGGTATACATGAGAGCAGGATTCAGCTCAGGTTCACAATTTCCTTTCACTCTTTATTTCTGCATGAACAAACACCAGCAAGTTTCTGACTGGCTTCCACTACTCTCATTCTTCTAGAGCCACAGGTTTTCTCTCTATTTTTTATGAAATAGCTTTTCATAAGTTCATCTGTAATTTATTTACAATTGTTGTTTCTCTCACGGTTTCCCTGCTCAAATCCTGTACAACACCTCTCATTCAAACCCATTTATCATAGTACATGAACCTTCACTGGTCTCCACTCCTGCTTCCATCTCTTGAGGGTTCTTCCCATGTTTCCACACTCCAGATTCTTGCTCTTTGCCAGCTGCTTTTATCACATTCTGCCTTTGTGCTCTTCCTCCCATTCATTTAAATTTCAAGTACCCTGTAATGGTCCCCTCTTCTGCTATCACAAATTCATTATTTCTGCATCTAAACCTGTATGGCACCCAAGAACATCTACCACCTACTCATCTGGCAATGTACAGTAGGTGCTGTTTTAACATGCCATTGTTTCTACCACTTCAGAGTAATATTTTCTGTTACCATGGCCCAAAGCAAATGATCAAAAATCCTTTAAGCTTGATGATAAGAGTAACATACTGTAGATTTTCCCCAGAATTTTGGGATTTTTAACCCAGACCAAAAGAATAATTATTCTTTTACATCAGCCCTTTCTCCTCTTACCATCACTGACCATCCCCTTTTATCTTAAGTTCTGCTAACCTGTTAATAGGTCCAGACAAACAAATATGGCTCAAACTCTCTTGCAGAGTTTTTTTAATCAAATGAATTAATCTTTTAAATGTTAAAAGGGTGGATTTCAGAGCTCCATTTCAAGAATGCTTACTTATGACTGACCCGCAGGAAAGCTCATTTGCAGCAGTCTATTTTCAAGAGTAAAGGGCCACAAATGAGTACCAAAAGGCTTTGGATATTTTCCAGGTGCTGAGTTACGTGCGCACGGAGTGGGAGCCTCTGGATGCCAGGTTCAGCTGTGTGCAGCCCCAGCAGGTGCTGACTGTGGAGCGCTCGGTGTCGGCGGCCAAGGAGCCCATGGCCGACAGCTGCGTCTACAAGTGCCTCAGGAACCGAATGCAGTGCGCCGCCGTCACCCGCGTCCCCCTGCCCGCCAGGGCCATCAGCTGCTGCAGGGATGTCACAGAGGACAAACTGGTGCTGGGCTGTGAGGACTCCTCAGTAGTTCTGTTCGAAGCCTACAGCCAAGTGACTCTGTTGGCCCAAGCCAAGCTGCTCCCTGCTGTAATAACCTACCACCCTTCCGGAGCCGTGCTGGTGGTCGGCAGCTCTCAGGGGGAGCTGCAGCTTTTTGACACGGCGCTGTCCCCAATTAAAATTCAGCTCTTGGCACAGGACTATTCACCTGAGGCAACTCTGCAATTCAGTAAACACTGTGACGTGCCCACCAGCCTCATCCAGATCCAGTGGGCAGCTCCTCCAGGTGCATTTCCCAGTCCTGACAGTGTGGATATTCATGATCTTTTGTTGGTTAGATTTGATAAAGGACCCTTGGGAGTGCTTCACTTTAAACTTGGTAAGTTACTAAGCACATCTGTTGAACCTTGAGCTGTCAAAGAAACATCTGTATCCCACAAGGTTGGGAACACCCTAACTTTAGGTATATGAGACCATAGCCTTTAAAGCAAATTGCTCCAAAGATATCTGAAGCTACCAAGGAGTTCTTTATGTTTCACAATAACTTTATACCTTTTCCTATTCATAGAATAGTACCCCAACTTCTGTCTGATCAGCATCCCATAATGTTCCTCACTACTCTAAGAAAGCATTACAATTTTTCCTCTGGCAAATTCATTTAATCTGTAGTATATGATCTTAAGAATTGTATTCATTTTGTAGTAATAACCCTAACAAGTTAAAATAAGCTATATTTAATAATAGAACAGTAATGCTATTATTTTACCAAATTTTTTTCTGCATGTGTGATGTATATTGTCCAGCATTCTGTTCTTCCTGGCTTTGGTACAGGAAGTTGCACCTTTTTTTCCTTTGAAGATTTTCCACAGAAGAAGAATGATTTTCATAACCTTCAGAGAAGTTTGGTCTCTCAATTAATTTGGAAGGAGTTGTGAATAAAAGAAGTAATAATGCTAATTTTAGAATTTGTATAGCACTTCTCTTTTTAGGTGTGAAGAGAGTTTAAAAGAGTAAAACCACAACTAACTTCCTTTTACAAGCAGAAAAACAAGAAGCAGCAAAGAAAAGCTAAAGGGCTTTCCAAGAGTTACACAGTGGCTGAATTAAGAATAAAACCCCTGCAGTGGCTCATCAGTGAGAACTGTGTTCATTTCATTCAAGTCAGGCAAGTTACAGTGGTGCAAGCCCATTGTGAGAGCTAAAAAAACAATCATGCTTAAATGCTCTGACTCCCAAGCCAGTGTTTCAGCAGGGCAGACAGCCATCCTGGAAAATTTCAGCATTTTGCCCATTGTCTGTCCAAGAAAACAGGATTACTTCTGTAGATCTTTATGAGAGTTTTTAATGATTCTTTTGTATAAAGCTATTGAGATAAGGAAGAAGCCTTTTTTATAAAAAAACCAAAACCAAACAAATTGCCAAAAGACCCAAAATAACAACCTAGGTGATAGTAAGATTTGAAAATCTACTTAATTTCTTTACTTAATGAGACACACATGTACTTTTGTGAGGAAAAAACTGTCTAAAATTATCAGTGACCTAAAAATTTGAAAGACTGAATTAAAAAATTCTAAACAAGTTTGCCACTGCAAAAAGCTAAATTAATGTAAGAGGATGTTAGTAACACAAAGATGTTGGATTGACTTATAGTTGTGTAGTTTTAAAAGAGCTGATCCGGATTATTGCTGTTATAAAAAAAACCCATAACTATTTAAAATAACACAACTATTCAAAAACTATTTAAAAACCTGTTTACAGGTTATCGTTAATTTTGAGATAATTAGCTGCATTAAGTTCAATGACAGGTTTAATAGTTACAGTGTACCCCAGAACACTAATTATAACAGCTGTTTGATGATTTTGTGCATGTTGGCCATCTAAAAGAAAAACTCTCTAAATTATCTCTGTCCTGATTTGATGGGATGGAGTTGAGCAGGAGGCACTCTACCCACCTCTACCTTGCTTTTCTTCAGTCCTCCCTGGTGAGGTTTTCTCACAACAGCTTTCCAGAATGCACAGCTTTCCCCTTGCTATCTTTAGCACATTTATGTTCTTACCAAGGCAAGCAGGCTCTCAGTACAGGGATTTAGAGGCCTTTCCTGCTAATTGCCAGCTTGTAAACTTAATTGGACTGTCTCCCTGGGCACTGTTCCTAAATCAATTAGGCAGTGAGTTGGCTGTCACCTCTTTTTCCCAAGCAGGTTGCCTGGAAGCGCACCACCCAGGAGAAGTCAAGCATCCAAATGGGAAGATGTTGACCTCTACAGCTGAAAGTTATCACATTTTAAAATTCATTCTGTATAATTACTGTAAAATCTCTTCTAGGAAAAAGGCAAAGCTGTCTCCCTTCTTCCCTCTCTCCCTCTTTGTAGTCCACTGTGCAAAAATATGCTGCTCTCTATTTCATCCTGGTGTTCAGCTTTACACCTCATCTCTTCAGTTTGCCACACTGCCAGGGGAACACTGTGTTGATTAGTAAGTCCCTCTTCACAATCTCAGCAGTTTTCTGCTATTTAAGAAATAATGCAGAACAAATAAATAAATTAATTAAATGCATTAATAAATTATAGCAAAAAAATTAGGGGCTCATGACAGCAAGACCCAGACAGGCATTCAGGACTGAAATAAAATCCATGAGTAACACATGGCTTGGAATTGTTTCCCACAGAAGTCTGTTAAGAAACTATGTCAGTGAGAATAGGCAAATATGTTTTTAACTTCCAGCTACATTATGGTTTTGGACAAGTTGTGAATCTCCATTATGCTGTCTATCCAGATTTATTTCAGGAAAAAGTCATATTAAACATGCCCTCAAACACTAATGGCAAATATTTTTGCTGTCTAATGCCAAACTCATTTCCAAAAGCGGCTTCTTGTCATTGATGCCAACCCAGATCTTGGATAATGCCAAATGTGGTGCTGGTGCCAGTGGTTTAGCATTGCTGGCCTCTAAAGGCATTTTAAATATAGTATTGTATTTAATTAACATGAAAATAAGTATTTTCATCTTCACTGAGAGGTTCATGTGGAGATTGCCCAGCTGCTGTAATACTTTAAAAATGCTAAACATTTAGGAAGAATGAAATCTGCCATAACTATTAGATATTAACAACTTAAACATGGCTGTTGCTCAGCATAATGTCCATAGGCTTTAATATATGCAAATATAAAGTGAACTACATAGGACTGACTGGGGTAAACAAGGCCTGGTAACAGAGAAGAGCAGACCTGTTATTTAGAAAACATACCTCACAGAACTTTCATAACTGTTTGTGAATATGTGAAATAAGAAGCAAGGTGAAAAAAGGGGAGAAAAACATCTGAATACAGCTTGAGGAGAATTAAACTGCAGAGAACTTGCATATACAAAAGTGATGTTTTTGGGGAAAAACCTTACAGACTCACATTTAGCAACAGAGAAGTACTTAATTTTTTAAGCATCATTAAAGAAAGGTTTTCTCTTTGGAAGCTGAGATCTGCAAGTCAAGAAACATCTGTGTGGCAACCTGTTCTTGGTTTCATGTGCAACTGTAATTCAAAGGTCTGTAGTATCAAGATGATGATAACTTCCATGGTATCCCCTCAGAAAAAAGCTCCACTTAGAGAATATTGCCAAGCTAGAGGGACATTCCAGAGCAGTTACAATATGGAGAGTAGTTGAGTAAGAGTTGCTTTGGAGCTGCTCTACACTTGTATGCAAAGATACATCTGTGTGAGACAAATGCTGAGGTTTAGTGTTGTCCAGCACTATTTCACTACAGGGAGGAGATGCTGTAAAAGTTAATTTATTACCTGCCTTGCAATAATGATAAACTCCAAATAAAGTTATTCCACCCTGTCTAAACCAAATTTCATTACGTAATGTTGTCACCAGTGACTTTTGGCTATATTCATTCAATATCCGTGTGTGAAGTTCACTGATGATTTTTATCTGCTGTCCAGCACCCTCAGTCTAAGTATACCATATAAAAGGAGTCAGCTACTGGTTTACATACTCTGTATAAAAGTATGAACCCATTATCTCTGATTGTAATATTTCTTGTCAAAGGTGTGCTCACAAGGGGACAACTGGGCCTTGAGGAAATCATCCACCAGTACATTCGTTATGATGAGATACAGGAGGCAATTAATGTCCTGAGCACCATGAACTGGAACACGATGGGGCAGCGGTGCTTTATCTGCATGAGTGCCATTTGCAACCACCTCCTTAAACAAAAGCTTACACCAGCCAGAGAAGGTAAGAGACTGTTTATATCTCTAATGGATTTCTGTGGTGTCTTGGTAATTCATGTGTGGATTATGACTGTGTATTTATTGACTGTATAAAGAAGACAGTAGTGAGACTCCAGAGAGTCAGCCCGATTATGGTGCCTCATAATCACATGTCATTGTAGGCAAGTAATTTCAATAAAATCTGGACCAATGCATTGACTACATTTTAGTTTGTATCAATAGTGACACTAAAATAATGCATATTACAATATATATATGCTATAGGCATTACTTAATATATATAGCACTAGCATTATATTCTGTAACTTCATTACATTCTATAAATTTAGCTTATGCTACAGACAAAGGTTAGTTAACACAGGATTGAAATATTGTGTTATATTCATGCTGAGACAGCACCAACTTATGGAGAGATATTTTCCTGAAATGGGGACAAGAGGTTTTAGTATGTTTTTTAAGGTACTTTCAAAGGGTCATTCTTTCATTACAAGATGCAAAGGCCTTGAATACACTATCCTCTGCTGCCTCCTTTAGGATTAAAGCATTTGTCCTCACTGTAATCTAGCCCCCTGCAGTAGTAGCTGGGGTCCCTCAGAAGAAATTATGAATTTTAAGTTTAGCCCTGTCTCTGCTAAAGCCTGGTGTGGTGCCTTCCTCTTGATTTGCTATCTTGAAACTCAATAGACTTCAAGATTTGAAGTGCCTTGATTTAGAGAAGGTGTTATCCTCCAGTCTAGCAGGCAGACAGCTGGAGACCAGGCATCTTTTGTGGGAAGAGAGAATACGCAGGATGCCGGTGTGTTTGATGATAGAAAAACTCCAAGGTGTCCTACATTGCTGCCAAACCATCAGCTATCCCATTTTGTGGGATCTGATTAAAAAAATCTCTGTGTTGCAAACATATAAACTCTAAATAAAACATGCTTTGAAAAGGACCTGTGAAAAGGGCTGGCTATGATACTCTTCTAAAAATATGTACATTATAAACAGATGTCTGTGTGTTTCCCCCATGCAGCTCCCTAACACTGTTTACAGAGGAAGGAATTTTATTCCATCCAGGAGTTATTCTATCTAAATCTAACAAATTTGGCATGGTAATTTGTTTTCTTTTTTATTAACAAAACCCAGTGGGACCTTTTATTTATAGTGATGGGGCAGTTATCTTTGAGATCTTTATCCTGCCTTCAACATCAAGCTGGGCTATTTAATGAATGTATAACTGTGCCAGTAGTCACTCATATTCCATGTCAGTTGAAATATTTCAGAAGTTCAAAACATGCTGTCAAGAAAACAGCAATGGCAAGGGAGTATGGCTTGTTTTTCTATTTTAATCTAAATTGACTGCTGCTTTGAAAGAAAATACCTTTAAAGTTCAACTTATCTTACAATCTAGATTGGAGATAACACAAAACTAATTTACTAACAGTTTGCCTGTGTAACTAACAGTACTATTAGCTCATTTAGTGCTATCAAGCCTAATAAAATCAAATGTAACTATGTTTGGAAGTAAAGAGTAATTGTCACTAAATACAGAAATGCCTCGTTCAAACAAACATTAATAATGGCAAATCAATGAGATTCTATCTGCCTAATGAGACAACAGGTTGTATTTTGCTTGTAGAGCAACATAAATACAAATACAGCAAATACTTATATAGCAAGTCCTTTTTCTGCCTGTAAGGCCTTGTACTACATTGTTGACTCTGCAGCAAAAGTCAAAGAGCATAAATATTATTGATAATTTAATTTCCTTTCAGCTAAGTTTGTGGAACACCTAAGTATACTGTATGTTTACTTCTATTGTTTATAATGTTGTATTAAAAATGTGTAGAAAAATGCCTGAGAGCTTGAGCTGTGGAGTACAGCAGTCAGAAAGTATTTAAAGAAGAGAGAACTTGTGTAACAAAAGGGCTTTATTTTATTGATTACATGGGAGGTTATCCTGTTTCCTACCACTACATGCTGTCAAACCCTTAGGGTTTCTAGACTCTTTTATTTAAAAATTTTAAAGAGCTGTGGGCTGAAGGAGGTTCCTTAGACCTCAAGGCCATCACAAAGAGGGTTCTGTTACCCGCTGACCTAACATAATAATCCCTGAAAAACTGAACTCCCTTGTTGTTTGCCTAAGAGGACAAAGACTATTTGAGCTAATTGAGAGTTGATCTCTACTGGACAATCTTGTTCACACTGTATTAGTCTCATGAGTCACTTTTAGTTGTAGGCTGCTGGTGAGAACTTGATGTGTTATAGACTTCTTTATCCTTTTGATAGCTTTTGTTGCTCAAAGTCATTGTCAGCTGTGCCTGCAAGCCAAAGTTTATATGCACATTTCTATTTGTACAATCTGTCATATTTTAATTTCATCTGTCCTTCAACAACATCACATTTCATCACTGTTTGATGAATTTGACTGACTGCAAACATGAGCAACCTGTTGTAATTGAAACTCATTCACTTGTTTCATTGCTGCTGTGTTTGAATTCCACAGCACAGCTTGAGGCAAGCCTTGGAACCTTCTATGCTCCAACAAAACCTCTCTTGGATAGAACTGTGCTGGAGTACAGGGACCCCATCAGCAGATATGCAAGAAGGTTCTTCCACCACCTACTCAGGTGAGTGACAGTTTCAGCTTCTATCTACTTAAAATTAATTGCATATTTCAATAACTACCTACTTTTATGTGGTTAACATTTTCCAAGAGGACCACCCCTGAAAAAAATGCATTAGTTGTTAATGTTTGTTTAACTTGCACTTTGTTCCTTTCAAATAGAGTAATGCAGATAAAGTGCTATTCAGAGCTCTTCTGTCATCAATACACTTAAAATGAATCACCCTTTCCCATTTAGCTTGATAGAAAAAAAGATACCCTGCTTCTGAGAGATTAATATTCATCAACTGCTTGCAGATTAGTTATAGAAAGAACTTAGAAACTTGGAGAAAACACTGAGTTTAGAAAGATGCTAGAACACAAACACAGTCCAGGACATTTTTGTCTTCGCACGACTGAAATATGAACATTTTGTTAGTCTCACTTTTAAAATTCTCATATGTAAATTCAGGTTCCAGTAATTTTCAATGCCATTAAAATAAGAGGAGAAAATGCAGTGTTGAATTTGTCTGTAAATTGTATAGACTCATAGAATGGTTTGGGTTGGAAGGGACCATAAAGATCATCTTGTTACAACCTAGCCACCATGGGCAGGGACACCTTCCACCAGACCAGATTGTTCCCAGCTCCATCCTAACCTGGTTTTGAACATTTCCAGAGACAAGACATTCACAACTTCTCTGGGCAACCTGTGCCAATGCCTTATCACCTTCACAGTAAAGAATTTCTTCCATATATCCAAACTAAATTTCCTCTCTTTCACTTTGTAGCCATTACTCCTTGTCCAACCACTGCAGTTCCTGACAGAGTCCCTCTCACTTCCATGTGGGCTCCTTCAGATACTGGCAGGTTGCTATGGGGTCTTCACACAATCTTCCCTTCTCCAGACTGAGCAGCCCCAACTTCCTCACCTTGTCTTCACAAGGAAGCTGCTCTGATATTAGATGAGAAATAATAACAAATTCAGTAAGAATTTATGCTACATTGCTTTTGTGTTATATTTTTTTCAACCCATTATAAATATTGATATGCAGCAGTTCAACCTGTTCACAAATATAGCTGTGATATTCCTTCTGGGAATTATCCAGTGGATAAAATAAGGAGAAGTTGCCTTCTGAATAATGCAATGTTTGTAACATCTTGTTACAAACAAGAAGAAGTGTAGATGGACATAGTGCAAAGACTGACAATGCACCCTTTTACAGTGATTCATCCAGACTGTATATACATTGTCTGCATGGGCAAAGCAAGAGTTACTTTGATAGCATAGAATGTGCTTTTTTCCAGATCTAGAAGACAAATATTCAATATTGTCTTCTACATTTTGTGTCTGAAGAGGATCATCTTCTCAGTGAACAGGTCCATTCCAGTTGGGAAATTATTCCTTGTGGAAGAATGATCCAATATTTGCATAATATGTGCCAGTCTTTCACTGGAGTTTTCTTAACACACATGGCCACAACAGTGGGTACAAACTCTGTTACTGCCTTTCTCCTAGAAACCAGCAGGGAAGATGCTGTTGTGGCAGTGGCCAACTTATCATGGCCGTGGGCCAGTTGCCTGCAGAGGACAGATGCAGGAAAAATGCCTCAGAGATTGCTGAGAGGTGTAACTCTAGTGCTCTTACATCTGCAAGAGAAAGGTGTGTTCCCTCTGACTCAGGCTTTGCTTCCAAGTGCTAGTAGGCATGCAGAGGCATGGGGCCCTGGCTGAGCTGCCAGCCCTTGAGGCTGCAGCTGAAACACTGACTCAGTCCTCCTAAAACAAGAACCTTCAGTGTCAGAACGCTGCCTGGACAGCGTGGGGCACAGCAGGAGGTGTGCACGAGAGTCTCCTCGTGTCTTTTACCTCCCACTGTAAAACAGCCTTTGAACAATCTATGGTTGTGGCAGTTTTTGGAACAAATTTGTTATTTTGCTGTTTTCCTATTTTCAAAGGGATTTGTATTCAACCGAATCAAAGTGATAGGATCATGTGATTGCTGCAGAACAGATGGTAATGCTTAAAGCTTATCTCAGAAGACATAATCTAAGTACAAAATTAAATGTTCAAATATGGGAGATTTATCTGATAGAAAGCAAGGAAATGATGTTCAGAGCTGATCATTATTGCATTAAAGTGGCTGTGCCTTAATTGGTGTTTTTTTCCTTTTAGATGTTTTCTTAAGTGACTAGAATGATTTAAATGTAGGCTAAGCAGAGAGAACTACAGATTTGTTGGAGAATGGTAAACCATGGTTCTGGGTGAGTGAATGCCAACCAGGCGTGATGCAATGTCTAGGAGGATCATAGGGAGGCACAGTGCCCACTAATTCAGACACATGAAAGTTGCAGCTGCTGCTATTACATCTGTCTGTGATAGACTAGCAAGGCAAGGCACTCCTGCCAGCCTGATTTCCAGCTGTGGATTCAGAATAGGAGAAAAGTGAGAAGGGAATTATGCTCCTGCCTTCTCAGGTCACCATGTTATGCCCATGAGGACACTGAAAATGGGGAGTTCCTCCCACTACCTGTTTGTCAGAGAAAGCAAGGTCAGGTGACATGGAAGGAATACAGAGGTGCTGTTCACCACTGCAGGGAGAAAATTTGTGTGGCCAAAGCTCAACTGGAGCTGAAGCTGCCCAGAGCTGTGGGAGACCATAAAAACAGGGTTTTTAAAAAATGCACTAATAACAAAAGTCAGTGCAGTGATAACATCAGCCTGTTACAGGATGAGGATTGTCACCTCACAAACAGGGCCATAAAGCAAAGATGTTTAATGCTTTCTTTGTCTCTGTCAACACCACTGATGGGGTAAGGGGCTCCCAGTGCCCTGAACTGAGCCCTGAGGACCATTCCAGTGCTCCAGCTGCACCCCTATGAGTCTGTGGGGCCCGCTGGGATCCATCTGAGAACACTCCAGGAGCTGGCTGATGTCATTGTGAACTCTGCCTCCATGATTTGTGAACTGGCTTGGGAATCTGGAGAGGCCACAGCTAACCAGAAGCTGCCAAACATTGTCAAGAAGGACAAGAGGGATGACCCTAGAAACTTCAGGCCTGTCACATTCACTTCAGTGACTGGTAAATTATGGAGAAGATTATTCTGGAGGTATTGAAGAGCACCTGAAGGACAAAGCACTCCTCAGTCACAGCCAGCACAGCTTCTTCAGACAGGAGAGTGCTCCTTTTATCAAACCTGATTTCCTTTTATGGCAGGGTAACTCACCCAGCTGATCAAGAGAAGCCAGTTGTTGTTGTGCTTTTGGATTCCAGTAAAGCTTTTGATACTGTCTCTCATGGGATCCTTCTGGACAAAATGTTCATCCCTCAGCTGGATAAACACATCCTGGGATGGGTGAGCTCACAGCTGGGGCACAAAGGGTTACAGTGAACGGGGTGACATCAGACTGGAGGGGGGACCTGTCACTACTGGGGTTCTGCAGGGCTCCATCCTTGGCCCTGTGCTCCTCAACATCTCCATAAATGACCTGGACACAGGACTGGAGGGACACTGAGCCAGTTCACAGACAATACACAAGGGAGAGGAGCTGTTGGCTCCCTCCAAGTCAGGGAGATGCTGCAGAGAGACCTCAGCAAATGAGAGGACTGGGCAGTCACCAACCATGTGAAGTTTAGCAAGGGCAAGTGATGGATTCTGCACCTGGGATGGAGCAGCCCTGGATGTACAGACTGGGGAATGAGAGGCTGGAGAGCAGTGCCATGGAAAGGGACCTGGGGATCCTGGTTGATGGAAAGCAGTGCCCTGGCAAACAGAAGGTCACTTGGTTCATTCAGCCTGGAGAAGAGGAAACCAAGGGAAGACCTCATTGTGGTCAGCATTCTCATGAGGAGAAGTGGAAAGGCAGGCACTGATCTCTTCGCTCTGGTGACCAGACCTATGGGAAAGGCCTGAAGCTGTGCTGGGAGAGGGTTAGGTTGAATATTAGGAAGAGGTTTTTCAACCAGGGGATGCTTTTACACTGGAACAGGGCTCCCCAGGCAGTGGTCATAGCACCAAGCCTGACAGAGCTCAAGGAGGGTTTGGACAGTGTTTGCAGGCATAGGATTCTTGGAGCTGACCTGTGCAGGGCCAGGAGCTGGACTTTCATGATCCTTGTGGGTCCCTTCTAACTCAGGGTATTAGATGTTTCTATGATTCTATTATTTGATGTATTCACTTTTTTACCATTTTTCATTTAGCACTGAATACTTGCAGGCTAATTACAAAGAGCTAATGTATCTCTTCAGAGTGATTTTTTTCATCACAACGGATGTGTCTGTATGACCAAACCAGAAGACTTGGATGCAGAAACCCTGTAAACTGAGACCGTAAACTTGATGCAGCATTAAAGGACATTTGTTACTCTCTTGTGAGTGTGAGGAGACTAAAGCAAAGTGATCATTTTGTACCCTAGGGCAGCAAATGGAGGAAGCATAGTGCTTTCTAAACTATGTGCAGTAAAATTGTGGCTGATATTCAAAAAGTATTTTTTGGCATGGAGTAGGCCTTCTGCAGTTCATTTGGGCTTCAGAAAGAGCAAGCAGCAGATTCACATAAGTTAAACCTAGAAGACAAAGAACTAAGGAGAGGAGCTCAGATGTCTGGTAGGAAGAGTCAGAGAAGTGGGGTTAGGAGGGAGCATGAGTAAAAGACAAAGTGTTGGGGGCAAAAGTCTGAAGGCAGGCGTGGGAATGTACAGTGTCCTGCAAGAAGGGCAGAATGGCAGCACAGAGCCAAATGGGAGAAGAGAGCTTGGGATGTGTGTGGTGGGCTGTGGAGGAGACCAGACATATCAGGGATGGACAGGGAAGGGTGGAGTTTTTCATACAAGATTAAAACATTAAAATGCTTAAATATTTCAAGATCTAAATCTGAAAAATGTTCATATAAGCAAAAGGTTTTACCCCACTCTCTAGCTTTCCTTTGAATACCCCACCAATCTGCCTTAAGCCTTTTTAGAAGGACCAGCTCATGGGAGAGAAATATTAATTCATTCTACATGCTGAGACAGTCTTTGACCCGCCTGCTGAGTCTGCCAAAAAAGTTCCATTTATTGTTGTACTCTTAAAGATGTTAGTGTCTGTGTTTACTAGAACTGAGAAACACAGTTACCTTTCCAGAAGGGCTATCCTCACCTCGTAAAAACCATGTGCCAGTGATTTTACTGTTTACTGTAGGCGAAAAGGTTCAGTTCAAAATAACTGGGGACATCCATTTTCACAGTTTTAGGGAGATTATAGTGTATCTATTTTTCTGCCATCAATGAAGTCAGTTTCTAGAAAATGCTGAATGCAGTGATGGGAGATTCCCTTTTTAGACGTGAAGGCACTTTAGAAAGAAGATGATCTGTCCAAGCTGAGATGGGCAAAGGAACACTGACAGCACAATTGAAACAGATTGCAATAAGACGGAAGGAAAATTCTTTGCAATATTTTGGATTCAGCCATGTTATTTGTATCCATCATTATAAAAGCTAAGTTCTTAAATTTGCAAACCACACATCATCTTCAGCTTCCACTAAAATAGAAGCTTAGAGCTTTGGAGGCCCTGAATGTAAAATATGGAATGCCTCCAAAAACAAGCATTCAGTATACAAAATTAAAATTAAAGGCCTCTTAATTATATGCCAGGGATCCATTAAACAGTATTTATGGAATGAATAATTATTTTACCTCTAAATCCTTATCTATAATTAAAAAATACAGGAACTGAATTACAAGTACAGAAATGTATCTTAGGTGTTCCTTGCCACTTCAGTAGCACTCTGGTATTTCATTATGACGTCACTGCTTATAATAATATAACGCATTATATCATTATGTAAAATGCTGAGCAGAGGTGGATTTATTGGGAAGCCTTGGGGAGCTGTAACCTCCCTTTTTGCCCCCACCCTTTTGCTAGGTGTATTTGTGTGCTGGGGGAGTGGCTGCAACACCTCCTGCCTCTGTCTCACAGCCTCGTGCAGCCGTGCAGGGAACACGGAATGGGATGGAACCATTTTTCACTCGTTAACTGCGGCATCGCTGACTCATGGCTTAGCTTCACTCTGATCAAGCATTTGTAAATTGTGCTTGTCATATTTTCTAATGCATGAAATTATCTTGTTTGTTTGACACGGACACACTGGCACAAGCACACGCCTGCTCTGTTGTGTTCCATTTTTTGAGTGAGAAAGCAGGGCTAGAAAGTAAAGTCTGAAATGCAGTGCAGGAGTTGCAGAATTAAGATGCAGCCACAGTTCTGCGGTTCTGCTGTGCCCTTTCCTCCTTTGTAATTTTGTTTTGTGTTTGTGAATACCCAGTTTAAGGATTGTTTTTCCTTTTTTTTTCCCTACATGGAAAAATACTAAGATTCAAAACCACTTGCACCTTTAAATCTGATAATTTCATTAAGAGAATGTAATTTGGCTTTTTTCCCCCCCATAGTACAAATATGTTTAACTACAAAGCAAAGCTTTGTTGTAAATAACAACATAATGCTTTTTCATCTCTCAAGAGAAAGATGCAACTCTGATCACATTCCCCGATAGAATTTTGGATGGATTCATGAAAGATTCTCCTTTTTATAAATCCAAAAAATGAGAACCTCCACCATATTTTTACTTTTGCTGTTTTCACTCCTTCTCAAATCTCAGAAGTGTTTTACTCTTTGCAGTGTTCCATGTAAGATGCTATTGGGTAAATGCAAAAAATTATCTTCACATTGAGCAGAACATTCATCAAGTGCTATGACTTTGCCACAGGACTTGATAGGGCTCCTTTGTAAATAAACATTCTTAAAGAAGATGAGAAGGTAAGTGGTCATTAGCATCAGGGGAGACCTGCTTCCAGCCACCACTGATCTTTATGAATCACTTTACTATTCAAGAGTTCTGAAGTGCACTTCTATACTATACATGATGCCTGGACACAGACAGTTATCACTTAAGTCCAAGACAGCCTTTGAAAAGCTAAAATAAAGCTCTTTTGCCCTGCAGGTATATCACTAATGCAGTACTAACTACCCCTTGGTAAGCAGGTTCCTGTATCACTACACTGCAATCTCCAAAGTGGATATTCACTGTGAGTATTTCCATCCTAAATAGGACCCTAAATCAAAGGTGAAAAAAATGCCTCAGCTTCATAGGAATAGTTCTCAATCCCATCTGCTGCCAACTGTATGGAACTGAGAGACAGAGTGAGCAAAGAGCTTTTATGATCCTTTTTAAGAGCACCCTAGAAGTAGAATTATAATTACATTGGTACATAGTGTGTCACAAAATATGTATAAACATTAATGATGACATGGTTGAGGACTAAGAATGTCTTTTATATTCATAAGGCAACCTATTAGGCATTAAATTATGCCTTCAGATAAAATGATCATTGATGGCAGTCAGGTTCTCTATGGTGGCCACATGAACAGAATTCATCTCTATGGGAGAAAGTTCAGTAGTAGCATTTTCACTAAAGTAGCACCTTCTGGAGAAGACTTTGAAGAGTCATTTTTTGTCATCTTTTGAAAAACGATCAAAACCAAAGGTTTTCATATTACCACAGCACTGATAAATGAGAATTTGTATTGCTGTGATGGAACTACACATGAAAAGATTCCCCTGGTCATGCTTCTTGACCTGTTTCAGAAACAAGAAATAAAGGCACCTATTTAATGGAACTACGTTATTTTTGCAGTTAAAGAGGTTAAAGATCTCATAAAAAGTTTAGACTGTCTTTGCTTCAGTCCTATGTTGTTAATGATTTCTTTTCTTAAACTAGTCCCAACACAGTTTTCAATTTCAGTCAGATACTTTGATGCTACAGGAATGTCTCTAGGATTTAATTCTCTGGCAATGATTACAATGTAAGAAATAATGAGCAAAATATTGGGGTGGAGGGACAACGAATTACATGACATCATTCCTTGAGAACAAAATGCCATGAAGAGAAACCTTGACAAATCGCTCAGAGATTTGGGCAAGATTTGCTGCTCAACCTAATGGGAGAGACATTGCTTGGAGGATAGGAAGAATGGCCCCTTAGACACACTTAGAGCAGCCCCAGAGCTGCTGTAATCTGGAGCCAGTGTGCACAGCCAGCTGCAGATGCAGTTTGGTGGCCCACAGTGCCAGAAGTCATCCAGTTCTCTGCTACGTCCCCACCCATGGGACTGCACTAGAAAAAAAGAACACAAAATAGCTACGCTGGACCAATATTGTTTGTGCCAAATCTATTCCCACATGCTGGTTAATCTGACTTTGATATTGCTACTTTCAGAAGCTGAGCCCACATTGAGACCACTCTTGTGTTGTGTAACTGATAATCTGCCCTCGTAAGGTGGCTTTTTCCTGCTGTACTAGCTGTGCAATTTCCCTGAAATCTTGAGGGCTTTGGGCATACACTGACTGCATAAACAATGCAAATATATTCTTGGACAAACCTCTCAAGAATTAGTTCTTAGCAACATATCTCCATCCTTGAGCCTTCCCAAGTCATCGGTTTCTCCCTCTCCATCAACTCCACCTAGTCACTAATAGCATCTTCTTTTAGAGTGACTCTCAAAAATCTCTAATTTGAGGTCCTGATCAAGAATTGAATTTAAGATTTATTTTTTTCTTTGAAGTTTTTCCAGATCAGTTCATGTCTCATCTCTCTACCAAGACACTTTTTCTCCATTCATCTTCAAAGTCTTCCTGAGCCCCACCATTACACTTCCCTTTACTGTATGTCGACCATCTGGCAATATTCTGTTGTGAACTCAGCTCATCAGATCAGAGTTTTCTCTCCCTCCCTCAGATTTTTTTCTGACTTTTCTCCCATTTCCATCCAGTACCCTGCAGGAAGAGCTAACTGAATAGTCAGGCAGCCCTAGGCTTTCTGTCTTCAAATGCAGATCTGCCTTTTATGGTTCTTCAAAACCCAAGAGCCTGTGAAGGAAAGAACACCAAAAGGAAAATTTATAAAAAAGTCAGCAAAAGTCATTTGTCCAATAAATTGGTGCAGTGTCTTGGGGGTGCACCTCTCATGCCTTAATAATGTAGAATTTATGTGTCCTACATGCTCACCTGGGCTTCCTCTGTAGTTAGGATAAAGACATGGGCACCCAAAGGATGAGTAATCCCATTGAAGGGAGATATCTCAGATAAGCATGAAGAGTCAAATGTCAGTGCCTATCCCTATCAATTAACTACAAAAGGAGCCTACTTAATTAGCTTAAATTAGCCATGTAAAGGTAAGCTGTTTGAAGATAAATGGAATGATTTGCACTGTAAATGTCTAGCTCCTGTATCACATTATTACTGGCCAGTTAACAGAAAGATCTTAGATGTTCAGATAGTTTCTGTAATAGAATGAGAGGCACATAGACTAAAAAAATATATATCAAGAAAGTTTTACAAAAAGGTACAAAAAGCAGACAGGCATGTAGATCTCTTTAAAAATCTCCTTTTGACCAGTTGGCCGAGATAGGAGGGAATAGGGATGTTTCTTGGTTTACACTGGTAAGTGTTGAAGTGTCAACTAGAAATAGATAAATAGTAATATATGACCAGCACTAGGTAAAATTAATTCAGAATTTCTAAAGCTAGTAAAGGATAAAACATCTGAAATACTGTGGTGTGTAACCTCACATTTAGAATGACCTTAGCACCTGAGGACAAAAACAGGGAAAATATAAAGTTAGTTTTTAAAACGATCTGGAGAGACCTTGGAGAACTATGCCCTGTAAGTCCAGCCTCTGTACCAATGAAATTAGTAGAAACTCTGTTTTAAAAATGTGTGAACATACAGACAAATAACATATAGGGGGAGAGTCAGCAGGATTTCTGTAAAGGCAAGTCACATCTCAAAACTCAACTTCTTTGATGTCAGCAATCATGTGAGTAATGGGTATCCAGCTGCTACTGATGAAAGTTTGACCATTGAAGACCTTTTTGGAAGGGCTCTCACCAATATGTCTTAAAGAAACTAAGCTGCCACAGGATTAGAGGAAAGCTTCCCTTTCATAGATAAGTAATTAATTAAAAGGTAAGAAAGAGAGTAAGAGTAAATGGTCAGTCATCATGGAGGTCACCAATGGAAATTATAAGTATAGCAGATCTGTTCTTGGAAGTAACCTGGCAAAGGAGCAGACAGTGAGCTGCCAGCATTTGCTAATGCCACTAAATTATTAACACTAGTAAAGATAAGACCTACTGTGAAGAGCAGCAGAAGGGCTTCACAGGATGCAATGACATAGTGTCAAAATTGAAGGTAAAATTAAATCTAAATAAATTCAAAGTGAAGCGTGTTGTACACAGTGGTGTGTGACTCCAAACTTCATGTGTAACCTGATGCAATCTGAGCTCAACATTATTCTGGAAGAAGAATTTGGTCCTATAACTCTACAGCTATAAAATAGTTCAGTGCTCAGCTGAAGTACAAAAAACACATTGCAAACTAGGAATTCTTAGAAAAGAACTAGAAAAGAAAACAGTGAACTTCAGTACACCTGAATTTTGTGTGTAGTTTTGGAGTCCCGCAATCTGTAAAAAGATATAGTAGAACTCAAAAAGGTTTAGGAAGGGCAGCCAAGATGATTAAAGGCATGAAACAGCTTTAGTGAAAGGAATGGCTAAATAGACTAGAACTCCTTGACCTAAAGAGAAGCAGCAGAGATAGAGATCTATTAAATTGTGAGTGTTAGGGAGAAAGAGCACAGTAAATGACTGCTCACTGCTTCTTCTAATACAAAAAATAGAGGTCATCAAGCAAAGCTAACACGTGGCTGTTTCAAAATATAGTGATTCTTCCCATAACATATAATTAAAATATGAACCTCCTTACCACAGGATGTTGTGGATGCTAAAATTGTATGTGAGTTCAAAGGCAAGGTTCAGAGAAGAGGAATACCAGCCTGGAAACCACCTCTGGCTCAGCAAATCCCTGAACCACAAATTGTTGGAGACTGGGAGACTACTTAGGGAAGTATCACCATATGCTTGCCCTGTTCTAATATTCTCTCCCAGCTAATGGTAAGGGATTAGGTCAGGAGTGCCTTCACTCTCAGCAAAAGGCTGTTTCTATGTTTTATGTTCTGGACATGATGCTGTGCAGAAAAAGCACATCAGACTCAATAGTTTTCTATTTGCTCCCTTAAAAATGTGTCAAAATTCATACAAAGTTCCAGACAATATTTTGTCTGTCTCTTCCATGGCTGTATTTGCTGCAATGGAGCTGTTATGTTTGGGAATTGTATGAACATTACCACTGCATTATTTCATTATAAAGAAATAATTTGGTTATTGACAAACATAGATGGAAAAGGTAAATATATTCTAATGGACCCATATTTCAGCAGATTATTCAAAATTTGGCCCTGCATCATGATTCTGTAAGTAGATACTTATCTCTAGGCAGCCAGCTTTAGAAAATATTGAGGTAATATGTTTTCTCCGAGAAGTCTTAGCACTAAAAAAGCACATCTTATCCAATGTCAGGCATGAGGGAGAATTGGCCCTGTACCTCATAGAAAGCAAAGGAGGAAAAGGGCCTGTTCATCTTAACTTTAATACCAAATTTCCATCTGCTGCAGCTCAAAATTGCAGAGATATCTCATGTACACAATAGGGATTTATTATAAAGGCAGCAACTCATCCTTAACCACAGCAATGATACTGGGCCTCTGTTATATAGCTGTCTTTAGTGTGTAGACATGCTGATATGTTTGCTCAATAAAATCCAGCTTTCAAGACATACTGTTAAGTTTACATGATCACCAGAGTGAGAGGGATAAAGCTGGAAAAGAAGAAAAGCAGAAGCGAATTAATGCAATAAAGGCTAGGATTTAACAGACAGGGTTGAGTAAAATAAATGTGAAACAACAGGTGTCACTGACTCTTATCAGCATTTTTAATTAACACCTGTTTTTAGCCCAGAGTACTTTGGAAGAGTATGTTGGAGTGTGTCTGTATTTAAAGATAAAGATGTGCTGTTGAGAAGTTCCTAAGTAGTGAGAGGTTGGAGGAATGAAGAGGTTTGGGGGTGGGGGAAGCCTCTGTTTGCTGGGTGGGTGTTGGTTGCAGCTTAGAGAAACCTGAAGTAAAGCCACGATGATAAAATTGCAAGGTAGGGAAATACTGCTATGGCAACAAAATAGATGTTCTCTTGAAGGAAAATGAGTATGAAAAAGGAAATAAGGAGTGTAGGAAATTGAAAGGAAGTACAAATTACAATAAAAGACAGGATCTAGTTTTAAAATATACGAATTGTAATAGTTTCAATTTATGTAATAATATTTTATGATAGTAATCAATTCTTGTTATCCAGACTTTTATGGCACCTGCTTTGGAAAATTTTGGAGCCCTTGTCAGATGTGAAAGAATTCTCATTCACAGTAGGAAGGGGATGCAGTCGTACTTTTCAGTGGCCCATCCTACAAGAACCCAAGCCAATGTGAATGACCAGCATCACATGGGAAGTGTGTGGCATAAGTGTTCACAGAATCAGGATCTTTAAACAAATGCTTCTTCAGTGTAGGTACGAGGCAGTTCCAGAGTGTTACAGTTTATAACTGGTTTATAATTTATTTGAGCAAATTTCAGCAAACAAATGACATATCCTTCTTTATACCTAGACCCACTGCTTTTTCTAGAATATTTCATATATCTAAACTATTTCTTGCTAAGTATGTATTTTAAAGGTTTAAATGATCCCTTATTATTAAACTACTTCATTCAAAAATTAAGTTGGTTCACTTGAAAAACTGACTCAAAATTTTGTCCTGAGAAGAAGTGTGTAAGGCAGAGTCAGCTGAACTGTTTCAGTCAAAAATAAATATTGGTTTCCTAGAGCAGAATATCATTCTAGAAGATAGGAATCACATACAAAGATTATTAACTTTTTTTATGGTTGGTTTGGGAACGACCTCAAGATTCACAACCAGTTAAAGCCCTCAAGGGCTTTCTCTGGCCAGAGAGTCATTCTGTCTGGCTCCCCTTATTAGCTTTCTCTTTCTTCCTATTTTTTAATTTGGTTTGCTTGTTTGCTTTCTTGCTTCAAACCAGAGGGTACCCTTTGATGTGAAGGGCATTCAGTTCTACGCCCAAAAATCTATAAAGTTATGGGTAGACTTCCTTTAGGTAAGAGTTATGTAACTTGACAGTATCTTTCAAGTGACTGAAATTTTGGATGCCTTGAGATACTTGTATTTTTCTATTTGTATACTGTATTTTCTCATGGTTATTCTCTGACTTACCTGAGACCTATTTGTGTATGACCTTTGAAAGGTTCCATAAGGGATTTCTTTTTAAACAAGTCACTCAAGCCACAAATCCAGCACTTCACTTAACATGCCCATATTTAGGGCCCATGGAAAATTATAGGTCATAAACCCATGCATTAATGCTTTGCTAAATCTGAGCCTGAAGGGATGTATAGATTATGCCTGGACAACTTTTAGGGCTCCTGCATCTAAAATACAATTTAGGATGCAATTTAGGAGATTATCCCCTTGACTCCACACACATAGACCCAGTGGCTGTTTCTCCATTAGCCCTTGGTGTGCTCTGCAGCACTTTCTCTTCGTCGGTATCTTAGAAGGTAACGAGGCTGTGAACCTTCCTCAGAGGTTTGTGTCCTGTTCAAAGGAGCTCATAACCTAAAAGCATTGTGGCATAATAACAGCAGGTTGGCAAAATAATACTGCTGGCATCTCAGAGGGTGGAGCTTTCCAACGCATCCATTGATCCTTCTGGCACTTCCCTACTAACTTCCAGAATCACTAGGGAATCTCAGCCAATTTAACAGAGGGTAGAAGTCTCAGAAATAAGCAAATGCCTGCAAGTTTTGTGAAAATCAGCAACCAGTTGGGGTTAAATAGAATGCAGGAGGTTATCTGTGTCCCAAAAAGCTACAGTGAAAGTTCAGCAGATACAAGTTCTGCCAATCAAGACCTGTGCTGCAGAACACCGAGCGGGGTCCACATGGCCTCTTGTTCAAACCTTGGTTGGGAGGGGGCCGTGGATGCCCTGCTGGGAGAAGACAGTGTTGGCTGGAGGATGTTCTGGCAGGGAATTTTTGGGAACAGGAAGAGTTGCTGTGCTGAGCCTGTGTAGGAGGAAGTACAAAATAGGTTCTTTGGAGAGTTCCTGGTCTTTAGGCTGTATTCAGTTTTCTACAAGCACCTTATTTAAAATAGGGCGTCCTACTGAACTCATTAGGGTAAAATCATTTTGGGTTTTGGTTGACTTTCACTTAAAGTGAGTTTTTTTTGTTGTTTATCTGGGTTTTTTTAAAGAAATGTGAGATCTTGATGTATTTATTCCTCTCCAGGAACTCTTAAGTACCACTTTTTCAGCATTCAATATAAAATGCAGGATATAAACCTTTGACTAATACTATACTTTATATACAATGGATTACACAGCAATCTAAGTCTTCAGAATTTACTGAAAATTTACATTAAAGTATCTTATTGGAGCTCAATAGAATTTCAGGGTTGTCATTTTAAGGACCATTACACATGAGAATTTTTCCTGTGAAATATATAAGTCCTTTTAGCCCTGATTTTGTAAAAAGGCTCTGAAGCTGACATACAGCTACATGCCTAAATCAGTGGTGTTGTGATCAACAGTTGGTGAAAAACTAATCTGTCCCATTTAAATCAACCACTTAGCAACCCAGCCACGCAATTTTTAGGTTCTTTAACCTGATAATCTCTAATTATTCTGGATTGGAATTCCAACAGAACGGAGTTCAGAGTAATTTTACAGATGTTATTCTTTTTTTTAATATTGTCTAATTTAAAAGGAAAATATTTCAGATAATAACAACATCTTTTGAGGGGGAAAAAAGCATGAAAACCATTTCTGTTCCAAAAATTGCTGATAGGAGAATTTATGAGGAAACAGCTCCTTTTATGAATAATTATTATTATTGTGTTTAAGAAATGGGCAAGATGCCTAGAAATTGAATGAAAGAATGAGCTATTAAATTGAAATATTAAATGAAATAACTGAATTAAAAGTGATCATGTAAACCCAGCAGTAAATGTTGGGAGCTGTAGCTGATTGAACATATTTTCATCATCTGTTTTGTATGCTTAAATACAATTGCTTGATGTAAGTAAACACTTGATTGATATTCTGAATACTTTAAAATCTGCATATGCATCATGGAATACTGAACAATTAAAACTTAATTTCAGTGTAGTTTGATTACATGTAAATTATTTCAATATTCATTTTTTCCTGTTCTGTTTGCTCAGTGCATATTTAATATCCACTTTTTGAATGCATATCACTCTTGATTGGACTGTGAGATGAGGAGGACTCTGAAATTTCTTCCATTAAAAAGGATTGCCTTATAAATATTATTTGTGCCAGAGCTCTTCCCCTGCAGATTATTTTCTAAATGTTGTGTACTCTTATTGAAGACAAGGCAAAAGCTGCTGCAGCCCTCCTTTATCAGCCCAGCACAAGGAATATGCTTACATGGTCGATGAGCATGTCTAAGAAGGCTTGTTGTTGTAACTAGTCCCTAAAGAAATGTTTCCATCTTTTCTGCACTATATTGCTTGCCTGCATGAGCTCCCTCTCCCTTCCCTTCCTCCTCTCTCCACGTGATTTTTATTTTATTTTCCTGGTTCTTGGAGGTCTTGCAAGACGCTTGAATATTATGGTTAAATATTACAAGTGTTTTCAAGTTGACCATTTTCAGTCTGAAAAATGTATCTCTATCTTTAAGTGGCCACATTCAATTTAGGAGTTGTGGAATACAGATGAAAATATTTTGCCTTTTTACATATTTGTAGAACATTTTCTAAAGACCAAAAAGACTTCTTGTCCCTTCTCAGCGGGCTGCAATCTATACACATTTTTTTGATCAACAGTGTTTCAAATTACAGTATTTCTGAACATCCAACAGAAGGAAATCCCAGGCATTTGGTTCTCTTATTATTTATGCCAGTGAACAAAATAGCCTTTCTGAAGTTACAGATAACATTATATTTTTTTATTATGTATATTTTTTATTTAGTTTTAAAATAAAATTATTTCCTGGCATCTTTTCAGTTAGGTCATATTCCCAAAATACAGGCAGGCAGCAGGTTTGTCACTTCACCATGGAAGGCAAGTCTGGATTCCTCTCTGCCTTGACCATTTTTGACCTACATGCCTGTTGTTATATTAGTCCCATTTCCCCTTGATTTCCTTGTCCATACTAACAGAAATTTTTTATACATTTTAGAATGCATACAGAAATGCATATAATAACGGTATTCTTTAGTTATGTGAGAATTTGAAGTTAATGTGGTATCTACTAAATGGCTTGCAGGGAAGTGTTTTCCTGTGTGTCCTACATAGTTAATTGCAGTTTCAGAGTTCTAATCTTGAAGGTCATATTTCTGTTGCCTGTCATTTTGACCAAACAAGTGGCTGAACTTCATGGTTTGCAGGTGGATTTCCTTATCTCTCTTTTTCAAGAGACATAAGTCTTGATTGCTGGAGTTATTGTGAACCAAGCAATAAGGGGCAAGGAGGAGGAGGGGGTGGGAAGACACTGTTCAACACCAGGGCCCTGGAGATTCCATTTTAGAGAGCAAATATCGTTCCTGCTGACTGTAGCACAAGAACAAAAGGGAGAAGGTTTTACTTGGGGGGTATTTTGTTTGTTTGAGCAGCTGATAAACTGTTAAGTGAGTGTGCTAACAACAGTAAGAGGTCTTCCTAGGATAAAGCCTGCTTATAAAACAGACATTATTAGCTTGAGGTTGGTCTCATGCTATATAGACCTCTTTCTAATGGTTTCTGTACATTAAAACCAACAAAACTTTCATAACAAAGGGTTTCAGAATAACAGGTATCTTCTTGTAAAATTAGGTTAAAAAATGTTGGATATTCCAGACTAATTTAATACTGTTGGCCTAAGTAAAGCAAAAAAACCTTGTCACTCTTCTTTGTAAAATCTGCCTTCTTTTAAAGCAATTAATTTTATAATATTTTCTGAAGTAACTGTGATTGTTATTTGCAACACTCTTGGTTTGTGAAGAGCATTTCTTAGATAGTCTTTTTTCCCCTCTTTTTTTTTTCCTTAGTACAGATCTGAAAATAATGAGTTAATGTCATATTTATATGAATAGGGGCCATAATGAGACTGAAGAATGTATGTTGATTAAAGGAAAAATAATTGAAATCTTTGTGAAACTGCAAAGAAATTACAGCTTAAGGCCATGATTCTGTTCTGCAAGTCAATCAAATGAGAAAGTTATTTTATATTTTTTTGGTTGCAGGCGTTTTTTCCTTGGCTAAAGCAAATGTCATTCAAATAGTCTATGCAGTGATAACTTTGGAAATACAAAATAATTATATAGACATTCTTTTTAGCCAGTCATATTGCTGGTTTCTGTTCAGTTTCCCATTTCCCCTCTAAGTACTAAGAATGTATATTCAGTCCATAATGGAAAAAAAAACATGCTAGGAAAAAAATATAAGCATGATAGCTGTTCAAGATACACATATTTTAACATTTACTTATTTTTCTTAGTTAAGGTATAGCTTCAAAAACATCATTGTAAAACCATGTATTTTGATGAAAAATCTGTCATGGGAATCATGCTGAAAAGTTCAGATACACAGACAGGCACGAGAAAGTGGGGGTGCACTGCCTGTTCCCTGGCAATCAAGGGGTTAACTTTAATTTATCTCTTCCCCTCCCTTAAACTGGTTCTGTGAGGAGGGCTGCAAATTAGTACTTGGAAGGCACAGCAGGGAGATTAGCTTTAGGGAGGGAAGGGCTCCCCACTCCAGCTCTTAGGAACCTCACCTGGAGAGTGCATTTCCTTTTCTACTTAAGCTAACACATTATGCCTTCTTGTCACGAATGTTATTCCTTGAGGAAAAGTCCTCTCTGGTTCTATCTTGCAATCTGATGAATCATTCCAAGTGTGTGGTGGAAGAGAGGAGAGCGATAAGGCTGTAACAGGAGGGAGCCAGGAAACTGCTGAGGCCGTGGCCGGGAACAGGAATCCTGGTGTGGTGCATCATATGGGATTACTTTACCCAGCCAGGGGAAGCAGGATTCCCATCTTTCCTCATGTTCACACTGGCCTGAGGAGGAGCTGCAGCACTGCCTACTGTTTCCTAAGGCACCACCAAGGTGCAGAGATGTACAAATTCTGGCATCCATGTGATGCAGTCTGACAATATTCATTTGACAAGCACAGCCTACACCTTTCTAACCCTGAGAAATCACAATGCTTTTTTTCCCCACTGGGGCAAAGAAGTCACCTCCTTCCAAACCTCAAGTGTCTACAACTGATCCATTGTTGAAATTGTTAACAGGTGGAAAGGGAAATTCACCCACTTTGTAATGGAACAAATACAAAATTGTTCTATATGGAATCAATCTTCTACCTCTCAGCTGAAATAAAATTGGGGTATTTGCATTTCTAAAACTAATCACCAAACCTATTTTCGTAGCTAATTTTAAACCGTTAAAAATGTGCAATAAAGGAAAATGTGTACAGATCGAATCACTTTCTCATAATACAATGTCACATAATGGTTGTCTATGTCTAGTATAAGAGACACATTAGCCCAATGCTGAATTTTCCATTGGGATTAGCATTTGCCAATGCAATGTTGATTCACCCAGATCTGATGGGACTCAACCCTGAACCACTTGGTGAAGGTTTTAAACAATGAAGAAGGTTAAGGGTAGCCACAGTCCTACCTCACAGTTCTGCAATCTGATTATGAGTCTATCAAGTTTCCCCAATAACATCCTCAGAAAGCTTCTGAAGGATGGCTCGTGTCCTCCTGCTTCTGTGGAATTCCCCAGGACTGCACACAGGAGGATATACACACCCTGGCCCTGTCCCTCCATCCCTGTGGATGGGATTTTTTATTTGCTGTAACTCCCAGGAGATGGTGTGTAGTGTCTGGGTAGACCAAGGGGACAGTCTGTCACCACACATGGAAGGAACTGTTGTTCAGCAAGGTCTCAAATTGCCAAAGGAATGGTCCTCAAGGTGAAGTTCCACATTCACACTGCTCCCTTCCTGCTCTACTGCTTCTCTGGGTGATGCTCAGGTAGTGCCTTCTAGAGCATATCTAGAGGTAATTTTGCTCTTTTGCCCCTTATTTTGCTTCATTGATGCAATCTTTTTCACTGTAGGATCTCAGAAAACTCTCAGGATTCTGTGCTAATGCTGGGCTAAGGTAGTCACAAGACAAAACAGTATCACCCCCTACCTCTATTAGTCCCTGAGGATTCATGACTCAATTGGATTAGCATCTTCAGAGAGCTGTATCAAGGGGTCTGCAAGGACAAAACTCTGAAGTAATGTGAAATTTGGGATTAGTATTTTCTGTAGAGGATTTTGAGGCTCCTACCAGCATTGCTGGGGATACTGTTTATCTGTGTTGTGGTTGCTATCTTTGTAAAGGACAGATTTGTTAGGATCTTCAGCTCCCTTCTGATTCAACCAGATATGATGGGGCTCAACACTGAACCACTTGGTGAAGGTTTTAAGCAATTAAGAAGGTTAAGGGTAGTCACTGGACTCCCTCACAGTTCTGCAATCTGAGTGTGAGCCTATCAGGTTTCCCCAATAAACCTTTGGCATCAGTTCTGGTGGGCATTGAAGGACTTGTCCATGAGCAAAATGTGATGCAGCTCTTAAGTTAACCTCAGCCAGCAACGTGTTTCCTTTTCTTTCAGGTATCAGAGGTTTGAAAAAGCATTTCTGCTTGCTGTCGACATTGGTGCTCGGGACCTGTTCATGGTGAGTTGTTTCTGGAGACAGGGGCTCTTGAAGGATATTATTTGTCAGCTTTTGCACACATTAAAACAGTTCCAGGTCATTTGCAGCCTTGGACACATACTGAAGACTGAACTGTTCTACCTTCGCCATCCTGAAACTCATCAGTAGGAATTTAGTATCTTCAGAGTCACTGACATTTTTCCCAGTGGGGCCTACAGGCTATTCTTAATTTTCCAGGAATTATTGTACATGTTTTTAAACTTTCTCTTTCTTCATCTGACCTGATGTGGGTGAATGTCGTCTTTCACTCTAATAAGCTTATATATTTCTAATTTGTTCCTTTAAGTCCAACTGCTGAGTCCTGGACACAAGAGCTGTCCATGTCCTGGGGATCCTGAATGCTCTTAGTTTGTCTCTTGGGGTTTTGTGAAAAGTGACAAATTATGAACGCTTCTGCTGGTACTTTTAAAACAACAAAGCTCAGCAGCATCAACACAAGGGTTTTAACATTTCATGCACACTCTGCCTCCTCCCATTTAATTAGCTACAAAAGTAAAATTAACCAGCTCTTAAAAGGTCCTCTGTGTGAGCACTGCAGGAGGTTCTTGTTTTATAAGATCTTGCACCACAATGTCACAGTGAGGTCAGATGGACAAAGCCAGTCGTGCTCTCCTAGTCTCTCAGCATGTTGCTGCTCCACAGCTGATTTCATTGTTTTCAAAGAAACAATAGGAAAGGGCTTGTTGAAAAAAAGGCCCTTTGAACGATTCGTTTGCTTGACTCTTTTGCATAATGAAGACATTCTGTTGTTTAAATTAAGCTTTGACACTAGATGTTAATATCATTTATCCCATTAAGTCACTTGCCCTGCTAGTTTGATCTTGATATTTAAATTGTATGTTAAATTACACAATTAAATCCTGCTTTTAGGGGTTATGAAAATTCCCTTCTAATTGTATAAAAAGTTGTGTGAACCTTTTGATGTTTTTTTCACGGCTCTAATCATCTGGCTTGTTCCATCTAATTAGAAAGATGTGAATACTGCGATAAACTTTACTAAGTATGCATCAAAAGAATGTGATGGAAATGTCAGACTTTTAGGAAATTCATTACATGTTCTATGTTTACTCCTCTCAATTTTCTGTCTTTTTAGATCATCTCTTTCCTTTTCTCTCTTTATTGAATGTAACCTCTTCAATACAAATTTTATACCTAATCATGCTAAGCACTGCTGCAGCCACATATAAGATTCAGACTGTAGTATGTCTGGAGCAGATTAAAGCTTTTTGTCAAGAGCTCTCCCAGTGTACAGATAATAAATACTCCCTAATTTTAGCCATTCTGACAGAATAAATATCACCAGCATTTGCATCAAAGGCCCTCTCTCATATGACTGAGAGCATTTTCTATGTGGTCGGTTTCTCTTTTCTTCCCTCTGCTGACTGCAGGGTTGAGGGAGCACCTCTGTGCCAGGGTGGGAAACACCAGTGTTGGGTGTTGAGATGGGTGCACAGCTGCTAGCAAGAGGGAGGGACTGTCAGTACCTGGCTCCACAGGTGATAGATAACATGTTCTACTGTCACCAAAAAGTCTCTCCAGCTTTCTTCTAGAGGAGTTTCACTGTTCACAAAGCAATTAACTCCATCCTTTCCTACTCTTTGCCTTTTCTTTCCTCTCTCAACACCTACTCTTCATTTCCCATCCTACCAATGCCCTTAAACATAAATGTATATTTCTGAAATTTCCTCCTGGCTTATGTCATTGTGAGATCAAAACCAGTTCTTTAATGTCCTCGTTCTGCTTGCATTACCTTTGAAATTCCTCATAGTTGCCCCTAAATTATGCTACAAGCAGCACACATCCCTGCGTCCTCTGGGGAAATGTCCTTTTGCTAATTCATTGTCTAAGTCAGTCACTAATGAACAAACTTTACAATAAGCTAACAGTGGGACTGCTGCAAGTCCACTAAGTACAGGACTCAAGAAGTTTAAACATTCATAGGTCATTAAGAGTATTTATTTGTGCATGGTAATTTCTAGGGAATTTGGCTTCATTGTGCTTAATACCATGTGAAAATTAGATAACCTGTTCCCTGAAACCTTACAGTCCTTTTAGGTATTTGTATAACAATGCTACTGCTAAGTAAGGGTTGGGCATCCCTCACTTCTGCTTAATACTGAATGATTCCTATATATTGTTTATGTAAGGCAAAATGCAATTACTAGTATACAATTTGATTTTGCATATATTTAAAGCAGTTTTGTCCATTTTTAAAACCTCAGATAGCTCTCGGAGTCACATCGCCTTATTCCCAATTAATTTAATGGAATTTCAAGAAGAAATAGTAGTCTAACTAAAGTTACCTGATGGCATAAGCAAAATAAGAAAGAGCTGTTAATTAAAGGGGAGCAGAGAAGGAACAAAAAGGAAAGGATAGAGAGGAATAGATACAACAGAGGTTGAGGAGGATGCAAACATTGAGTACCCATCACCTGAGACTCCTGAGGAAATGTCCTATATCTTAGAGAATTTACCCTGAGCATCAGTTTCACCAAACAGGGCTCTACAGCATTCCTATTATTTGTTTTGAGACTGCAAAGAAGTTTGAGAGAATGCTACCTGAGGCCTAATTTTTCATTTCAAAGAAATGAAAAAGAAAAAACAAAAAAGGCTTACAACTATAGCTATAGGGTCACTAGATGAGGCCATAGCAAGACACATACACTGCTGTGTCTCTCCTTGAGCTTTACCCTTGTGTCACATCCAAGTCCATCAATTAATATCATCTCCTACAAAGTTAAAAAAAAAAAACTGAAAAAGACATAATATTAAGAACAACAGCTCCAAGTATTGGACAGTGACTGATCCAATCTGTGACAGAAAAGATCAAGCAGTGGAAAGGTTGTTAGCTTGAAATGCTTTTGTAGTGCAGTCCAGCTCTCAGCTGCTGAAAATTCAAAAGGCCATCCCATGTACCGAAGGTAGCAACAAATGCAAGGAAAAGACACTTTAATAAAACTGTCAGATCTTGGGTGATACACTGATGAGGAAAGTGCATGCTTCGAAGAAATGTTGGAGTGTTGCCCAGAAATATCCTATAGACAAATGCACATTGTGTTTCAAATGACTTCTGCTTGCCAATGGCCAGCTCTGTGAGTCACAAAGGTGAGGGGGAAAGGGAAGTAGTCCAAAAAGTAAGCAAGCTGTTAAATTATAAAATAGAGCCCTTTCAGCAAGCTCCTGATAAGCAGCTGGAATTTGTTTTTATTGTCACCATTGTGTTTGAGAGAGATGTGATCTTTGGACTCATAAATTCTTAGGTAATTGTGTGAAAAAAATCCTTCATGAATATTCAGATTTCTTTTCTAATTCCTTTTTCTCCTGTCATTCTTTAAAGCAGCCTGTAATCTGGTTTAAAAAAAGCTTCTTCTTTTTTTTTTAATTATTTTTCAGTTTTCTGGTTTAATCTACTCAGAGAGTTATAAATTCTTAGAAAAATCTACTTGTGCTGGTTTATTTGAATGAGAAACACCTAAATTAGATCTGAAATGGTCTAATTAGGAGATTTCATATCTGTAATCTTTTGTTTCTAAAGCTGGTTTAGAGATGAGGCAAAGGCTACTTTTTTATTGTTCTTCATGACCAGCACCTTGAAGAACAAAGCCAGACACTTGCCAACATACTGCAAACCTTTATTTCTTACAAGGCCCTTGTTAGTTAATGATGGACGTCTAACACCTTTTCATTTTTTTACTCAAACCAGAAAATGAGCAAAACCAAGACCTGAAATAACAGCTGCTTTGATACACAGAGTGCACAAGCTCTTCACTGACAAAAGTTCATAATTTTCTGCAGTTGTTTCCACTACGTCCTCAAGCTTGCTATTTGAAATTGCACAGAGGTATACAATACTTCTCATAGTTTCAGCTACAAAAAGACAATCCTTAAACACTGTCAGAATGTATTATAAGTAAGTCTGCCTGCACATCCAAATTTCTGTAAGTTCAGACTTGTCCAAGAGCCCTTGGGTCTTCTGTTGTTATCTAAATAAGGCGACAGTATCTGCTGTTTAATCTTCATAGAAATCATACCTTGCTGCTCAGGCCTTTTCTCCTGACAACCAAGTTAGACCTACAAAGAGAGGAAATACAGAGTTCACCACAAGTTCATAACCCATTACTCTGCTCCAAGACATTTGCACATTTTTTTAGTCACACCTGTGTTTGTGATGAGAAGACGCTGCTGTCTCCTGCAGACTCTGCAGATCCTGCAAGTCAGTTCCAGGCTTTCCTGCATAATCATCTCAGTTTCTCTAAGATTTTCTGTTTTGTTTTAAAGTTCTTGTTCTTGTTGTTAAATGAGGGGTTACTGAAAGCAGCATGTCCTTCTGTCCTTCTCCTAACACTATTACTCTCACCTTTTTCATCTAAACATGTCTTTCTAGAGTAAAGTCACTTTTCCTGTAAGAGTTTCTGTCATATTGATGCAAGTGGCAGTAAACTCACATAAAGAAGGGTGGTTTCACCTGAGATCTTCTACATTAGGGAAAACATAGTTGCTTTTATAGCATGCAGAGGTCAATATTTCCAGCAAACACTCCTTTTCCCTTTTAATTCCGGCAAGCAGATGACTTGCAGAACAAAGGAATAACTTAAATCTTTGGATGTCAAATGGCATCTTCAGCAAAGTAGTGGGGGGGAAAACTTTGCCAACTGTTCTTCTTTTTCTCACTTTCTGTGTCACAGTTCATGCACAGAGCAGCATGTGTCTGTGATGCCAGATGAGAAGGGGGGTAATTGTCTCTTGATTAATGGTCAAAAATAAACTTTTACTTTTTGAGGACCAAAACCAAGGGCAGTGAGAGTGTAGTTTGCAGGAATATATTTTCCCACAAAGAGCTCTGTAGGTAGTACAGGTGGTTTCCACCTCAAATATTAATATGCAATGAAAAGCCTTGACTTTTGATAAGGGCATGCAGTGATGGGACAAGGGGGAATGGCTTTAAACTGGCAGAGGGCAGGTTTAGGTTGGATATTTGGAAGAAATTCTTTCCTGTGAGGGTGGTGAGGCCCTGGAACAGAAGTCACCAAGAGAAGCTGTGGCTGCCCCATCCCTGGAAGTGCTTAAGGCCAGGTTGAATGGGGCTGGGAGAAACCTGGCCTAGGGGAAGGGCAGGTTGTCCCTGCCCAGGGCAGGGAGCTGGAACGAGTTGATCTCTAAGGTCCCTTCCAACCCAAGCCTTTCTATAATTCTGTGTAATGATAACACCCCTGCTGCAGCCCTCTGTTTTTTGACTCTAGATAAAAGAGTAGATCCAGAGTATTAGCAACTGTTCATGCTAGACAACATTTTTGGAAAGCCCCTTGTTGTTCTGGAGTGACTCAGAATCATGCCAACCCTGTGCATGTTAAAAGCACTGAGCAGCCGCTGTTGCTGTTATTACCGCCAATATCAGCACAGGGAGGACCGTCTTACTCACAGAACAGTGAGGGTAGCAACCTTCAACAGGGAGTGTATAACAACATTCAAACAAAAATTAGTTCTTAAAAAATGAAAACCTTCAAGTCATAGAATCATTAAGGTTGGAAAAGTCCTCAAAGGTCATTGAGTCCAACTGTCAACCCATTACTAACAGGCCCACCACTAGCCCATGCCTCTAAGCACCACATCTGCATTTAGCATGCTCCAAATAGAGGCTGTCAGCCAGGAGAGTTTTAGTACTTTGGATACGGTTTACACAGAGCCACCTCCTATCAACATTCTTTTAATTCAACAGAAGTTATGTTGAAAGTCAACAGATTGGTTTCTTTCATACACTGAGTGAATAGCTTTGCTTTTATCAGTGCCTGATTGGTCAGTGTTTTATTCATTGCTGTATTCAACAGCACAAGTAAGGAAATACATTTGCGTTGGAGGGAATTAAAATGTAATGGTAGGTTCATCAGTTCCATCTGTGTTTGTGATCTAAATAATAAAAGAGCCTCTTTCTTTCAAAATCCCTTTTGTTGCTCCTTTGAGATTCGTTTTAGATTAATCTTTTTTCTTCTTTATTTCCAAAGGACATCCATTACCTTGCTCTAGATAAGGGTGAATTGGCACTAGCTGAAGTGGCAAAGAGAAAGGCTAATGACATTGATGCAGAATCAATAACTACTGGAATTGGTAAGAATTAATGTTGTCTAAAAAGCCCTTTTGTTTTAATCAATACTTGTCCTGTAGAACATGTTGTTATATTTGTAGAGGGGTTATTGTTTTGATTGTATTGTTTTCTTTGAAAGTGAGACCGGATTTTCATTTGTGACTAAAGAACAGAATTTTTATTGGTAACTAAAGAAGGAGGCTTATAAAAATCACACAGCTTTCCTTTCAGTACCCATGTGAGGATAGCTATGAAGCAAAAAGATTTATACTGTGGCTATATAGAAAAGTTCAGGCTATACAAACTGAACTGAGTGCAATTGGTAAGGGACTGAATCTGAAAATCTTTTTTCATATCAACATTTAAGGCCAGGTATGGCAATTTGACTCATCTCTAAATATTTGCTGGTGCACACTGGAGCCACATCTAGCATTGATACTTTGGCAGCACTCGAATGGAACATTTACTGATGTGAGCACAGCTTCACATCCTGGCTTTAAAACAGCAGCTTTGCATGCAGTGGGATTCTTGCCATTCCATAAGGAATAGCAATGCTAAAGTTGCAGTGTGAGATTAATAGCTACAACAGAGATGACTTTTCATGCAGGGGAACTCACAACTCATTCACTTTCTCCTTGTGTTTCTTCTGAATTGACATGAAGAGATGCAAGCACGTGAGACCATTCTGATTTCATGCCTTATAGCATGAACAAAGAAGAAGGTGTCCCTGTCTAGGGAGCTGACCTCCACTGGAAACAAAGGGAAGAAAACCCACAAAGCCTAAAAATGTTTGTATAAATTTTGCACAGTTCTGTTTTTGCTTATTCTACTGCATCATTAGAGGAAAGCACTGAGCTTTTGTCCTTATTCCATGCCAAGAAGTAGAATAGGATTAAAGCTCAGAAGGTTTTTTTGTGAGTCAGTCACAAAACCTTTGAGATCTTGAGTAACATGGGATTCTTTTAGAACTGTACATCTCCCTGTTTACCCAGAGCACACAAGAGAATGCCATTCCAGTACCTAGAAATGCAGAGAGGCCATATATGCATTTATGTGCCTGTTTCTGTAGAATGTATAAATCCATGACTTTCAAGGCTATTGCAATACGGTAGCCTCTCCTTCCCTCTCCAGCAGAGTAGGAATCAAGTGGTGCCTCTCCTGAACTCTTCTCTTTGGAGTCTTTCATTTCCATTCTCAAGTCACTTAAAGCTATTTTCCACCATAACTGGGGTTTTGGGCAAGCCCTTTCACTACTAGAGTTTGAAAAAAAACGTGACCTGTTTAGGTCATCCCTTCATCGACACTTCAAAGTGTGCAGTTAGATCTTCTCTTCTCTTCTCTTCTCTTCTCTTCTCTTCTCTTCTCTTCTCTTCTCTTCTCTTCTCTTCTCTTCTCTTCTCTTCTCTTCTCTTCTCTTCTCTTCTCTTCTCTTCTCTTCTCTTCTCTTCTCTTCTCTTCTCTTCTCTTCTCTTCTCTTCTCTTCTCTTCTCTTCTCTTCTCTTCCTCCCTTCCCTTCCCTTCCCTTCCTTCCCTTCCCTTCCCTTCCCTTCCCTTCCCTTCCCTTCCCTTCCCTTCCCTTCCCTTCCCTTCCTTCCCTTCCCTTCCCTTCCCTTCCCTTCCCTTCCCTTCCCTTCCCTTCCCTTCCCTTCCCTTCCCTTCCTTCCCTTCCCTTCCCTTCCTTCCCTTCCCTTCCCTTCCCTTCCTTCCCTTCCTTCCCTTCCCTTCCCTTCCCTTCCCTTCCTTCCCTTCCCTTCCCTTCCCTTCCTTCCCTTCCCTTCCCTTCCCTTCCCTTCCCTTCCCTTCCCTTCCCTTCCCTCCCCTCCCCTCCCCTCCCCTCCCCTCCCCTCCCCTCCCCTCCCCTCCCCTCCCCTCCCCTCCCCTCCCCTCCCCTCCCCTCCCCTCCCCTCCCCTCCCCTCCCCTCCCCTCCCCTCCCCTCCCCTCCCCTCCCTCCTCTCCCCTCCTCTCCTCTCCCTCTCTCCTCTCCTCTCCTCTCCTCTCCCTCTCCTCTCCTCTCCTCTCCTCTCCTCTCCTCCTCTCCTCTCCTCTCCTCTCCTCTCCTCTCCTCTCCTCTCCTCTCCTCTCCTCTCCTCTCCTCTCCTCTCCTCTCCTCTCCTCTCCTCTCCTCTCCTCTCCTCTCTCTCCTCTCCTCTCCTCTCCTCTCCTCTCCTCTCCTCTCCTCTCCTCTCCCTCTCCTCTCCTCTCCTCTCCTCTCCTCTCCTCTCCTCTCCTCTCCTCTCCTCTCCTCTCCTCTCCTCTCCTGTGTTGCACCAAGTATAACTGAGATGCCCAGGACTTGCATCTGATAATTTTCTATCATTTGACACTTAATACAGAAAATTTAAACTCTGATCTGTATCTTCATTTAATTCCTTGCAAACTACCATGATTAGTAGATTTCTGAAGTTGGACTATTGATAAATTTAGTGAGAGTCTTTTGTAGCATTGTAGACGCACATGCAGGGAGAGGGGTAGGGAAGAGAGCAGAGGCGATCACTGATGCTTCCTTGCCTATCAAATGCCATACACATGTAACTCAATTCAGCAGTAAATGTGCAGGCACAAAGTCTTCCCCTCCTCCAGACCAGTCCTACAGTTACGTCTGCAATGCCCCATTAGCATAAATTATTAAAGTCATTTTATATGATAAAGACTTTTGCTGAATAATTAACTATCAGGATGATTTAAAGTACTTTTCAATGCCCCCAGGGACAAACTGTCACTGAGATTTATTCTCTAAACAGTAATGAATTTGCATCCAATTCATTTTGTATGAAAATAAACAGGAATCTCCCATGAGTTTGTTTCACTGCAGATTCAGTCTTGCCTTAAACATGTGAAATCTCAGCCACAGGTTTTGTTTTGTTATCCTTTATTGCAATGTCCTTTCTAATGATGCTTTTATTTCATAAACTGTTGTTGGCAAAAAAGTTGACATGAGGTATGAACTTCGTGGACCCAATGAAAACAAAAGATGATGAGTGCTTTATATGGAAATTGCTGTATCTTTCTAATACTTTGAGGGGGAGAAAAAAAAACATGCCAGAGCCAGAGGTTTTAAAATGCAGTTTCAAACAAGTCTGTGTCCTTGACCTTTTCCCAAACCCAGACATCTTCAGCTGGTCCCTGCTCTCTGGAGCTGGTAGCCACTCAGTTTACCAATGGTCACACTTCTCCCCAAACTTCTTGAACGCCCACTTCAGGCTTTTACAAAGAGACAGTAACCTAAGCAGCAAGGTGCAACCAGTGCTATTGAGCTTATACTGGACACACTACAGCTTATTTCTTAAATATATATATCTCAAAAGTGAACCATTGTCATATGTCAATATCTGATGAAATTTCCTGAGCTAGCCCATCCCCAAACCTCAGCTCAGCACTGCTTGAAAATAAGATGAGTCATTGCTTCTGGCTGATTCCCAAGCCTTTGAGAGTGCTCCATCTTGCCCCAGATATATTTAATTTGTCAAGATATTTCTGTGTACAGGGCTCACTTCAAGCATAATGTATTTCAAACTCAGACTTCCAGGAAAAGTTTCAAGCTCCTACAAATAATGCAGAATGACAATATAATTATAATTTATAGGTGTCATCCAGAATTCTATATGTATAGATTCCTCACATATGTTATACCAATGTTTGTGTCAAGATAAAACTAAAAATAGGCTGATTATTTTAAGGTTTTCTGAATTTTGGCTCTTCTCAGTTTATCATCACGTGATTGCAGTTTGCTAGACACTCTTTTGAAGAGGCTACCTTCTAAGCTGAGGAGCTAAGGAGGTCTGTGGGCATCTGGTAAAAACATCTGTAGACCTGCAGAACACAGTAGCTTGGTGAGAATATTGCTGAGCAAAATGAAGTGTTAGGTGAACTAGGTTTTGGCAGAATGATATCTTTTGTTCATCTGATTAAAATCTTCTGAGGATCAATATTCTCATAAGATTTTATGTTTGACAGCCTGTGAAAATGCATCTTGAGGGATGAGAATATTGAAGTGATGGCATTGTACATCTCAGGCATTAGCTATCTTCTCTTTCCCCACCCTTATTTGATCAGCAGACCACTGGCCATGGATCCTGTGGTTTCTTCTTCCAAAGATTTTCTATTGAATTATTTCTGTAGTTGATCCACAAGTTCCTTAATGAGGTCAGGGAGTTCTCATTTAGTCTTGCCTAAAATGTATGCTGTGCACCTCATTTCACTTGATTAAAAGAGAGAATAAATAATTTATTCAATATTGGCATATATGTAGGTTACTAATAAATTCTGTTTATGAGCGTAACCTGGCATGTACTCTCCTGGAACAGTATTTTCTGTGGTGGGAGAGTGAGTCTGTTTGGTGCTGTAGAGTGTGGGTTGCTAATGTAAAACCTAAGTTGCAAAGAACTGACATGGCAGAGCCTGTTAAGAAATGCCATAGCTAATAATGATCATGGAGGTGAGGAGCTCAGCCCTTCAGACATCATTGCTCAATGAATATCCAACGAAGAGCATATGTAGGCAGTGTCAGAAAGTTTCCCAAGGCCAACTTCCAACAAATTACATTAGGGCCTAGCAAGGTGATTTTAACCTTCAAAATCAACAGCTTTCACCCAAAAGGGATTCATGTTGTGACAAGACAGATAACTGCTGCATAGTTGAAAGGCAAATTAGAAAACCTTGTATTTCTACTTGGAATTTCAGAATATTAGTAACTAATGTTTAGGCAACATTTCTAACAGAGGTATCTTAACAAAAACACTGATGTTCAGATAGTTGCATTGTTCTGAAATGCTAGATAGGACTGACTAACATTTTGGTGGTTCACTAATGTCTCATGAAAGTGCTTGAGGTTTTTCCATTTAAAATAGAATTTTAAAATATTTCTGGAAGTATTCCATACTGTTTGCAAGATAGGGAATCTTATCAGTTCTCACAGAGACTGAAGTCTAATTTCCCACAGTGTTTGTAAAATGACATTTAAAATGTAGGGACCCTAAATGTTTCACCTTACTGGCAAGGAACATCTCTAGTTTGAACCCTAAGTGGAGAATTAATTAATTTTATCTTAGTTCTGTGGTAGTGTTTTATATTGAATGGCTTACACGTTCTTTGTGATAATTAATAATGACACATCCTACGGTGTTTTGTCTGAGGTACCAGTCTGGTCTTGCATTACAGTCTGCTACCTCCAGATCACTTATCATTTACTCAGATCTTCCCCTCTTCCTGACAGTCCTGGGGAGCCTGCTTGCATTTCAAGACCGTGTTTAGAATTGTCCCCCTGTGTTTGTAACCTTCTCTGGCCTTGCATTAGCCTAGTTGGTAACGTTTCCTTCTCCTCTGATCCATACTGACTCCTTTCATCTCTCAAGCAATACTCTTCCTCACCCTCACATACCCTCTCTGACACTGATGGCAATTCCTTGGCACGTGCAGCTTTCTCTTGTCATCTATCAAGTTTCAAGTTAACTGAGAATCTTGGCCTTTATTTAATGACTTTTATTTCACTTCATGCTTCAAAGGTATTGTCCCAGACACAGGTGAGCTGTGATCTGGGAGGGCTCAGGGACACCTATTCATACTACGGTTTTTTGGAGCCTGCCCCCTTCAGTGTAAGTGTTAGATCTCCTATTTATTTGTTTCTATTTTCAGTTTAAGTCAATCAAAACCTCTGGAATCAAACACTTTGCTTTTATTTTTCTAATAATGTAACTTTTCCCCCAGAGAGCCAGAAAAACATTTTTAATGAAAAATGCTTTCTAAGTATGATTGGCAGCTCACCTATGGCAAGAAATTAGTTTCCACAAGCACCTTTTTAATTTTGTGCCACCCAAGATGAGTGTCTTTGAAGATCCATAGTAATTTGAAATTATTTAACTGTGCTCATATATACACTCTCTTGAACATATCAAGCCACACACAGCACTTGACACAGAGCCCACTAAGCACAGTGAAAGGATTTCTGCCATCTTCAGTGGGCTTTGGAAGGAGGTTTTAGGATGCAACAATTTCATGGGTGGGCGTGGTATGACCAGGACTGCTGCCATCTGCAAAGACCTGGTTTGGAAGGACCAAGGTGTAGAGTGGCTTCAAGAGGAGGGAGCAGCAGCCAGCACTCATGGCATTGGCATTGCATCCTATTTTTAGATTTCCAGCTGGAACTGAGGATTTTACTCTCTTGAGGGTTAGAGGCACTTACTGCTCCCCTCCTTGTGTTCTTTTCAAGAAGTGGAGTCATTTGTTTTGCTTGAAGTCTACAGTAATGCCAAACTATTCTTGGCTCCACCTCATCTCACCTCTCCTCTTGCTTGTGTCATGATGTCAGTTTTGATCTATACCTTCCCACTGCTAGACAGCTTTGCCTAAAGACATGATCCTCAGCCCCTAATAATTATGAGTACATCAAAGGCTAGTTGGTTTGCTTAGCTGCAGAGGTCTCCACAAAGATCTGTGAATCTTTACTTGAAAGAGATTTATAGTTTTGTGTCAAGCTTTAGAATTGTCATGGCCTTCCATTTTTCCCCCTTCTTTATAGTGACATATTCTGGCCTGCTACAGAACTGATTTTAAAAGCACAACTATATGCCCAAAATGAAGACACCTTCTCCTTCATATTTAATGATTCTCATATTTTGTAATGTCTGCCAGCAGTAAAATTATGCCCTATTGATTATGAAAAAAATCTTACCAGAAGTCATAGATTAACTATTTTTTGCCACTTTTAGGGACTTCCATTTTTTGTACCAAAAGCCACATACTATGACTGGTTTATAAAAAAAAAAAAAACAAACAAGAAAAAAAATTCCAGTATTTCCAAATTCTAAAAATTGAAAGGAGTTGTCTGTACCTGATATGGTTTTATTTTACTAACAAGTAGGATATTGCAAGGCATGTGAGGTCACCTCATCTCAGATCTCTTCAATATAATTCCATTTTGTCCCTATAACCCCCAGCCAAGTTGATGCACATAGACAACAGGGAATGGATGACACTAATTACCAAGTAAGCAACATATTTTCGGTGGCAACAGATCAAGAGGAAAGTTTCAAAAGTGAAAGGAATTCACAGAGCTACACCTTGGGGGAGGATGTAACATGATAAAGAATAGTTTAGCATAAAAGATCTCAGAGGGATGCCCATGGCGTGGCACTGAAGTGAAGAGAAGCAAGTCAGTACTCAAGCTGTTGACATTGTAGCTAGGAATTTCAGTAGGAATTTGGCTTCTCATCACTGACTTCAGTCCATAGACTGTAGTAAATTTAAATAGAAAGCACACATAGTTAAAATAACTGTTGAAACAAACTATCAAAGAAATTGACGCATGGAAAGTGTCTTTGCATGAAGACTGAATGAATACCTTTCTGGGAAATAGGTCTTAGCCAAATACAATTTATGCTTAGTCAAACACATGTTTTTCTGGCTTGGTGTAGGATAGCTGGATGAAATTTAATAGCCTCTAATTCACTGTAGGTCAAACTAGATGATTTACACTGTATCATTATAGTATAATATTCATATGTTCTGGATTCCACTCTTGCCTACAGCTCTGTGAAAAAGCCCCTGGTAAATCTCCCATTAGCTTCAAAAGGCCCACATGTGGTCTAAAAGACTGCAGTTAAAAGCCACATAATATTTACGTAATATATATTCACACATCTCATAGTATGCACGTGTGTGTGTACATAAGTGGGTGTTATATTTACACATACACAGCCAAAGTCTGGCCAGTCATGAAAATAGCTCAGAATCTGAACACAAGCCAGGGGAATTATTACGTACTCATATTTTGCTTCATGACATCACAGAAGCCACTGTGGGAAACAGTTTTCGTTTTGTTTCCTGAAAGAACAAAAAAGTAATCACAAGCAGGAGGTGCTTTCATAAGTGCTGCAGCTGGCTGGGAGCTGTGGATGTGTGTGCTCACGGTGTGTCAGGGGCATGTTTGTCTCACACACCCTGGAGCCGTCCCTCAGCCTCTCGCTCTCCGACGGGGAACCCGCCGGGTGCGCTCCCTTCTGCGCCCTGCAGAGCGTTGGCAAACACATATTTGCATGGCAGTTGGTATGTGTTTTGTCCTGTTTGCTCTGCGTAATGTAACGTGATGTGACAGGCTGTAATTCATCACATCAGCTGTGTGACAGCAGAGCGATTGGAAAAGAGCTGCGATGGTGGGCTCGTGCGAAGTGGCAATTTAATGGTGGGTTGGAGTCTCTCATTGTTAAGGTTTTTTAGAATCACCTACCAAAGAATTATCTCTGAGTATTCCCTGTGCAGGTGAGTTTTAGAAGTAGTGATCAGGCAGAGCACACTCAGCATCAGGAGGAAGCTGAAGGTCCCTGTGCTCAGAAGGAACAACTCTTGTAAATATGAGAACCCTTGCACGTGTGGTGTTAGATCAAGAACTTTGAAGGACAATTTATTTATTTCCTCCTCCTTCACTGCACTGCCCAGGCACACCACAGGTCCTTATGTGGGAATACTGTGGAATTGCCGACGGCAAAAACGGAGGTTGAGGCTGTTTTCCTCCAAAGACTCCTACACAAGAGACTGCTTGACAGTTCACCCTTGAAAAATTCCCACCACAGGTGTTAGGGTGTTTGATAACCTGATGGTGATACTTGTTGAGTGCTTCCAGCCTAACAAAACCAAGTTCCCTGTTAAAATCCCATCTTGGTAGTGGGATGGTCTAATCAGGACATGGCTGGTGAGAAGCATAGGGAAGAGTACAGCAGGGCCCAGGGGTGAGTTTTGCATCCACTGCTCTTCTCAGTCCTGCACTTTCTGGAGTGTCACACTTGGCCAGAAGATGAAATGAAGAGAGTTGTTTAAGAAAAACCATTGGTGAAAAAGTGATCTGCCGTGCCTAGCACAAGGCAGTAAGTACATGCAGAATTAATGACTTTTTTCTTTCCTAAACTTACATTCTGTATTTAATTTCAGCTATTTGAAGTATTTTTCCCTAAATATCCTTCCTGTCAGTTAGTCTGCACTGACACTTCTTTTTACTTTAAATCCCAGTGCCATGAAACTTCTGCAGCTCCCCAACTCATGCATGAATAATACCTGCCATTCAATAATTTTTTTTCACAGCATTCAGGACATTAAAAGTCCTGAATTGTTCTAGATTTCAAACTATAAATTCAGTCTTAAAAACAGATTGTGAGGCAGTTGGTTATCTCTGCAATGTTGATATTATGAAATGGCAAAATATTTTAATACGATGGAAAGATATCATTAATGATAGCTTATAAGCATGTATGGTGTTCACTTTAATTAGTCATTTACTGCAGTCACACTGCCATCATCTTTATGATAATCAAAGCTGCAACAGCCACTTGATTTCTGCCTCCTGCCCTCCCAGCCCAGGGACACCACAACATCAGTAAAAAGTTGGGGTAGGTTTCTCATATAAATTAGATTCCATGGATTAACCACTTAACTGATAGTTTTTAAAATTTCCCTGTAAGGAATGTGGGAGTCAATATTCTTTCCTGTAGTCTTGTATTGAAAACCTAAACATGGTTTCTCTATTTTTTTTCTAAAGATTTAACATTGTTTCACATCAACTAGATCATATTTTTTTTCTTAATGAAACCTGTGCTACATCTTGCTATGGCTACTCATTTACCTCTGCTGAATTTAGTCCTTTTTCTTGATAATGGTCTTGCTGCTAAAATCCCCCCTGGAGACCTCCAAATACATCTAAAGCACACCAGACTCTGGGGCCATCCCAGACACCTTGCAGAACAATCCCAGGATGTGTTTTTACATTATTTGGTAGGTGCTGGTGAACCATCAAGAGCCTTACATGAGCTCACCCTCTGACTGAAGGATTTGGAACTCAGTCCTAAGCCCTGTTTGAAATTCACTACTAAATTTCACCACAGCTCTGCTTAAATAATACAAACTCTTATCACACAGATGCAAGATGATGGCTACAATTAATTATTTGTTTTACTGCCTAGGATGCACTGTGGTCAAAGTAAAGAGCTACAAAGTGCTTAACTTAGGCCCTTGCTTTTAGCCACCAAAGAGCAAAATCTTTAGTTCATGAAGGCAAATATGGAGCTTGTGTGGGCACCCTCTGTGAGGGTGTGAGCAGTGTGAACCCAGATCACCCTGCTCACTGTGCTGCCATTGCCTCAGACATGTAAGGAAAGAGTTAGCACCACACTGATCACTGTAATAAACAGAATTTTAACAGTAAAACATGCCAGAAGCATTCCTCAACCAGTCATGAAGGAAGCAGAGGCTTTAGTCAGTGCCTTACTTTCGTGTATTATTGTCAACTGTGCTGCCCCAACCTATTCCCGTGTGTGTTTGGGAGTTTTGCTGTCCACTCGTTGGGATAGAACCAAGACAGCAGGCAAAGAACTGGATGTAAATAGACCTGTACAACCACCACAAACCCTCTGGATTACTCTGGCCTCCTCATTTTAACCTTGGATGGTTGTGCTTTCCTTTGGGGAGTGTGTGACCTCTCTGTGGCAGGCTGCCCATCCTTTCAGCACCATGCCATGCCAGGGCCCCTCGCTGTCACCTCCCTCTGGCTGACCGCACAGCCAGGTGAAGTCCATTTCCTAAGCTCGCTTGTTTTCTGTAATTTTTGCCACATGGGGTGAAAGCACACCCCGGGGGAATCAGTGTAATCCTCTCGTTCGTGTTTGCCATTAGGTGTCAGTGTGACAACAACCATGGTACACAAAGGCTGCGCTGGGGTGTGCAGGGATACCACCCCCCTCCTAAACTTCTCATTGTCCACTCGGGGCAAACACAGTGTGAAACGAGGGTAAGGAAAGGACGAAGAAAGCAATAAACATTTTATTTCCGGGTGCTTTTCCATCACCTAATTGAAATTATTTACTAACAGATAAGTCTGTTTGCTTTTCATTCAGCGTGTCTCAGGTTCCCGGTGCTGCAGTTGTCAAAGAAGGGTAATATTTACAAACCCAGGAGAAGAGTTTCTGCACACACTGATCTCACCTTATTTTGGGGCAAAAGAAATAGTCAATATTATCAGTAATTTGCAGTCAGCAGGAGGTAAACTGCTTTGCCCAGTGCAAATGTTAAATTACTTGTGTGAGTTGAGGCCTGACAATATTGGTGCTGATAGATGAGTCCTTCACAAGTTGTTTAAAATACTGTATTAGGAATTACAACTTGAAGTCCACTCATTTCAAAGAGAAGAATAAAAAACTTTAAAACTAGTTTTAAAGGAACTTTTTTGTCAGAAATAGTACCTTTTTTTTGTCTATCAGTGGTATGCAGGATGAGTAAACAGTAAAATACACAATGTGTATAAAGAAGTTGAAATTGTTTTTAAACAAAGCTTTGGGCACTTCCCAAAATGTAGCAAACAGGTTTGGGTTGTATGGGAGTTTTAAAATTTTTAAAATTTTTAAAATAAAAGACAGGGTTTGTGAGAGGGGGAAAAAGTTTTTTTAGAAGAAAAGTAATCTATAAAATATTCTGCAGTAGCAGTATTCAGAATATATTAATTATACTCATAGGATAGCCTCTTTTTTGCCTTATGTTTGAAAATGCAAATGTTTTCACTTTTAATCAGCTTTTGATCATCTCAACATAATGGTTAAACCAGCTTGGTCTTCACCAGGACCAGGGAATCTGTTGTGCCAGATGATCATTGGGATTCAGCTTTGCCTTCACCTTTTCTGCTTGGAAAGGGAACAGGTTCTGAGCATGCCTTAAATTTAGTGGTGTTTTTCTTTATACTGATAGATTAAATCTCAAGTAGCACCATGCTGCTGTGATAAGCATCTGAGCAAGCTGGCTTTTCTTTTACCTCCTTCCAGATTTCTAGTAACTCCATGGCACAGGAGAGGTTATTCTTGAGCATGCACTGCACAGCCCAGGGTAATCCTAGCCAGGACAGGAATACTTAGGTACCATCTCTGCTACAATTCCCCAAGTTGGGCAGTTGCGGGTCTCTTCATGAGAACAAAGCCTTCCAAAATTTGGTAGCCATGCCCCCTTTCAATTTGGGGATGGGAAATGGAAAGCTCGTGTGCCAATTTGATGTTGTCCTTATAACAGATAATTATAGGCTTTAGGAATAGAAAAGGTGCCTGATTAAATGGCTCCAGCCATCTGCTATTGCAAGACTGTGAAGTAATCCTTGACCATTTTCATATTAAGAGCTGCCACGAGGATGTTCTCCCACTGCTTATGCCACTCAGCTTGCCTAGAAAGCTGTCTCCTCTGCTCTGGCTTACTGGCATCCTAACTCACTTTTGCTTTGTATTATTTTAAATAACAGTGATTAAACCTTTATATGGTGCTGTTGGGGGAGCTTGAAAATATAACACATCTATTTTGACTTCAGAAATATAAATTGAAGAGATCCTTATTTTCACATGTGGTTTCAGATCAGGTTCTTCTTCTTCATGTTTGTGGTACAAAGGGAAGAGATGAAAAGCCAGCTAGGCAAGCAGTTTTAAAAACCCCAGCACTGGCCACTGTGGCTGCTTGTACCCCTGCTCCATTGGGGTCCCAGGGGAGGCATAAGAGGAGCCTCAAGGGCCAGGCACAAGCTGCTAACATGGCACTCTGCCTCTGGTTTAGGTGAGCCCAAAGGTAATTTTGCTGGTTTTGAAGCAAAATCATTGGTCAAACAGACCTGAAAGCAACAGAGAGCTCTAAGCCTGCTTTACCCTGAGTACTGTTCCTATAGAGTGTTGCTTCAAGCAATTCTTTACAGTTCAGAAAGTATCCTGGTGCCAGGATCCTCCCTGCAATGGGCTGAGTTCCCAACTGCAGCCTAAACCAGTCCAAAAATGTGCCAGAAAATATGAGGAAGGGTTTCCACCTGAAGACAGAGAAAAGACAGAGGGAGCAGTCAGGCTGTAAGGAAGGACTATAAGGGTACAGGAATAAAGAGATAAACATCTCTGGGTGATGCACATCTGTGCAAGAAGGACTGGTGGTGGCACATAAGAAAGGAAAAAGGTCACTGCTGCAATGCAGGAAAGTGGAAAGATGCCTTTGGAAGGGCAAATTTTTCCCATTGAGCATTAATTGCTTTCCATGGATACAAAATGCACTTTAAGTGATAAAAGGAATGGCTGACAAGCAATGCTGTGTTTAACAGCTATCAGAGAATGCAATGTAGGTTAATTACCTTCCCTTAAAATGAATTTTTTTTTCCTGAAGAGGTGAGCCTCTGTTTGAGACAGAAGCTAATCTCCAAACTCCTGTTGTCTACTTCAATGAAAAGAGGAGCAAGAAAGGGAATGAAATGGGGTGGTGAGGAGCCACCAGTAGGAACCATGGTGATTTTTCTTCCCCGGCATCGAGGCATCAGTTTTTTGCATTGCTTCCCATGGACTTTCCTCTTTGGTTACCTTCAGAAGCACAAGCAATGCCAGGAACTGCCCACAGCTCCCTCCAGGGCTTTGAGCTTCCCAAGCGGTGTCCACAGTTGCTGCTCCTGCTGACACAGTTTATTTAAATAGGCAGGAAGAAAGTATTGGTGGTTGCAGGAGGCAGTGTATAGTGTAAACTACCTCTGTGAGGTTTTAAAAAGAAAAAACACTCTGGTATTCCTGCCACTCTGTAATTGAGGGATATCAGTCAGGAGAAGATCTTCCCAGGGAATGGAATGAACAGCCTGGGAATGAAAAACCCACTGTTCCTGCAATGTTGCATTTCCCCCTCAACAGGGCACATGAAGTGTAGTGTGTCCCCTTTCCAAAGCTGTTTTCCTCTAAATCAGTCTCTTCTAGTGGGAAAGGGTGGGAAGGAAAGTATCAACCCATCAATCAGGGTTTTCGGTGCCAACAGGGTCACATCAGCTTCTCAAAGCCTTTGGGCACCCAAACCACAGAATATGCTGGTGGTTATCAGCAAGTCTGTGCAGCAAAGCACTGCAGCAGGTGAGTGACAGGATGCAAATATCAGGGAGGACCTGCCCCTGTGTCTGCTTCAGTGCCTTTCCAGCCACACCTTTCTGGTGTGGCAGAAATTGTAAAATGTCGGTCAGGGCGCTCTGGAGATGGGTAAAATGAGGCATGCACATACCCCAAGTCCTTTTATGTCCTGGTGCCTTGAAGTGCATTTAGAAAATGCATCCAGGGTTTGTCTTATGTTGGAGGATTTAGCCAAGAGACATTAAGCAGAGCACTGTATAAGTGTCATTAAGAGAGCTTAGCAACAGGATATTCTGTGATTCCAGATTCCAGGATACTCTTATGCATATCCTCTGTGTGTGTGTATATATATGTGTGTGTGTGTGTGTGTGTGTGTGTGTGTGTGTGTGTATGTGTGTATGTGTGTGCAAGCACAGAGTTTGCATATATACACATTACCATAAAGACTGAGGGTTTGCAGGTTTGAAACAACATGTTGGTACCAGCTGTGTACCATGTTTTCTATGCATTGCATTGGTGTTACTAATTTTCTATGTAGAGACACACACAGACCCCATAAAAACTTGGCCCTCATTTTATGAAAACTTACCTGAGACATTACCAACTTACTATCCTAAAGTCAGTACTTTTAAAGAGACTGAAAAAAAATCATGTAAGAATTTTCAGGTTTGGTACACATTAAGCTCGTTGATGTCAGAATAAGTTTAGTCCACACAACCTTCCAGCATGATAACATTTTTTTTTTTTTCTGTGAAACCCACTGACTACAAATACGTTAGGCTGGCAGAGGTTAGAAAGCAATGCTGTTTTATAAATTGGGTTTTATTTACAGGTAGTATTCCCATTTTTTCATTATTTGGATTAGGCAAGTAACTGGTCCCAAGTTTTTCTTCATTAAAAGAAAAAACCTTCCTTTTAAGAGGTGTGTACTTCACAATTTTCAAACTTCAATAGCATAGAAATTTTCACTGGGTCAGAAAGCTGATTTAATTTGCTGCTGTTAAAGCTTTCAATTTTACATCCATGAATTGTCAAATTAAATTCAGTGCATTGCTTAAATTTCTAGCTGCAGTGCATTTAGCCTAATTGCTTTGGTAAGTTGGGTGCTTAGTAACTCCTACTTCTCTGAATTTTCGTCTTTAAAGGCAAGCAAAATAAAGCCTGAGGGCCACAGGTGGGCTAGCCTGCTCTTTGGGATTCACCTGTGGGGTCTTTGGATATCTCTTCCAGTCTGACTGCATCCTCAGACCATATCTGATGAGGCTGCTCTGCTGACAAGGGAGAGCATTTAAACACCTGTAGGTTTTAGCTATTTAAGTCCAAATCAGTTTTGAACCAACAAGAAAGGCTGAACAAAATGGTTCAGATTTCAGTCAGTTGTCAACTAAATGTGTGCACTGGGCCTTTAAGTATTTGGCCAGACACATCTTGATTGCTTGGCTTTTGTTTTCCCCCTTGGAAAGTCAGCTGGATAATGCCCTGTAGCCAAAGTCTATTCTGCCATGCTGTAAGTGGGCTGGGCTGGGGCTGGGGGGAAGGGGGGGTCCGGGTGAAGGGAGAATTAACCAAAACCAGAGTTATATTCAGGTATTTGCAAATTTTTGTAAGCCAAGGTGTTTGCAGTAATTTTCAGTTTTCTTGCCACATTAAATTTAAAAATCGTAGGGACATAAAATGATCCCAGCAATGCAGTCTTTAAGGTGGGCTCTTTCTGGGGACAAATCACAAAGCAAACACAGAGGTGATGGAAACAATCGAAGAAACTTCCACCAACAGCACCCTCAGAGGCAAGCCCTGAGTGTCTAGTTTCTTCGTCTTTGTTTACAGTATTTTTAAGGCTTTGAGTTCTCACGCAACATATATGTCATTAAATGGCTGATTCCTCTTTGCACACGTTGTTGTGATGGCCTGTGGCAACCTGAATTAATTGTTTCAGTAGTTGATGGTGGTTACTGGCCGTAATTATTATAATTTGCATTTATAAAAACTTCTTTCATCTAAGGATCTTAAAATGCTTTTGCACACATTTAATTAAGCTTCACAACATCCTGTGAGGTAAGTGTCAAGAGTGTTGTTATATCCATTTTTACACGAGTTTCTCCAAGAAAACAAGGTCAGTCTCTAATGTGACTGGTATTTGGTTCACATCACTTGCACAGGACAGGTAGCATGGCTGCAGGAATTAGGAATGCTGATCTAGGTCACTTTGCATCTCCCACATGGCTCTTGCTGCTGCCACACTGTGTGGACACACGCACTAAGCCATGGCAAACACATGATTTCCAGTCTGAGGTGGCCCTTTCCTTCCCAGGAGCACTCGAGCAGCAGCAAAGTCTTGGGAAGAAAAAGAGATAAGCACCCAACAGGATGCACCAGATGAAAACCCACCTTGCAAAGATCTGTCCTTTCCAAACTTTCCACCTTAGCATTTAAGCCTCTCTTTGCCGTCTGCACACAGTAAGACGTGTCTGCTTTAGCCAAAGCCAAGAAAGCAGCTGCAGGCAATGTAGAGTCACCCTTCAGCAGCCACTCACTTGCTCTAGAAGAGGCTGCACACACTTCACCTCCACCCCCTACCAGCCTTAGACCCAACCCTTTGGGCAATCAGCAGTTCTGAGATCTACTAAATCCTAGATTACCACTTGACAGATATTTAAAAGTGAGGATCAACCAAAGTAGAATAGACTTGGAACTTGGGGGACAGCAGTTTTCAAAAGCTCATTTCTTTTTCAAACATATGACTATGTTGTTTAAATTGAACCTAGCTCTCTGTAAGGTCGGTTGATCACCATAATAGCCCTGAGGAAGATATGTCTAAGTAAGTGCTTGCAAATTGAGTAAGGAGTCCAAGGCCATACCTGCATGAGTTCTTTACCATCCTCATCAATTTATGTTTACATAAATTGTTTACATGTGGCAATGACCAGATTAGCTATTTGGAAAGAACTCTGCCTGTGGATGCACTTATTCCAAAATAAAAGCCACTTTGCTTTTCTAAATTAAGTGCACTTAGAGGTAGAGAATGATTATTCTGAATAACATAAGAAAGGAAGTAATTTCATTCCCAAGTAGTCTATTGAGCAGAAATATTCTGAAATAATCTGTCTAATTTCTCATGTTGATGCTTTTTAAGGCACAGACAAAGTCACAGAATTAACGACCAATTTAGTTTTCCATCCATTGTTTTCATGGAGAGGGTGTGCCAGTGCAAGGCAGGAGTCAGAGATTCCTTCCAGTTTCCCTGAGTCAATGTACAGGATTTATTCTGGTCCATGTCTCTCTTGTGGAGGAAGGAATGCCTGGCAGCCAGAGGAGAAGGTCTGACACAAGAACACACGTAATTTCGTTTTACCTGGTGCTGTCTACTTAACTTTCATCAGAAATGGGACAGTCATTAGCCTAAGCCTGTGTTTTCACTGAAGCTTTCTTCTGCTTTTTTACTCTCCAAACTTGTTCATGCCTGCTGTGGCACAGAAAATTATGGCAGCAACCATACTTGACATGCATGACAGAACACAATGCCTTGGGAATCCCAGCATCAGGCCCTCAGAGGAGATTTTATTGCTGCTACCAGAAAGTTTTCAAATTAGTATATTTGGGGTATGTTTCTTTATTTGGAAGGGGGGGGGTAAAAATTCTCCTTGTGTTATCTCATATTGCAGTAACTGAGACTTGATGGGTACTACATTATCCTTTTTGGACCTCAATCACTCCCAAAGATTCAAGATGAACTCTGCCTGCCCAGGCACCAGAGTCGGTGCCCCAGGGAATTTCTTCATATCTAAGGGATGTGCAGGATGTGTACTCGCATGCCCTTACTGCCTCTCAGCCCTAGCTGTACATGCAGTTTTGCTTTAGGAACCTGTACCTCCAGTATTGCAATATCTTTTTCAGTCTCTGTCATCAAGAGTTTAAATACAGTTCAGATCAGTGTTAGTGGCCCAGCTCCAAATGAGGGGAATTGCTGCAATTCGTTATCTTGACAAATTAACTGGTCTGAGGCAATTCCTTTTTGAGAGAGATACAATTACCTAACTCTTGAACTCTAGCCTTGCTCCAATGCTGTGGCATAGCTATGCACCTGCTCAAAAAGTGTGGATACTACTTTCCCATCCATAAATACAATTCTTGCACTAGGAGCTGATTTTAAAGAAAAGAGTTTCTGAGGTGCCAAGGCAGCTGGTTGCACAGGGGAGGGACAGTATGGGAAATGCAGGGTCCTTGTCACCAAACCACAAGAGGAAAGGCTGGCACAGAGAGTGTTCTATCAGAGAAATGCATCACCAGTTGTCCCATCCTCTGTTTTGAGTCCAGCTTCCTGATCCTGAGTGGAAGAAGGCGGCTTTCCTGATCCCAATCCACCACATGGAAAGGAGTAACCCACTCAGATTAAACCAGATTAAGAAAAAAAAAAAATCCAAGGTGTTTTCTTCCTGGGATTTAGGCAAAAATTTCTATTTCAATCCTGCAGTCTTTATGTAACTGGTGGAAAATAGGTTGCCATCAGCACTCCACTCCTGATGTGGACAGGAGCTGGTGCTCCTGGGAAGGCAGAGTGACCTCCAGCCTTGCCATCAACTCCTGGCCTTCAGGACAAGCTCCTTTCTGCCTTTTCTACCAAGGAATGAAAATAGATCCACAGTTACACATTGTTCTTCCAACCCAATGTGAGCAGATGCACTTCTCATCCTGTTCCCTGTGGAAAGCAACTCCTTTTGCCCCTCAGCCATAGCTCACCTGTGGGCATCATCTTTCCTTGTAAAAGAGCTCCCAGATGCTGAAAGATATCCCTTAACCATTCATTTGAGCCAGTGCCTTTTGGAAACTGTTTAGGATAAAGCCGTCCAGCAGAAGGCTTGTGTTTGCCCAGAGCCTCTTTGTATGGACTCGGCGGCTGGGAGTTTCCTTGAGCTCCTCTTTGAACTCCAAGCCTTCAGCATCCAAAACATTTAACCCTCAATTTCTTTTCTGCTTTATCAGTTTGGCCAGCTTCCAGCTGGCAGCATTCATTTGCAGGCTCCCATTCTGCATCTCGTGTTTGCAGATTTGTCTTTTTCAATTAACCCCTTGAAATGGTTTTCTTCTCCCCGGAGCCTACCGGCCTCCGGTCTGGCCGGCACTTCTCCCTGCTCCGGCTGCCTGAAGGGCAGGAGCTGTGGAGCAGCTGTGTCCCTGAGCTGGCAGTGCCAGGCAGAGGGTGCGCCCCACGCACGGAGAGCAGCTGAAGGAACACGCAGGTTCGGCACTGCCGGCTCTGCCCGTTGTGGGTTGGGGCTTGCAATGCCAGAGGCGCTCCTGCCTCTGTGGAGCCTCTGGAGCATCACTTGTGAATAATGAGATCTTCCCTGAGCGCTTTCGCTGGGATGCTCGGGAGCATGCGCCCACATTTCCACTGCTGCAGCCTTCACCCCAAACAATGGCAACGTCTGTGCTCGCCAGCAGCTCTTCCACAGATTTGTTTTAGAACAGCTATTTCTAGACAGTCACCTAAAATTTAAAACACAAAAAAAAAAAAAAAAAAAAAAAAAGGAAAAGGAAAAAAGAAAAAATGGAAAATAAAGACCGTGTCTAAAGCATCACTTACCAAACAAAGACATTGCCTAGTCTCCAGGATTGTCGTCCCTGCTGTAATTGCTGAGCAGTAGCAGCTGTAGGTTGCTCATCCTGGCACTCCAGCTGGTTCACAGGCATCCGCGGGGAGGGGAGAGCCGCTCACCCACTGCCGGGATTGCCCAGCAAACTTCACACGGGCTGGGAAACCTGATAACATCTAGAGGTGCAGCATCTCTATTGCTGAGACACCAGGCAAGCCTTTGAAGTGAGACGGGCTGGAATTGAGGCAAATTCTTGGTTGTTCAGTCCCTTCCAGCTGGAAACTCACTACAGCTTGGTACTACCACATCTGAATCACCCTGTAAGACACACCTTTTACACCTTTCTCTTTTTTTTTTTTTTTAAATTAATTAGTATTGGCACTGCTGGGGTAGTTCCTAAGGAACTGATTACTTAGGCTCCAGGGAGATATAAAATTAACTATTCAGGCTGTGTAGCAGTTAGCTTAATTTTATGTATGATTCTAGCAGAGCAAAGGAGTAGTAGAGATGGAAATCTCAACCAATGCTAGTAAAGACTCAGCATTTCCATTTGCAGAAAGTTTTAAAACCAGATTTCACAACAAGCTGCAGAAAGCTGCTAAGTAAAGTGTAACTGTCTACACTACCAAAAAAGCAAGAAAACAAAGCCGTTGTTTATAAATGTTAGCTTCTTCTGTAGTTTTATCACATAACTTTTATATTAATTCCTAAATTTCCTGGCCCACCCACTAAAACATTTTTACTGCTGCTAATACCTCTACTACACAAGTAGTGAAATAATGACATGTTATGCTACTATTAAGGATTGATTCTACTGGTAGTGATTGAAGTGCCTTATCTTCTCAGGCATCAAATTGTTAAACAACAGAACTGGGAGATAGTCAGATTTAATTTCAGGAATAATCTTATCCAGCTCTCTAAACAGTAACAGCTGTTCTCAATGCATTTTAGAAGTACTACAAAACCAATATTTCGACAATTTGTATTTGTCAAATGCAAACATGTCAGCCTTGGGAATTAACAAAACAACACAAAAATAATCTGAAAATAAAAATCCATGGAAAACTAGCCCAGAAAAAGTGAAGAAGTTTAGAGTTACATTTTTCCACACTCACAAACAAAGCTCTGTGGTTTCCCTGCAGGAATTTGTTGAAACAAAACAATTTTATTAGAATATGTTTATTTAGAAAGATGTTTTTTGGGAGAACAATTGTAGCCAAAAAAAAGAGCTGACCACACTCAAATCAGCAATGGAAGTTCCCAGTGATTTTGATGCCAGAAGAATTTTATGCAGTGATTTTAGAAATAGCTTTATGTAGTTTGAGAGAACCTGGGATAGAATTAAGTTATCATAACTTGATAATGTGTGAAATTATGCTCAATCTCATGCCTTCTGCAGTAGTTACCTGCTTTTAAAAAAATCTCCAAAGTATCATAAAATCATGACAGCTTGTTTTCAACAGGTAAAAAATAAATACTTAATTACAAAAAGGTTTTCGCATAATAAGAGAAAATACTAATTTATTTACTAAAATTAGGTGTTCAAGTAAAAAAATAAATTTTGTTTAAATGCCTAAGAGAAAGAAAGTGTGATTGTTAGTAAAGTCTACAGTTTTATAGCACTCACTTGAATTAACCTGAATTTGCATTTCTTCAGACCCTTGATTAGTTTCTCTCAGAAAAACGCTATTTACCTCCTTTTTTTTTAGTAAAACAGCAGTGTGGCTGAAGTCTGTGTGGTTCACTGGGAGTTCACTGGGATATATTTGCAATTCCTGAAGCAAAAAAGTGATATTTTATCTTTAGAAAGAGTTACATTTTTTTTGAACTTATTGAATTTTTCAGAGATCAGCATGAAGAGTTCTGATTAAATGCTTGCTTCAGCGTTTTAAAGGCTTCTTGTGTCCCTGTTGCCTAAGGAGGTCGTACACGAGGATTGCTCTGTAAACATCAGATTGTACAGAATTGGCTCTGCACACCATGCCAGGCACACAAAGAGGAAGTCAAATGGCTTATCTCTCACTTATCAACTAGTTTATTTTTCACGCCCAAAAAAGGCTGCTACAAGAGCAGCTGCTACTTTGTAAATAATTTAATGGCTGCTGTTAAGTAGACCTGTCAATTTTGCAAACAATATTAAAAGGAGATTTACGTTTTACCGCAGATTTGCACGTTTTGAAATGCGTTTTTATCCCTGGAAGTCCAGTGCAGGATCCTGGAGAATGGAAACAGCTTCTGATTTGCAGACACAGATTTAAAAGAGAATAGATATGTTTAAATAATGACAGATGTGTGGGCAGGCAAGGCGTGATATCTCATCACCTGCATGCATTACCCAGAGAGCATCTTGCTCATTAAAGCATAGGAGAACTTTCAGTGGACTTGTAAAGAAAGATATTTGGCTCTTTCAGACAGGTGTGGGATGTAGCAATAGCAATTACCACTTAATTTTGGAAATGTAGAATATGCATTGGGTCATTGTATGTTTGGGTATATACAATGCTATCCCAATATTGATCACGACAAATAGGATTTTTTTAAAGATTTTAGCACGAAAGTTTCATATTCTTGCATCTGGTAAATTACTTTCATGTTGAAACCACAACATTAGCACAGTACCAACGTTCAAATTTTTGAAATTCAAATTCAGATTGAAATCCCCAGATCGTAACATGTTTAGCAAATAGCAGTTTAGAATTTAAACAGCAAGAGTTTATTGTGCCAGAAGGCAAAGGAATATCTCGGATTGCCTGAATACAAAATCTTAGGTGAAACTTATGATCTCTCCAATGTTAGCACAAAGTCAAGTCTCTATCAAGCACCAAATCCTAGCCAGAGCCCTCATCTCTGTGGCATTGTTGCCAAAATCCTTCCCTTTCTAATTCAAAGTGGGATATGTTGCCTCTAGTTTGGGAAGGGCTGTGTTGTTTAAACAGTGTTCCTTGTGCATTTGTTTTTCCTGCTTTAGCACTTCTCACAGGTAGCAGAGTCCATGTCCCACAACAAAAATATTTATTTCTTTACTCTATAGCTCATATCTGGTTTTGTGGTTTTGAACCACTCCTGACATCCACACTGCAGCTGTATCCCCAGACCACAAAAGGTTCAATGCTCATAACTATTTTAACATATCAGATATTTATTTTAGATATGAAAGTGCAGAGAAATCTATTTGCACTCCTGTGGGTAAGAACCCTGTTCTTCCCCTGGTTTTGTGCTTGCAGATGACAGACTGCTCTGTTTTCCATGAGGTTTCCATGAATCCAGTAGCATTATTTAACAAGGTGTAGCTGGGCTACACCCACAGCACAAAATATCAGTCACTGGCCATGCTGTAATTAACTGCTCATAGCATTCATATATTAGAAATAAGGCACCCAAGGACTCTATAATTCCAAATTGTAGCCCACTCCACATTCAAAAGCTGCTGGGTACCACCTGGAGCACATGCATGAGTTACACTGAAGTGGTTGGTGTGAGGACTGGGATTTACTCAGCAATGGTTCTCAGCAGAGACAAGAAAATACAGACTAGCAGTGTGATGGAAAGAGATCAAGAAAAAGCTGACCCAGTTCTGATATGTTTCCTTTCTCAATACACACTCCTCTTTCAGCATCTCTCAGGGTTTTATGCTCTGGTGTGTCCCCACCCCCAGGAGCAGTGGCTCCAGAAGTCATGGACATCATATATTGGTGAAAGTTGGTAGCTTTAAGGGGGTAAATTATGTAGGTCTCAGTTGTTACTAAGTGGAAAAATAAAAAAGGAGAAAAGAAAAATTAATTACAGATGCTGTAATGTACAGACTGTACATCTGAGCTTTGACATTTTGCAAATTCAAAGGTTTAACAGTCTGTTTCTTAACCAACTCTGGCCAAGTGAAGAGGGAGGCTCCTCAGGACCAAAGACTATTCCAGGTGGGAACACTGCAGTGGGACTTGTGGTCCAGACCAGAGGCTGTCAAAGTTTGTGCCACAAGACCTGTAGTGGATTTTGTCTAATTATGTTTTTTCCCCCATCAACAGGAATTCTGTTTAATCACTTTCCCAGAGCTCTTCATGTATATGAAAAGCAGCTTCTCACAAACATTTATAAGTTCTCAATACTGTACCTCTCATTTTTTTGGCTTCTCATTCTGCAAGGCTCCAAGAAGACAGCTCCAGAGAAACCTCCCTTACTAGCCCTGGATTTGAGTTTCTGGGAGTTAAGCATTGCCCATACACTTGTTTTCTCCTCTGCTTTTATTTCTCTTTGGATTCCCTTTTTCAAGATGGAGGAGAAATTGCACCAGTGCTGGTTTTGCACCTTTATTTATTGTAGTGTGGTGTGCATGCTTGAGGTGTGCTGCCTTCAACCGAGTTGGCCATATTCAACCATTCTCCACATTGGGGAATGGTTGAAAATGTGGGAACCAGCAGCACAGACAGACATGAGCTACCTGGGAAAGCCAAACCTTGCCACACTTCACCCTCCCTCCCACCACAGATGCCAGTGGTATTTAGGTGGCATGAAGAGTAGAAATAGTCCACAGCACTCCCACGGCATTGGATTTTTAAGACTCAGAGGTTCAGAAAGGCTTACCAGCAGATTTGCCCTCCTAAGCCAGCGAGCGTTCTGAGTCTCCAGACGAAATGTAAACCCAACAGCGTGGCAACCCTCGCCAGGCTGTTACATCCTCCCATTGCCCACGGTGCCACCACGGGTATCCTGCAGATCAGCTTACACAGGATCCAAGAAGGCAGAGAACAAGGGGAGAAGAACAGGATTAGAGGAGGAAAAAATGCAAAAGGGTCTTATGATTTTGAGAAAAATCTTTTAAAGTCTTTATCTGTAACAGGATTTTTTTCCTTAATCCCAACTCTGCTAGCCTGCGGTTTGATTAAATTTTTTATTTATTTATTTTATGTCTCACACCTAGAATATGCAATTCCTTCTTTATATTTTTAAGTGGTTCAGATATTTTTAAAGAATTTCTATTACCACAGGGCTCAGACTGGAACTTGTGAATTGGATGCTCATGCTTCACCTACTGAAGACTTCAGGCCTTAATTGTGAATGAAAATATTTTAAAACAAAGCTAAGGGAAGTCTTTATTTTTAAAGGAAGGAGTTACACATACTCCTCTGGGGAGCTAGTCCAGTTGATAAGACTTTGATCCCTATGGCTCATGCAGCAGCCTTTGGCAGCCAGCTGGACCTTCTGTAGTTGACAATGTAGAGAATGCATTTCCTCCTTGCTATCTACAGCCAATACACACTCTGTCTGTGTGTTTCAAAACCTCTTGGCTCTGTTTCTTGGTGCTGGTCATTGGCTACTTGGCCTCCTTTTCAAGGGAAAAGCCGAGGGTGAAAGCTGTGGAAGCATGTGGGTTTCCATTCAGTTTGTTCCCCTGCAAGAGAGGACACTCCTGTCCGTATGGGCATCAAAGGCAAACAGCTGGCAGCTTGATTAGAACTTTCAGATGAAGTAAGTGTGATATCATATCTTCATCCATCTTAACAGAACTTCTGGGGCAGTCAGATGAAGAAGACCTATCTTGTGAAGCTTTCCCTGACCAATCTCCAGAGCAGGGAGGAGGGTGCAACCCGCCTGTTCCCGGCCCTGCTGACAGACCACCAACGCAGAGCTGCTCCCACAGGTGAGCTGTGAATGGTTTCAAAATGTGTGTTTGGTATTCTGAACCTTTCTGACAACTGCAGTTGTTGTCTGCATCATGACTGTAAACACAATAAAACATTAACACACTAAAAACTAAGAAAAACCTGGAAGCTCAGAGGACACGGCATAGACACAATGAAATCTCCAGAAACACAGACAGTTTGCAAGCTTTCAACCCACACTAGCACAACCATTTTCAAATTAAATCATCTGTGCAAAGGCAGCCTTGCTTGCTGAATGGGGAGAAAAGAGAAATACAGCAACGAAAACACAGCAAATTAACAGTTGCAGGTAGTTAACAGAACTTTTAAAAAACTGACATGATCTTTACAGATTTCTGTAAGCAAATCACTAGCCTGTAATCAAAAACCCTGGGAAGATCTTTTGAGAGTGCCCTTCTTCTGAAGCTGATTAAAACCTTGAACTTCACTATGACAGAAACAATAGTTCTGATAATTGGGATTTTTTTTCCAGCACTTCCCTTGCTGGTGAACCTGCACACTGCCTTGCAAGGGATATGAAATTAAAAAGAAACAGCTCTTCTGCAAAGATTCAAAAAGCATTTGTTTCTGATATTTTTCTTTGTGCATTCTTGATAGAAAAGAAAAAAAAACCAGTTATTTGTTCCCAGTGAGTATATAAATGCGTATTATATAGATTTCTTTTTATTTTCTATGCCTACTGTCTGTAGGAATGTTTTTAGTAAATCTGGTGTGAGTTTGACATTGAAGTTCCACATTACATTCATCCCAGACATTTGTATATAACTGGGCTGACATGGTTTGTTTTCTTCTTTCTTAATTTTCTTCTTTCCTTCTCTTTCTGGAAATCTGTATGTTAACTAGTTTTCTGTCTCCCCTTACATGGGGGCATTGAGTTTTTTCAGTATGCAGTGTTATATTCATTTTACCAGCTACACACCATGAGTGAAGTATTTATTTTATACATTGCCTACAACTTTCAGGATATGGACACGCTCTAAAGCTTTCAGAGCTATCTAATGGGTTTGGAGGTGGGCCTGGCTTTAAAAATACAGTGCACAGTTATTCCTTCTTAACTTTTGGGAAAAAGATACCACTGTACTGATATGGGCAAATTCTAAAGACAGTCTCCATGCTGGAGGCTGCGTTGTCTCCAGAGGGCTCCAAGTGCTCCAATAAAAGGAGCTCCTTTAGCAGCACACCAGAGCCGAGACTACTCCCAACACGCCTGTGATCCCAAGGTATAAACACGCTGTCCTCCCTCCCTTTTGCTCACCCTTTTCCTTCTGGAGGTTGCTATGACTCACCCAGCTCTGGCAGTCCCACGTCTGCCTTCGTCAGGCATCTGGGGAGAGGCTGAGAGCTCAACTTTGCCCCGACTCCTTGGGCTCCCCACCTGACCTGCACCTACCCAGGTGGGTCACCATGAGTTGCTGAGCCTCAGGAGTGGCTCCTTGCAGTCACCAGAGCTGCATAAATGGCTGGGATTTCCCAAGGCTTTTGGTTGGAGAGCATAAAGTGAGCTCCCACCCGTGCACCAGCTCCTCCACCTGCGGACGCCTGGAGATGCCGCTGACCTCTGACAGCAGAGGCTGGAGATTTTGGTGGCCACTTACAAAGCCATGGAAGAAAACTTCTCACGGCTCTCCTGGCTGGCCACAGCTGCTCCAAGCCTGCCAACGAGAATTTAGGTTTCAAAGGCACTCCCTGTGACAACATCAGCCAGGTAGGAAGGTCACCTGCTGAGGCACAGGTGACTCCAACAACTTCTTCCCTGTGCCTGAAAAAAGCCACGGGTGGCTACAAGCACCCAGCTGTGGCTTGGTTTGCCTCCAGTTTCTCACAGTTGCTCTTCTACAATGCATCTGCTGCCAAGTCTGCATCAGACTTCTTCATGTGAAAAAATCTCTATAAAGAAAGGAAGTTCTAGTGCTGGGACCCTGCACAAATAGGGCTGTTCTCTGTTCTGCGATCATTGCAGTGTTTCATCTCTCTGTCCCAGATACTCCAGCATTACCAGAGACTTCTGGGTTTGTGTTTGGCTTCTTCTGGGTAGCAGTGGTTCTTTAAGTTCCTGTAAGAGACTACACCAGGACTTTGCAGCTCTTCAGCAAGAGTACCCGATGGCTGTTCTTTCAGAGTCTCTTGTTATCTGCCTTGGCTTTACATCTTTGTACCGGCTAGTCACACCAATTACACATTACTGCATTTCTAACACATCTACCCCTATCAGTCCCAGATGCTGTCCTAAATCTGCATTTCACTCAATTTTGAAAGCTCATCTCCAGCACGTATTTCTTTCTTCCTTGTATTTCAGCTCTTGGGACAGCTGGGGCATATCTCATGAGTTACATCTAGGTAGAAGTCATGAGCAAGAGCCCTGTGAAGACTAACAGAAGACACTTATGTTTCACTTGCCTAACACACCTTGTTTCTGATGCCCTTCAGGGAGTTTGACATCTGCATATGTGTAACTGGAGCCCAGTTTTCAGGCTGCGTGATTAAAAAATCACTTCAACTAACTCTTCACATCATCATCTCCTTTGCTTAACCAGGAAAGCCATAATCTGGGATGAAGACAGGGACAGAAAATGGACAGAAGAGGCTGGAAGCAAAATAGTAATTCATAAAACAATCTCAAGGGTTTATTTCTTTAAAACTTATTCTTGATTTATCTCCATGATTTATGGAAGCAGCAGTGGTGTTGCTGCCAGTGGAGAGCTGTAGTCAGCTTCCTGAGCCATACACACACAAAAAGTTATGGGCAGTAAAGATTTCAGGACAACATTACAGAAAGCAGCAATTCATTTGCTCCCTGATTTCTTTCACTCTAACATAAAACGGACAGTTAAACACCACCAACAATGCACAGTCCAGTGAATAATTTTATAAGATAAAGATCTCACCTCTGGCTTACATTTGGCATTGACCGTTGCCTTCTCTCCTTCCAAGTGTCAGCTATGTTTTAGCCTGGAAGTTCCTGTCCTCCCTTTACTTTTGTTATCTCTTTATGAAAACGTTTTGATCAGCACAACCCTGCAGCAGAAGCTGGAACTTGAGGAGGATATTCTGAATTCTGCTGTTCAGAGGACTGAGGTAGCATGCTGATCCTCTCAGCCACACAAAGGAGCTGATCAGGGGCCTGTGAGACAGCTCGTTTCTGATGGGTCAACCAGAGAGTGCCTGGGACCATGTCAGAGTCTGGCACCAGAGCCCCACAGAGCTGTGACTGCACTCACTCCTCTGCCTCTGGCCCTGGAAGCTGCAGTGTGGGTTTCCTCCCCATCAGTGTCTCATTCTCTTTCCTTACCATAATGTGTTGTGGGCTTAAGTATCTTCCATTTGTTGGCAGTGTGTGAAGCTAGGTTGGAGGGGTTTTTAGCTCATTATCCATCTACCTAGTCCCCATTTCTTAAACCAGAACTACTCCCATTTTAATTAGGCTCTCTATTATTTTAATACAAGTGATTAGGATAGGAGGAAAAAGTGTTTATCATCACAGTGATTTTTACCATAAAACTTTCTTGTTGGTTATGTCCTTAAAAATACACACATTCCTACTTCTCTACAAAGTTTTTATTTAATCTCATGAGCATGTCTGTATATTTTGAATCTGTAGCATCACTGACCAAACCTTAGGAAGTTCTAACAGCACCTTTCATTTCTTTATGTTGGTTATTAAATCAGCATAGAGGGAGGGAATTAGAGTTATCCCACGGCATCCCTTTTGTATGTCACATTAAAAAAAACCCATTAAATGGATTTCTTACTCCTACCTGACTGTTCTGTGCAAATAAAGTAAGCATTCATCACTGTTATGGCTTCTACCTGTTTCAAAAGTCCTCTCTAACCAGGAAGCAAACCCAGTCATAAAATAGCAGGAATATAGGTTGAGGGATAGCATCTGCCAGGTTCAGGTGTAATCCTACCAGCTGCTCTATCTGCCTGAGCAGTTTTCAGTTCCAAATCAACTGTTAATGGGTGTGATGCAGGGATGTGGTGATGTGGTGGAGGAAATTCATGTCAGAAGTGGGATCCAGCAGCTCAGCTGGATCCAGTGCTCTTCCTGCCTGGCTGCTGCAGCCTTCCCTCTCTTTCCTTCTCTTTCTTCTCTTCCTTCTCATTCTTTGCCACTGCTCAGCCCAGGAGCTTCATGTGCCTCAAGAATGCAACAGCAGGCAGATATAAATGGCTTTGTGCAAAGTTGCACTCTCAATTTCTACATCTGTAAAACTGAGATAGTGCATTACCGAATTCAGAGGGGCAAATTAATCAGTCAGTGTGCACACTGCACCTTGAAAATACAAAATTAACTCTTCTTAGCCCATAAGTGCTCAAGATGCATCAAGGCGTGTTCCATGGCCTCTTGATTCCACACAAAGGTCCTCTTGATTAAATTAGATTGCTAATGTATTAACGCATTAGCACACTTGAAGAAAGAAAAGTTTGAAAAAGCAATTTGGCTTCATCACATGAATGGCATGTATACTTAATGGAAATTTTTCCAGCATTCACAAAACAAAGAAAAATCAATAAAATGTCTGCCAACTGTTCCACTGAAAACATTTTATAATCTATAGCACTGAGAATCCTGAGCCAAGATAAACCAGCCTTGCTGACAGAAAATACTGACAATTATTTTACATTGATTCAACTTGGCCCAGCCCAGACTGACCTTGTTTATTCATCTCAGTCTCTTAATTCATATTAACTTGGCATCAAAATGGGACATGTGGCATGTGGGCTGAAGACCCATTTCTGTATCTTAGACTCAGATAAATGTAGTGCATTGAGTACTTCCAGTGCCTTGAGCTCTTAGGTAGATTTATATGCATTAGACTGAACTGGTTAAGTTCCTTTTATCCCTGCTGGGCTTTTCATGTCTGTTGACTGTAAAACTAGAAGCTCAGTAGAGGTAACATCTTCTTCTAAGCCTTTGGATATACATGAAATCCTCCCAGTACTGGTCAATTTTAAAGACACATCCAAAGAGGATGGAGGGTTTTAAGCTCTTTTAAAATATAAAAATAGAAGGGTTATGGCAATTTGGCAGCCAAAAAAGCAATTTGCGGGTCTCGGCAGAATCCAAGGCTGTGTGTAAGAAAGCTGATCAAGACACTACAGAGGAGATAATGGGGTCGAAGAGCAGAAGAATCCCCCCGCTTTTGCAACCAGCATAATCTGGTCTCCAATGAAGTTTCTTAGTTTCTTATACTGAACCAATAAAGCTTAGTGTGATGGGAGAGTTGCATTACTGCAGCTTAAAAATGTCTCTAGAAAGCTGATGAAGAGAGGTGCTTTTAGTTGCTTTACATGTGCCCAGCTGCTTGCATAGCTGTCTTCTGGCTGGTAGTGGGAAGACAAAAGCATGAGGAAAATCTCAGCTTTTTCTTTAATTATTTATGTTCTCACCAGTAATAAAGGGCTTTTTATGTCTGGAATGTATGATTTGTATTATCAAAGCTAAATGAGATTTTGCACTGTGGTAGTGAAGAAATTGGTTGCTGCACAAAAGCGTTCACATTTTTATTCTCACAGCTACACTGCTGTTGTAGCTGAAAGTCACCCTTGAGTAAAACACTACTTGAGTCAAACATGACTACATCCACTAAGGAGGAAAAGCTACCCAGATGATGAGAATCCTCCCAAAAGGGTTCCCAGTTGGCCTGGCATTGGATGTTTAGTTTATTTTCTCTACTTGACTCGTTCTTGATGAAAGCAATGCTCCCTTGGACTTCACCAGTGCCTGGCAGGTTGTGGATGGCAGGACAAGCAGCAAGTCAGCAAGCCAAGGTGGCACAATGTGGCCTCCAGGTTTCCATTTCCACTGCACTGGGAATGGATTGCCTTTCCACATGGCTGTGTAAGCAGACATTGATGATGGCTGAAGAAACCAAGACTAGCAAAACAAAAAAATCCCCAAAAAACTAAAACAAAATAATAAAACCCCAACAATTTAGTCTGCATCTTCCATAACAAATAGTTGATGCCTTCCTCCCTGCACCTCCTTCACAACTTGGATTTCAGTGATGAAAGTGGTGTAGAGACAAAAATTTCAGAAAATCAGTGCTGTATTTTGAGTCTGATATCTTCCTCTCCTGGCATCTGCCCAACTTCCTCTGTGCAGGGCTGCCAGCAGTGCCTGGTGCCTGCTATGTGTGTTACATGTCCCCAGCCTGTCCTGCTTAACAAAACTGTAATTACTCAAAACACCACCAGCTTTATACCTCGTCTTTGAATGACAGGACAGTGCTGGAGCGACTGCATGGCCAAATGAGCGATGCTAGTGACGCTCAGTCAACAAACCTACTGGCATCTGATGGAAAAGAGCTGCAGTTTGTAGCCAGGAAATTACACAAGCTGCTGTATACTTGAAAAGATAGAAAACAAACAGAACAGCTTTACTCTGCTCTACAGTGTCTCCCCAGCTCTGCAGGCATTGCTCCCTCTCCTTCTATCACTTCTGTTTTGTTTTCCAAGACCCACCAGCTGCAGACAAGCAGAAGAGGCTGAGCCTGGAGCGGATGGCCACACCACCTCCCTGATCAAGAAAACATTTTCCAGCAGCCAGGAAGGTAAGTGAACAAGTCTTTTTCAAATATGCACAGAAGCTAGAAATATTGGTAATTCATATATTGAACATTCATTTGGGTCCAGGAGAAAAAACAAGGCATTGCAGCATGAGCTCGGTTTGTGTATTCCTAGCAGGGAGGACTCAGCTACTGGCTCATGGAAAGTAGAATAAGTCAACCAATCACCTGAATCTCCTTATCTTGCAGCAGTATCCTTGATTTAACACAGACAGGCAGGCTTTGTTACTCCCAGCTGTTGTGGCTCTGTTACTGTGTGCAGCAGCCAGCAGCAGCAGCAGAGCCTGCCCGCTTCCATGGCTGGGGCAGCAGCAGCAGCGCCCGCGGTTCCTGCGGCACTGGGAGAAGCGAGGGCGGCTGCCTTGCTTTGGCAGCACTTGGCATTCCCATCACAGCAGAGCCCAGGGAGTGCAGCAGTCCAGCAGAGGAGCAGGCCAGCACGAGAAGGTCGTGGTTAAAGAGCTGTCCCATGAAGGAAGTCAGGCAGGGATAGGTCAGAGTGTTTGCACAAGGGGTGAGACGAGGGTTTTATCTCCTGCCCTCTCCGGGTGTCCCGTCGCTGTACAGACAGGGAGGTAGGAACAGAGCCAGTCTCCAGGCATGGGGAGGCCAGGTGGTTCCTACAGCCACTGCTGAAAGAGATTATTTCAAACAAGCCAGTTATGGATACGCTTCCAACTTGCAGTGAAGCTGAACTTGCCACTGCCACAACGGATCAGTCCTGCTGCCCCCTCACCACCTTCGTCTACTCACGTTCTTGGCACCATGCAGGGAGCTGACAGCACATTAACCCAACCCAAAAAAGCTGTTAGTTTTCTCTCCCGTGGGCTTATGTCCATCCCATGAACCAACCTGCCCTGTGTGGGGATTAGAAGACACCACAGACAGCACCAAGCAAGGGGCAGAAGGACACTGCCTGCAGCAGGACTTCTTTTTGATGTTGGCAGCTGTTAATTCAGCTCAAGCTGTAACATGAAGCCTCATCCTGAAGCAGCTCCTGCAGCAAGCTGGCAGCACACAGCCCTCCCAAGACAGAGGTGAGCACTCAGGCAGGCAGCCCCACCACCCCAGGGCTCCCCCACTGCAGGGAGAGCAGCGTGCTGCAGCCACGACTGTCCCAGCCTGCCCATCCCAGTCCTGAAACAGCTCAGGACTACCTGGGATCCCTGATCTGCTGCTGGCCTTGCATCTCCACACTGCCACAAAAATCATGGTTGCTTTAACTTGTGGTGTTTGAGGGAATATACATATCCTACGTGTATAGACTTGTATATGCAATATATTAAGTATTTTAATTCATCCATTGAATAACATGATATAAAATAGCTTTCTTTATCAAAAAAGTGAAAGTAATACCTCTGTTTGTTTGGGTTTCTCAGTGAGTTAAATGGAATGTAAATAACATGGTGGGTGTTTTTATTTTTTTTTCCTTGAAGGAAATATGAAAGCCGTTCCTTCAGAGCAGGTAACGCATTTCTGATTTATTATTTTATTTCTGCTTATTATTATTTACTCTATTTTGAAGCTTCCTGAAACTCCCCAAGCCTGTCCATGCAAGCTGTCTGCCTGCAGGGCTTTTGCTGGAATTGGTAGAAATCCTCCTCTATGGTTCTGCTAGAGTAGGGCTTCACCTGCTGCTTTGTGTTGAGCACAGCACATGAAGCTCTCATCCTCCAGCCACATTTATCTTACACGAGCTAACCAGCACTTGGCTTGGCACTTCCAAGAGGAAAATTGCAGGGAAAAGGGGTGAGATGCTTCCCTATGGTTTCATTATATCTCTGAACTGATTTAACTGTGAGGTGCTGCCAGTGGAGGTGGTCCATCCCTTCCCACACGGCCAGCCTCCAGGCCTTGTCCCTCTACCAGCTCAGGCTTCCAGCCTGCAGGAAACTCATTGTGGGGGGAGAGGAGGAGAAGGGAAACCTGCCCTGGCCCCATGTCCTTCATCTGCCATGGGGACATTCCCTCCTGGCCTGGTTTGGGATCCCAGGTGTTGGGAGTCAGTGGGGGTGCACAGAGAGCACAGATAGAGGGTGAGCCTCTCTGCAGAGCTGGTGAGTCAGCAGCATGCAGCACAAACACGCTGCCTCAGTTCTACACTACAGGAAAAACTACAATAAAATAAAACAAATGATAAAATAACTCGTGGCAGCACCAATGAGGGCACAAGAGTGCCTGTGTTTTAGCCTTCTCCCAATTACAATTCCTGTTTAAACTTTTATTTTTGAGGCCAAAGTATTCAGTGTTTGGCCTCAGTGCAAACAGATCATAAAAAAAAAACTTGAAAGAAACACTTCAACCTTCCAGCAGAGCAGGATGGCACTTATTTATTTCTTTCATTACAAAACCAGCCTGTGCCAAGTAAAATTGTGCTCTAAGAGCTGTTCTACCAGTCCTGAAGCACTGAGGAAGAACACACAGCTGCCCCACCTCTGCAGCTTCCTGCAGGCCCCTGTGCCTTTGCACTGGGTGGAGGATGGGCACAGGCTGGGGACCAGGGGCCAGAGTTCACCACGTCAGGGTCGCACCAGAGGGAAATCCTCATCTCACAGGACCTCTCTGTTTGCCTTTGGATGCTCTTGGTGGCCTCAGGACACAGAGTGAAGTAAAGCACAGCAGCAAGGATGGTCTGGAGACATTGGGGGGATTCCTGGCTTTGCAGCTGGGTCAGCCAGCTGTTCCTTCCCCAAGCTCTGGGGAAGATGTCCTTGCATTCACATAAGCAGTTTAATTAATAAACTGAGAAGTTCATTTGAAATCTCTGGGCTATAACAGTGAAATCCACAAGCCCAGACATTCAGGCTGTATAAGGAGAATGATGCACAGAAGAAAGCTGTGCCGTCATATCATTAAGGACCTACCCAAGGGAGTGGTTAAAGCATTCTTCGGTTCCAGAAAGTCACTGCGACTGAGTGGTCACTGTTGCTAAAAGCTGGTGGGTCAGAGTGTGACCTCTGTGACCTGGGAGTAGTGTTTTGATTTCAGCACACATCACAGAGCTGCTTGTGCACAGGAAAATGGGGCACGTCCATCTGAGCTGCTCTGGACCCAGGGAAGGGAAGCAGCAGCTTTGGGCTGCAGAAGAACCTGGCTGGCAGGGTAAGGGGAGCCTCTAGTGCACACCAAGGTTTTTGGAGAAGGACAGCCACCCATGTAACACTAACTATATGCTTCCATAAAGTTACATTTCCATAAAGAAAACATTTCCATCAACATTTTGTCTTGACTTTTAATGGCATGTGGAAATTCAGAATTCTTGCAGCAGCTGGGTACCAGCACGGGAACCAGCACCCAGCAAATCAGACCAGACCCTTCTAGCTGGACCGACCTGTGGCTTTAGTCCAACACATCCCAAATCCATCCCAAACCCACCATCAGCAGCTCTTCCCTGGACACCACCAGCAGCCTGCTGCATGCTGCTGCATTCCTGAGGTCCATTCCTGAGGTCCCCCTTTCACCCCGCTGCCTCCCGGGCTGGCGTCCCCCTGACTCCACTTCCCGCATTGCTTCAGCCGGAGCTCGCACAATACTGGGCTTGGTGCCACCCAGGGGAGCACACCCAAAACCCGGCCCTTCTTGCACAGGCAATTCTGCAGGAAGATCCCTGCAGCTGGGAGCCAGAGGATTTGCTTTGCCCTCCTTTGCCAGTTTGCTGGGGAAAGGCTGGAGCCAGGGGTGACCTGTTCCCAGCATAAAGGGCCACTGAGGCCTCTGCAGGGATGGACCTGACACGGGCCTGCCTTCTGTAGGTGCATCACAGCACATGAGCTCCTCACTTGCTGCTGCTCTCAGCTATGAGGAAGCTTCTCCTCCCTGAAACTGTGGAGATCGTGCAACAAACTGTTCCCAGTGACCTGCCAGAGCAGCTGGCTGTCACTCAGCCAAGCAGTGCTCAAGCTGTTGAACAAGATTTGTTTTCTGGAGGAGAGCGTTAGTAGTAGCTCAGAGACGAGACTGTGCTCCCATGGGGGTCCTTTGTGTCCCCCCAGCACCAGCACAGGTCACCTGTGTCCTGCCTGCAGCCCAGTGGTGGGAGGGTGATCGTGGGCAAGGGCTGCTGAGGTTTCTCAGCTGGCGATAGGACAATGCTGTCTTAGGTGGCTTTGCCAGACAGGTTTTAGGCTGGCCAGAGGATCCACCACTGATCACAAAGGTGGGGATTGAGGACAGATGGTGGAGGAATGAGGATAACCTGCAGCTTTCCTTGTCGTGTGCATGGCTTGTGTGGGTATGGCTCCTCAGGCAGCAGGGCTGAAGCAGGTGAGAAGTGAGCATCCCATGCTCAATATTGGAGTGGCCAGGATTTGGTGTTCATGTTCCATCCTGGAGGTGAGATTAGGGTGGCCTGGAGGACTGTGCTGCTTGAGAGTCAGCCCAGCCTTGTTGCTCTGAGCAGGGTGGTCCCAGAGGCCCCTCCTGCTCTGCGTTATTCTGGGATTTGATAATCTTGAGCAGCTGTGTAGGTTGGTTGAGAGCTTCCATGTAGCAGGTCCCAGAGATGGATCAGTGAAACCAAGGCTCCAAACACCTTGGTCACCTACCTTGGTACAAACAAGACCCTTTGGAAAATGTTAATCTCAACTGCTCTCTTGATCCTGGACCAGAGACTGATCCAGACAATTTAAGATGCTGAAGCCAATGGCTCCTTATAACTACCAGGTGATAATCTATTATCACTCAGTGGATTGTCTATCACCCAGAATGGTTTTGTGTTGTGCTGTTCAAGGGGAACAAGGCATTCCCAGTGAAAAGCAGTGGTACCCATGGATCCTAGCAACAGGCATGTCCTTCCTCCTAGTCATTCCTGCAGGTACCAGGCAGTCTTCATCTGAATAAAACAGGTGTTTAAAATAATTTCCTGGGGCTTCTTCATTTATTCTCCTCTCTTGTGAAAAGTGTTTCTTTTCTTCCCTCTTGTCCTTTCCCACCTTCATCATGCCCTTGGGAATAATCCCAGGAGGAAAAGCGTAGCCTCCTGGGAGCAGTACAGCAGCACAGGGAAGAGGTGTCTCTGTATTTCCCACTCCAGGAGAGCAGAAGGATCCTCTGCTCTGCCTCAGACCTGTGGAGACAGAGCAAACCACTGCCTCCATGCTGCCATCCCTGCAGGTCTGAGATGACTTAGTGGCTTTTCAATTACAGGGTGTGCCTTCCCATACCGCTCCTCCCTTCGCCTGCCGGAGCGGGACCACATCATTACCATGAAAACCCCACGATCTGAACTCTCCAGGGCACAAGTAGATGCTCTCCTGTCAGGATATTCATGTTTTCCTTCTCTGGAGGACCAGCAGCTCCTTACCATAGGGAGCAGCACTGCAGTGCTGGCTGCCCCTGTTCCTGGACAGCTCTCTGCCTGCACAATGAAAATCAGCTCTCATCAAATTATCACAGCACCTTTTATTGCTGGGGTGATCCAGCAGAAAGGTGCAAATATCAGAGGAGGATTCCAGTCATTATCACTCTTCAGCCTTTGGTTAACATTAAACACCTCTGCAAACTTCGTGCCACATCACAGGCTTCCCACGCGACACCGCCAGGTCTGCTTTAGTGTGACCAGAGAGGTTTGCAAATAGGATTTTTTTTAAAGTATTTTTTTAAAAAGCAAGTAGGTAGGTCTGCAGGGCTGGGTTCTTCTTCACATCTCCCCAGACAGAGGCACAAATCACAAACCCTGGTCAGATACCCACCTGATGCACTCTGGACCCTGCACCTTGAGTAACAGAGACCTACCCTAATAGCCTTGAACTCTTACATGGTCAAACGTGCTGTGGGATCTTTTTCCAGCCTGCATTCACCTGCCCCTCTTTGTCCCCAGAGCAGCCACCAGCAGAAACCCCTCTGCATAAGGCCCTGACACAGTTCTGGGGACAAAAGAGCCATCTCTTCCTTATCTTTAGCCACTGATGCTCCTCAGGGCTTTACTGAAAAGAAATCATGTTTTTTGAAGCCTCTAGCAGGTGTCATTCAGAGAGCCAGGAGAGCCCACAGAAAGCTTGAAGCCACCCAAAACCCAAGGCACATACACACAGCCCCACCATGAGGGCTGCTGCCAAGGAAAGGCACCTCATAACCTCTCTGAAGGGAGAGGTGCCTTGCTGAGCAGAAGTCCCAGTGGTGAAGCTGTGCTTCACATTTCCACACTGGAGTAACCTGATGGGGTCTGGGATGCAAGCACTGGTTCAGCTGGGACATCAGGGACACTTCCAAACCATCTTCAAATACTTCTGAGGGTTTTCAAGGGCTTGTATTTTATCAGGGCCACCTCTCACCATCTCCCTGCAAGGGAAGAGCCAAGCCGTGGGCTGGAAGCTCAGTGTCCATGCAGATCTTGTTTGGAGCCATTGCCCTTTTACTGCTCCCTCCACACTGACATAGGGAAGTCATGGAGGGAATGCTGTTTTGGAGGGAGATCTCTGTCTCTGTGCTGAAGTGCACATGCCATGAGATGGAGCTGCTGCTCTGGTAAAGGTTCCTTGTGAAACTTCAAGAGTTGGGAGATTTTTTTTTTATCTTCCCTGAAGTCAGGGAGCCAGGGAGTCACTCACATGAGTCCTGTGCACCCTCACCAGTGCTCCCACAGCCTGACACAGCCTGACACAGCCACCTCCAAGCCCAAGCCCAAGCCCACCCCCTCTTCCCACGCCAGCCAGCGTGTTGTGCCCTCTGAGACGGGACAAACACACGTTTCCCTTTGTTTCCAGCTCCACACCTAGTTTTTTTCTTTACATCATGAAGGGCTGGCTACTCATCTGTAATTCAAAAGAAAGCAATGACTCACTAGACTGCATCTCTTTCCAAGGCAAAGCATTTCATGCATTTCGCAGGCACGCTAGCCCTAGCCCGGGTTATGAAATAACCTCTGCTGGTGGCACACATTCTCCCCATCTCCATGTCCTTTGAACACCCAGAGGGCTCAGGCATCCACCCTGCACAGGCACAGAATGCAGAATGGGGATTTGTGCTTAAATCACTCATGTGCATTGTGTGAGGAATGCCAAATGCCATCCCCACTTTAAAACCTGGCTGGCCACATGTGGGCATTAACCCAGCTTAATTAAAAGGTAACAAAAACCTGAAGTTTCACTTTTGCCAATAGGTTTCCAAGCACCACGTGAGGGATCTCAAAGGCAGGTGGAGCCTCGGCTGCCAGCCCCTCACATCCCAGGGGACACCATGCACGGTCCCTGGAGCTGCAGCCCCTGGTTCTCCCAGGAACAGCAGGGTCAGAGGGGTGTGAAGGGGCTTAAAAACAGATGAGAAATGCCTTACCTTGAATGGTTTTGTGGCTACATCCTTCATCCCCAGGCCCCAGTGGGGCAGGGTCAACAATTGTCTCTTCTCCCTGGGTTGGGGTGGTGTTTTGATTCCTGTGTTTCCATCCCCCAGTGCCTCTCCCTGCAGCCTGCTTGATCCTGCCTGTCTTTCCCCCACAGGAGATTGGAGACAGTGGGTCTCTCCAAATTGTGCATTTTGGGCTAGTGTGACTGAGCTGCCAAAGCAGAGAAGAGGAAACCTCACCGAGGTGCTGAAGTTCACAGGAAGCCCTTCAGCAAACTTCCAGCCAGCCCTGGGTCTGACCACTGGCAGATGACAAAGAACTAGGTTTAGAAAATATCCTGTTCTTAGATCTCCAAATTATTTCTGAGTTCATATTGATATGTCCACACAGAAAGTGCCCTGTGTTTGCATGTGGAAGGGAACTTGGTGACATTTTCATCAAAGGTGTCAAAAAAGTGAGTAATTGGTGATCCCCATTTACTGGACAAACTCAGTGCTGAAAAATTTGGTGGGGTTTCTTGGATGAATCCATAAGCTTTTCAGGAGGAAGTCTGTAATTCTCTATGCATTATATGTTTTTACAATCTTCACTTGGAAGCAGATTTGAATTTCCACTTAAGGCTCTGAAAACCGTCCTATTGAGATACCAGCAGATAAGATCTTCACTCAGGATACCTCTGTGAAAGAGCAGCCTTTCACAGTCAGCCGCATTTTTCAAAGAATGCTCTCAATTTTCATATCTAGATATATCATCTTAGTTGAATAACCATTATTTTGCCTTGAAAAAAGACGCGGAGCCTCTTAAACATCATTCCATTGGAGTCCAGATTTTAATCTCCCTCCTCTAACCACAAAGAGAAAATGCACTGAGAAGGCGACCTGTGCCAGCCCTCTCTGTCTTTTTCTGGCAGTGAAGAGGGGCGAGCATCATCGTGGGTCCTTCCTCCCACCACCCGATGGAGTGCAGAGTGTACGGACGCGAATTTTTTGTGCTCTGTCACAGGCGCGTGTGTGGGTTAATCTTGAGCTTTCTGGGCAGTACTTTGGGTTGAAACCCAAAGCCAGCGAGCTTCTTGAAGTTGGTTTTTATGCAGTGAACAAATCTGTACAATGGACTGAAAATGAAGGCACAATGTAAAAAAATAAAAAACCGAAACCCACAAGCCATTAGAAGTATTTCATTAACAAAAATTCTCCTTTTGCCCAAATAAAATATTTGCGGTCCACTTTCCCCTATGAGTCAAAGTTGTGCTGCCTGATGGGTGATTTTGGTTGCACCCTTTTGGCACTTCATCCCAATCTACACCTTTGCATGCATGTATTTGAAAGAGACACTTTGGTTGGAGGTTTGAAGGGAGCCAAGGGCTTGCAGCCCACAGGGTTTTGTATACTCAACAGGGAAAAACAAATAAAGAGAGCTTTGGAACAGAGCAGCTGCTGCCTTGCAGAGCCGAGGTGGTGACGGCCGGGCTGGTGCCTTAAATGTCCCACGGATTGAAGTGGAATTTCTGGAGAACACACAGCATGGCGCTGGACCACGGTGACAGGGGCTCGTTCAGCCTAAGAGGCTGCAGCACATGGCCCTGCCATACAGCTATTTTGCTGAATTGCAGCCATATTTCTGTCAGTACAAGTGATGGTCTATATGAGGGATTAATCTGACACCAGACAGTGATTCTTAATCCTTCAGTATATCATAATCTATTTACTTTGCATGCTAAGAGGATTTCAGCTTAAAAATATACAGGAAGTGATACCAGAAATGTACATAAGGTCCAGAATGCTGTTTCCTAAAATTGCAGTTTTTCATAAAAAATATCCTCACATGGTTTTCTTGGAAAAGTCCTGTCTGTCCAGGAAAAAAAGAAGTGTTGAATAGGGGTTTAACTGGAAATAGGCAGATGTTTCCCTTTAGGCTTCATCCCTGTGACCATTTTCACCCTCCTCCTTCCCCACAGCATTTTGTGCTTGCCAGTGCGACATGAAAGGAGAGCTCTCTGGTACAGCAGCTTCCTCCTCTGGGAGGTTCACCTGCAGACTTTTCACTGACAGAATCAAAACAGGTTTGGAACCAACACGGGATTTTATGTGCATTAATTGCTGCTCAAAGTGTAAGAATTAGCAGCGACTGGCTAACACAGAGGTCAGCACAGGGAAAACCACAAACCAGTGGTTCCTTATTCAGCTATAATCACCTGTTTTCTCTGCTCCCTGCCAGGAAGGCTGCCTACAAAGTAACTGTAATAAGTCATGTTAGTGGGCACAACTTCTAAAACTTACAACAGAATTTTTAGTTAAAATTCTTTAATAGTTTAAGTCATGCTCAGCCATGATGGCTTGAGTTCCTGCACCCAAAAGAGGAGTTGCTCACCCCAGCCAGCAGCAACCCTGTCCAGCCTCTGCCCACCTCTGCATGGCCCACTAAGGGTGTTCCCATCACTACCTGTCCCAGCTCCCTGCCACACGCAGGGGTTCAACAGCAAAGCAGGGACACAACCCAGAGCAAATGCTCTGCTAACAGCAAATAGGTCATGGATTATTCCAGGTCCGTGAAGCACCAGCATAGAAGATAAGGGCAGCCCAAGCTCGGGAATGTTCTCCCCTCTGTCCCTCCTCCTGCTCACCCCACATCCTGGCCCTTCAGTTGCTGCAGGAAAGCCCCAGATGCCTTTGGCAGAGGCAGCTGCTCGGGCAGGGGCAGGAGCTGGGGGCTGAGCCAGCCCTCGGCTCTGCGGCTCCCGGTCCCGGCAGCTCCGTGCTACAGCAGCAAGTGCAAATTGTATTAAAAAAAAATTAAATAATAATGGTAGCCATGCACCCAGCAGCCTTCTTGCTGGAGAGGTAAGGCACGAGCCAAGTAGGCAGCTCTCTCAGAACCAGGTTGCCCTAAAAAGCTTGGCAATCCTGCTGGTGCCTGCCCCTGGAGCCGGGCACCAGGCGCCGTGCCACCTTACCTGCCGTGACTCATGCTCGGGTGGCAGTGCCTGTGCCAGCCTGGAGGGAGCCCACACTGGGACAGGTTTGCAAAACAGGGAGGGTGCTGAGCTCCCCCAAACCCAGGCATGACCCTTCCCAGCCTGTGCTCACCCACCAACACCCGCTTGGGAAGTCAAGTCTTGCCCACCCTGCTGGCACCGACTGGAAAAAAATGAAACAAATGGAGCTGAGCATTGAGGGCACAGCCATGACTTGGTGTGATCTGACCAGGTCTCCTCTCGTGCTCCAAAACCACCTGTGCTCAGCACCAGCTCCAACACCATGCTCCAGGTCTGTGCGAGTGGGACAGGAAAAAGCCCAAACTGCAGCGTGGGAGTTGCTGGATGATCAGTGGCACCTGGTGTTCCTGGTGCCTAAATCGGGGGGAAAAGTGCGGGGACACGAGCATCCCTTGGAGTCCAACATCCCAGAGCAGAGCCCTGGCCCAGCCCCACTGTGGGGCACTGGAAGAAGAGGTTTAGGACCATGTCACCAAAACCAAAATTCAGGCTCCCCTCTTGGCTGTGTCTCTCAGCATCACGTACTGAGTTATAGTGGAGCACAGTTTACAAGGGTGATGAAGTGTGCATCATTTTTGTTTAAAGAAGAGCTGTGTGTTTTGGGGATTTTGTGCTGTACACCTGCTGGATCTTCTCTCTCAAGGGCTCACTAAATCTGGGAGGGCAACTCGGGTTCATTTTGCGCCCAGCACAGATTTATTTTTTTTTCTCCCCAGCCCCAGGAGGGCTGTGAAAATTTTTTCCCCTTTAAAAGGAAGGACTTGGGGATGCATGGACCGATGCACCAGCACACGTGGCCCTCACTCAAACTGCCTGTACAGCCACACTTTGGTGATTGCAGAAGAGAACAATTATTTCATAGTGGAAGTATAGATATCTTTTTAAAAAATATTTAGATCTCTTTTATCCATATCCATGCACAGAAGGAGACAGCAAAGAAAAGAGCCACTTAAAGAAAACTGCCCTAACACTGACTCAGCCCCTGGAGCCCTCCCGCAGCTCCCTGCTGCACCGATGGGTGCGGGAGCCACCCCCGCCCCGGGGCTCTGCCACGGCCACGACCCCGGGATGTCGCACGGGGCTGGCGCGGGTGGCTCCCGGGGCTGATCCCGCTGTTTTCCCGGCGCAGCATCGCAGTGCATCCCCGATGGCTCTCCCCGGGATGCTGGGGCGGGAAGGCGGGGACAGGTGGTGAAATCCTCCCCAAAGCAGCCGAGGGAGCACCGGCCCCTCTCACCCCTCTGCGGTCCCGGGGCTGCGGGGACACCAGGGATGGGGACACACGGCACAGCCCCGGAGCTCCCAGGTGCGGTGAGCACGACTGCAGGACCACGGGGAGCAGGATGGGGATTTGGGGCTGCTCCCCGAGCAGCGCTTCAATGCCCCAAGCAGGGGAGCAGCGACTCGCACCCCCGGTCCTGTGCGAGCAGGAACAGCCCCAGCACCAACAGGCAGCTTCCAACAACTGAAGCGAAGCTCTGGGGGGGAAAAAGAGGGCGAGATTGTCACGAGAAAAAAAAATTCATCTTCCTTGGCTGGACCGCGGCCGGCAGTGGCTGAGGATGGCACGGCCGGGAGTCGGGGCTGGGAGCGCCAGTGCCGAACCCGCGCTGAGGGACAGAGGGACGGAGGGACAGAGGGACAGAGGGACGGAGGGACAGAGGGACAGAGGGACAGAGGTCCGGCCGGATGTCCCTCGCACTCCGGCACCCCGGCCCGCCCGTGGGTCCCGGGTTTGGCGGCTGCGCCACCGACCCTGGGGACAAATCGCAGTTTCGGGCAGCGCCCGCCCGTCCCGCGCGTCCCTTGGGCACCACGGGGCACCGATAAATCCGTAACCAATTAAGCGCCAATTAACGTGGGAGCGGGACCGCAGCCCGCACCGGCAGAGGCGGCGGAGTGTCCCCCCTCGGAGCGCTCGCAAACTCATCACACACATCCCCAGCTGCTAGGAACCCCAGGAAATATTTTCCTGCTCCTCACTCCCCCCAGGGAAGCTTTATGAGGAAGAGGAGGCAGGAGGGAGGAAGGAGGACACGACACCACTACATTTATTAGTTTAGATTTTATTGGGGTGGGCGGGGAGAAAGGAGGGGGGTTGCCTTACAGTCGAAGGGGTTACGGCATCAAAAGTCACACGTACACTGTCCCTGTCCCCGCTGCGGGAAGCGCCGGCCCAGGCAGGAACGCGGGGCTGCAGCAACAAGGGGCTCGAAACAAGCGAAACGAAAACCGAACCAAAAAACACACTCCGAAAAGCCGTGCGCCCCCCCGCCCCAGCCCCCAACCAGAGCTGCTTATCCCTGCAACCCTCCCCCCAAAAAATAAACCAAAACTTTTTCTCGCAGCTTTTTTGTTTGTTTGTTTCCTTTTATTAATTTTTTCTCCAAAAGTTTTGGGTTTTTTGGTCTGCAGGTTGCGGATCAGCTGGGCAGCCTTTCCTCCCTCCCCCTTTGCCTCCGTTCTGGACACCTCCCGTGGCTGCTTCCATGCCCCCTCTCCCTCAGCCCCAGGACGGCACAGCCAAGCTTGTGCGGAGCCCTCGAGGATGGACGGAGGACATGACACCGGGAAAGATTCGTTCTTTTAGGGAAGAAAATCGAAATTTAAAAAGATTTTGTTTTTTTTTTTTTACGTTCTGTTCCATGTTAGACTCTAGATAAATGCCAACCCAACAGCATCAACTAAAAATAATCGTGGTCACTGGAACGGACCGAGTATTTACATAATTCCCGCCGCTCCCCGCGGCAAGAGGCTGTACAGGACTGGCGAGCCGGGAATTCCACACCCGCAGGGCTGAGGGTCCCCGCACAAAGCCGGGGGCACTGGCAGGGCAGGAGCCAGCCTGCGCCTCTGCCCGGGGGGCAGCGGGGGACACGCTTGGCTTTTTAATTTTCTTTTTTTTTTTTTTTTTAAACTCCTCTTCTGTTGCGTTTAAAAAAATAACAATTATAATAAACCTGGTGGAGTGGTGCAGGAAGCAAATAAATATCAGTCAGTAGAGATGGGGGCGGCAGCACCTCCCCAGGACACCGCCACTGCTAACGAAGAGGGAGGAGGAGGAGGAGGAGGAAGAGCCCAGAGTCCTGCCCGGGAGGCGGTGGGGAGCCCCCGGGTGGGTCAGTGGCAGCTTGGGGGACGGAGACCGCTCCCTCACAAGACCTGGAAGCGCCAGGACGCCTGGTCCTTGTAGTCAAGGCAGTCGGGGGAGTTGAAGTTGAGCTTCCAGGAGGCGGCGGCGGCGGCGGCGGGCTCCTTGTAGTCCAGGCAGTCGGAGGAGTTGAAGGGCAGCCCCGTGCCGCCGTAGCCCTGGTGGTGGTGGTGGTGGTGGTGATGGTGGTGGTGGCCCGAGCTCTGGCTCAGCGGGTGGTGGTGGTGGTGGCCCGGCACCGAGGAGGGGCCCATGGGGCTGAGCTGGTGCGGGTGGTGGTGGGAGTGCATGGGCGCCAGGTAGGAGCTGCAATCCACGCCCCCGAAGTAGGACGAGGAGGGCGGCGCGGGGTAGCCCTGGCCGTAGCCGCCGCCCTGGCTGTAGGACACGGGGTAGGAGGCGGAGGCGGCCGAGGCGGCGGGGCCGGCCCGCTGCATGCAGGAGGCGGCGGCCGGCGGCAGCGGCTCGGGCACCGTCACCCCCGCGGGCGCCGCGCCGGGCGAGATGGAAGCCGGGCTCCAGATGGACGACGCCGGGGTGCTGAGCGAGGCCGGGGCGCCCACCGGGGCCGAGGAGGCCGAGCTGGAGGAGGAAGACGAGGCGGAGCTGGAGGCCGCTGCCGGCGGCGTGAACTGCCCGCTGCTCTCCGAGCCCGAGCTCTCCCGGGCGGGCGAAGATTTCTTCTTGGCCGGGCGGCTCTTGGCCCCGCCGCCGCTCTGCTGCTGCTGCCGGCACTTGGCGCGGCGGTTCTTGAACCAGACCTGCGGGGAGAAAACGGGGCGCAGGGCAGCAAGGAGCGCGGGGGGCTGAGCAGGGGCCCCGACAGCCCCAGAAGGGGCTGCGAGCACTCAGCCACCCTCACCCTGGCACCAGTTCTCCCAGTATCCACTAACACCGCGCTCCCCTCACACCCCAGATACAACCCCAGCCCTGCCCGGACACCCCACGGCCTGCCAAAGGCAAGGATGGCCAGGACCAAAGGCTGTGGCGTCCCAGCTCCTGCATATCTCTGGCACAGCGACAAAATATGGATTTAGGGGACAGATCCTGTGTTGGGTGCTGCCTGCATATCCCACCCTCCTGGGTATCCAGTGACCAGTGCCCAAAGGGAACAACCTCTGGGATGCACCCAGGTAGTAGGGCTGCTATACCCTGGAGCAGGTGGAGGGTGACAGGAAAATATAAATAAAAATAAAACTAATACAAGAGAATAAAAAATAAAGATAAACGCTCCCTCTTGGGCTGAATGTCCCCACAGTGGGACAGACAAGCAGATGGGACCCCACACGCATCCCTGTCCCAAGGAAAGAGGAATGAACGTGGATGGAGCATGAGTGCGGATGGAGCAGCCGGTCTGAGCAGCACCAGCTGGGCTGGGGTGGTCCTGCGTGCCCCATCCCACGGAGGTGCAGGATTCCCCCGCGCAGGGCCGGTACCTGGACTCGGGATTCGGGCAGGTTGATCTTCAGGGCCACCTCCTCCCGCATGAAGATGTCCGGGTAGCGCGTCTTGGCGAAGAGCGCCTCCAGCACGTCCAGCTGCGAGCGGGTGAAGGTGGTGCGCTCCCGCCGCTGCTTCCGCGGCGTGGCTGCGGGATGAGCAGCGCCCTCCGGTCACGCCGGGCCCCCCGCACGCCCCGGCACGGGGAGGGAGCCCCGGTGTCCCGGGACAGGGCCCGAGGAGCGCCCAAGGGCGGCAGCGACCCCGCAGAGCCAGGGCGGCCCGAGCCCGTCCCGCTGCGGGCAGGGCGAGGGGCACAGGGCTGGGCAAGGGCCAGGCCTGGCTCCAGCGGGAGCTACGGGGAGATTTCGTTGTGCGGAAATTAATTACTTTTTTGGGGCTGTTGTTCAATTTGAAACTTCTTTATCCTTAAAAATCCCTGGGAAAACGAAGCCACCCCGGGAGAAGGGGGAAAATTCAGCTAGACCCGAGCGTCCCCAGGCAGGGGTGAGGCAAACAACCAGCCCGCCTCCCACCCTCAGCCGTGCGGCCCCACCGGCTCCTCCAAACCCGCACGGATGGAAGGAAGATTTTCCCCTCCGCTGTCTGGGGCCGCGGCACTCACCCGGATAGCCCACGGAGGGATGCAGCAGGTCCATGGCGGGGCCCGTCAGCCCCAGCCCGTTCATGCCGTAAGGGGGCTGTTTGAGGTAAGACATCATGCTAGAAGCCGGGCAGTTTTCCTCCAAAGTCCGGCAGGAAAAAAAAAAAAAAAATCAAAATCAAATCGAATGTGTGGGGTGGGGAAGGGGGAAATTAAAGAAAAAAAAAACTGACGAAAAAGAGCCCCCGAAAAAATACCCAAATAAGAGGCAAAAAAAAAAATTTTTTTTAAAGCCAACGACAATTTAAAAACGGAGCACAAAGTCGGCTTGAAAGGAGTTTTTTTCGTTCAGTCCTGCCGTCACCGCCACGAGGTCCTCGAGAGATAGCAGGTGAAGTGAGAGAAAAATAAAAACGAAGGAGAAAAAAAAAAGTCAAAATAACAACGAAGATCGAGAAACAGGCGGATTTCTTCCCCGCGCAGAGGCGAGGCCGGAGCGCCTGGGGAGAGAGCGGAGAGAAGCGGGTGAGGCTGCGGCTCCTGCCCGGGCTCCCGCGGGGCTGCGCCCACCCGGCGCGGGGCTCCCGATGGTTAATTTTATTATTATTTTTTTATTATTTTAGTTTAAACGAAGGCGAGCCGCGCGCAAGTGCCGAGAGGCAACAGTGCCCGGCGATCGGGAGAGATAAAGCAATTATTTAAAAAGATAATTGGATTAGGAATCAAAAGGAGGTATCAGAGGAGGGAAGTATAATTAATTTAAAAGCGAGCAGACGGGGACGTTTTAATTAGAAATGGATAAGAGTTAAAAAGGGGAAAAGGAAAAGAAGAGCGCGCCGGCAGCCGAGCGGGGACAGCGCGGGCAGCCGGGACGGGCCCGCCCGGGGGGACGCGGCAGGAGAGAGAGACCCGGCAGCGCCCAAAACGCCGCGGACGAACCGGAGGGGAGGAAGGAGCGGAGGGACCCGGGGGGCCCCGGGGGCAGCCCCCGCTCTGTGACACCGCTGCCCCGGCGGGGCAAAGGGGGGACCCGCGGGTGCCGGGCGGGGTTCGCGGTGCCCCCCCGGGCCGGGGCCGGGCGCAGGGCGGGTGGCAGAGCCGGGACCCGGCGTTGCATAACTTTGTCGGGGACGCGGCGGAGCGGGCCCGTCCCGGGAGGAGAGAACGGCGAAGAGGAGGGAAATAAAAGTGAAAAAGAGAAGAGAGGGAAGGAAAAAAATCCCGAGGCAGCCCCGGCCCGGCCGCGCTCACCACCCCTGGCCAGGGCGCCGCGGGCCCGCTACGCTCCGTCCCGGCGCCGCCGCCGCCGCCCGCCCCGTCGGTGAGCGCGGTGCCCGCCGCCCCCGCCCGCCTCACCTGCGCGGCCACCTGCGGAGCACTGAGCGCCCGCCCGGCGGCGGCGGGGGCTGCGCGGGGCAGCGCGGGGCGGAGCGGGCGGGGGGCGCGGAGGGGGCGCGGCGGGGGGAGGGAGGGAGGGAGGGAGCGAGGGGGGCCGGCAGGTGAGAGGCGGGCTGGGGAGGGGGCCGGGGGCGCTGCCCGAGCCGAGCCGCGCACCCCCGACTTGTCGGGGTACCCCGCGTTACCTTGCCGGCGGCCCGCGCTGTCGGGGCGATGGAGCCGCGGCCCTGATGAGGATTGATCACCTACCCCCGGCCCTACCCTTGTATGTGCGCGCAAAGCAACTGCGTAACCAGCCCGGCGCCAATCCCCGGCCGCTCCCCGCCTGACTGACAGCCGCCCGGGCAATGGCAGCGCGGGGCGACGGCTCCTCCGCACCGCCCCGCGCCGCTCCGCGCTCCCCCGCGCACCGAGCCCGGCGCCGCGGAGAGCCGGCCGGGGAGCCAGGGGCGCGGGGGGCGGCGCGCAGGGCCCCGCGCAACCTCCGCGGAGAGGGCGGGCGGTGGGAGCTGCTGGAGAAGTGCGGAAGAGGGAGGGCCGCTCCGCGCCCGCGCAGCTCTGCCCCTCCCTCGGGATGCCCCCCAGGCCGCTCCGCGTCCCTGGCGCCCGGGGAGACCGCAGGAAAAGTTTCGGGCGCCGCCTTCGCCGGCACGGAGGGCGCTCCTGGGGAGGGGAGGCGGTGTCGCGGCCCCCCCATCCCGGCGCCCGCGGGCTCTCGCAAACTTTGTGCTCTAAAATCGCAATAAAACTACAGCGACCGCACCTTTCCTCGCGTGTCCCGAATTTAGGGGCTGCTACGCGCCGCGGGGGCGAGCGGGCGGGGACAGGGGCGAGGTGACACCGGGCCCTCCGCGCCGCTCCGCGGGGCCCCGCGCTCGGCTCGGCGCGGCGGAGCGGCCCCGGACCTCTGAGAGGCTCCGGTGCGCGGCTTTTGTTGGTCTCCCCAAATCAACTCCCTCTAATTGCAGCGGAGCTGAAAGCGAGCTAATGTTCAAAGGCGCTGCCCGCCGGCCCCGATCGGAGCTCGGTCTCCCGGGGGGAAGACTTTCCCCCCCATTTTATTTTGTTGTTGCTGGAGTTTTTTCCCGTCTTTTCAAATCTTTTTCATGCGCGAGGAGAGAACCGTCTAAGCCGGGCGGGAGGGAGCCGATGAGTAGAGCGAAGGAGGTTAGCAAGCTCCTCCGCTCTCCCGCAAAAGTCAGCGACACGGGCACTTTTCCCCCTAACAAAGGCGCCGCGGCCCATTCACAAAAAAGCAAAGGCAGGAGGAGGGAGGAGGAAGAGTTTGCGGGGACAGTTCTCCCCCCTTCCAGCCCCTCTCCCCCGTTTTGCCCCGGTCCTACGGGGCAGTTCCTGGCTCGGGCTGCGCTCCCCCCGCCCCCGCCGTCTTCCCATCACTTTTCCCGGCCGGGGCAGCCCCGGTCCCGGCGGGCAGCAGCCCCCGCAAGGCTCCCCCCACACCGGGGGTCTCCGTGCCCCTCCGAGCTCCCGCAGCTCCCGCCGTTACCCAATCCCCAACTGCGGGCGCCTCCCGGCAGGCTCGGCCGGGGCTGCGGGCAGGGCGGGCGCGGGGCTCGCCGCCCCCCGAGGTGACGGTCCCGGCCACTCCGGTCCCCGCTCGCTCCGCCGGACGGAGCCGGCGCCCTCCCCGCTGTGCCCAGGTAAGGTCGGCGGCAGGGCGGGAGCCGCGGGCGGGCGGGGGCCGGGCTGGACTGCGGGACCCCGGCCCCGGCGAAGGGTTCGGTCCGGGGCCTCCTGCGGCCGCTGTGCCGCGCTGGGGGCGAAACACGGGGGACACACACACTCTTATTTTGCCCCCAGCCCAGAGACTGAGTTACTTTTTCCTCTTTGGAAGCCAGGCAAACACCGGCCTCCCCAGGAGGAGAGGATGCCCGCCCGCGGCCCCCCTCGCCCCAGGGCAGCCCCACTGAGCTCAGCAGCTCCCGGCCGGGCAGCAGCACCGCAGGCTTTGCCCCTCTCCCCTCCCGAGCCTCCGCCGCGCTCCGCAGCCGCGGAACCCTCGGAGTGCGTTTCCTGCCGTGCCTAGCTCCTGTGTTTTTACGGGAGGGCAGAAGAGCTCGGCGGAGCCCGCTGCCCCAGCCCCCCCGGCGCCGGGGTGTTCCGCGCATCTCCCCAAACTTCGAATGGGGCCAAATCCACTTGCGGGCCCCGGGGCAGCCCCCGGTTTCCCAGGCCGGTAAATCCCGCGGCACCGGCGGCCGCTCGCACAAACCCGGGAGCTTCCCTTCTCCCAAAGGGGGACTCCTTTTGGCGAGAGCGGCAGCACCGCGCGGAGCGGGCCGCGGTCGCGCCTGGAGCCGCCGGCGCTGTTGCGGCCCCGCAGGACTCCCTGCGCTCCCCCGGGTGCGCTCCTTGCGCGCCCGCGCTTTGGCCGCGCATCCCCCGCGCCGCTGGCGGGCGGCATCGGCCCCGCGGGGAAAAGTTTTACCTCCCCCTCCCCGAGTTGCATTTTATTAAAATCAAACGAAAAACTTTTCCGTGCGCTGCGTTTCGTTGCGCCGGGCAGCGGCGGCGGCCGGGGCGGCCCGGGGCGCGGAGCCCGCTGCCCCTCCCGCCGGGATCGGGACCTTCCCGCCCCCCGAGCCCCTCCCGGCCGACCCAAGGCGGGAGGGTGAAGGGAGTTTCCCAGGTAAAGAGGAAAGCGGCTGTTACGGTAAGAAAGATTCGGGTTTTATTGAAAATTTTATATATGACTCGGTGTTGTAATAAATAAACGAGACGAGCTCCACGAAGGGACGATGCGAGCGCGGGACACGCTTGGGGGCACACGGACGGGGCGGGGTGCGGAGGGGAACGCGGCCGGGCGCAATAAATAACGCGGAGCAGGCCCGGCCCGGCCCGGCCCGGTTCGGTTCGGTTCGGTCCGGTCCATCCGCGGGTGGGAAGCGCCGCGCTGTCCCGGGCCGGGCCGGTCTCTGCCCCGGGCTGCCCCGCTCCGCCCGCAGCCGCTCCCAGGGATTGGTGCCAGCTACGGGGGAGAAGCCCCCCGAGCACACCAGAGCAGCTCGGCTCTACTCCCGGGGAAATGTAAAACTGATGTAATAAACCACTGGTAAATACAGCACATTTTTAATAATAACTGGGGTGGACCTGACCTAACTATAAAATGTAGGCAGCTTATTAAGTATTACATATGGCAGGACTAGATGAAACCATTCCCAATGATTTTTTTTTCCTATATCCCCCTCTCTAATCCTATTACGACAAAAACATTTTTATTTCAAAACTCAGCCCTCCTCCAGCTCCAGAAACCAGGACAGACTATTTCTTCTCCTCCTTCCGCCCATCTCCGGCATCGCCCGCACGCCAGGGGTCTCGGAGATTCCATTTCCAACGCTTTCGGAAGGAGAGCTGAGCCCACAAGGAAATCATGGGACAACGCGAGTTCGCTTGAATGGAAAACAAAAAAACAACGCAGTGGGGCCCGGCGCAGCCTAGATCTGGCCTAAGAAAATGGAAAAAAAGTTTAATTTTTTTTTTCAAAACATATTTTTCTTTTTTTTTTCCCAGTCTCATGTCGGCATTTTAAGAACGTAAGAAAGCCGCGCTGCGATTTCGCTGCCGCCGCGGGAAGGCCGCTCACTGGAGAACGCATTTCTCTTCCTTCTTGGCCATCTTGCCTTTGTTTTGCTCGAGGGTCCTCTCCAAATGCTCGTCCTCTTCCTCGGCCCTGCGGAGAGAGGCGGCTGAGGGGCTGCCCGGGCGGGCCCCGGCCCCGCTGAGCTCCCCCGCGGCCCCCGGGCTCGCACCGAACTTTCCGTGGGCACCGCGGGGACCCGGCGGGGACCCCCTTCCCCCTGCCCGACTCACTGCTTCTCCTGGGCGTCCAGGTCCCTGACCAGCGCGTCCCGTTTGTTAACGAGAATAACGAGTTCGTCCAGCAAGAGCTGCTCTCGCCTCTTCTGCGCCTCGGTCTTCTGCCAGTCTGCGGGGGAAGCACAACAAGAGCGGCGGTCAGAGCGGCGGCCGCCGGCGCCCGGCACAGCCACGGCCAACCCGGCCGGGACCCGCGCCCGCTGCGGCCCGGCTCGGCCCGGCGCAGCCTGGCACAGCTCGGCCCGGCCCGGCCCGGCGCAGCCTGGCACAGCTCGGCCCGGCCCGGCGCAGCCTGGCACAGCTCGGCCCGGCCCGGCACAGCCCAGCGCAGCCTGACACAGCTCGGCCCGGCCCGGCCCGGCGCAGCCTGGCACAGCTCGGCCCGGCCCGGCGCAGCCTGGCACAGCTCGGCCCGGCTCAGCACAGCCCGGCGCAGCCTGGCACAGCTCGGCCCGGCCCGGCATAGCCCAACGCAGCCTGGCACAGCTCGGCCCGGCCCGGTCTGGCTCAGTACAGACCAATGCAGCCTGGCACAGCCCGGCCCGGCCCCGGCCTCTCTCCCCAGCGAGGCTACCGCGGGGACAAGCGCGGCCCGGCGGCGTTTGGCCCTCCTTGGCTTGGGGAGCTGAGCAGCGATTTTGGGGCCGTTTGGGTGGGGGTTTATTTCCTTTCTTTTATTTTCTTTTTTTTTTTTTTTTTTCCCTTTTAGTGTAAGATTTGTTTTGTTTTCCCCACGCCGGTGTCCGCCGGGGTTGCTCCCGGAGGAATGCCCGCTCCCCGCAGCCCGGCTCCTCTCTGCGCGCCCCTCGCCCGCTCCCAGCGGCTGCAGGAATCTCACACTGCGCACCATATGCTCCGCAGTAACTTTAAAGGCAGGTATCGCTTAATTAGCATTGCCCACTTTGAAGTAAAAATACACTTGCTACAGAATATGGCGGGGCCCCTCCAGCCCCGGCGGGTGGGCAGCCTCGCTATTCCCAAGGGATTCATTCCCCCGGCCCGGCCCGGCCCGGCGCAGCCCCCGGGCCGCCCGCAGCCCCGGGCTCCGCAGCCAGACCGAGAGGGCTTGTCGCTGTCAGTCAAGCGCCAGCCTTCCCCGCCTCCCTCATTAAGAAGGTAAACAATGAAAAGCAGGAGCAGTAGATTATGAGGGAGATAGCAGGACAATTGAGGAGCGGGAGGGAAAGAGGACACCGGCTCCAAAAAAAACCCCAAGCACCGGGAGAAGCCATCGCCAGCGGCCCGGCGCTGTCCTCCTCCTCCGGCCGCGCTTCCCGAAGGCGAGGGGAGAGAGGGTGCAGTCCTTTTGGCTTTCTCCCCCACCCACCCGTGCTCTCCATTGCCCTGGGCGATCATGTTAAAACTCACATGGCTGGTGCTTATTCAGATAAGCCGAACAATGCTCCCCACCGGTTACCATGTGAATCTTCACAAACCCCGCAAGAATGCGGTGGTTCAAATCCCCCTGACCCCCCTCCAAAGCCAAATTTATTCAAGACAGCAAACTGCTCAGAAGCTTTATGAAAGCAAGTGGTGCTAGAGGGAATTCAGCCTTGTATTTACAAATTAAAAATTAGATGCATCATCATGCAATGAAGGTTGGGAGAGCGGCAGAAAGGCAGGAATGTGGAACCGCTTTTATCGCGCCCTCCCCGCCGCCTGCCCGGGCCCACGAGGAGCCCCGGGACAAGCGGCAGCGGGAACCCACGGCACACGCGTGGGCGGCGGGCACCGGCAGCGAGCGCGTCCCGCCGCACCGGAGCCCTGCCCGCAGCACCGGCTGCCGGGGCACTGCCCCAACTTCCGCGAGTCTTTATTTTTCTCCTTTTTCTCCTCCTTTTCCTCGTTCTCCTTCTCCTTCTTTTCCTTTCTCATTTCCTTTTTTTTTTTTTTTTTTTTTTTTTTAATGTGTCCTTTCCCCTCCACCGTTGCTAAGGGAATAATTTTTTCAGGTGGACACAGATTAGAGGTGGAGTTAGCAGCTAAAATTACCGGTAATCCAAGCCATTTTTTCCTGCCACAAAGCTGCTTTAATTCGGGTAGCAGCCTTTTAGGTGCTACTTCTTGGAGTAGTCTCCAGATTTGCTTCCCCTCCTGCTCCTTCTGGGCAAAGCTCCTTCACTTCAACCCCTGTCAAACACCCTGCTCTGCCTCTCTGCGAGCCAGAGCTTCCCCAAACCGCAGCGTTTTGCCCCACAAATAAAGCCCCCGACACGCAATGGGATCTCAGCATGACAGCAGTGAAAAGGCCCTGAAAAGGGCCACGGCAGCAAGCCAGACAGAAAAGGAGAGAAAGAGACACGGCAGAGGGTTTCAGGGGTGTTTGCTTCCCCCAGACGTGGTTCCCAACTTTCAGGTTAACTTTTCCCTGGTTTCTGCTGGGAATTGTGCTGGGACTCGGGCTGCCCCAGCACATCTGGGCACACGAAGCTCTGGATGAAAAAGGATTTGAAATCCATCGCCTCTACCTGGACTTTATATATTTGTTTTGCAGTTTTGATGGTTTTCACTTCTTGTTTTTAAAGCTTTTTGTTTGTTTGTTCGTTTATCCCTTGTTCTCCAGCTGCAGCAGCAACTTTAGTTTTTGAAAGAGCAAACAAGTCAGAATATTTCAGTAAATGTTTTGCTCAGTCTCTCACTATTTTTCCCTGTTAAGTCCCTTCCTAAGTGCTACAGGTTTTGTTGCTTCATCTTATAGCCCTGTGAATTAAATAATGTCCTATTAGGATTTCATGGAAAAGAATTGTGTATTTGTTTGGGGTTTTTTGGTTGTTTTTTACACATTTGCTTATTATAAATGTTTGAAACATGCCTTGGGAAAACCTGCTGGAAGAACTATACAGTGCAATTTGACTTTCATTTCTAGGAAAGGAGTCTGCCTTTCCCCCCCCCAAAATAAATAAAGAGTCAAGCAGCAATTGCTTAAAAGGGTAACTGACTCTAAGTATTTAAATAACATTTTATAGGTGACTACCTTGCAATTTTGTTTTATCCAACAAAATACTGCTGGGCAGCAGTTTTGGGAAACATCTCTATGTTTAAAAAAGCAACTGTGTTCAAGTTTGATTCCTACCTGTTGTGCCTTTTAAGCCAGGATTACCTATAACACCTGTCACATATAGTTACCCAGGCTGACTGCAGCTCTGGGAAGCTACAATATGGGCTGTGATTAATTTGAAGATTTCAGAATAATACTGTTATAAAAGCTACACTCTGGACAAAAATAGGATTAAGCTCTGAGGCTGTATATGAGCTAAAAGTGTTGAAAGCTAAAACCCCCGTGCCACCACTCGCGACGGGCAGTTTAAAATGACAGAGTTTGCTAAATTCACATTGAAGTAGAAATGTTTTCAATTATTCATCTTCATTGACTTCATATTGTCTTTTTTTTCCCCCCATTGCTTAAACTGATAATTACTTTGAGCAAACAGACGTCCAGCTCCCATAGAAATGCTTTAATGGAAATGGTCGAAAGTTCTCGTAGTAAAACCTTCAACCTTGCCACTATAATAAATAAGCCTGGCACTTTGATGAAAATTAACACTAGTTTTGTAAAGAGCACATTGGGGGATTGCAGTCAGGTCTTATCTTTAGTTCCAGTCAACTAGCAATCCTGAAAGAGTTTGCATCATCATCAGAGCAGGCCATTTGATAGGATTCTGCTGCTGAACCTAATCAATCTATGGAATACTGTGGCTGCGCGGTGTAACAAAGCTAAAATAGATTTACAAATGGGGTTTTAGAGGATAAGCTCCTCCACAGGATTACATATTGATTTTAAATATAAAAAGCTTATCATATAAACCATAACTACAAAAATAGTGAACCTATGCATAAATCCTTTTAGAAGAGCACCCACTTCAAACTATAAGCCAAGAATAAATCAAGATGTACAAAATCCGAATGAAGATCCATTTCTTGGGCAGAAAATGAACACACCACCCCAAGGTGTGCAAAAATGAACTTATCTTTTCTAAGAAGGCATTAAAACTCGACTGAAAAAAAAAATAAAAGAAAGGAGTGAGAGGCAAGGTAGCTGGTAGTGAGGCATCCCGCTACTGCAGCTGCAGTGAAACCAGGCAGCACCTCTGCTCAGGAGCAGCTGGCCCCAAGAGCCGGGCGGGACGCGCGGGAGCTGCAGCGGCGCAGACGGGCCCCGTTTACCTGCGCTCGCTTTGGCCTCTTAGCGAGGGGGTCCCGGCCACTCTCGCTCGGAACAGCCCAAGAGGAACCCTCTCTAGCTGGGAGCAGGCAGCGCGTTAACTCTCCCTTTCTTATCTCTACGGCTCCGTGGGGGAAGGGGGCACTACGCCTTTTTTTTACCACCCTGGGTCATTCATGTGCTCCTCGTGAAGTGCCGCAACCCTCCAAGAGGCCATTGAGCTCCCGGTGCCTGCAGATGAGCGGCCGGGAAGGAGCCGCCGTCTCCACATCACTGAGCATCCCAGCGGGCAGCAGCTCCGGCCGCAGCGCTGCCCAGCCACGGGCACGGCAGAGCCGCCTTCATCTGCCTCTATCAGCAGGCTCCCACCTTCCGCAGAGCTCTTCTCGCTCCTTTTTTCCCCTGTCATCAACCAGCTAAGTAAATTGGCTGACAGATTTTTAAACAGCAAAGTCACGCGTGGAAGAGTTAGAGCAATTTACCAAAACAGTAATTACCACCTTTCAAAGACTTTTCCTTTTTTAAGTTCCAGTTTGGGTTGGTGTGTTCTGCCTTTCTTTTGGACCAACAAATCGCTCCCATCCTGTTACATATACATATGTGTGTGTATATACACATATGTATTTTTTTTCCTGCCCATATGCTTCGGTTTTGGAAGTGGCGCTGGTAAAAGTGAGATCTGCCTTTTCCGTTCTTTCAGGGAGCCCACGCACTCATTAGCAATCGGCTAAATGGCCTCGGAGCCGACAGTGCTGGGCTGTCCGGGCAGCCCCTGCTTCTCCAGAGAAATCACACTGGAAATGGTGTGGTTTTAGCAGGGCTTCCCAAAAACTGCATCTCTGCATCTTCTGAATACAGAAAACACCGATGCGCCCATCGAGAGGCGAGATGTCACAAATGCGTATTTTGAGTTTTCACAGGTGTTTAAATCCAGGAAGAGTTTCTCCTTTAATATGGTTTTTGGGTAAAAGCAGGTAACTGTTAAAAGTTCTAGAAGACCGCTAATCCTGTTGAGAGCTAAAATGCTAAAAGAGGACTTTGTTGCATAAATAAAAAAATCCCCCAAAATAACCAAATTTCTCCAGCACTTATGTTTGCTTCCTAAACCTCTGTTTACCATACCACCAGTAGCATATTAAAAAAAAAAAAAAAAAAAAAAAAAAGAGAAAAAACAAGAGAGAGAGAGAAAAAGATATGTTCTGGAGTTTGGGCATACCTCTCTGAATTTACAAAAAGAAATTAAAAAAACATTTTTGTTCCAGACAATGTGTAAATGGCAGAAGCTGCTAGACATTCAAAGGCTGCTGCTAGGACATTCCAAGGCAGTACACATAGATGAGGCAATGAAACATCGAAAGTTTAGGTTCAAATCCAGGATATCTTAGCTGCTCTCTAGTTTCAGATTATTTTATGTTTTAAATTTTTCATCAGTACAATTCCAAATTAGTCCGGCCTGTCTCTGCAGAAAGCAATGTATATATTTATCACCCAGGATTATCCAGGAATATAGTGAAGACAGCCTTATGCAAAAAATATAACTACAGATGGAGAGATAGGAAAAAGCTACCTGAAACCTGCTGCTTTTTTCCAACAAACTTATGCTCCCAGTGAAGTCTCCAAACTAATTAGAATTGATTTATTATGGATCAGGTACCTTATCAGGTGAAGAAAGAAATTACCATGGACAGTCAAAGGGTTGAGAGGTCAATACAGAATAGCAAAATCAATTTGCATTGATTAGACAAAAGGTCCATTTTACAGAGCCCAAAGGATTAACTTTAAAGCAAACATCTTTGAACTGTAAGGCAGCATTTGTGACTGAGAGGTATAAGTGGTGCAGCATTAGAAAACACTTAAGATATTTGAATAAGAAAATAATGCAAGCAATGGTTTAAGCTATCTGGATGTTTATTTTTTATTATGAATCATCCCAAGGATTACTGTACCATTCACTGGAAAGCCCTATGGAAGGGGTGCAATTGTTTCATTTATCCCGTGTCAATCTTCCCCTGAGTGTTACCTCCATTCAGGTGAGGTGACTAAACTGGGGAGAGTCACAGGGAAGGGAGAAACTCCGTGCAAAGGATCGCACTAATCCTGCTGGTGCTCCTGATGAAATATTTACCTGACAAACTTAGTGTTTTACCACCAAAACCATCGAGACTTTTTCCCCTTGAGTGAGTTACTGTTGTAGAACAGGTCTGGGACATTAAAAGGAGGAGGCCCTCTTCTGTGGGTGACCCCTTCCTTTTTCTGTGGCACCAAAAGCAGCACGATGCCAGAGGAAAACCAAGAGAGCACTACTGCAACAAAAACCTGCAAACCCCACACACATGCTCTACCTCCTCATCACCTTGTTTTCAAAGTTTATTGCAACAAGACCATACTTCTTTGTCCTGCATCTTGGTTCTTCTTTAATTTTTTTTTTAATCCTGAAGAAAACTTAATACTGGGATTGCAGCCTCAGCACACTTGCCGTGTGCTATCACTTGAAGTGATGCAAATATCAGCACTACCACTGGGCTTCAGAGGAGCCTCCACGTTTGGCACTCCCAGGTGCCAAACCAGTCTGGCAGTGAGAGCCTTCCCTCCTTGCCCCAGCACTGCTCTTACCTTCAATAGCCAGCATTGCTCTCAGCTCCCGGTTCAGCAGCTCGTAGCGCCTTTCTAGGTCATGTTCTTTTTCCCTAGGCAAGTTGCAAATGTTCATCAATATGTTAATTACTAAATCATTAAACACTTAAAAGCACCTTTAACTTACATTGATTTTAGGACTCGCAACTGACTTTTCTCTTTAACTTTAAGCTACTCCAAACAAATGATACACAAACTTAAAATCTGGCTCAGGTGGCCTATTCAGTAACAGGGCCTTTTCATTTCACCTAAGGCCGGCTTTAATTCTGTCAGTTTAACTCCACTGTGCTACAGGATGCAATTATTTCATATTCATCTCTGGAACAGCTGTTGTGGAATGTCCAAAGTATAAAATATTCCCCTAGATCTAATGAGCAAATTCCAGCATCAACCTATTCACCAAGGTAACATGACACTGGAAGAATTATTCTGTATATATTCTGCCCTAACCAACAATAAAAATTAGACAAGGGATTAGAAAGCTTAGTATTTTGCAGGTAAAATCCTCTGTCAAGTTCAGACCCAGCAGGAGATAGGTGAGCACAGGCTCTTCCCAGGGAAGTATGCAGGCATCTACACTAGGTGGCATTATGGAAAGAAATATCAAAGTGAAAGAACTGCAAGAGAAGCACTCGGGGCAGGATGCCTCTACAAACGAGCAGCACCTTCTCCCTTCCTCAACACTGCCAGTGAGAAAAGGTTCATTTGTCCTTACTTTGCACTATCAGTGGTATCACTGCCCTGTGACTGATTTACTGACATCCCTTCAGCAGAGATGGGACTGAGGATTTTCTACAAAGCAAGTAGTGACTCAAATTTGGCTCTTCTCTCTGAATAGACTTCACCTGTCTCATCTAAGGCACAATCCAAATCTATCTGTGCATTTCTAAAATGCAGTTTTATTCTGCTGTTGGGCTTTTGAAAATGTAACAGTGCTTAATATTTCTTTTTTTTTTTCACAGCTCTGGCTAATCTTGTGTTATTGCATGCTTCTCATTTTCAAGTCTGAAATATGAGAAAAACAAGTTACTCAATGTGTAACACATCCACACTACTCACTTTTGAGGGTTTTTTTGAAGCCTAATGGGAAGAGAGTAAAGAAAGTTTTGCTTTTATCTGAAGAGTAAATCACCCTTTTGTAAATACATATGTTCATCTGTACTTACAGAAGAGAAAGCTGGTTCATTCGTCTTATTAAGGCATTCTTCTTATTAACCAGCATGAACCACTCCTGCATCATAGCTTCTTCCTCTTCTGTGTTTCTTCCTGCAATCAAGAGAACTTCATTACTTCTGTGGCATTTCACAAATTGAGGTACATATTTTCATTTCAGGTTTTGGACTATCAGTTGCCAGCATCACCGAGCATGACAATGCATATTCTCAAATGGTAAAAATATCATATGACTGCAAAGTCCTGCCTGGTTTATAAATAAATCTTTGAAAGCAGCCATCCTCCAGGACACATTGTAGTGTTCTTTATCATGTTGACCCTAAATAAATACCTTTTAAAAGGACTGTGTATTTTAAATTCTCCCAAATGAACTATGCAATTACAATGCTTCCAGTGAACAACCCTTACTGCTAAAAGATGTCTGGTCATCACCAAACACAAAAACAATCCCCACAGGCAAGATCCACTCCACCCATGCAAACCCAGCACAGCCAGGATGATGTGGCAGGGATCAAAGTAGCTGCAGAAGAGATGCTAATCCTGAACTCTTGGCTAAGGTGTGGGCACCTGCTCAGCTTCTGTGCTCATGGCCACTCTTCCAGATGAGCTGGAAAGAGCTGCTCCTCTCCTCAACCTGCAACCAAAGGGAGCATCTGCACAAATACAAATCATTCTGGGATCCAGGTACCCAAGGGTTCCCTGTGTGTATGCATGGACTAGCATTCCTTCCCCTAGCCCCCATTCACCCCAGGCAGGATCAGGATCAGGATCAGGATCAGGATCAGGATCAGGATCAGGATCAGGATCAGGACTCTTCATAGGCAGTGCTAAACCCTACCAGACTCTCTAAGACTCTGTCACCACCCCTGCACCTTGAGCAAAAGGCAGATGAGTGTCCAGAAGGCTCCTGACTGTGCTTTCCATGTAGGGGCTGCTCAGCCAAATTCCACCCTCTCTGAGCTCAGGGACATGGAGGAAGTCCTTTGTGGAGGCTGAGATTCTGTGGAAACCTGCCATTCTCATCCCTCATGCTGAGGTGAAGAGCAAAGGCTATATGGTCCTCATTGAATTATGAAACACATTTCATATGGTTAAAATGAATCTAGGAATGAACTTGGAATAAAGGCAAAGGAGCATGAGCTTGGTCATGTGAGTTTGTTTCCCAGCTTTGATAGTGCCTCATTGGGAGAGTGTGGGTAGATGTCTGAGTTTAAGCACCTTGTGTGCAATATGTGAATAACCACCTGTCCTGATCCTGCAAGGGTGCTGAAAGTTAATTTTTTGGTGTTTGTAAAGGGGTTTGAAATCTCTCATGCAAAGTGCTGCACACTTGGGGATGCTACCTTGTTAACTTAAACCATAGGATCCCTAGTGACACAGAAGCCTTTTCTAGCACCTGGAGCTGGAAAGACACCAGCAAAAACATTGTTTTGCCCTAAACCAAACCATTCAGTGTGTGGATGGAAGTGTTTCAGATGCTCACCATGTGCATGTTCACACCCCAGTGCCACAACAGCGTGCAGGCCCAGACCTACATGGAGAGTCTCACCCTCACCAGGTGTGAGCCTCCTGCCTGCAAGGGAACTTTTCCAGCCTTCTCCAAACTCTTTGATTCCCTCTGCCATGGCCATGAGGCATCCACACAATGGCAGGAAAAGAAGATGAGCAGGGAAGTGGGTCAGCTTGGGCTGGAACTAGTGGACGCACACAGTAAGAAGAGGTTACATTTGGCAGGCCCTCCTTTCTGATAGGAGACATCCACCCATACCCATTTATCTGCCTGGGAAGTGCCTGGTCAATGAAATTTCCTGGAATGGTGCTTTTAGGGCCACAATTTGCTAGCAGTGAGACAGGAAGGGTGAAGCATCCCAAAGCCCAGATGGACCCACAGTGCTTTTCCAAGCAAAAGCAGCAGGGCCCAGCTCCTGGGGCAATGGAGAAATGAAAGAAGAAATCTGACATGTAGAAACGCTCTCCCCCAATATCTCCACTTTGGGTTTTGTGCATAAAATATCATTCCATGGCATTTACAACAATATTAAGCAGTTCAGTACACTTTGCTGGTAAGTTACAGATCAAAGGCCTTGCTGCTGTACTGCTCCATCTAACAGGGTCTGCTTCTGGAAGTAGATAATAATCAGTATTACCAGTCTTTTGTCGAAATGCACCAAGTAGTTGAAACTTACTCAGGGGAGAGGTCAAGAAGAAGGGGATTTTTTTGCCTTTTTTTTTCCTTGCAAAATGATCAGTCTATTCTGTAATGTATAAGATTTTTTACTAGCAATGTGGCAAAGTTCTCACAACCAGACATTCGTGGCTACAGTAACATTTCAATAAATTTGTTAATTTTGGGGTGGACAGGGATGTCTGGCTCAAAGATTATAAATACAAGCTCTTGCTGCATTTAATTTTGCAAGCCTTGAAAAAGAAATGGGAGAGATAAATGTCTCCAAAGTGTTGGGCTCAATGGTGGATCTGACTTTGTTGACTTTCGTACCATGCACTTACAGGTTAAGAACACAGACTTCAGATATAATCTTCTTTCTATTAATGCATTCCTCCTAAACACAGTTAGTTGCAACATATAATGAGAAAAGATCTGGGTAAAGCTTGGAGCTGTCGTGCCAGATCTGCACAGGTGCCTATTTTAATATATCTGTGCTGACACCAAAGCACATGCAATATCCACAGAATGGGCTGGTTTAGAAGTGAATTAACAAAGTCTTGATTGTTTTTACAGAATTTTAAATCTGTTTTTGTATTCGCTTTGGACCCATGTGATGCCCTGACACCGGTCATGTGATATCGGCTGCGATAGGCACAAATCCCCGGGCAGCAACAAAAGAAGAAAGAGCAAAAAAGAAAAAGCTGAGAAAAAGCTTGCAATTTGGAAAAAGGCCAATTTTACCCCAGCGAAGGCCTTTTTGATCAGTGAAATGACACATGTGTGCAATATTAATAGTAGTCGATGCTGATATTTTATTTGTTGACTGTCAGCTTTTAAATTCTTGTGCACAGAGCTGAAACAAATTCTTCCCAGGCAAGCAAAATAAAGATGAACTCCCATATATAAGAAATTTAAATAACTCTTCGGCAAATACACTAGCATTAGAGCATTACTTCATTTTTTTTTACTTGGTGAAAGGATGCACATGAAACACTTTCAACAAAGAAAAACTGAGTGTTCTTACTGCAGCAATACTGCAAGCAAAACTCACATTTACAATTTCTAAATAAAAAATTTAGAAAAAGCCTTTCTTCAACACGGTTTCACTTTGTAAAACTCAAGCTGCTGCTGGGGTGGTTGTTTTTTTCACTTTCCAAGTGTAAAACAAGTATTTAATTGACTTGCTACAAATGCTTGAAAATTTAAATTGGGAAAGTATCTGTGCTGTTCGTGGGGAAAAAAACCCCAACAAACTGTACAGATTATTAAAATGAAGCAAAAAACTCATGCTGGAGAACAAATCGATCCCACACATGCAAACCCCTTATCTAAGCCAGTACAAGATGCTGAAAATCTATAAATAGCCCAAAGATCCTAAACTTAAATTTTTTCCATAATACATGCATTACACTATTGTTTTTGATAAACAACAACAACAAAACCCTTTTAAAGCTAGTAAGTTGGACCATTACAAATTAATCCTGACTTTAATAACTGGTTAAAGACCCCTTCAGCTTTATAAGTAACAAAAAATATTAAAGCCTGTGATCACAGCGAGCTTTTCTCATTTCTCCTCTAACCATTTGTTATTTAATCCAATACTAGTAATCCAATTTGTCCATCAGACTTTTAAAGGGCAGAATGCAACTTCTCCAGCTTAGACACTTTTCAAAGTACAATATATTTTTCAAATGAATGCTGGATGTTTCATTTTTTCCCCAACTGTTCCTAGCTCTAATGTATGAGGAAAAAAAGAACAAGATGAACATTGTTCGTACTGATTAAGTAAGAGCTCATTAAAGAGCTGTCAGTGCTGTACTTTGAATATGCATGAAGCATATAATCAGATCTAGTACCGTCACTAGAGGAGAATACGGTAAGTACAAAGGATTGATTTAATTACTTAGAGTGGGCTGTGGTGGTAAAGCAGTCTTGTTAGCGCAGAAAGAAAAGGAGGTTGTATTCTGGCACGGTTAGGGGAAAAAGGCAGTTTTAGCTTCTGCCACAATACCTAATCTCAGGATAAAGCACTTTACATTGTAGCTTAAAATGAAGACTGCCAGTTTTCTAAAAAGACCAGAATTCATCTTATCTTGTTTAACCTCATCTGGTTAACTATCTAGCAGAACATATTTATTCTCTTTAACACGTAATTATGCTTATACCTTTTTATCCTATAGTTCAATAATGACTTCTGAAAACAGTCTTCAAATAAGAGCGGGTAGTGCTGCAAACATCATATGCATGCAAACTGCTCGGTAAGAGATTTGAAAAATGCAGCACCAGAAACTCAGATGAAACAGTGAGCACACACGCCTTTATGTGAAAAGTCAATACAGTTTTTAATGTTGGACTTTAACCTGAGGAGGCTTCTGGCAGGGTTTCTCTCATTTATTTTCTTTTTCCCCTCTTCCTTTCTGCCTCCTCCCCCCCCCCCCCCACCATTTTTCTTTTATTTTTTTTTTTTTTTATTAATTCATTCTTGTTTTATTCTTTCTCTAGGAATCCAAGGGAATTCTCTCACATCAACTCCCAGTGCCATTTTCTAATTTCATTGTCTGGCTTGAGTGGTGAAGGATGCGTGCTCTATTCTTCTCTTCACTTGACATCTACCAGAACCCTCCTCAATGATTAGGAATGAGCCCAACACCAAGCCTCAAATAGCACAAGACATTAAATTCTGCCCTCAGATATGAGAAGCTCCTACTGGCTTCTGAGTTGTGATTCCAAGCTGTAATAGCTCCTGCTCAGGATTCAATAGAGGCTGCAGCATAAAGTTTGGTAATTTTGTCCCTTACTGGAACAAATTTTAGTGATAGCCAAAGTACTGATAGTGAGAATTTTAATGATAGCCAATAAAAAAAACAAAAAAACAAAAAAAAACAAAAAAAACCAAACAAACCACAACCCTAAATCCCTCTCCCTTCTCCTGTGGCTAATCACACATATTTCTGATTGTTACATGAAATAAACTTGAGTCTATTTTCTTCTACAATACTCAAGAAGCACAGTAACAAACACATTACCATTTTCTGAGAACAATATAAGCAACTAGCTTATTTTAATGTTGTACAGCTTCCTAGCAGTCTTTTACAAACACATCCTTCTTAGTGTTCTTCTGGATTTACAAATGGATTTTTGTTTACACTGTAAGCTAATGATATCTTAAATTATTTAAATAAGAAGCATCTTGACAAATGTCTTTTCTGAATCAATTTGAAAGAACAATTTTTTTTCCTTTCCTGCTGAAAGTACTTTCAAACTCAGCCAGCTACCAGTGTATCTAGGTACCATTAGACCCATTATTTTTAAGCCATTTGGGCAGCTAGGCATTAGACAAACCCAATATGGATTAACATAGTAAACCTGTATATTGCTAAGAAAACAGAGAAGAAAGTGCTACAAAACACTGAGAATACCACTTAAAAGGAAGAAAAAGCAACAACATGCAGGGACAAGATCAGTTTACAGTATAAATGTATGAATACAGTAACTCCTCTACACTTTATACCATCATAAATCTGTCAAGATAAGACAATAGATTAATATTTTTTAAAAACTCCTTAAATGTAAATGTATTTAGCTGTTGTGCAAAAATGAATTACAACCTGTAGAGGATAAATAATAAAGGGTTTACATCAGCATCCCAAACCAGCCCATTCAGTCTGGCAAGAAATAACAGGTTTACAAAAATCACTCTGTATGCTGTCTTAAGCAGTAATTGTTTTTAAATTTTATTTGCACTGTGCGTAGTGTGTGTGCCATGGTGTCATGGTTAAACACAGAACCCTTCCCATGTCTCCCATTTACCTCAACAGAACTACATGAAAAACAACCTACTTAAGACAGAGTCCATTCTTCATCCATTTGCTGATGTTTACACACAGTTTTAAAATAGAATAGAAGAAGCTTTCTTCACTCAACACACTTGGGTGAAGAGGCCAGCAGGAGAATGCCAGTGCATGGGAACTGGAGCGGGGCAAATAACAACAAAAACTGGCCGACTTCGCTCTGCTCCTCTTTCTGGGCTATTTTGTAGTTGACAGAAGCTTGGTGACTACTGAGAGCTGTTCAAATGCCAGTGAATTCCACAAATTTAACAGGAAGGTCTTTTGAAAACATATCCCACTGTCTTTAGTTGTCTGCTTAAAAAAAAAAAAGTTGCATTCGCCCAATCATAGGGACAAGTTTTTACAAGTTTCTGTATTAGGAGCAAGTGGACAGATTGGCTTGTTTACCTGAAGGAGAACATGAATGGCAAATAAAGAATAGTTCTAGGATGTGTCTCATCTTGTCTCATAAGAACCTGGGGAAATTCACTGAAATTGAAGGTGGTGTGTTTAAAACCGATAAAAAGAATGATCTTTCCTCAAAGCCTCATCATTTACCAGTAGAACTCGTCGCCACGAGGCAATGTTGAAACTAAGAGCTCAGCAAGAATTAAAACCAGGCTGGATGTTGAATATGGAAAGGCAAAGCTGCAGCAATAAATATTCAAATAAACAAACAAAAAACCATGGGAGGTAGGAACTGGATCCTCCTGCTTTAGGACACAAGCTAACCTTTAATTTTTAGAGGTTAAATTAAATGTTCCCTGGGGCCAGGTTAGCCTGTGACAGCCCTCTGCACAGATTCTTGCCCCAGCCTGAGTTCAAGCCACACCTGTCCCTCTCCAGTGGAGTGTTCTGGACCAGACTGTGGGGCTGATCTGCTGTGGCCATTACAGTTTTACTGAAAGGGAACACGGGAAGGGACGAGAAACAGCGCTGGCTGGTTTTGCTGACCAACCTCACGTTGCTAACAAAGGCTGGTGGAAGGTCTCAAACGCTTCCAAGCCAGCAGCAGACTTCCCACTGATTTTAATAGTCTTCTCATCTTGCTCACTGTGAACAGCTTATGCACAGATGAGCTTTTGTTTTTAATGTGAGTTACTGAATTCAACAAACACTTAAGCAGAAAAGCCTCTATTTACAACAGATATTTTTTGTAAAGGAGAGTTACCTGAGACCTACTGCAAAATGCCTCTGACACAACTGAAAGCTACAGTGAAAATTTTTAAATGACAAGTGGTCAACAATTTTTCACTGAGTGAAACTCTGGCATCCCAAAAGAGACACATTTTTTTGAAAAATCACCCTCCTTTGCTTTCAGAGGGCTATCTTTGGTGGAAAACCTCTGAATTTTGGATAAAATATTTTTTCCAAGTAATTGGTGTCAAAACAGAACGTGCAACAGACACCCCACAGCACAAGTAGATGGGCTGCTCCACCTGGTGCTTTAGGCCTCCCATTTGAGATTACCATGCCCAGCTTTCTCCCAGAATATTTCCTCCTTTCAGAGCAGGAGGACCTCCTCAGTTATTAAAAACCACTGAAAATGAACACGAAGAGCCAGCAACAGATAAGGAGGTGAAACTGTTGTTTAGATGACACTGCAGAAGTGGTAGCTAGCAGATGAAAGCCTAGCACAAGTTTTTGAGTCTGAGCTGGATGGGAAAATGCCTAGGAACATTAGAAAGGCAAATTCATGGCCAGTAACTTGCTGTCTGAGAGCAGTTGAGAAGGAGACATTGATGTCCACACAATGGAGTCTCATAAAGGTAGGAATCAACTGCCAAGAATCTGCCAGGCAGAGCTACATTGCAGTGCATTGTCTGACTATTTCAGCCCCCAAAATACTGTAACCCTAAAGAAATGGAGCTGCCACCAAGGAAATGCCTTTATCACAAGCACACATCAAATTAGTTTAATATCAAGCAGAAGATTTATAATTTCTTTAGTTTCTCAAACATAAAAAAATCAGAGAGGCTGTTTAAAATTTTGAGAGCTGTGCAAACAGAAGGTTGGGGTTCTGACCACATCTCGGCACATGCACAGATTTATTTACCTGCAGTGGGACTGACTCACAGGAAGACAAACATTTGTGGCCTACAATCTGGGCAGCCTAAAATTATCACAGGACTGAAACTTCCACAAAAAGACAAATTGTGAAAGATAAAACCTGCAAGACCACTGATTTTCTCTACATGACAAGTCAACACAGAGGCCAGTAGAAAATACAGAAAACAAACCAGAACAGAATGCCTGGACTGGATAAAGATTATGAATATATTTTAAGTATGGGACCATCAATCCAGATCAAGAAAATTTGCGCCCCAAAATTCAGGCAACAAGAGGTGAGATTGCACTGAAACACCTGGAGATTCCTGTAAGAAAGTGATGCCTTAAGGACAACTGCCTGTAGGGAATCCTAGCACTGAGTGAAACCAACACTTGTGCTTTATCACCCTCTGGTACTCTGTGCACCCAAATTTTTTCACAAAGCACAATTTCATAAGAAATTTCAGCACAGGAAACATGCACTATGAACTGATGCACTCAAACTTTTGAAATTATAAAAAAAAAGGTAGATTACGCTTGGAAATCCAGCAAGAGAGGGATGATGGTATGGCAGATGAATTATTGCACGTGCAGATTTACAAGTAGAGGTGGATGTTTTGTCATTGGAGATAGTAATTTCTGTACAGCTTGTAACCTCTCCTTAGAATAGTTTACTACCAGTTTATCTGGCAAGTGATAGGTGGGTAAGATACTAAAGTGAGAGGCCATTTACCTAAAGTCATTGGAGTGTGCTCTGCTAGGTAGCATATTGTTCCATTTTTACCAAATGTTGCCTTACTTCCTTCAGAACATATTCTCCTGGAAAAGGGAGCTGGAAAAGGGTAGTGGACATTATAAAGTTACTGTGATGGACAGGGTTGAATTTAACCCAAGCAACTGCCTGAAGTGAGATGATGATGGCAACAAATGTGACCTTGTATCTGTGTTAATGAAAATGTGTACTCTTAGTGGGAGTTGGCAGGTTTGTACATCTGGGATCCAAACCTTCCTAGGAGTAACTGGGTGAGTTCAGCTAGGCTGAGGTGTCCCAAGGCCCCACAGCTTCCAGTTTCGACAGAGAAGGTGTTTTTGGTGGTAAATAGGAGAAACGCAAGAAAAAACAACAGTGCTCTCTGCAGACTGCAGTGGCACTGTGGGCCAGGAGCCTCGGGGTGACCAAGGGGCCTTTCTCCTCGCCTTCACTTTGCAGCAGACACTGATTGTAGAGCAAGCTAACTCCAGGCACAAAGCCAAACACTATGCCTACCACATGAAAGAGCATTTATACTGCTACGCCACAAAGAAAGATGGAAATCAGTTAAAAGAAGCAAGTGTCTGTTGGGTCTTGTAAGACTTTTGGAAGGCTTGCAAGCCTATTCATAGTGCCTAGGGCTCTCCCAGAGTAGTCTCCTGCTATGCGGGCAGTGCTCTACTTGGACTCTCTTCTTCAAGCTGGCTTCAACCTGTTGACAAGTTCTTTGAAGGCAATGATGAGGCTACAAAAGCCAGGGAAGTGCATGGAGAGGAGGTTGACTTATCACTCAGTCCCTCCAGCCAATGGGATTCCGTGTTACTTGGAGAAAAAACAAATATGGTCACTGCTGCTGCTGAGCCGCTTTAAGGATTTGACGAATTTGGCCTGGGAAGGCTGAACACTTGCACACTGCCCACGTTTGGTCTTGGAAAGGCCACCTCCTGTGAACTTTTGCCTACCAAGGCACAGACCTAAGACTGAAGAGATGGGGCAAATTAGAGACAAACTCTGAGGTTTGTTTTGTGGAAGCTTATCAGCTGTAGAAACAGTGGGTAATTGGAAAAGTATGGCCAGGCGGTCTTCCTTCACCAAAGGCAAATCTGTTTTACAGGAACTGTTAATGGAAAGAGACCGATGGATTTTGGAATGAGTTTGCCAATAAGAGATTGTGGAGGCAACATGACAGATAGGAAACTGGAGAGAGGCTGATAAACCTCAAGAACTCAAGATGTTCTCAATTGCTCATAAAACACATGATTCTGGCAACTATAAATTGCATACTTGGGCAGAAATTTGTGTATGTGTTGTGATCTGGGCCCTGAAGAGTCCTGTCAGAAAATCAACTCACTGGTGTGCCAGTTTATTTGCATTAACAAACTCTCATGAATGACTTTGCACTGTGTGTCTTTGCAGGCATCTCCACAGAGCTCTGCAGGCCCCAGGTCACCCAAGTCACACTTGGATGCTACAGAGAGGCACAGTTACCATATTGTGAACAAGACCTTGATCACGGTGTCATTGCACTTCTTTCACCCGGGGTTTTGGTAGCTGTCAAAGCTCCCATTACCACAACCCTGGCAGCAAGTTTACATTTCTACACAGTGGAGAGAGACACATTGCAACAAATGCTTTAGAATATCCCATTGCTTTCAAAACAAGCAGTAACTACCAAGGCATAGTTTTGTGAACTGTTATCATGTTAGCGTAAAAATCTTTTGCTTGTGCCAAAAACCTTTCCTTCCACCCAAAACAAACTGCTATCAGTAATATCCTTCCAGCCTCCTAGTTGTTAGGTACTTCCAATAGAGAGGGTTCACAAACCACCACTAGCAGGGACCCAAAACCAGTATCACATATGTAGCATCCACGTATCTAGAATTTCTTTGAAATGCTTTCACTCACTTCTTATGCTAAATGTAAAAAGACAAGCATCAAAAATGTTGCTTCCAGTGATACTTTTACATTTTCATCTTCTTGCCAGGAAGGCTGTTATACTATCCTTGCTCTGCTTTGGGATGTGCACCTTTGTCTTTCATAACATGGTCAATTCATTACTGTCTCGTGGTTTGGCAAGTTCTTGGCCCACCTGAGATTAATCATGCTGACCCAAGCACAACAGTAGTGCAGGAAAGCAAGGCCAAAAAACTGCTATAAAACTTACAGTGTTACTGATTCCTTCTTCCTCATTTAGGCAAGATATGAAATACATTAAAAGACCATGATTTTTATTTTTTCTTCTTATGTACGTGCACAGGTATTTTTCATAATGTCTGCTTGCAAGCTTGAAGAGGTAACAAAACCAATTTTTAAATTCATTTCTCAGGCAAAACTGAACATTCACCATTTTTCTCCCCAAGCCCTGACACTGGTGAATACAAATCTGCATTTGCTTTTGGGAATCCCAAAGAGAATTGTGAATTCAATTGTTTCTGAAAGATGAAATTTGGCTTAGGGAATAGGATGCCTCCTCCTAGCTCACCCCTCCCTACTCTAGCGCGGATTTCTCTTGCAGACTGGGTGACTCCAGTAAGGAGCATTCAAGATGGTATAATACAGGCTGGTAAATACAGCTCGATAATCAGGGTTGTGAAGGGGCAGAACATATAAGGGATTTATTTTTTGATAGTGAATCTATGCACATATACATCATCAAGCCCCCATTGAGAAGCAGACCACTCCAAGTGATTAATACAGCTAAAGGGGGCAAATAAGAGATCAATGACAAAAATCACCTGGTAAAAAAAAAGTAAAAGGTGGTGCATTTAATGGGCTTTTACTTTGCATGTGAAACAATACCAAGAAACCTATATTTTAGCACTTGTGCTCAACAAGCACTCTAAAGTATGTCGGGATGAGAACAGAAATCCATCCTTTCTAATAATCTTGTGACAAAAGCTAAAAGACATCATCCTATTAACTAGTGATCTCAACTGCTAATGCGGAGTACTTCCTGGTGTCTTTTATGTAGAATGCCGCTATTAAAAAACCACTAAACATTCACTGTGAACAACACAGAATCATTCATCTTTTATCAGCATCTCTTGTTAGAGGAGTATGAGAGGGGCTGAAGGTGTCATTGATATTATAGAGCGGAAATTAATCAGAAATTTTTCTCATATTTTCCTCATCGCACTCATTTACTTTTGTACAAATTTCCCCCTGCTAAAAAGTTCATACCCAGCCCCCTGTTGTACGCTTTTAAGTTGAGAATATTCAACGAGTGCGTCAACTGAAAGGCACCAGGTCCCAACACAAAAAGCATTCGAAATTCTCATTTAGTTGTCTTTATTTTGCTAGCGCCATGTGGTCCTTGAAGATGTAGAAAACACGGGAAGCCGAGTAAAGATCAGAGCAAGCTCATTAGCATTCTGACAAAATTGGAGTGGTGGAGATGTATAGTTTGCCTAGTTTGTCGTTTTGAAAGCTACCGGTGGTAAGCTTTCTATTTCATTGTGCTTTTGTCTTTTTTTGGGGTTTTCAACGCAGCGGGGTGGTTGTTAGCCTAGGTTTTCACAGTGCATTGTGGGAACCTTGCCTCACATTCAGCCTATATAGTATCATTTGAGTTCAAGTAAAAAAAAAAAAAGTAATTTTTTTTTCCCTATTTATTTCATAATCACCTATGCTAATGCGTAATTGTCATCTGGCTGTCAAAGCCCATCCTGCCTGACACCTGGTATATAAAGTTAAAAAACCCCCAAAGCCCCCCAAAATTACCAAATAAAATAAAATCTGAGCTGATTTAAAAATAAAAACCTTTTAAACATGCTCCTAGTTTTCTTCAAAAGACAAGATAAGACGAAATTAATTTAAATTCCACTGTTTACAATAAACTAGAAATGAATTTGAGAAAGATCCAGTTGATTAGAATTCAAAAGAGACTCTGTATAACAGCCTCAATTCTATTTCAGAGCCTCTTGAAGGAAAGATGGGTTTATGCTCCAGAATTATGTAAATAATGAATTACCTCTTAGAAGACCTATAGAAGTTATTACTCTGGTCATTTTTTTTTTAAACATAAGGCTCACTTTGAAGGGCTAAAAGGGCTACATTAATGCTGCTATTCGACATGAACGTTTCCAAGTTGCAATGAAATGGATAAAGGTCTTTTTGGATGAATTTATCTGCTAAATCCTTGTGGTTGCCCTCCTATCTCGGATGATGACCCAAAAGAATGTCAACAGCTCATTTCCCAGAGAGCTGGGAAGAGTCACTACACAAGCCATAATCTGCACGTTCTCAAAGAACCGTTTCAAACATTACATTTCACAAGCTGTTTAAAGAGATTTTTTTTCCCCTCTCATCTTCACTCTCCTACCAATACTTTGGACATCAGTGCCTTGGAAATGAGTGCTTTAACAAAGTTGAAACGTGACTTTTACGTATTGTGTTGGTGGGTCGGGCATACACACGTGCTCGTGCACGCACCGTGCAACATGTGAGTGCCCATGGGTCCCCACATGCTTCCCATCCACAGCACCAAATTCCAGCCATGCTGTGGCAGGGACAAGGCTAAAAATACATCAAGTCACCCCTAATTTACCCATCGGATGTTTTTTCTTTTAATATAATGTGTACCACGCTGCCAAATTACAGATATCCTTTTAGTAGGAAAGAATAAAACCCAGCTTGGAAGGAGATACAATGGACCTAGGTTTGGAATACAGCAAATTTCACAATGGAGTGCAGACTCAAGATATCTTTACTTAGCAAAGGGAAAAGGAAAAATATTGAGGGAAAGAGTTGCTTTATAGAAAACCTTCAAAATTCTTTCTTTTTGTTATGCATTTGGACAGCATCATTATCTCTACTGTCAAAACAGCCTGAGAGCTGCAGGCAGCCTCTGCTGAGCAATAAAAGCAAATGGTCAGGCCAAAGAGGTCTTTAAAAAACAAACAAAAAAGTACAAGAAGGTAACTGCCTGAAAACAGAAAGCTCTGATATTCCCATGTGGATTGACAGATCTAAATTCTTCTATCATATTTATAATCTCATTTCACTCTATGCCTCTCATTTCACCTGTGTGTAATACAAGAAATCTCATCACAGGAGATGCTGCTACATTTGAGCTATGTAAGGAACTATAATCTCTCCCCAAATAAAAACAACACCCTAACCCTTAGAATTAAATAGCGGTTTAATTCTTAACAAAAGGCAGAATTTTGTCAGCTCCAAGATGCCACCTTTATTTCAAATCTCCATTTAAACATTTAAATATTTAAACCTTTTCACTTAGGTTCCAACTCCCAGCAGAAGCAAATAACCTGGAGACTGTTATCTGCACAACAGTAAGGGCGACCGAATTATTTTCTATACTTTGCCATGTGCTTATAGCTGCAAAATTATTTATCTCCTTCACTGCATTCTACTACGAAAGTTTCCTGCAGAAGAATCGCCGGGACCAGCCATATCAAATTAGAGGGCAGTCAGGAGTGTCTAAGTCCAGCTTTAAAACAAATATCATAACAATTACTTAGCCATATGGAAAATAGGGTATGTCTTTCCTGAAAGCTTTTATATATTTTCTATCTCAAATTTCAACTTCATTAGAAACTACTTCTGACTAGCAAGCTGCAAGATTGCAAAATATCTAACTGTTAACCCACCATGAAGATACTCTTTTGAATGGCAGAACTTTTCCAAGATGCAAATTAACAATAATCTAATTTTTAGAGTAAATTAACTGAAGGATTCATTTTAATATGTTTCCAAGTCTCCAAAATGAAGTGGCAGTTGCAGGCTCTGCAATACACACACGCATGTGCACTCATGCTCGTGTACATAGACTGACACAGCACCCCCTGCACCCAGCTTCCATCCTCAGGAGAACCCACATTGTATTTATGTTTAGGTTCTTATGACTTAAAGGCCAGATGTTTCACAAATGACCAACAATTGGAGGTTAGAATAAATTAATGACTGATTTCTGAGCTTTGATGGAATTAAGCATACTTCTTTTCTCAATGTGCCATGTGAATGTTTGCCTGTTCAACTTTTTTTTTCTTCTTCTTTTTTTTTTTTTTTTTTTTTTTTTTGACAAGTGAGGCCACCCGGCAGAAAACAACTGATGCAAAACCCAGGAGTAATCCCTCTGTTTAGTTCAACACTGTGGTTAGCCTTAACACTGCCTCTATTATCCAATGGATTTAGAGAAACTTTCATTTATTTGTTGGCCTCAGTCTTCCAACTTCGTTGCCTTCTTTAAAGGACCCAAGACCCATTCCTATGTAAATACATTTGCATAGGGCCACAATGAAACTTTCTGGGGCTGGGATTAAACTTGCAGAACTAGATAGCTGTGCTGTGCATATTTGTGATCTTCATGTAAGTACTTTCCCAAATACATATGAGTGAATGAAGCCGATGTCCACTCTGGCTACAGGAATGCCTGGAGTTTAAATAAATGCCCCATCGAAACCGACAGAGCAAAGCCCTGAAGGCTGAGGCAGAAAGGACACCCAAATGTGAAAGTATAATATATGTAAAATGAACAAAAAGCCCTTTTCCATTAGGAGCTGCTAAAATCAGCACATAACCTGCTGCAAAATGTCCCCTTCTCTCTCAGCTTGTTCTGGTAGGACAACAGCATCCCTGGTGTAAAAGTGATGATTCACAACAACTTGCTTTTCCCCTTTTTTTTCTTGCAGCCTCTGTTTATACAGAGTACCTAGGGTATATTGTATTATTATAAACTGTACCCAATACAGCCTTCTTCCAGCCAAGGCAAATATAAAGCTTTGCATCCAGCAAGTCTATTAGGAAACAGCACCTGGACTAATCCCTGCAATTACCACCCTCAAAAAATGCTAGTGGACACTCCATGCAATTTTGCCATTCCCACAGACAAAATGCCAATACCTTAAAGGTTTAGGTTCTGTAAGGGAGGCTCGATGGACCTAATGCACAGCTAAGGAGTGGTTTTGCAATTTCACTGGCTCTGATGACTGTGGGCCAGGAATTGCAACTGAATATATCCTTTTGGTATGCATTTAAGGAGATAACACCTCCTTCCAGGGCTTACCAAACACAGCTATGTAATTCCTGGTTTTGCTGTGCATTTTGTTCTTATCTAGCCTAAAAAGCTATGTATATCTAACTTTAAAAAATTATTTTATAGCATCATTAAAGTACACAACTACAATGATTAAAAAAAAAAGAAAGCAAACATATCAAACTTAATCACATGCAAAAATACACTAGCTACTAGAAAATGACTGCTATAACCAGCAGGATATCAATGAAGACACTGTCACAAATCATAACCCAATTCTGATTTACGCTGTATTTTTCTCATTCCCGACTGTATGGTGAACCTCTGCTGCCCCATGTAAATACCATATACAAACCCAATTTCTCTCGTTGGACTAAGCACATCAATACAAAAGCAAATGAACTACCAAAGTGCCCTAATTAACAATTTTGCAAGTGAATGCAGACATCAGTGCCACACTGCAGCCATTAAAGTCTATCCCTTGCCATATCTGTTTCTGTTAACATTTCAATAGACCAATTAAATGACCTTTCCCCCCTCGAACTCAATTAAGCTGTTTGAACATCAATTGATAACTTACCATGTATTTATGCAAAATGTGCAAGCAAGAGATTCATTTTTTCAATCCTAATGATGTTTTGAAGAAGAGAAAACTATCTAAACTATCCTGTCCTGGTATTCCATGGAGAGGGGGCCAGGGACGGGACTGCCTCCCAGGGGAGCCTGCTGGGCACGCTGGCATGGTGGCAGGCAGTTTGGAGAAAGCAGGTGTGAGGCAGATATTCTTTTTCCCTGCCATTTGGTCCCTACCAGGCAGCTGTCTTGGGAGGCCAAAAGAAAGCGGAGACAGCCATCTCTTTCAGCTTGTTGGAGTATCACGTCCTGGGTCACAGCCAGCACACTGGTAGGTGCCACAGGGTCACATCAGCCAACTTGTGGATATCCAGAATTGTTTCTTTTCTCCTCTGGTTTTTCCCCTCTTTTTGTTTTTGTCTGGAGCTCTTACGTCTCGCTGTGCAGTGGAGAGGGGTGCCCAACACACACACACACACACACACACACACACACACACCTTTCCAGCATGCCACGGGAGGTGTGACACTGGACTGGAGCCTGCAGCCTCACGCTAAAAGAGGTGATTTGCTGACATTTGCATTTTCCCAAGGGGCTCCATACACTATGGATCTGTTTGTCACAAATTCAGGGGACTAGATCAGAAGGAGGTCCATGTCTCCTGTTTAAGAGGTGGCCTTTGCTTCTCTGCACAGGTAAACAGTTCCCCCCACAGTTGGTAGATAGAGACTGAAAGCCAGGGGATTTATTTAAAATAAAGCTACCTCAGCCTAGAAGAGAAGTGTTTTGATGCTGCTGGTGCTGCTGTAACTAATTTTAGGTGAGAAACATAATTTTTTTGACTTCAAGAATTAAAAGGATCTTCCAGGAAAAATAAGAAATGAGAATTTGTGTAGCACGTTCAGAAAAAAGGTTTGTAAGTACCTATTGCCTCTCAGTAGACTTTAGATCAAAAAAATTCTCTAATTCTAAACTAAGAAGAAATCAAGCAGAAAACACAGAAGCAGAGGGGAGGAAGGTATAAATTGTTTAGTCTTCCTTATGTCTTGGAAAAAAAAAAAGTTGTACCTGAGCAAATTAAAAAAAAACCAAACAAAACACTAAGCCCCAAAAGTAATCTTTCTTAAATTAAAACAAAACAAAAAAAGTAAAAAGAAACCACTTTGAAGATGGGTAGGAGAGAAATTGAAGATCCAACTCTAACAATTCTATTTGAAGTTTTAGTTGAATCCCTTAAAAAAAAAATTCTAGTGGCACCCTGGGATAGTTCAACAAAGGCCTGGTTTCTGGGAAAAAAAGCATTGTCCCTTTCAGAATGTTAATCTGGTATATCACTTGCTACTGCACCCCAGCATGTACTTTTGCTCATATCAACAATTAAAAGAATACATTTATTAAATAGTCTTATCACTGGATAACTTGTAATTCATGCTAACTAGATAACCAAAGTAAATTTTATTTAAATTCTCATTTCTTTGTGAAACTTTGTAGATGGTGCATATCTCATGATTAACGGACAACGTCTAAAGCATCCCGTCCTCTAATCTTCCTAAAATCCCTTTTCATCCGATTGTTTAAGACTGCTTGAAAGGCTAACACCAAGTCTAAGACTACTGCACATTTGGGGGAGGGGAGCCTCTGTAGGTTAGCTAATTAAACTGTTTGTCTTCTGAAACATTTAACTGGCTTTAGAGATTATTCTAATTAAGAATGATGTTAGATGTATTTTTTAATGTAGCTATTAAAATTAATCA